>NC_064437.1:58873613-59484685 GCF_023343835.1 Lagopus muta | reverse complement strand
TGGGGGCACTGGATTTCTGTCTATGAAATGGGAGCTGCTCTGGATCTCCATGGGCCCCTCATCCTGACTAGAGCACTTCATTGCCTCAAACTTCTAGAGCTAAGTGGAATAAAAGCAGAACAGAGATGGGCGCATATTGCCTGAAGCTTTCCCTCATCCAAATTAAATGTAGCCTCTGGTAATGGCATACTTAGAGCACAGAACATCTCCAAAGCCACAAAAAAAAAATGGAAATAAAAGACAACCAAAGAAAGATGTGGTGGTTCTGCTATTAGAAGATGTTATGAATACAATTTGTGGACCAAGATTTCCCAGTTTCCCCCTTCTCTTTTTTTCCTGCTTTGGAGGGCAGTTAACAGCCAGTACTTCAGAGGACTGAACTGCAGTCCTTCAACTCTGATGATCTGTGCAATGCCATTAAAACTGCTCACATTTTGTAGAACTTGTCAATTGCACGGAGCTTCTGATTTGGCAGCAATGTACTCCAATGTACTGCTGGCTTCCTATATGATTAACTACAACATTAGTTAATATTGACTAAGTATCAGTAAAAGTGCTTAAGTGAAACTTGCCAGCAGTGTATGTTTCCTGTCCTGAAGCCTTGTTCTGTAGCCATTAAGATGATCTCTGGATGTCAAAGGGGACTTAAGTGTTTCTCTTCAGGTTCCAGGGAAAAGTCTCTTAAGAGGACTATTTGCTATTACTGTTATTCTGTTACTGTAGTACTTTTGAAACCAGAGGACTGGAAGGTGGAAATAATCTCTTTGTAACACCTGGGTTAATCTTGTAGTTTAAAAATATGGAGGTTCTCATTTTATGTAACATCCGCATCTGTGCCAAATTTTCATAGAATGGCTTGGGTTGGAAGGGACCTCAAGGATCGTGAAGCTCCAACCCCCTGCTGCAGGCAGTGCCATCAACCTCCCTATCTCATACTAGACCAGCCTGCCCAGAGCCCCTTTCTACTGGAGGCCTTGAACACCTCCAGTGGTGGGGTATGCACAACCTCTCTGGGTAAATTATTCAATTTTCAATTGAAATAATGATGGCAGTATTGAGGGACAGTCCTTAAGATATCACTCTGATTCCTTCAGTGTTAATGAAGTAAAGCAGATGAATAGCGATGATCAGCAGAAGCATTTCTGCTGGCCTTCTGCTTCCTGAAGTTCACTCTAGATTTTTCAGTTCCCTGTCTGTGCTGCAGGCATGGCTTGAGGGAGTTGCTTAAAGCAGTGATTCCAGTATTCAGTGTTCAGAGCAGTTCCTATCCATCTATCCATACGGGTTATGTAATTATGTACTTCTCAGTTTTGGAAATCTTTATATAGAAGTTAAAAAGGTGTAATACTTCTGATCATGGGATGTGTGTGTCAAATGCGGGAAAACAGTGACTAATTTTCACATTCTCCCCATAGTTTCTCACATGGTTATTGAGGAAGTAAACTGTATTCAGAATCATCTTGAAATTGAGAAGACATGCCGTGAAAGTGCTGAGGCTTTGGCTTCTAAGGTGAGAAGTACAGTGTTTCTATTTCACCTGATTTCTTTTTTGTTTTTTTTTTTTAAGTTGCTATTGTGTGCATGTCCCATGTATGTTTTTGCATAATTCTGTGGATCTGTGAAATGGTTTTGAAGTAGCAAAAGCTAGCGCTGTGTGTGAGATGCAAAATACAGTTCCTGGCTGTGGATAAAAAGAATACCCATTTGAATTTTTTTTTGCTATTTTTGAAGAATAAGTCACAGACCAACTTGTTGATATCAACATTTTATATGCATTTAGGTTAAATGGAAAACAAGTTTTAGAGCTGTCCTGTGTGAGATATAAAGCAGTAATGAGCATTTCAGTGTCTAAATCAAATGGAAAAAGTCAACCACTGCATTACATTTCAGGTGATTGTTTGTGAAAGCAAAGCGAGGGCAGGGGAAAGGTGACCTCCACTGCTCTGTTGATTGCGTCTAGTCTGATGAATTTAGCAAGTGTGTAATTTTCTATATTCCATCTCATCAGAAGTGCATTATTATTAAAGAATGTTTTTATCTCTCTGTTGTATATTTTTGGTTGTATAAAATGCATCTGAGCCACTTCATCAGAAAATGGATTACAGCAATTTTGAACCAAATTTCATTAGCAATGCTGACTGCTTTTTTTTCCCCATTCCTCTCCTCCCCATCCCCTGCCCAAAGTACATCTTTAGATATGGTAAAAATCACACCAGCAAGAAATCACTTTAATTTAGATGCATTAGCAATGTACTTTCTGGAGGTATTTACTTAATTGTTTCCATAATGACACTATATTAGAATTCATAAGATAGGCAATCAGCATATACATAAGAAAATGAATGTATTTATGTAACTTTTCTTCTTCTCTGCGCTCTTTCTGTAATGGGCATACAGGGGCAATTCTGAGACTGGCTTTGTCCCCTGGGGCTGCTTTGCCGAAGGAGATTTGGTGCCTTAAGCTGACTGAACCATGTTAGGTTCCATACGCCCTTCCCACTTTCTCAGTTTTGTTCTTTGGGAATGAGATGAAGTACTGGAGTAAATCTCCTTTAGTTAGGGGGCTGAGGAAAGGCTTGAATCAAAAGCGATCGCTCAAGGAGGAGGTCAGGGTAAGCTTAACTGTTCAGCATATGTTTTATTTCAGAGCAGAGGTTGGGCTTCTGAAGTGTAGGTTGACTGGAATGTGTTGTGTGTCGTTAGTGGAAAACTGAGAGTCATTCTTAGAGCTGAATCCAGAGAGTGCTTGGCCAGTGGGCAGACACCCCATGGCACACCTGTCTGCTCCTGAGATTAGCAACTGAGAGCTGCCAGCAGGGGTGGTTATGTGTAGAACAGTGAAAGAAGCTTTGAAAGTGAACTTCTGCAGTAATCCCTGGTATTCATTTTTTCCTGGCACCTTGGTCAAGAGGGAGATGTGTTATAAACCAGGCATACGCTTAAGCATCCAGCCCAGAGTGGTTTCTTCTATCTATCAGTCTTGTGGTCTGATACATAAAGAGTTGGTATGTGACACGGCTTTCATTTCACATATGTGACTCTTCAGAATTTTGTGGTAATTCTGTCCTCACTGGTAGTTAGTAATTGTTTGTTATTTGTAGTTTAGAAGCTAAGTAAGAGGTTTTCTTTGTCCAGTTGATAGAAGTGGCAAAACCAGTCAAGCTTTCAGAACACAGCCCCTTTCTTTAGGTCATTCAGCTGGGGCTGCTGTTGGTACTGGTACATGCTTGACGGTCTGGAGCTGAAGCAGCTATCACAGAGACAGCACAGCATTATGAAAGCTTAATAGTAGATTTGGTTTGAGCCTATGCAGGCTGTTTACTAGTTGGAAGTACGAGAAAGGAATGACTTCCCTGATGGAAAAAGGGCATAGATGACGTATCGTGTTGAATTCCAGCCTGCTTACAGAAGGAGGGGAAGCTTCCCATCTTCAGACCATTTTAATATTGAATGGAGCATTTAAAGTAATGTCACTTTGTCTTGCTCTTTGTTCCTTTCAGTACGGGGGGAAAAATATTTTTTTTCTTGCACAGCAGCTTAAAGAAAGAGTAACCAGCTTCTTACTGTTTGCACTCTTGAACTTCCAGCTGAACAAAGAAAATAAGACCTTGAAACGAATTAGTATGCTTTATATGGCAAAATTGGGCCCAGAAATTATCACTGAAGAGATCAACATTGATGAGGATGATCCATCCACGGATACGGAAGCCAACTCTGGATCATGCAATTCTGTGCATTGTCAACAGCAAATAAAAGGTAAGCATTGTTGCTGGGCCTACATCACCATAGTAAAAGTGGTCTAGAGGGTGACCTGGGGTTAGGTATCTATCTGGCTCTAAATTATGCCTCTGAGAGTGGTCCTCAAAAGATTTCTGGGAAAGACTGTAAAGGACATGGTAGGCCTGTACTGATACCGTATCATGGGTATGATAGATATATGTCCTGCAAAGTAGACTGCAGTGCAATAGGAAAAAGGGATCTGCACAGCCAAGAGAGTTCAGTGTTACTGAGTTGGTAAAAGAAATATTTCCTTATATCCCTAACAAAGCAAAAGTTAAGCAGGAGGACAAGGTCACCTTGGTATTCAACTGTACTGTAACTATTTCAGAGCTTGTTAAACAAGACCCTCCACTGATGTTTCCGTTGTGTACCTTTGTGTACACAAACTCTGTGTATATTCCAGAGTTACTGCCAAATAAGCAAATTAAAAAGGGACTGCTGTACTGGGAAAAGCAGTGAAGTTTGGGAAGTTCATTGCTATGAGAAATCTGTATTAATACAAGAAGTCTCTGGTTCCTTTTTGACAGGCTATTTGTATTTTGATATACAAAATCTGTCATTCTTTCTAGTCTAACTCTGTGTGAAGTCCTTGTAATTCTGTGTGTTGTCATATCACAGTCTGCAGAAAAGGAGGATGCCTGTATTCTGCATTTTGAGATAGAGACTTATCTAGTTGTTTGCTTTAAAAGAGCAACCAAGCAAAAACTCGTCTTGGTTTTTTTCTGTTACTGTAACAATGCTGTGTGAATACAAGTCTTGAACTTTCAGCTTGACCTTGTTAATTGTTGTCTCAAATATATGCAGCCTTAAAGAAGGGGTACAACGTATTGCTGAAAAGAATAGTGTTTTTAAAAGTTTTCTTTTTTAATCAACAAAAAAACCTCCCAAGAAATAGAAGAGTAGAATGACATCTTATAATAAGTATTTTTCCATCCTATGGACAGGAGGATGTAGGACAGGAGGCAGAGAAGTTGTGATCCACACCATACAACCCATCTGAATCACAAATAAGATTCTGGAGTTCCTCCTGTCTTACATTGCAAAGAGATGTCAAAGATACTGTTAGAGTGGGCAAAGATTCTGGCTGCAGATCAGAGGATGGTTTGGGAGGGTGAGAAGGCCAAATGTGAGATTTCCAAGAAAGCCTGCTCTGTGTATGCTTTCTGCCTCGCTGAAGAATTAAATGAGTAACAATGTAAAATATATAGAACTCCTGGCTTCTTCTTTCTCTGTCCTTATTAAATGTTAATGACTTTACATTTACAAGTGCTGAGTACTTTGAAAGCATTGGATGTAGGAGAAAATACTCTGGAAAGTGGGTGTATGGGGTAGCAGAGTGATCTGACAGCATGTACCAAAAAGGAATATCAAAGCTCTGTCCCCAGGCTAAGCCAGCTGGTTGGTGTTAGTATTGAGGAAGAAGTCTAATTACATCTTGGATTACCTGCAAAGTGCAAGATGACGTACAATGAGAGGTGATTTTGGATCTCTCCTGAATGTTCTGTGGTGCTGCCCAAGTTGATATGCGTTCTTCTGTTTATGTCCATGCTTTCAAGCAGCATTGTGTTGGAGATCCTGGAAGTCTTTCAGCTTTTTCAGCAAAATACTGGATGTTTCTTTCAATGATTCACTGCCACTGCTTTTCTAGAAGTTGTATCAGTAAGGAAGTACAGTTCAAGGTTTGATGAATGCTCTCATTTATTGAAAGAATAAAGTTTTGATCCTAACATAAAACATAGAGAAAGGCAGTTCATCCATTAGGTAGAGATGATGGCAGAGCCAGGGCTCCAGATGGAAATGGAAGGTGATCTCAAATCAGTTCCTTAAATTCATTTGTAGGTTTTGCATTTTTTTTTTGGTCATTGCAGCTGTTCTTTTCAGATGTAACAAGAACTGAAAACTTAACTGTGCTGGTAAAGCAGCTTAGTATGTACCTTGTCTGGGAAAATAAACATTTATGCATTTATGAAGATTAAGATATATTTGAATATGCCTCATTCTCTGTATATAGAGGTTGATAGATGTACCTGAACTAATCCAGTTACCATGCACTTCAGTGAGAGAACTTTTTCACAGTAATTTCATTGAAAAGCATACAGAAAAAAAGGAGACTTGGTTCAAGAATCTTTTGGAAAAAGCCAGTCATCTTTACATCATGTGCCATTAATTGAGAGGAAAATAAATCTCTTGAATTGGAAGGGGGGAGTGTGGGCACTTGACATTTTGAAGATTGGAAACAAAAAAAAATGACATCCAGTATGTTGTCATCGTTTGCAATTGATTGGCAACAGTTTTCTTAACTGGTGGCTGGTGTTTGGTGAGCAGCAGTGTCATGAAATACTGGAAGCAGGTGGGAAATGAGAGCACTTACTGAAAGCTAATATGTATCAATAAATTTGTGTTTTTATGGTGTTTTTATGTTAACCTAAACCGTGATATATTATGTATGCAAACTGATCTCCTGTTAGGAAGTGATTATAATCAAATGGTTTGTTCCATTGTGAATTTAATTTATTTCATATTTTCATAATTCAGGAACAAAAATTCTGAGGGGAAAATTACAAGCATTAACTCTTCCATCAGTAAAGGTTATATTCTGACTCTGTTCACATAATGTTACAAAGACCAAAAATTGGCAGCTGTTCAGGACAATTTCTTCAGTGCTAATCTCCCAAGTATTAACTGCCTGTTGTTTTGCTTATTTCCCTCGTGACAAGAACTCATGATCCAAAAAGAACTGAAGTGCATTAATTTGTTTCAAAGGATGCCTATTAAAAATTGCTTTCTGCTACCTGAGTACCAGAGGCTCTGTGATGTGACAGTCTCCCGAGTAGGACTGAGGATGCTTTGCAGTGACAGAATTGGTCCTTTTATACCACAAAGTGAATCAGCACTGAACAAGGCGGGGTGCCACAATAGGGTAAATCTGGAACTGGAGCCCAGTTAGGTATCTACTACTTAGCAATTGCACAAAGTTCCTAAATTATTGCAGATGTGCCTTGAATACTTTGTCCACTGCTTTGCTCAAGGTCGTTTTGTGTTTGCTTACACTGATATGACGTTTCTTTTGTTGTTTTCTCCCAAGAATAAAATAAAAATATATTTTTCATTTCCTTCCTCAAACTGTAGAGCTGCGAGATCAAATCATATCTGTTCATGAGGAAAAGAAGACCTTAGCCATTGAACTGGAAAACCTGAGGTGCAAACTTGTAGAAGTAATTGAAGAAGTATGTATTGTACCATGGAAGGCGAGACCACGTTAGTGTGTAGTCAGTACTTTTTGTATCTAATTTTGCTAAAAAAGCTCAGTTGTGAAGTTAATTGAATGCTGTCAAATCGAAAGTCCTGCCAGCCTGCCCATATGATGGTGCATTTAGAGTACACATCTGGAAGAGACTTTCTACGTCAGAGTCCAGTCTTGCTGCTATTACTCACAGATGTCTCTTCATTATGTGTTCCAGTGCATGTATTTTCATTCTTACCTCCCCTGCCTGACATTCCCCCTCATGTATCAGCCTGCTGTTGTACTTTTCTTTTTTCTTTCTTAAACCTGTGCATGTGCAATAAATACTTTTTGCTGCTACTTCATTGAACATGTCCTTGAGTTTAGCCATTGGCAGTGCCCTGTCGTGGTAATTAGACCAGCAAATTGGCTTTCTGAGCCAGCAGAATTTCATTCCTGTTTGAAAACTGGATAAGCCATGTACTGATGCAAATCAGGACTTAGTGGTTCTTCCTGTCGGTGCAACACTTGAATTCAGAAAGACACAGCTGACAGCTCTTGGACAATGAACAGAGCTCAGGGTAAAGAAAAAAAAACAAAACTAAAAACCAGCAGCCTGTCTGTATTAAGAGGCAAGCAGTCAAGGGCAAAGTAGTAATTTTTTAACCAGGTGCTATTGTGCCTCATCCAGAAAGGTTGAAAATGTGTTGTAGCTGGGGATGATACATGCTGTGAGAATGGGCCATGGAAGCCCCTTTAATCCTGCTTGTGATAGGGGTCTGTAAGTTGGAATCAAAATTCTTTCCATCCCACAGGAAGCCACAGCATCAAGACAGTACTAAGGAACAGAATTACTGAAAGCAAAATGTTGCTTATATTATGTAATGTGCCTTATGCCTCTAACTAAAATAGCCTTGTTTTTTATTTGTTCTTTGTAATTTTATAGGTGAATAAAGTGAAAGAAGAAAAGGCTGCTTTGACAACAGAAGTTAATAAACAGCAAAAACTGTTGGAAAAATGTAACAGAGGTATGTTGTTGCTTCAGTAGATTCTCTAAAATATAACCTTTGCAGAAGTTTATAATATTATTTCAGAATTTTTATATAATAGTATAAAGAATTGTATTGCAGAACAATGACTGCAGTCTAGAAATGAAGTTTGGCCTTATTGCTGTAGGCACTGCATAAATGCATGGACAGTTCTAGACTTCCTGATTTGTGGAAGCATGCAGAATAAATAGCAGGTTGAATGGGAGAGTAGGAAAACTTTTTCTCTGTGGCAGAAACGGCAGACAGCCATCTTCCCATTGCCTAAAATTGTTCCAATTTATCTTCAAGTTCTTCCTCTGCAGTAATGTTCTGTCTGCGTATACGAGAAGATAAAAGCTCTCAAAGCAACTTGATTGTGTTCTGAAATGTTTGTCAGGTAGTGAAGGGAATTGCCAAGGCTGCCAGTATCACACGGGAGGACTTGCATCCAGCTGCAGGCAGGGCACAGCCATGGTGAAAGCACAGAAGTGCAGTCTTTGAAGTAATGAAGATTCCAATCATGCTGTAGCCTTTTGCTAATAATGCTCTTTTTGTCTTTGGAAAAAGTATACAAAATGCACAGCCTGTGTTTTCAAAGAAACAAATGAGTGTTGAATTACAGAGAAATGTGTGAACTAGTGGGACAGTATTTTACCTTCTGTGGATTCTGCAGGTACCCTTTGGTACAGGGAGAAGAGATTTGCTTAGTAGTGCGTGTTCTGCAAGCTTTCAGGCGTTCTCTTGTCTCTCATGTGTCTGCACTGCTTGAGCCTGTGACAGGCTATACTTGAAGACTCTTAAAACATCAATCTTTGGTTAGATTGGTTAAACAGACTAGCTTGAAGAAGCTTTTGTTGCAATGGCGTTACAGATTAAAGATTTCCAAAATGTTTTCATTTTTCCTGAGTACAATCAAAAGAACCACCCCTTATTTCATGTTTGCCTGTTATTCTGGTCCCATGAAATCATATTGTGAAGGGAAATTCCAAACCTCACTCGACTGAGGCTGGCAAATACAGTTTCCTCCAACATGCATAGTAATGCTTGGTAGTTTGAGCAGGGCTCCCCTGACGCTTTGATTGCTCTCACACACAGAAGCAAAATATGATCTGTGGTACTTAGTGGAGTTTTGAGGCTGGGTTCCACCAGAAGGTGCTCTATCTTTATTCATTAAAAAGAATTAACAACCCTGGAGCAACAGGGAAGGAAAGAGGAGACAAATTGAATTTTCGTGTCTGCCTGGATGCTTTGCTTGAAGATTTCCTAGGACAGAGAATCTGTTATCCTTTTCTGTCATCTAAAGAGCAGTGATGAGAAGCAGTATTCTGTGAGAATTATCCATGAAAGCATGTATATTTTTTAAGTCTCAGCTTTTTAGTTTTGCACATGTAAGCTGTATTTTCTTGTATTTTCTTGTATGCTTTTTAAGGTAGTAGCTTATAATATTTAGTCTGTAAGCTTAATAACACCCAGGTGTCAAACTTTACTCTGCAAGATGAGTAATGGCATTTCTGTGGAGCTGTAACTTGGCAACTTGGAATATACCTATCTAAACTAAGCTAGCATGCTTCTTTGTGGAACAGTCATGAAAGAAGAGGTGAAACTGCTTTCCAACAGGTTTTCAAACACCTGATTTTGTGGTACAGCCTTTTGATTTTGAGTCCACATGTCAGCGCAGCAGTAACTTTGCTCAGCAGTGCAGGACAGGAGGAGTGTTACTCTGTTCAGAAGATCAGCTTTTGTGTATATATAGTGAGGTTTAGAGCAAAGAGGATGAACACTGCAACGTGGGCTGTACGCAGGAAAGAAAAACTCATTTACAGCTGCATTCAAAAAGTCGCAGTACTGAAGAATCAGAGCCTATCTGCATAAATCAAGCAGTATTTTCAGTGTTTTCTTCTCACACTGTGGTTTGTTATCCATTCTGCTTTTACTTCTGATTTTCTTTCTTTCTTGTAAACAGTGTCCGTGCTAGCAGTAGAGGAGTACGAAGAGCTTCATGTAAACTTTGAACTGGAAAAGAACTTACGGAAGAAAGCAGAATCATTTGCCCAAGAGGTGAGTAATCAAGAAAAAGGGACCTCTTTTAATCTCTTTTGGTCGGCCAAAGCCCAGCAAGCCCATTAGATGTCAATTCCTGGCTCATGCAACAGCTGTCTTTGAATTTCCATGTACCACTTAACTAACATATATTTCATACGTGAAATGGATTTAGTATTTTACAGAACTTATAAAGCATTCTACAGTTATCAGACTGGAAGGAATGGTTCTTGGGAGCAGCCCTGTGGAGAAGGACCTGGGGGTCTTGACAGATGAAAAATTTAACATGAGCCAGCAGTGTGCCCTTGCGGCTCAGAAGGCAAATGGTGTCCTTGGCTGCATCAAAAGAGGGACAGGGAGGTGATTGTCCCTCTCTGCTCTTGTGAGGCCCCATCTGGAGTATCGAGTCCAGATCTGGAGCTCCCAGTACAAGAAAGACAGGGAGCTGTTGGAGAGGGTCCAGAGGAGGGCCACAGAGATGATCAGGGGGCTGGAGCACCTCCCCTATGAGGACAGGCTGAGGGAGCTGGGCTTGTTCAGCCTGGAGAAAAGAAGGCTGCAGGGTGACCTCATTGTAGCCTTCCAGTACCTGAAGGAAGCCTACAGACAGGAGGGGAATCAACTCTTTGAAAGGATAGGTAACTGCAGGACAAGGGGAAATGGGTTTAAGTTGAATGAGGGAAGATTTAGGTTGGATGTCAGGGGGAAGTTCTTTAGTGTGAGAGTGGTGAGGTGCTGGAACAGCTGCCCAGAGAGGCTGTGGATGCCCCGTCCCTGGAGGTGTTCAAGGCCAGATTGGATGGGGCCCTGGGCAGCCTGGTCTAGCATTAAATGTGGAGGTTGGTGGCCCTGCCTGTGGCAGGGGGGTTGGAGATTCATGATCCTTGAGGTCCCTTCCAACCCAGGCTGTTCTGTGATCCTGTGATATCCATGCAATCTTGCCTCTTTCCTTTTTCAGGTGAGGCTTTCAAGTTACAGCAGGCTAAGTCAGCCGCAGCATTTCAGTGTGTTGCATGTAGTGATAGGGTCTGGGAAGGATAGTCACTTTTCTAGAGGCATTGAAGCATTGTGTTTTTCTTGAAAAATAGCTAAACTCACAAGAAAAAAACAACCCTAAAACAGCCAAGTGATAAAATAGAGCATTAATTGAGGTTTATGTGAGTTTAGCTGCTATTTAACACGTGCCTTTTCAATTACCTACTGCAAGGAACATTCGAGTTGAAAAATTGCTTCTGTGTGCTATGAAAGATATAAACTCTTGAAGAGGAAAATGAGGTGCTGGGTAGCATTATGAAATGGCTAGTGATTGCTCAGATGGCTTCCAGCTGGCAGTGTTGTTTGCCCCAGAAAACACTGACAAACTGTCATTCTGTTGATAGACCAAAGCTATATAATTTTTTTTCCCCCAGGTGCATTTGCTGTTTGCACTCTGGATTTTGAGAGTTCTGCACTTGGGCTGTATTTCAGACTTTTCTAACCTGTGCCTTGTGTGCAATATTTTCCTTAGTAATAGTTGGACTTCTTAAATAATTGTTTTACCAGGAGCTCTGCTTTTAAAGGCCGTTATAATCAGAATTGTGCGTTGTCATTATTTCAGATTTCAGATTTCAAAACTATGGCTGCTAGAGGCAAGTCTTTAGCCTTGAGGAAATCAGCTTCACATAGAGAGTTCTTTTGCTTTTTATCTTTGCTGCTGCTTTTTTTTCCTCACTCTTTTTTTGGTGGGAATAATTTTTTTACTGCCCTAGATCTAAGTGCATCCAGTCAGGGCTGGTAAACGAGGGCATGTTAGTAATCTTGAAACTGTATGGAGAACACTGAATATGCTTATTGTATTCTGTTAATATTGTGTTTTGTGCTGGCTATTTGATTTTTTGGGGTATGAAGAGAATCATATAGGAACATTTTAAGCAAAATGTTTTGTGGAATTGAGATAAAACTGTATGCAGATTAGAAAAGCTGGAAACTAGTGGTGATGAAGTTGAGCAGATACTGCTCGTGATCTCTGTCACGTGTGCTCTCTCTGACTGTGCTGTGTAAAGGCTGAAGAACTTCACAGCAGCTGAGCCAAGGTACTGCTCCTCTTTCTCCTCATTGCACCCATTGCACCTCTTTCCCATATTCCCCTTTGCAAGGTCACCATATTGACCTCTCAGGAAAACTATAGCTGCCATCTCCTGCCTGTTGTCAGGACCTCTGCCACGTGTCTGAAGTGTAACTGTACTTCAGGCAAAGCAAAGGCAGTCGACACATTTTTGCTCCAAAAGAATAAGAAATAAGAAAAATGCAAATAGTTTACTAGTAAATAAAATATCCTTTCCAGATTTGTGATGTGAGACTGGACTTAGTAGGATGTTGTTAAAATCAAGAGATATTAGAGAAAAATTCCTCAAGAGGAGCAATTTCAGAAGTCGTAGAGACGTAGAGCATCCTTCAAAGCCCAGTTACACAGAGCTGTGTGAGATGGAGCCCACATTCCTCTGCAGGACAGAACTGCCCACCTCCCTTTGCCACGGCTTCAGTGCCATTTGCACATCGAAATTGTGCTGTGGTGGGTTTTTGTTTGTTTGTTTTTCTTTTAGAAATAAAAAATCTTCAAATTCCATTGAGATTATTTAAGATAGAAGCATTTATTAGCAGCCATAAGTTTTTAAGTAAAATGTTGCCTATTTTTATTAAATATTTGTTTTGATTTTTTTAAGGCTGTTATCAGTTTGTGCCACAGAAGGCACAGACTGGTAACTTCTAAGCATTTCTAAAATTTGGGAAACCTGTAATATTTAATTGCCTATATTTTATTATAAATATATTAGCAAGGCATTTTAAAGAATCTTATGAGGCTGTGCAGTCATTCTTGTTTTATGAGCAGGTTTGGTTGGCTGTGATATGTGTACAATTAATATTTTCAGGAAACAACTTCCTGAGAATGAAGCATGTTCATTTAGCGTGCATTATTACAATATCTGTCTCACATTTCATACTGTTGCTTTATCTTCTGTATAGAACAATTATGTGCTTCTGTTCATTAACTGACAATAGAAGATTGTGTGTAAAGGTCTTGCATCTCTCAGATGTGAGTAATTTGTAACTGCATAGTTGAGCTGGCTTTTGGGTCATTCAAGAATAATATCTGGTACTCCAGGCCTAGAATGTTGCTTTTGTTCAGATGCATAACTGTGGCATTCAGACGTACATTTTGGAAGATATATCAAGGTATTTTCTGAGTTTTGAATAATGAACTGACACTCCAGCTGTTAAATACAACACCAAAGAAATTCTGGTTATTTGCTAATCAGGTTATTTGTTTTTTTTTTATTTCATGCCATTATGTTAAGATGGAAATATTCACCAATTAAATATCATAGAATCCTTCGAGTCGGAAGGGACCTTTAAAGGTCATGTTGTCCATCCCCACGCACTGGGCCGGGCCGTGCAGAGCTCCCCCAGGTGCTTTGTGGTGGCTGTCTGACAGCATGGTGTGTGGCCTGAACCCTTGCACCCCTGGAGCACTTTGAGATGGGAAATAGGCTCAGACTTGTGTGCTTGTCTGTGCCTCATCACTGCAGTGACTTTAGAGTAGTATATTTTACTGTGTTGTTTCAGTTTGTGATGTCTCCAGTTGCCTAGCTGTGGACGTTGTATATGCAGAGCTCTGCAGCAGGGGAGGCCACGAGCAGCTGCCACAGCTGTGCTCCAAATGATGCCCTTTCTGTCCTGTGCTTCTGACAGGAGATGGGGATTTGCCACAGGATGTGAGCAACTAGGGCTGCTGGTCTGAGAGGATGGGAAGGGGAGTGAGTGTGTGTGCAGAAGCAAATGCAGATGGGGTGAGAGAAAAGACAGAGAGGGAGCAAGTGCACCGGGGAGTGAGAGAACACTTGAAAATCAGCTTTTGATTAAAAAAAAATATAAAATAAAATCCAATGCAGCTTTAATTATAGTCATGCTGCTGGCACCACCATAATATATATTTAATTAATCAAAAATGATCCACCTTCACACATTAGAATTCATGCTCTTTAGAGATTTTAAAGAAACTGAGTAAATATTGTCAGCCATAGTGTGGAGAGCGGGAAGGAAAAAGAAAAGGGTTTGAAGTGAGTCACAATCCACTATGAAAGGTGCAGGAATCTGCATAAAAGAACTAAATAAATAGAGTGTGTAAGGGGTGGGGGCATGGAAAAATCTGTACCTACCTGAATAAAACAGGGTTGTTAACACAGGAATCTTGGCAGGCTTAACTAGAATTCTAGTGTCATGTTTTAAGAGACACTTTAAGATCTCTCAGCTCTTTGTAGAGCAGTTTATAAGCAAACAAAGGAAGGAAGAGAGTATCTTGAAGGCCACTGCAATAATATAGAGGCTAGCCCTGAAAAGCACTCTTCCACAAAGATGAGCAAAGTACAATACATCCAGCCAAAGCAAGCCAAAAGGGGTGGAACACAGTGCAAGATGTAAATTGAAAGTCTTAACAATGTAAAAATCCTAGGGGTTTAAGGGAAAATTTCTGGCATAAATGGTTGATTAAGGGTACACCCAGCCTTGCAACAATATTTTGAAAGGTAACAGTGTATTACAGTTGTGTATGCTGGCACAGGGCTGACAGCTGCACCTAAAGTTACTTCGGAAGCCTCCCTGAGAAGAGGCAGCGTGCTCCCAGTTAGCTGTGAGCTGTTCCTATCTCTGCCCTGCATCTCAGGTAAACACAAATGGAGTGTCAAACTGCTGATCACATCTGTTGGGTTCCTCTCACTCTCTTTGGTTTCCCAAATGTTTGTGGTTATCTGTAAAGTATTTTGTGATTCAAGAAGTTTCACTCAGAACTGTCATCCAGATAGATTAAAAACAAAGTGAGTCTGTAATACGCCTTGTACATCTTTGCCCTGCCTTTGCTCCAATTCTCACTACTTATTAATTTGTTCCCCTCAAACTGTCTTTACCCTTTACCTGTACCAGTGCATAGCTGATGCATTACTTAATCTGAGATTGAATCTTCCAGAATCGAATGGTAAAAGGTGGCTGTCATTTTATATCACTCAGGAAAAATTACTGTATTTCTTCACAGATGTCTGCACTACTCACGGGATTGATTATGTGCTATGAGTTCGGTTATCTCAGTGCTTTGTGTGCAGGCTCTGGAAGAACTCTTCATTGGATGCAATTGTGACTTTTGGGTTAATTCATGAGGACTTTTGTGTTAACGTGCTACATCTGTGAGAGGGTACTGCAAAGCCAGCACACATAGAGCAACTCTCTCTGCTTACAAGTGCAGCACTCTGCGTTGCCAAGGATGCTTTGACAGAAACTGGTGTCTGAAGATAATTAATTTGCAGTCCAGCTGATTGAACTGGAAATAATAATTAAAGAGAGTGGTTAGTGCTTCAGTTCTCCTAAGCTTGGATGTTAGAACTTTTGAAGCATGATCCGACACTAATATGTTTCATCAAGCTTTTTCCCAGGAACAAGTTTGTGAAATGGTGACAGATTAACAGAGGTATATAGGAAACTCTGTGGTCTCTCCTTTATTTTCTTCCCCCACCCCTCGTATTTTTTGTTGTATTTTACTGTTCAGGCACTTACTCTGGGGGGAAAAAATGAAGAGTTTTCCTTCTCTTTCATAAAATATTATAGATTATCTGGAAAGAGGGTAGTGACTGTTGGCTGCCCACTGCTCTGCCTTGCTTAAACCTGTGGTCCTGATTGACAGTCAGGTTGGTTCTGTGGTAGTTTGAAAATCTGGGGTTAGTCATTAGCTCTTTTGAAAATCCCAGTCTGTGGAATTACTGGAAATGCTCTGGTTTCCCATAACTCATGTTGTTCTTTGTTAAAGAGAATCTCACTGTGTGCCATCCGTGCCCTCCCTATTAGCTGTTTTAGTAACCTTGTCTTTCTGTTTGACATCTCAGGGTGGTAATTCTCTATAGGAGTAGGTCCGATCCAAGGCAGGAATATAAGCACCTGATAGAGAATTTTCAGATCTGACTAATGACGTGTGCACTTAAAGCTAAGCATGTGCTGAAGTAAGTTACCTTCAGAACCATTCATTTGTTGTAGCTTTTTTTCCTGAGTAGTGCTTCAGAAACCTATGAACCCACTAGAACACGCAGCCTTTGTAACTCACACTGGGCTCATGTCACTCCTCGATATGTAGCATTGAGCCTGAGTGTAGGAAGAGCATTTCTAGGTCAATGTCCAAACTATGGCTGAGTTTCTTAATGTGCTTTAATGAGGTGTGTCTGTTTATCAACTCTTCTGTCACCCCCCCCCCAACACTAGGCATTGTTTCCTGCTGTAATATTTGTATGCAGTGAAGCTCACGAGCCTACATGTCCTTGATAATACAGCACAGTTCAGCAGTTACGAAGTTTGAAGTGTGTATGTATACATATTTTTCCTTATTAGCCATTGAACTAAAACACACGCTTGGTCTTGCGTTTCAAATCCAGAGTGCCCCCTGAATTTAGAGCCACTTAGTGCTCTATTGAACTGTAATCAGGCAAGATCACTCTCTCTCCCACATCACATGAAGTCCTCCATACAGGCTGTTTGTTCCCTTGGGGAGATACAAGTACCTTGATCCTGCCTCTCTTGGGGACTCAATGCACATACGAAGGCAGCAATAGAAGGCCCCAGGTTATCTGTATTGCAAAAGACATTGGCTCCTGTAGATTATGGCATATGTAAATGGGTGCTTTACCACACCATGAGGTTGATTTATTGATTCCCTGGTAGGGTGTGGAGGAGATGGAGCTGGATTTGACATCAGGGCCAGCTGGTCAGTTGACTGATCTTGTTCTCTTTCCTCTTTAAGCTTCCAGATTTTGTCTCTGCCTTGATACATACGTAGTTTTATTCTACTTGCAGTGTTTGCCCTCGACTTTTCTTTCACTTTGTGCTGCCACTGATTGCCTTAAAATAGCAGTGCTGCAGTATTTGGATGTTATTCTGCCCTTCAAACTATAGCTAAGACAAGTATTTATGTAGTGAGTACTCAAATGAGTAATAGCGTAATAGAAATGTAGCAGCACACGGGTATTAAAGCATTTCCTTTGGCCTCATTTTGCTCCTGGGAGAAGAGTTAGTTGGAAAGCATCGAGTCGTACCCTCAGCATTGCTTGAACAGATTTTCTGCACTTCAGAGCTTCGGTTTGTAAACTCAGGGGGAAGATGTGCAGCTGGTTTGTACAGCACTTGCAGATTGTACAAAGAGGAGGATAGGTGTACATCCTTTGTGGTCTGCCTTTGTTGCAGTTTCCACGGATTCCCCCAGCACTGACTGACGTTTCTAGCATGGATGAGGATACTCAGCAGATAATTGTTGAGCAGGTGGCAGAGTCGGAACTAATCCATCAATTGGTTAAATTCCACCTGGTCCAAATAATCCTGTTAGTAGCTATTTTGCCCTTTCAGCAGTTTCTTTAGTTAATATTCAGGGTTGTGCAGGCAGACGGGTTCCAACCTCGCTAAAGCAGTAATTGTTTTAATTTAAAATTAGAATTGATTTTACAGGTCTCTTTTGTCCTGTGTCAAACACGCGGTGCAACCTCTCATAAACTTGCAGCTGGTTCATCACCAGCCCCTTTCTGTGTTATCTGCCATGACCATCGTGTCTGGTTTTGGCCTTTCATTTAGAATATGCTGGTACTTTAAATTACAGGAGTGGGCCTCAGTTCTGGAATAGACAGGACTCCCAGTGAGAAATTGGTTATCATGTATCTGGTTGCAAGAATTAAGTCAAAAGCAAGAAACACTTCTTTCGTGGTGGAGAAAACCCTTTCATGTATATTGTAAGAAGGAAAATACTTGCCATGTCATGAAAATAACTAATAAGGCTAATTGGGAATGAAGGACTTCTCTTTCCTCAGGTGACAAGTGAGAGGATGCGAGGCGATGGTCTCCCATAGTGCCAGGGGAGGTTCAAACTGGATGGTGGGAAAAATTTGGGGTGGTTCTGCATTGAAAGGAGCTGCCCAGGGCAGTGGTGGAGTCTCCATCCCTGGAGGGTATTTCAGAGATGTTGGAGAGATGTGAGTGTGATGCTAAGGGATGTGGCTTAGTGGTGGGACTTGGTACATCAGGTTGGTGGTTGGGCTTGGTGATCATGAAGGTCTTTTCCACCCTAAAATATTCTGTGATTTAGAGATGTATGACTTTTTCAAGATGCAGTTTCTCTTAAGAAGATAAAAGGTTAAAAAAATGCAGGAATCTCAGTACAAATGTAAACCTTCACAGGTTGAAGTGGGTAGCACTGATTCCCAGCTTCCTTTGCCTTCGAATTGTTCTTGCCACAGATGTGACTGTCTTGGTTTTGGGATGGGAAACCAACCCACCACGTGCATTTCGGCTCAAAGCAGTGCACAGAGTTCACAGCAAGCTCCCTTCCTGTACAGCATATTTGCTCCATGTGGCAAACTCGCTTCTGATGACATCCGTGCAGCTCTCCAGAGAGGCCACGCACTGAGTGCAGTGAGCAGGGGCTGGCTGTGATCTCCTGCTGCCTGCACACAGCCTCTGATGATGCCATGCCCCAGGCCTGCTCGCAGTGAGCCGTGTGGAAGGCAGGGGGAGGGTTATGCTCTTACCTGCAGTAAGCACTGGCAGTTCACCCCGTTTCATTGAGTAGGTCAGACAGGAAGAAGGCAAGCTCTTTCTCCGCTCTGTATGTGTTACAGTAAATTTGGGTTTGTTTTAAAACAAAGCACAGTACTGGGGCCTGCGTTCATTGTTTCCCCTTCATCGAATGCTGTCAGTTCTTTATCGCCTGCCTCGTGGTGCAGCACTGCCCGATGGAGTGTTCTCTATTGGCTTTATTAGTATTAAGGCCGCATCATTTGGTTCTTCTTGGCATGCGGAGTCAAGCAGGATACGTTATGAGTTCAGAGTTCAGGGCGGTCAGGAGGCTTCTCACCCTGCATACACTGCCAGAAGAGAGGTGCTTTCTAGAGAGGCTCAGAATGTCTGTGCAAATGGTAGAGTAGAGCACTTGCTTACAAATCTGCATCAGCTGATGGTTCTTTACAATCCGATTGTACTGAAAAAAGTACAAATCACCTGGCAGTGCAGTAGCACTGAGCAGGAAGAAACCATCAGTCAGTGTGTAGTACCTGGAATTTTGGCTGGTAATAAGCAGTGTAGAAACCTGGCAAAATCTCATGGAACTTTTGTACTTGAAATACTGCAATTTTTAAATATCTTCTTGCTTTTGCTGTGCTGTGGAGCAGCGTTTTCACAGTCTGAAGGAGCCTCTGGCTGTTCTCTGCTCTCCTGCTGTAAGTGGCACGCTTTGCTGAGTGCTCAGCATGACCCACTCCCTATTTCTGCTGTAAGAACAGAAACAGCTAAGCTTTGCAAAAGTGCAGACTCCTGTCTGGTGGGCACCTTTCTACCTGGGAAAGATGTCAGGATGCAGAAGAAATTCACCAGAGAATTTTTTGGGGCAGGAAATAATAATTCTTCTCCAAGCTCCTGAACAGACTGCAAGAAGCAGGTTTTCTCTCTTATGGGAATCTCACATGCTGATGTGGATGAAGCCTAGGAAAATGTGTGATATTTGTATCAGTGTCATGCCTCTAAACAGATGGATTTTTTTTCCTCATGTATCCATTCCCTGAATCTAAAGTATAACTGAAAAAGAGAAAACGTGAACTTCAGAAGTGAAAGTCTGAAATGGATCTGAGATGCCTTTTTTTTTTTCCAGGGCAAGTACATACACTGATTACACAAATGTGGGATGAAACGCATTTCCCAAAGACACTCAGTCATGTGCATAGCCAGGTGATGGTGCAGTCAGTGGCCGTATGCCAAGGCTGGCAGATGTGGTTGAGGAGATAGCTTGTGAATTCATAGGCTTTTCTTCCTCCGCCCTGAATCCCTTTAATCTTTCCAGAGCTCCCAGAACAGGGATGTTCATTTTTCCAGGAAATAAATGAGACACGCAGTTAAATCACTTATGCTGCCAATGTGCAGGTAGTAGAGGTGTAGCAGAGGGTTGTTCTGGTTCCTTTCAGTATAAGCTGGGTTCTTGTGAATTTTACTCTCAGTTTCTTTTTCCTTCTTTCTCACCACCTTCCCCTCTATTCCTACTGTATTAACTCAGTATTAACTTTGTTGCTTTCTTTCCAATTGCCTCTTCTTGTTTCTCTTTTTTCCAAGATAGCATCAGACTTTGTTTAACTCTTGTTTTTGTTTGGGGCTGGGGTTGTTTTGTCAGATGTTTATTGAACAAAACAAGATGAAAAGGCAAAGCCAGCTGCTTCTGCAAAATTCTGCTCCTGACCAGCAGCTTTTGAAGGCTTTAGATGACAATGCTAAGCTAACCCATGCATTAGAAGAAGAGAGGCTTCAACATCAACAAAAGGTAAAACTATTTTGCGTTTCATGCAGAAATCTTTGAAAGCTTCTTGAATTCAAGAATGAATTAATGCTATGGTTTGCCAACTGCAGGTCAAAGAATTAGAAGAGCAGCTAGAAAACCAAGCACTGCAGAAGGAGATTAGTCGTCTTAAACAGCAGCTGGAACTCTTAGAAGAAGATAAAAAGGAACTGGAGCTTAAGTGTCAGAACTCTGAAGAAAAAGCAAGGGACCTAAAGCATACAGGTAATGAGTTTACTTTTAGAAGTATAATTGAGTGAATAATACACATCTAATGGAATGACATGTGATGGATTTGAGACCCAAGAAGCAGCAGCTTTTGTGTAGTTGAGATCAGAGAGTCATAGAATTGTTTGAGGAACTTTTGAAGTCCATCTGGTCCAAATCCCTGCAGTGACAGGGACACCTATGGCTTCATCAGGTGCTCAGAGCCCCATCCAGCCTGACACTGAACATCTCCAGGAATGGAGCATCCAGCACCTCTCTGGGCAACCTGTGCCAGTGCTTCAGTACCTTTATCGGGACAAACATTTTTCTTAAATCCAATCTAAATCCCCTCTCTTTTAATTTGAAACCATTTCCCCTTTCCCTGTTCCAGCTGACCCTGCTAAAGTTTGTATCCCCTTCTTTCATGTAGTCCCCCTTTTGCTCCTGAAAGGTCACTCTCAGATCTCCCTGAAGCCTTCTCTTCCCCACACTGAACAGCCCCGGCTCTCAGCCTGTCCTCGTAGGGAGGTGTTCAATTCCATGCATCATTTTTGTGGCCCTTGTCTGGATGCTCTCCAGCAGGTCCATGTCTCTCCTGTATTGAGGACTCCACATTTGGATCTCAAGATCCAGGTGTGCATTTCCTGTGACAAGAGGTTCAGCAATTGCCTTCAGCTCAGAGCAGTCGTGTCTAGAATGCATGTGAAGGATAAACATTGTAAAACTTCTGTAACATAAAAACTCTGTTCTTAAATTGCCCTCCATCTTGTGGATGGATATATACATCTGAGTGGGTTTCTGTGTGAAGGAGTCATTCATATTCAGCCAAGATGTGCTCCTAGATTTAAAAAAACAACATTGAGTGAGGAAGTTTGTTTATTTATTGCTCTTTATTTAAATTTGCTTTTAAAAAGGGCTCCTGCTGTGTGCAGCCTTACTATAAGGACTGTGGGCCTATGCTTTGTTAATTTGGTGGCACAGTCTTCGCTTTCAGTCTTTTATTCAACTGAAGGCCTAAGCAGGTACTAATTTTAAGTATGATGCCTTGTCGTGAAAACACTTGAACCCCTGTCAAAGTCCCAAATGCTTATCATTAGATAAGACTCCATGTATAGTCACAGTTTTCTGAAACATATTCTTAGGAGCAGTGTTGTTAGCAGTGCTTTTTTGTTGGAGTTTTACATTACCCAGCCTTAAAAATACACCTAAGCAGGTTTCAGAGTTCTTCTCAGCTCTCTTTGAAAAGATCTAAACATGACAGCGGATTTTATCCTTCCAAATTGGTTTGTCCTTCAGAAGGAATTTGCCAACATGAAGTTTGTACCTGGGGTTTAAAGTCACTCCATTATTTATTTTTCTTACTTTAAATTGTAAAGACTGGAATTTCAATTGGAATTAGTCATAATGAGAACTGAAGAATTATGTGCAGAAGAGAACCATATCAAAGTGAGATAAGCCCGTTCCCCCTCAGCTTGAGCTATTTAGTGTGAGAAAAGAAGCCAAAGACCATCAGGAAGACATGATAGCAGTTTCTTGCCTTATCTTCATTAATTTCTCTCATCTCTTATTTAGTTTGTTATTTGTGGCTTCATATGATTCCATTCTGTATTCTGATGTACGTGAAGACTTGTTCAGCTTCCATGGAAATGCAGGAGGCTGATGTGGAGCCCACAGGCCCACATAGACTGCAGTAGCATGAATGTGATGAACTTTTATCCATGCTGAGATTTTATAGAGAGAATTCTGTTTGAGGGGGAGAGTCATTTTAGTTTCAAAAGTAGCCCAGGTTGCAGTAAATGGTTTAGTGGGATTTCTGTGCACCTGGGAGGCTGCTGTTAGTAGAAAATGTTGCCAAAAATAGGACTTCCTAGCAACTGAGTGGTTTTTTAGTTAATTAGTAGCTTTTTTTTTGCTTAAGAGGCCAAAGTTGTTCTTAGAGCAGATGTGAGAAGCAGAGATCTCACTGGAGGTTTTCTTCTCTTGGGCAGTTGATGAACTTCAAAAACGAATACACCAATCTGAAAATCCTGCACCTCCTCCTCCACCACCACCACCACCTCCTCTGCCTCCTCCTCCTCCTCCTAACCCCATAAGGTAAGTGCTTAAATCAAGAGTCTGTGCTTTTCTCTGCAGAATAAGTCAGAATGCAGAATATGTCACGAGTTTGCATTTGAATAGGAAAAGTGTCTTTGAATAAGAAAGATTCTTTCTGTCTGCCTTGGGTTTATTCTTTCCACTTTGCCAGCTGGACGCTCTCTCTGCTAACAGTCTTGCACCCTGACCAGTTGTGAACAGTGTTTGTCTTCCCAAGCCACAGTCTGAACTGTGGCTTTGGAGGAGGAGAGACATCTGTCTCCTCTAAATTTAGGAGATTCTTCTATTATTTACCTGATAGCTGTAATTATATACTTGTGAAATGCTTGTCTGAATCTGCTGCTAGGAATACCCCTTTGAACCAGAAGATATCTTGGGTTATAACTGTTGTCCCTTCATGTCAGATAAAATTTAGATTGAATTTTTCAAGGAACCATAAAAGAAGTGGACCAATACCATGTACTGGGCACTGCCCACAAATAACTGGAGTCCCAGAGCGTTTTATTTAATTTTAGGAACACAGCTAATGTTCATGTTGGCTCGATCTTTGCTTGAAATAAAACACGTACTGCAGTGCACTGTTGAAGTAGGGGGATAGATATTGGCACCCTGTTTTCTTCCATAACAGTCTCCATTTGGTTTAGAAATAGCACTTTCAAAAAGTCTTGGAAGTCTGAGAGCTCTCCTTGCCTTGCAGAAGCACTTGTTTTTGATGTTCTTTTCCTCCATTTAAATTGTTTTATTTTTAAATGAACTTGGATTACACTTTCTAACCTCTGTAATGGGAAGTACATACAAATGTCTTGGTAACTACTGGATTCAGTATGTTAAGACAAATGATTAGTGGGGAAAATTCAGACCTTTGTTCAACTTGCTCTATTTTTAAAAATCTAAACGTTTTCTGATCAGTTGTGTTAGGTATTTTACTCCTTTTATCTTCATTAATTCATTTGGTTTGCCTGCTTCTTTCTCATGATCATATAGCGCAAATTAACTTTAGAGTGATTTTTTTCTTTTCTTTGAGTCCTTTACTAATTGGGGTAGATAGCACTGTCTGCTTTAAGCCTTGTGGTAGCTAAAGCAGAGCATTTCTTTCAAGTATTGTAAAGTGTATGTGAGCATAAGCTATTTCAGAACCTCAGTGCTGGGTGTTCTTTTTATTCTGGAGTGGAGCTTTGGCACTTTGTCTCAGGGAGGTCTCCCAGCTTCTTAAAGAGCAGTGGGGAATGATGAGTCCCCCTGACATGCTAGATGCGACTGGGAGCATGTGCTTGGGCTTTAAATGAATCATTTCCTTGCCTGGATTTTTACGTTTTGACTGTAGTGAAGGGATAATTATTTAACACTGTAAGAAGATTGCAAACTTGGAATTGGTGAGAAGATACTGATCACCATATTTAAGTGTCCTCTGGAGAATAATACTTCACTTTGATATCTACAGCTCTTCCTTTTTTTTTCTTTTTTTTTTTTTAAGAGCTGGAACAGCTTCAATTTGTCATTTGTCACAATGAGACACTGTCCTTTAATATTCAAATCTGAAGTGTTTTGATTTGTGCCTAATGTCTGTTAAAAAGAAATAAATTTCTCTGGTGCATTTTGATGGGAGGCGTTGTGGGGGGTAATTCAGAACGTACATCTGCATTCAAGAACTGCTAAATGAGTCTGTTGTAAGTGGCTGTATAATCAGGTGTAAGCAAGCTGTTGGTGTGGCATGTTCAGAGTTCATTGGTGCAGTAGAGGACAGAGTGATAGTCTGCAGTTCTGTTTTCCTCAAAGGTCTCTCATGTCAATGATTCGCAAGAGGTCTCACTCCAACACCAACGTGAGCAAGAAGGAGAAACCACCTCAGCAGGAGTCAGGTATGGCTCATCTTTCACAGGTCATGTACATTGTTCACTAGACAAAGCTAGTGAAAATGAACTGTGTGTGCCAGTTGTTATGCAAATGCTTGCACTTGTCAGCATTAACGATTGCTGTCCGTGTCTCAGCATATTCATCTACCTTGCAGTCCAGAAATGTGATTGCAGCCCAGTTGTATGAGCTCTGAGATGACAGATGGTATCTTTGGCATTGTTGCTTTGCACATGTAAACCCTATCAAGATTCCAAGCAAATTTGCATAGCCCTCTTTAGTTATCCCCCTTCAACTGAGCTTGTGATCAACATCCAGTATATTTCTTCCAAAGGGATTTTAGTATGAGTAGTCATAAAGCTTAGAGAAGACTTGCTGTAGCCACAAGGAAGATCTTATCTTCCTACTTCTGGGTGTCGTGGTTATTAGAGACATCTGTGCAGTGATTTCACTCACTGATGTGACAGAGAAATTCATCTTTCATTTTTGTTTTTCTCCTGTGAGGAGATGGGTGTTCAGGTTTATCTCAGACTTGCAGGAAGGACCTGGTGAGGTGAGCACTCAGCTGGGTATGGAGACGTGCTGGGTGAAATGGATGGGGAGAATGTCTGGGTTCCGTTTAGGCTCCGTGCAGCTCGCTGGGTTGCAGTTTGGTACTGTCTGCAGCAGTTACACTACAGCAGCATTGAGAGACACAACCAGTGTGTAGCAGACATATTACATGGCCAGTGCTGTACCCATCCACAGGCTTCTGGAAGAGGCAGGACAAGCCAGCAGTCATGAAACAGAGTGCAGGTGATATATTGGATAATAGAGGGAAGCTTCCTGCTTAGAATGGCATCGATTTTGTGACTTCTTCTGTCCAGAGCCTTTCTGTGGAGCTAGTTTAAATGCTGCAGGTTTTATCCCTTGATCCATATCTTATGAAATTACCTCTCAAAGTTGACTATACTGCTAATCCTTTAATAATACTAAAAAACTAAAACAAAACAGTCATGTGCTGAGGTGACTCTGAATGCAAAATAACAGCTGGAATTCCATTTTATTGTTGTTTAATGGAAGCTGGAAACTTAGGTTGAGAATGGGAGTTAAGTACAGATTTATAGATGATCATGAGTGCCTTAAGTGGCAGAGCTAGTCAGATGAGTGTTGCCAGTTAAAAAAAAGACAGATTTGCCTCATTATTTCTCTCTCATAAAACAGTAGAAGTTTGTTTGTAGCAAATTGCTTAGCTTATTTGGTGCCACTTAAACAAAGAAGGGGGCTAGAGAAGGGAACCAGGGTGAAATGATGGATATAGGGTAAAACTGTTACAGAAAGAATTACTACTAGCTGATGGTTGCAGTATTGCAAGCATGGCTGGATTACTGGATGGCACCAACAAGAGAAAGAGGAAAGGAAGCATTATCACCCCTGTTATTTAAGGGAGGAACTGAGGAGTGAACTTGGACTGGGGGAATCTTTGGGAACTGGTGATCGGTCTGAGAAAAAGATTGCTGGTGTGGGTAAAATGCTGAGACATGACCTTGTGCTGAGATCTCTGATGGAGAGTCAGTCGTACCTTCCAGTAGCAATTAAATTACGTTCCCTTCGTTTATCAAGTTTACTTACCTTGAAGCATCCCAGATGTTTTGATTGTATCTTTTTGTTGAGAGTTAGAAACAGTGATTGCAGGAAACACTATGAAATTTACAACGAGTTCTCAAATCCTACTTCATTATTTACTAGGAAACTTTAACAGTTCTGACCTTTCTTCAATCACGTGAGCTGCTGCTTCTCTTAATGGTTGAATTGTTCTTAAGATAAAAATAAAAAGGGGGAAAAGTTCTTTCTTGATCGAGTTGTTATATCCAACCCAAGGCTTGTTTTGACCCTTGTTAAGGACTTAGGATGAGTGGTTTCGATCCCATACCACCAATTAAGCCTTTAGATTTGAAACAGCCTATTTGTGAAATTAAAGCCTGACATTAAATTGGCTTACAATACAGAAACTGCATTTCTATGAATCATCAATAGTACCCTGACAAGCAAGAGATCAAAAGTCTATTTAAAATTCTTATTATGTAAGGTACAGCGTTGCAGCTTTGAATAGCATCAACCGTATTTCTGCGTGTGTTTCTTTTAAGTGGTCTTTTTTCCCTTTTTGTCTTTTGTTGGAGTATCCAGAACTCTAAAGTTGACAGGTACTGTGCTGAGGTTCGTCACATAGCTTCCAGTTTCTCCTGAATGTCTTGCAGCCATGATAGAGAATCTCTTGAAAATCAGCCTGTTTCTTTCGTGATATTTGAGTTTGGGCTGGATGTGGCAAGCAAGCTGTTTAGGAGACTGTTTAACGTGTTATTTTCTTTCTGCTATTCCTCTGTAGTTCGTGTTTAGAATGTGGTATCCTCTTTGATTTTGGAGCAGGTGAAGAAGTTACAGATCTGAAGAGACAAGCTGTTGAAGAGATGATGGACAGAATTAAGAAGGGAGTTCATCTCAGACCAGTCAACCAGTCAAACAGACCTAAAACAAAGGTTGGGAATAAATAGCAAAGCAGCAGTATTATCTGAGCATAGTAATTTATACAAAAACCAAATTGCTATGGAAGATTCAAAAGAATACGTTTGCCTTGCATTCCTCTTCTGCTTTGCTTTGAGTTTATCATAGCCCATTCCATCTAGGCCAGTTTAGTAAGCATATGTTTTTTTAACATATGTGTTGTGTTTATTTACAGCCAGAAACACCAAAGCCCTCTGAAAGTGCAATGAAGGAATTAAAAGGGATCCTGGTGAGATCATCTGCCATTTATATTTCATTGTTTTTTTCTCGTGGAGCTGACGTGACCTTCTGTGCATAAAAGCTTGTAATTGAAAGTTCTGTATGAATATTTTGGTTTGAAGCAGCAGAGCAGTATTCTAGTTAATCCCTCAGTCATCCCCACTGTTGACTTCAGTGCTACTGAAAGAGTGGTTGTTGAGAGAACTTACTTTGGAGAATGCTAACCTGTTAACTGTGCTCCAGGTTTGTACGTTCCTGCCACTAGAGGGGTTCTTATGTTCTGCATCTACCATAGGATCTTTGGAGACTTTTCAGATAGTCACAGTGGGGATGCTTTGGTAGGGAAACTAAAGCCCCTGAACTGCACATCTAGATGGTCTAGTATTAAATGGGGAGGTTGGTGGCCCTGCCTGTGGCAGGGCGTTGGAGATTCGTGATCCTCCAGGTGCCTTCCAGCCCTGGCCATTCTCTGGATGGATGGAAGTTTATCTCTTATCATCAACTGCTGTCTCCCAAGGCATGAAGTTGCTTGATAGTGTAGACATAGCCTAAATAGAGCGAGAGCTCTCCAGTCTTTTTATATTTATATTTATGAACAAAGACATTAGGCTTGTATTTGGTCCTCCTAAACGGGCTTAAGCTTGCTTTTGTTTTGTCCTTAGTTCATACATTGTATTGCTTCTTTTGCACAAGTGCTAAAATTGTATCAAACACTCAAGAGCAGCCATAGTTCTTGCTGTCTGATTTTTGTGATCCCAGAACTTTTAAAGTTGAACTTTGGCATATCAGGAGAAATTTTGCCTTTGTAAGGTAGAAAATGGTAAAATCATTAAATGATACAGCTGTTGGAGGGTCCAGAGGAGGGCCACAAAGATGATCAGGGGGCTGGAGCACCTCCCCTACGGAGACAGGCCAAGGGAGCTGGGCTTGTTCAGCCTGGAGAAAAGAAGGCTGAGGGGTGACCTCACTGCAGCCTTCAGTACCTAAAGGGAGCCTACAGACAGGAGGGGAACTTAACTCTTTGGAAGGATAGATAACAGCAGGACAAGGGGAAATGGTTTTAAGTTGAGGGAAGATTTAGGTTGGATGTCAGGGAAATTCTTTAGTGTGAGAGTGGTGAGGTGCTGGAACAGCTGCCCAGAGAGGCTGTGGATGCCTCGTCCATCCCTGGAGGTGTTCAAGGCCAGGTTGGGTGTAGGTTTGGTTGGTGGCCAGGTTGGTGGCCCTGCATGTGGCAGGGGGGTTGGAGATTCATGATCCTTGAGGTCCCTTCCAACCCAGGCCAGGTGATTCTGTGAGGAGGAGAAAGGAAGAAATAATCTGGAGAGCCACCAGACCTTAATGCCAAGCTGTAATTAGAGGGGCACATAATTAAATATGGAGGTAAAAAGAAAAGGAAAATGCAACATATAGGTTGCTTTAAATGGAACTCCATGCGTATGTGCATTGTTTGCTGTGGTGTGCTGTTTGCACTTGTGCAGACTCAATGACCCTGCTGAAGGCCCTTTCATTTTTTAATAGCTGTTTCATTTCTTTGATGCTGTATCACTGACATCGAGGGAGACTTGATTATGTACTTTGGAGGAAGCAGAAGGAGATCTATAGTTACAGTGTCTGACTTGTTTTTGGTTCTTAAGGATATTTGCAGTGTAAGACATGCTAAATAAAACCCAGTTCCAGTCTGCTCTTGAGACCAGTCATTATACACAGTCAGACAACAAACATGGGGGTGGGATGTGATGGAGTAAACGTTTGTTGTTACTATGCTAATTATGCATTTCATGTAGACCTCCATATAATTGTTACAAACAAAGCATTTATGTTCCATAAAGCACAGAGTTTGAGCAACTCAGTTGCTCAGGTTGCTTTTGTGCATGTGTGATAATACAGATCTGCAGCACAGCGCTCAGAAATCGTGTATTTTCTCAGTTAAATTTCAAATAGGCGTCAAAGAAAGTATTTTGGGAGCAGGATGTGGTGGAGGTGAGGATTTAGTTATTGTGCTGGAAGCCTGAAAGCAGCTCAGCTTTTGTTGCTTATGGTGACACTTCCTTTTGTCGTTGCCTGTTTCCACTCATCTTACATTTGTCAACTGAAGTTGTTAAGGATATTTTATTTATGCTCTGGAAGAATGTATAGAGTCTGACATGTTTTGGAAGACTGAGTAAACAGACATCCTAGAGATTCCCAAGGATGGCAAGACTTGGAGGGAGACTGAGACAGCATGTGGATGCCACATTTTCAGTTATATGATAAAAGTTTTGGAGAAAGTTTACATTCAAGTGGATGCTGTTCAAGTAACTGACCTCTCAGGTGGGAAAGGCAAGCAGTATTTTCCATGTGCCTATTGAAATTTGTGCAGGCACCTTTGGGAAGTTCTAGGCTTCAATTAAAGCCTTCTCTTCCCCAGAAGCAAAATGCTGCTGTCACAGCTTAGCTGAAACAAAATGCTAACACTGGCATAAAGCAGTGACAACACAGCAGTGGATTTCTATTTTGCATGTGTAAAACACTATTTTAACCTGAGAGCTGATCCTGTGTGTCAGAAAAACCATCACGTATTTGCAAGTATGCTCACTTTTATGCCACATCAATCAGATTCTATGATATAATAACATGTTGCAGCTAGTGCATGATGACTTCTCCAGGTGTGTGCACACCTAAGTACAACACAAGCACACTAAATGCACAACGTGCTGGGTAAGTGGAATGTGGCATCTTGCTCATAGAGGTGCTGGGCAGTGTTTGAAGATCCTTTAAATTTTAAGAGGGAGGAAGACGGTGTTTCTCTGCAAGCATCAGAGTTTGTTTATTGCAGATCCACAGCATCATTTCTTAAGCCTGATATCAGCCCTCAAAGGTAGGCAGGTATGGTTAATCCATAGATAGGGTTTAGATGCTCTCTGTTCAACTGTGGGGAGTTTTTTGACTGCTCTAGGACTGCACTTGTCTTCCAGAAGCTTAGAAGGTTGTCACATAGCACATGGAGGGGTGGTGTGGTTTGTTGTACGCTCAGAGAGCTTTGTATGCCTGTTTCTTGCTTTAGGAAACACTGAACAAATCCACCAGTTCCCGAAGCTTGAAGTCCCTCGAAACAGACAGTGGTGAAACAGAGCTGGAACGAGTTCTGCGACGTCGGAAAGTGACTACTGACCAGGACAGTGGCAGTAAGTGCCCTGACTCCTCCATACACCTCTTCCTGCTCCTGCCTTGTGACACTCTTGAAGATTTACTTTCTCTTCCATACCATTGCTGTTTCAGCCATTATGTCTTTAAAATTGCTCTTTAAAATTCCATTTTGATTTCTGCAGGTGACTTGAGTTCTTATGCTTTGTCTCTAGACCTGCCAACTTGGCTAACACAAGCTTTAAACTTTCTTTGGGTTTTAGATCCCACTGGAATCTTGGCCACATCAGAATCCAAATCTCTGCCTGTGTTAGGTTCAGAAGCCAGTGGTGTACAAACAGCATTGAAGAAGAAAGATTTGGAGACAGAATTCAGTTCCAAAGTACCCGATTCTGGTCCTGTTTCCAACCAGCTGAAAGGTGTCACAGAATCCAAAGCTATGTTACAGTAAGTAATGCAGTTTCCTGGATTCCTTTCAGTACCAGATCACTTTAGCTGATGCACTTCGAAAGTGGTTTCACTTCAGTGTTGCTCAACAGGATAAATGTAGTATCTACAGCTGTTTGCCAGTGACTCCTCAAATAATTCATGTTCATGTGGTGACAGTTGAGTTTCCTGCAGTGAAGCTCTTTTCCTGCAGAATCTGTGATTGTTGTTTGGTTAAAAAAATATAAATTCTTCTCTACCACCAAAAAAAAGACCTGAAGGTTTTTGGAGGAGTAGCAAAGTTGAGGACTCTTCCATATCCTGAAAAGCACATTTAGTTACATAGGTAACTCTCTTTTTAAGATATTTTGAGCTCTGTATTTTCCATATAGCAGTATTTTCAGATAGAATCATAGAAGTCATACTGGTCTGTATGCAGTTGTGCTGGGTGGTTCCTGTTGGAATGAAATGAATGCAGGCTATGACTCTTCAACATTTTTGGATACAAATTGTGACTGACCCTCAAGATTAAGGTTCTTCAGAGGAATATTAAAAAAAAAAAGCAGTTGTTACTGTATTTGCACAGACAGAGAGGGATCTTTTATCGCAGTGGATTGAAGATCCAAGGTGTCAGTTTGGTATCAAGGAGTCAAACCTGCTTCAGAAGTATTTATTTCAGACAGATCTGCTGGAGGATTGGCTTTGTAGCAGTACCACGCTCCTTGTGATGCTGGACTGTGCACTTGGAAATTCTCCTCCTATCTGTTCTTGTGATCTGATATTTACTTCACTCTCCTGCAGCTACTTTTATCATTAATTTTTGAATGGGTGAAGAGCCCAATTTCCTTTCGGTGCCCTTCAGCTTTATTTAATTTACACTGAGTTTTAAAAGCAGACCCCTTTTTCCACTCATGTGTTTTCCCCTTTTATTTCATTAAAGTATTCTTAGAAGAAAGGCGATCTTCATTTTAATTTAATCAGAAAGACGAAGATTTGTTCAGCAGGTAATTGGATGTGCATAATGCTGCTGCATTTTCTTGGACTGACGGAATGGTTCACCCTGACAGAGAGGTGAAGTTGTTCCCGAAAAATCCTGTGTTTGTAGTTGGTGGATTTCCACAGTTTTGAGCAGATAACCTTTAGCAAAAAACACAGCAACTCCCACCACCTTTTGTCTACCTTTTATTCCACCAAACTAAGTGGAAATTGCATTTGCAAGAAAGGAAATGAAATAATTGCAGGCCCCAAGGTCTTGTAGAATGCGTGGTGAATTGACAGTGAAAAGGATCTTGTGTTGACAGTCACAGTTGTTATGTGTTATAAAAGCATACGTGAAGCTCAATTTATTTCTCAGCTTGCCTATTCAGTGACATCCTAAAAGACACATTTCATTTTAATTTATCTGCTTAAAGCATTGAAACAAACGTGATGGGCCAGATTCCTCAGTGCTGCAGGGCTTCTTTGCGCCCACCGGTGTAAACCTGGAAAGGCTCAGCACTGAGGATGGTTTTCCAATGGGAGAGAGAAGGTGCCGGGGCCCCCCAGCGCTTCTGCTGGGCTGGCAGGGAGGAGTGGAAGCAGCTAAGGTGCTGCTAAAGTGCAGTTACTTTTCTTTGCCCCCCGGGTGCTGCTTGTAGCAAAAGTGAGCAGAAGCAGCCCCCAGATTGCGGGGAGTGCAGTGCTGCTGTGAGACAGGGCTCATTTGAAGCAGATACCTGAAGGAGGTTCATTTGTCGTACGCATCTGACAGCTTGGATCTGTAAGCAGGCAGCATTGCAGTGTTCTAGGCTTCCCTGGGCATATCTGTACAGGCAGTTTAGTTTGGACAATAGTGCATTTCTGAAGGGAATCTCCCTGTTGTTCCCTTTTGCTGTGCTCAGGCGCTCATCCTGCAGTGGTTTCAGTGCACGAACTGAATCCCCGGGTTCACTGCAGGGTGAAGCAAAGTCAGGGATGCGATGCAGCCTTTGGTGGCTGGCCCAGGGACCACGCAGGAGCTCGTTCAGTGCGTAACCCCGACGGGTGTTGTGAGGACAGGGTGCAAAGCACAGGCAGTTTCTCCCTGCTGCACCGCTGTTCCTAAAGCAGTCTGCGTTAACTAAACAAACGGCATGCAGCTTTCAGCAGGAACCCTTCCTGACAAAGGCACACAAAAGACTTATTGTGGCACTTCTCATTCATACCTGAGGTAAATCGGTGCAGCTGTCTCATCATTTGCGATTCCTTGAAATCTGACAAAGGTGTGACCTCCCTCAGCTGTTTGCAGCAGCAGCGAACCTTTTATAGCAGGCAGAGGATGGCACGTCTCATAATCCCCAGGTGTCTCTTCCACTGCACTACTTACCTCTTTTTTTTTTTTTCCAGCTAGATTTTAACGTGCAGCTTCTTGCAGAAAAGCCCTGCAGATGGTCGTGCATGAACTGTTTTCCTTTGCTGTGCTGTCCCTTTACTAAGACTTGTGGTCTGAAAGAGGCAGGGTAATACTTACAGATATTTCTTTTGTTCACTTTAAGTGCATCTGTTCTCATGGAGTAAGCAGGATGCATGTTGGAAAATGTCTGTGAACAGCAATGACAGAAGTTGGCTCATTGAGTGAAGTCCTGGCTCCCACACCAGCACCGACTCAGTGACAGCCTAAATGCTGATGAGACAGTGAGATTGCAGTCTTTGATTCAAGCAGGGCTCCATGCATAACGTGGTTATTGCTACAGCTCAGTGTTTCCCAAGCATCACCCCCAGCAGAATCGGGTGCTGCTGACTGGTTGCCAAAAGAGGGATAGAGGAAAAAGGCTGTAATGCAAGTCAGCGTGGTTCACTCCAAGATTTCGTGGTATTCAAACTAATTGATGATAACTTGATTGATTCTGAAGGAAAATGTAGGGTATGAACCACAAGGGTTGGGGTAATTTCAGAGCAGGAAATTGCCAGAACAGAGGTGTGCTGCCTTGAAGCAGATGGTTTGGAATGTGTGAAGTTTAGCTTAGCTGGTGGTGAGGGGAGATGTAAATAATGAGTCCTAGAGAGGGACTGAGGCTTTATCTTGGTATTCAGGTAACTTCCTCTGGAAATCGTTTCCCAGATGTTTAGCCCAGCATGGGTGTAATTCTGTGACAATTGCTTAGAAGACAGTGGGTGACAATGTGGCCCTCTTGGGATTGCAGAGCGTTTTGTGACTCCCTGTGGTGCAGAGGCACAGAAGGGAAAGGTGTGTCTGGCTCTGCCCCGTTTTGTTTTTCTTTTTCCTGTTCCTCCCCCCAGAATTTGGTAAACATTTTGTTTCTGGGCAGCACAGACCTCTGTTAACAGGGAACCGCAGAGAGGGTTAGTCTTAATCTCATGATTTTATACAATTAAAGGATTTGTCCTCCTTCTCCTGGCTGTAATCTTAGTACCCCTGAATCATCCACCAGCTCTGCAGGAAGCGGCTCAGCCACAGCGAGGCAGAGCTACAAAGGTTTTCCAGGGCAGCTTGAGCATGGGCAATTTGGTCTGAACAACAAATGAAGGAAATGATGGGATGTTCTGAAAGTTTGAGGTCTCCGTAGTTTTAACTGTTTTCAAAGGTACCGTCCCGTGTTCTTCTTAGACTGTGCGCTGTGTGCTCTAACTCACTGCAGGCAGAAGCTCTTCAAGGCTCCTCATGGAAATTAATTTGCTGATCTTTTTTGAGCGTTTTCGAAGCAGTGCCTAAAATGGGAACATTTGCCATGACTTGATCCTGCATAGCAGTCAGTCTGCAGTCACACTGCTCACTGCTGCATCGACCACTTCTGCTTGGCTGAGTGCAGCAGAGGCACTTCTGAAATGGAGAATGGTGCTTTCTTCATGAGCACCTGTTGGCCAGACACCAGCAAAGGAAGGAGCCAGCAAACTAATTGACTTGCGTCACTGTCTGCATCCCCTTGCATTGGACAGATGCTTAACTGGAGCCTTGTTCAGGCTTGTAATTGGTGTCTTTCTTATTATTGTTGGGTTCCTTTGGTTCCACTGTCGCTGTGTTAAAAATTGTGAAGTATTCAGTAAGCAGGGAAGGGTTTGAGGAAGGTAAAAGTGAGGCAGGTCTCAGCTGGCAGACCCCTAGGGCAGCAGTATGGGGGGGACAGTGCAATGAGGAGCGCCTGGGATGCTGCTCTCTGCAACTCGACCCAATTGAAGGCTGATAGAGATGAGTTTTGTCACTGTTTTTGTTGCCCTGGGAGCGCATGAGCTTCACTGCAGGAGCGATGGTTGTCTTCAGTGTTGGGGTCTTGAAGGAAAACAGGAATGGTGGGAGGTAGGTGGGTGGTATTTACAGGCATGAGAAGCTGTGGCCACGGTTTTTAAGCTTCATTGGGGATTGAAGTGTTGGTGAGCAAAAGGCAGGTTAGCTTAGTGCTTTGAATCTCGTCATTTGGGCAGTAGGGAGTAGCACTGGTTGAGTTTGATTTGGAGTTTAAGAGCAATTTGATTTGAAGAGGGGCTACAGGTGTCTCAGTGCTCCAGAGCAGGGACCTTGCTGAGAGACAAGGACTGCTAATTTGGTTGAATGGTCCATTTAGCCTTTTGCTTTTACATATTGTCAGAAAACTGGATGAGACTTCTTCCCAAAGTTTTTTGCAATATTTACATAACATCCTGGTTTCTGATGGAAAAATGTTTCAATAATTTCATGAACAGAGCATGAAGGAAGGTTGAATCATAGGAAGGTTATCATCTGAACTGGAGGAAACAAAGAAAATCCGAGTCTCAGTTGACTGTCTGATACTTTGTCCTTTTGTATTCTTACTGTAAATGATTTACAAAAGGCCCAGCAGCTCTGCTTCACTGATGATCCCTTGGTTGTAACCCTTCTATTGCTTTTGATCTCCTATTGCAAGCAGTCCTTCTTAAAGCTGCATGGAACTTTGTATCCCATACCATTAATCTAAAAAGCGTTTGTCCTTTGAATCAGGATGTGATGTACAGGTTTTATGTATTGAGTCACAAAAATGTATGCAGACCTATGAACAGTTACATCTGAACAATAGAACGAGGAGCTCCATTTCTGACTTACAGCCGTAGTGGGACAAACAGCAAGAATACTGATAGTGATATTAGCAATCTCAGGGAGGGAAGAGCTTTGCGTAGGGCCAGGCAGAGCTACCTTGGCTGAAATCTGTCATCATCCAAAGCTGGCTAACTACAGCTGTACTAATTGCTTTTTCCAAGCTTTATCTGTAATAGCAAAAACTGTTCTTTGAAAGAAGGCACCAAAATTATGTTCATTCTTGCACTGAAATTTTATTGTGCCTGCATTCTGCTCTTGACAACTATTGAACAGGAGCTACAAATACCTAATAAATAGGGTTAATGATCTCCAACAATACCTCGGCTCTAACAACAGCACTGTCAGGCTGGTGCTGCAGCAGTGTAAAGGATTTGAAGAAGGGGATGCTAGCACAACACAGTCTGAATAGTAATTCTTATTTTTATGCTTGAAACTCTGGTTTAATCACTGGTTTTCTCCATTAAAGTACTTTATATCGACATCTTTCATTTTTCTGACCTTTGAAGGTGGTAAATATGATTGCTGTTTTATCCATTTTTGTCACAAATGAAACAGACTTCAGAGCGTTTGGCCGTGCATCAGTTGTTGGAATGCTGCCATACACTAATGCAGACTCCCCACTGTGAGCCCAGTGAAGAATTATACTTTGATTCACCAGATTGTATTAAATAGTCCAGCTGTTGGGATTTGAAAGATAGTTACCTCCAAAGTGAAATAGAAATGAACTTGGCATTTATGGCTTTGACCATTTTTATAGTGTTGGGCAATCAGCTTTTCAGAGGTAGCACTTTTAAAAATAACCCTCTTCTGGTTACGCTGGTTTAAAAACTTTAATTTGCTTTAATACTTCACCGTGTGTTTCCTGGAATGATTGGCAACTTTTGCATAAAATAAAAATTATTTTGCTTATGATATCACTTGCTTCCGATAGCAATCAAGTGAGTCTGAAACTGCATCTATTAGCACCAATTTCTGAATTAATTAACGTACAGCAAAGTTCTGATGTTAGAGACAACTCTTGTAATTAAGGCTTCAACGTGGAATTTCATTCAGTACATCCAGAGCTGAGATAATGCTCTCTGAAATGGTGAGTGTGACAGCTGCAGTCTGTGGGAACACTTATGTGTTTTATGAGTACTGTGTTCAGTTTTGGGCTCCTCACTACAGGAAAGATGTTGAGGTCCTGGAACGTGTCCAGAGAAGGGCAGCGAAACTGGTGAGGGGTCTGGAGCACAAACCTTATGAGGAGAGGCTGAGGGAGCTGGGATGGTTCAGTCTGGAGAAGAGGAGGCTCAGGGGAGACCTCATTGCACTGTACAACCTCCTGAAGGTCCCTGGCAGTGTTCAAGAGGCATCTGGATGACGTGCTGCGTGATGTGGTTTAGTGCTGGTGGTGGCAATGGTGATGAGGAGACGGTTGGACTGGATGATCTTGTAGGTCATTTCCAACCTTGTGATTCTATGATTCTGTGCCTTTAACCTGCACACTGACTCTGCTGCTCGGGCAGGAGCCAGCCATGGCCAGCCCAGCACTCTGGTTGTGGAGCAGGTGACCTCTGTCTCCTTTGTCATTTTCTGTAGGACAAAGACTATCAAAGTAAAGGGCAATTCGTAGCAGATGGATCCCCCAGATGTATTCCTGATTTTGGCCTCCAGTAGGTTCTACTTTTTCCTCTAAAGAATGTGTTACCTTTGCAGTACAGAAGACCATTCCTTATGAGTAAGCATGAATATAAAAAACGTGGCTCTAGACTAGTAAATGGATGCAGTGCACACAGGGCCTTCCTCTGCTAAGGTTTTCTGTCCGTTTTGGTGGTTATAGCGATGTAGTCATCCGTACTGTGTTCACCCTGTGTTGTAGGGCCCTGTGTGAAGATGTGCTGGGTGGAGATGTGTAGCCCTAAGAACCTCTCTCTGAGCATGTCTGGTTACGTACCCACAGGAATCAGAGCCAGCTGCTCTGGAGGGCTGCTGAAGGAGCCCTTGCATGTGAGCTGTCTGCCTGCAGAGCAGGGCAGCTCTTGGGGCAGCCTGAGGATGGCATAGGAAATATCCCCACCTGCCACGAGTTCGGGTCATGCTGTCCTCCTGTTGGCCTTGTTCTATTCTGGTGCACGCTAGCTAATCTAAGGATTTACCTGCATGCTCTCAGCAATAGGACAGAGCTTTTGAATGTGCACAAGTGCCATTAGTGTTTAAGCCAGCCTCAGTGTGTAATCCTGGTGACTCTGACCTTTCCTTGCTCTGAGGGATTTTCGTCTGCAAGAATCTGCACTGCAAGCAGTCAAGGCGTAGTTCCATTTCTAAAGCAGGGAACACAGGTCTAACACTGCTCTGCATTTCAACAAACCCATTGGGTGAGTTTTCAGATCTCACTTGCACTTCCTCCCAGCCTGTTGGTGCTGAGCCACAGTAGAAAATCTGGTTTTGTTGCCCTTAGCTTCTGATGTGCAGTCAATTGCAGTACAGTGAAAGCCCTGGGACGCAGATGTGGAGAAGCAGCCACGTTTTGGGCTACAGAAGACAGGAACTGGTAACATTTTCTCTAGGTCCAGCTGCTGTGTTGGACAAGGGGATCCTAAATGCAGCTCAGAGGTGATCAGGAAGAAAACAAATTCTTATGTTTATCGTGAAAGTGAGACTCTGTGCTCTGTGAGTTCATTTTTGTGCTGAAGTATCTGACTTCATTTATGCAACAAACGATTCAGGAGGGGTAATGTGACTGTGCATTTTGTGTACTGCTATCTCTGTGTAACAGCTGTAATCTGCAAATCTGTTTATCAGCATGGTAGACCTGTCCTGGTCACAAATACTGGCAATAACATACATGTTGTTCTGTGGTTTTCTTAAATACGTGCACTGTTATCTTATTCATATCTCTGTCCTTGTTCCTTCAGATCACTGAGTCATATGGAATTTTCAAGAAAAGCTTCTACTAGTGAAAAAGAGACAGAATCTGTTGTAGTGTTAGATCCCGTGTCCACCAGTGGAGATCAGATGACTGCAGACACACTGAATCAGAACAAAACAAAGGAAGAAAAAAGCAAGTCGCTGCATAAAGAAAGTAATGTTGAGAAAATAAGAGAGACAGACAGTTCTAACTGTTAATCCCCATTCTGAAAGGCTGTAACTTTTGGGAGTCGTGTCGATTGCTTAGGTGTGGTACTGGGGGCTACAGTCCAAACATTCCAAACAGTTTTCAGTAATACAGATTGAAATGGTCTTTTGTATGCAGTTTTGTTATGTGCATTAGTGTTCAATAATTACATATCACTCAAAATCCCTTTCCCTTTTTAGTTTTGCAGGTATGATTGATATTTCCTTAGATATGGACGGTTACCTTACTTTTCTTTAAACTGCATTTGAAAAGGCTTTTTCAATTATTCCTTTATTGAGAAGCTGCTCTGTTAAAGGTCCAGAAGCCCCTTGAGTCCCTGTTGACTTTGGGACAGAGCGGGTGACTGCACTCACCTCAGCTTTACTATGGGGGTATTTTGATAATTAAAAGAACAAAACAAAACAATTTTTAGACACGTTGCTTTAAAAATATTTTGATGTCTACTTTAAAAAGAAAAAGATCTGTAGATCTGCTCACAGCTGCCTCCATGCAGGCCATTTGGATGACACTGAAAGCACAAAATGTAACATTTCTGTTCAAATTTCCCCAGCAGACAGCAAGCCCAGAGATGGAGGCAGCACAGCGTGCGGTTTTGGTACCTTCTGGTAATGATAGTCCAGAAGCCTGCAGACAGAGAGCGGTGCTGTCTTCTGGATGAACACCTCTTCAAATGAGGATTTATCTCCTGGTTTCTCTTTCAGTCTCATGTAGCAGTTTGGTACAGATGTAGCTGAAGTCTGCATGTGCTGCTGCAGGAATGAGTTATCATGGGCTTCTCGAATTCCTGCATTTGGGATTCAGCCATTCTGGGATTGCAGTTCATTTGGAGTCAACAGTTAGAGAACTCCCAGGTGAAACCCTGTAGCATCAACAGAGAATCCTTTGCTTTGGTCCTAACTCAGAGTGGGGCATTCAGTTCTCTTGTAGGTAACGCTTTAGGTTTCTGTACTTGGTAACACAGCTCCCAGTTTCCCTCAGCCCTCATTTCCTATGAAGGTAGGCAGAGGGGTGCAGAGTTGATTTGCTGCGCTGCCAGTTCACATTCCACTGTAGCTTCTTTTAAAATCTGACAGGGTATTTCATTCTGTTATAATGAACAAACAAATGTAATCAGGGAACAAATGCAAACCTAAGGAAGATCGGCGTAACTGAAATGCCGTGGTCACGTACCTGAATGCACTTGGGTTATTTTTCATTTAATGATTTGAAACAGTGATAGTATTGGAGGATGACTGTTCTGAGTTTGTTAGTTTGGCTCTGCATGCAACTGTCTGGTGCTTTTTCTCCAAATAAAGTGATAGTAGCGAGTGTGGTGGTTTGACATCTCTTCTGGTGTTTTTGCATGTTTGCTAAGATAATCTTGGATTTGATCTAATTACTGACCTGTGTTTAATTCCTAAGCCCGGGGAAATTTGTCTCTCCTGATTTGATACTTTGCTTTCTGGAGGGTAGTGGTGGTTCTGGTGGTTAATTTTTCACTTACGTATCTGTTACACTGAATACAAAATGCAATGTTTTATATGTGTATTTTTCCTTGAATTATTACTGCTGTATTATATATGTTCAAATTTTCAAATTTAAAAAAGAAACAAGTTAAAAGAAAAAAATACTTCTTTTATGTGAACTCTTTGTTACCTACAAGATAATTTATTTATCTTTTCACTGTTGCTTATTAAAAAGACTACTGACAAGTTTCCCAGACCTTGTGAAGTTGACTTGTTATTCCTTGCTTCAGACTGAAGTGAGCTTCCTAGTGATGCAAATTGCAGCTTTGTGCCCTACATTTGGAGTTTGCACTGATGCACTTGTATTGATAGCTGGCTAGAACTGGAGCAACATTTCCCTTGTAGGCCAGATCTAAGAGCAGCATTGAGGGTTGTGTGGGGGGGATGGAGCAGCATAACAGTCAAGGCCTTTGTTTTTTGTAAAATGTTCCTTTTTTTTTTTACTGTTTGTCAATAGTTTGCTCTTTGTGTGGAGAGATGTCTCAAAACAAACATTTAGTTTTGAAGTTAACACAGAGGTACTTGTTTTGTCCATTTGTAAATACAGCATAGAATTCTGCGGTGTTTCCAAACTGCAGTCAGTGTTCAGTTAACTTGGTTTCAGCTGAAAGCAAGGGTCTCCTGGGGAAACAGAAATGAATATTTGAATGCTTTTAAAAAATTTTAGCTGAGGTGCTGGAAAATAAATGGATTAAAGAACAGTCAGTGTATGGGCTCCTTACCAAAATAGTTTTTAGAAATTTACCTGACAGTTATTTTGGGCAACTTAGGTCAGTGTGCTGCTCTCCAGGAGCTGAGCAGGCACCTTGTGACCCTGCAGGGCTGGCACAGAGAGCTGTGAAGGCACTGAATCCTGCTGTGGGGGAGGAAGGACTTCAGGCTGTTGTTTTTCTGGCTGTGATTCTTCATCAAAATCAGCAAATTCAAAATTTGCATCATACCCTGCAGTAGAAGAGAATGAAGAAGCCTGTTGTTATCTTTGCTGAAATCTGGTTCCTTGAAATGTTCTCTGATGCACTTAAATTTTCTTTTCAAACTTCCCGATAGTGCTTACATCAGTTTTTAAATGTCACTAAGGGTTTGGTCTTAAGAAGCAAAGGAGCAGAGCTCCTGCACTTCAGTTACAGGGTCAGGACGTGGAGCAGGAAGATGGAGTGTCAGGGCCCACAGCAGGGCTGGAACTGGATGAGCTGTCGGGTCCCTTTCACCTCAAACCCTTCTATGATTCACAGCAGCCTGAGCTGGGATATTTATTGCTTTTCCTTCTTCAAATACCACCTCCCTGTTGCTTACTACCCTCGCTCTTGCTGCCCTTTCTTTGAGCATCCATCTTCCCCTGCACTGATGTTCTTGCAAAAGTTCCCACTGTCGGCCTGTGCCTCCTTCCTCCTCAACCCCAGTCTAACAACTTCAGATGAGCCCGGGTTCAGATGTTGCTTCTGACACTTAACCTCTCTCCTTACTGCTATTTTTCTCCAATCACATCACACTCACTACAGATTATTCTTTTTTTTGGCCATGCATACAAAGCCTGCCCGTTCACTGACTAGGTCACATCTCTGAGTTCCTAGCAAAGAGCTGGCCAATCCCTGATTTCATCTTCTGAGCAGCTCTCGTCTGCCTGTCAGGTGTACCTGGGGGCTGAAATGCAGCATCAGCATTGGGGCTGCAGCAGATGGAGAGCTCTGTGCAATCCCAGAGCCTGACAGCAACGGGAAGGCAGCAGGCAGAGCCTGGCTCCCTGTAGCTGCAGTGCTGCTGGGCCCAGCTGTGCGCCCAGTTCAGTCAGTCCTGGGGGGACTCCTGATGGGTCAATGTCACCTTCCACCCATGAACCATTTACAGAGGCCTCTGTGCTCAGCCCTCCAGTGCATTTTGTAGCTTGCAGCCCAGCCAAATGAAGAGTTTGGTATGCAGCTCAGACATGCTATTTCAGTATTTCCCTGCTGTTGATTTAATTACTGGATTTCATTTCTGCCAAACAATTAACAGCTTCAGGAATTGTTGCTATTTCATTTCATGAGATACAGTTTTAAACATGTCAAACTCAAGCTCTTTTGTTCAGACTATATCCATTTGAATAGGGAATATATTAATATTGCTAAGGCAGTGAAAGGTCATCGTTCTTCGTAATTATTATGAGTTGGTTTTGAAAACACCTTCTGTGGAACAAATCAAAACAAATCTGTGTATGTTTGTTTTTTTTCTTTTATGATGACTATATGTGAGCAAGTGAAAGATGTCCCAAACTTGAAATATTTTCAGTAATTTCTTTAAAAATTACTTGTCAAACCTGTCAAACATTGCTATTCCACGTATAGAACATAAAGAAAACAATAATAACAATAGAAACAAGATCAGATGACTTAGTTCTCTTTCGTTTTCCTTCACTTAGCTATAATGAATTTGTATAAACTCTGTCCTTCCTTTCTGCCACCCCTTTTCTCTGCCCTCCCACCCCCATGACTGTATGCCTTTATCCTGTCTTGATTAATACCTGAGCAGGTAAGAAATGGCTCTAATGAACAGTTAATTATTTAACTGTATAAAATGGTGTAAACAGAAGGTGTAGATTAAGAAATGCAGGCAGATGCATACAAGTGGCTAAGGCTGAATGTGCATCCTCAACTTGGATTCTTCTTGGATTTATTTAGTACTTACCCATGCAATCGTAGCCTTCCAAACACATGTTGCTGTACATATAACACACAAAAGGATGGTGAAATGAAGTTTTGCTAGCAATATCTATTTAGGGTCTTAGGGGAAATGTGGGGTATTTGGCCTAAAATTCTACTCTGGCAGCTTTTTGGAGTGTTATATGCTTGGTTTTTGCTTTGTTCCTTTTGCACTGTGGGCTTCAAGACTCCTACCAATTAATTCTGGAAAAAGGCTTAATGTAGGCTACTCCTCAAGAAGGGGTCTATTTTAACATTCAGTAAACAGATAATCCATTAGGACAACAATGTACATTGTGGCAAGTGCTATCCTAGGATTTTTTTTGTCAGCGCTTATTTATAGTCTTTTGATTTCGCTTCCCTCCTGCGGTGCGGTTTCAATCATTCTCCCTCCAATCTTTGTTCCCGTATTCATTGCAAGCTGAAAACAAAGTAAGAAAGAAGCTCATACGTAGTGTTCTATTCTTGGCCAGTTCTTCCTCTATAGCAAGAAGGCGGTTGTATTTGGTCACCCTTTCTCCGCGGGAAAGACCTCCCAGCTTGACAAACCTGGCACCCAGTCCAACAGCCTTGAAACGAGAAAGTGCGTATTTTAAACCTATTTGCTTTGGGGAGTGAAGTCATTCGTAGTAATTATACACGGTACCCTGCTCCCAACTTAACAATTTTCTTATCTTTTTACAGATAATAAACCTCCTTTAAGTAGAAATAACATCTCTCGATGAGAGATTTGCTGGATGCAAACAATAATTTTCACTGGCGTACAAAGAGGAATTTTATTTGCAAAGGTAGCTTTAACACAAGAAGCCTAAATACATCACTGTTTAACAACTTTATAGATAATATTATTACCATTCAGAAATGTTTTAAGTAACTCTCTTATAAACGAATGCAACCAAATAGATCATATGCCCTCGTGAATTTACTCCCTGCTTTGGCAAATTTCCTGCATCTTCTCTTTACACTCAACGATTAACTTTCTGTGGGGGAAAAAAACAACCCTAGAAAAAGACCGTTTTGTAAAATGTTTCTTTCTCACACAGGAACAGGCTTTCTCCTAAAAAATAATTCATGTTAAAAGCAGTGTTTTGGCAATTCTGCAATGAATAGCTTTCAGTACTTACCAGATCCACAAGGCTATCATCAGAAGATTCTCCATCTGGGCTTCCTAATATGGTAACACGTCTTTGACCTACATGTAACAGCAGTGAACAACCTTCATTAGTAAATATTTCATAAATTTGACAGAAATTGTTTACATTTTGCATTCTTTTTTTTGTTTTTTCCACTGGGCTAAAATGAAATGAAACTCATTTCGTGAAAACGTAAACGATTCCGGTTTGCCACAATTATGGCATTAATGGTACATTTTCTTTTATTTTCAGCACAAATAAGGGAGTATCTAACATCCCATCCTACCTACCTCTAGCTGCTGTGTCCGGTAATGTATGGTACACACCAGGAGGCTGTTCTATTTCTTTAAACATGCTTTTTCCTACAGTAATGATTTTTCTTCACTATGAAAAGGAGTTTACCCTCGTGACTGAATGAAATGTTTAAGTTGCTATTTACTCACTTGGATGTAGCGATTCGGGAATTTTTGAGGGAATAAGGAGAAGGAAATTATATAAAATTTGTCCATCTATTTCTTGGGGATAAAGACGAACAGAACAAAAAAATGGTGTGAAGAAATGTTATGTAAGAAAAAGCACAAGTTTCTGGTACTTGTAGCATAAAGGCTCAGCAATGTGCAAAGCACCCTTTTAAACGTTTTGGACTAGTTTGCATTTCTTGATTATTAACATGAAGCAAAATTCAAATTCCTCAGCTGTATCATTTGTTTCATTTTAATTCTGACAATGAACTGCAGGACTCTTATCTGCAGTGCCCAGGGACATCCGCATTCCAAGCACACACAGTGCACTCGCTCAGCCTGCGCCCCGTTCCAGGCTCCTGAACGAGAGATTTGTGCACAGAACATGCCTCAGTTTCTTCTGATAAAAGCAAACTAAAATAGAAATGGTGCTGATTAAATCAAAAGATGTAATAATTATAACTGTTGCAACATGATTTATTGACTTGCAGGGCTTGCAGGCAAGCCTTTTTCCCTCTCTACTCACCATCCAGACGTGCAGTCAGTTCGACGAGGTCTGATACCTTGGTTTGATTAACATATTTTAGGACAACACCACTGCACATCGGTATGTTTATGTTCTGGTCTGTTTTAAGCTTGGAAGTATTTGTGGCAGCATCTTCAGCAATCAGGTAACATTTGGAACCAAGAGCACGACACAAGTTATTCCATTGCTGTCTGTCCTGCATAAACAAGCAAGCAAATACCTGAAGTTTAGAACACCAAACTGAATGAAAACTCTAACTCAGGAGGCACAATTTAAAACTGGAAAAGTTTTGTTTGGATTTCATCCTACTCTCTATATAAAGATACATTTTATATTTTGAATCTCTCTCTATGAAAATATAACAATTTTGCTTGGCTTTTAAGATTTTGCTAGAAAACAAAAATTGGTACCTGGAATTAATCAAAGATAGTTGCACAGCAGGACAGTTTGAAATACTACAAATTAAACTAACTGTAGGGCTTTGCTATTTTAATTTCCTTTCCTGTGGTGCATTTAATTTAAATGGATGACAAAACAATTTTCTATTGTTTTATTTAGAGCACTCATTCTTGTGTTCATATTTTAAGTGTCATTATATCTGTTTGAATATAAAGGGATGAGACAGCCATAGATTCAGTGAAGTATATCAGGAGAGGATGATCAGAGCTACAAGACTGACCCATAGGGAACTGTGGAATACAACGCTGTCTTTCCATCAAAGCTCCAATGTTTTAGGCTTTCTGTTTGTTAATTTGAATGCACTGTCCACCTGGTACTGAGATTTAAAGACAAACAGAGGAGAGGAGTATATAAATAATTTGGAAAAAAAAAATTAAAAATATGTTTGTTTTCTTTGTGTCCACAGAATGCAAAGTTCTCACATTAAAATCATGTATAATTTCAAGTTAATAATTCTGAAACCAATAATTCTTGGTCTGTGGATCAGACTGAAATGTGTAGCTGCATACTTGCAATACGCACAGGACTCTGTTCCTGTAAAGCTGTCAAGGCCACAGGTAACTGAAAATGGAGGTTTGACACGTGGCCAAATGTTTGAACTTAACCACTGAGGTGTTCTTCTACCTGGCAGTGGGTTGCTGAATTGGTACCACAGTAATCCTCAAGGACTTCATTATCTGTGGCAAAGCCATGGCCTGGGTTTGCTTCATGGATGTGCTGCGGGGGGAGGAGGACAGGCATCTTCCTTCACAGCACTGTCTGTAGCAATCCTTCCTCACATTTTCCTGTTCTCCTCAGAAGAATTTGCAAGGTCTGCAGCCCCAGCAGGAGCAGGGAATAGCCGAGTGTTTTGGAATATGGGGATCAGTTTGAAACAGGGCAGGGGAGTGAGGTAACAATATAAACCAATATCTGAAAAACAAGCTGTTAGAGTTTCAGCTAGGAACTCAATTTTGCAGTTCATCTATTACAGAATTATCAATTCAGGCACTTGGCAGATTCACAAAAGTACTTTAGTGCCCCCTTCATTCATGCTCAACGTTTTTTTTCTTTTCATGGAAAGATACATTTATTTTAAAGTGAAGTCAAACTTCCAAAGGAAGAAAAGTTTTTGTTAAGTTGTGCAACTTTAGAATCTTTACTACAATTAAATTTATATCTTTTGGTAATAAGTGGAAACTGAATTATATGTACAAATGCTAATCTCTGAGGTTATGCCATCTCTTTCACCTATCTGTAGCTTGCTAAAACATTTGTGTTCTACTTGATTCTTTTAATCTGTTGCCCACACTCAATTATCTCCCCTAACGCTGATCACAGAGATAAAATGCACTTTACAAATTCTGCTGAGCAATGCTGCCAGCTACAGATCTGTTCTGGCTTTGGGTATACATCTCAGTCATAAGGAAGAGCAGCTATGTGAGTTTTCTGAATGGTTCTAAGGAATGTACAGCTGTACAGCTATGTAGGATTTTTTTGTTTCTTCCACTTAATATCATTTATCTACCACGTGAATTTTGTAATTTGATTTTATAGTACAGTTTGTATTACTTGTTTTCATAAGAAGGAAAATGTAATATGTAATATGACAGTGCTTGAGCAAGAAGAATTGGGAAGAATTAGCATTTTCTCGTAGTAGTTGTGCTGCCCATGTTCTGTTTGTGTCATTTTTTCTATTTTCTATCAGGAATTAGCTCAAACATAAAAAGTATCTTGAATTATAGTCAATTAAATATATGCAAATGAATTAATGCATGCTTTTTTTTATACTGGCGTTTCTGTACCTCTCTGAAAATAGAAGCTTCATTTTTGGTACGTTTTGTAAAAGCATGAAAAGTTCAGTGGTTTCACACAAACTCTTACCTCTTTCCTTAAGGGATCTACTAAGGCAATAATAGAAGGAAATTTATTAACCAGTTCCACGTACGTGTCGACCATTTCATCAGGGCTTCTGAATGTTCCAGTAAGTATTTCATATTTTCCTTTCACCTAGAAAGTACAGGATAAAGTATAAAGGAATGGCAGCTCTTCAATTAGACCCAGTCCTAATGTAAGCACGCAGGACCCTGATATCTCCACTGGGGCACTGAATTCAGGAAGCACACATTCACTCTGCTTACTTTATTCTACGTCTGTGTGAACATTATTATGGAAATCTCTGCCTGAAGTAACAGTCAGCTCGTGCCAAATACACCATGCCCAAAACAAGGTGGATCTCTTTCAGCATTTCCTAGGCAACGCTGTCAGTTTTACACAACTTTGTCATAAAGTTATCAATATTTGATATTTTTATTAAATCTTGCATGAGAAAATCTCTTTTCACTTCCAAAAAAAAAAGAAAGTGAATTCTTGGTCCTTATTTGCATAAGGGAAATGTTGCTATGAGAAAAGGAGAACACCTTCAGTACTCAAAAATAAAATACAGCCTTTCCTTGGTGCTTTCCCATTTCCAATAAACAACTAAAAAGAGGAAAAAAAATTATCAATGAAAAACAAAAACATAGGGAAAAAATCCAGTCAAACAAACACAAAGTAACACCACCCCTCCCCAAGGAAAAAACCCAGCACACAGAACCAAAACAAACAAACAAACAACCCCCCCCCACACAGAACAGCCAACCCAGCACCACCAAATAAAAGCTCATTTCAAACCAGTCCCGTCTTTATGGCAATCATAAACCATAACACACGAGTAGAAGGATTATTAAGGGATTATGAGTACACTATCAAATTGTGCCAGAAAGAAAACACTGCTTTATTGACTGCAGCAGTTAAATTACTCATAATTCTTTAAGATGCTGCTCATTGGAAAGTGTCAGGAAAGCAACAGAGAGGATCCTGTGCTAATCTTGTGAGTACAGTGTACCCAGACAGCCTAAATGTCACACAGTGCTAAATCACAGAGAGCAGCCAGTTTCTTTTTCTGCTCAGAGAAAAAGCTGACTGATCTCAGAACAAGGGCTTACAACTTTAAGACTTCAGCTGGAGATGAATAAACTGCACCAAATAGAGAACTTGAAATATAATCACTGCATGTGAATGCTGTATACAGAGATAAATGTACCGGGTACGCAGTAATGTAGTAAAAGTATACTAAAAGGTCAAGAAGAGATGGAGCGTAATAAAAGGGAGAAATAAGCATCAAGTGGTGCAAAGGGATTACAGAAGTATATTTGCATAAATAATTTCTTGCTCTTCATCCTCAAAGACAAGATAGTTAGACGATTAATTTGAGATAATTACTTAATTTACTCTGCGTGGTGAACAGAACAAAACAGTATTTGCTGCCTACTACTGCAATTCAAAATCACCTCAGATGTTCTGTGACAGGAAGCTGGTTTGCTGAACGGAAAGTTTGCTACCTTTAACACAGACTCATCTGAAAAATGTTGCTAAATAAACAAGCAGAGAAGAGGAATAAATGCGACTGACACAGGGAGGCTTATAATGATCCATTTGTTTGATATGATAAAAGTTAAACTGTGAAAGCAGCAGAGATTTTTGTAGCAGGATGCAGGGCGTAAGGAGAGGCTGCCTTGCTCCACTGAGCCTTATTCCACACGAGGTGTGTCAGCATGCAGAGGAGGAATACAAGCCAGCTCTGCACTGGGCAACAAAAAGGATGTCTGCATGGCTTGCCCCTTTTGCTTACAATCCAATAGCACATCTGCTGAATTTGTAGCACTGATTCAAACAGAATTTATAAAGGCAGAGATACTTCTTTGCTTGTGGAAAACAAAGTCAAAAGATTCTGGGCGAGTCTGCATTGCAGTAGTGAAGTGTTAACAAGTAGCTATTTTAATAAGCAGCAGAAGAAACTTACGTAGTCCATTAATTCATGAGCAGCACAATTAATTGCTAAATACAAATCTTTTCCCAGCTCCAGACCTATATTGTTGCAAGCTGTCTGCATTAGGAGGAGAGGTTGCTCTAGATTATCACATCCTGTTATTAGGCAGCCTAAATGTGATACTCTTTTTAAGGCTGGTGGCTGAAAGCAAAACAAAAATAATCAATTTATTTACAAATATATAAAACTTACATACATATTCACTGTCATTACAGCCTGCCTTCAATAATCAATGCATAAATCTGTTCTCCAAAACAACGTTAGCATTTTTAAGGACAGCTCTGTGAATGAGGTTTTACAAAGTATGAAAACTTTTTCTCATCCTGTGTTTCGTACACTCCACAAAAGCAGGAGTTCTTATCTGGTAATATTTTAATCATCTCACCATGGGAAATAAAGCCAGCATGGCATCTCCATCCCACTATTTTGAAAACTCCTCTATAAACTATGGATTTTGAAGTGGAAATAAAGAAACAACAGAACTACAAAAGATCATTTGAGTCACATCAAATAATCCCTGCTACTATTGTGAGTGCTGCCCTTTAGCTGCTTTTTCTCATCTGCCATTATCTATAACCTCAAGCAGCAACTGGGAATTCAATGCAGCATGACTGAGAGGGAAATTCCGTTTCCAGTGTTGAGGAAGCAGCACGATACACAAGTCTCACAGGCAGCAGTTCTGGGCTTACAAGAACAGAGGTGCTTGTACACTGCAAGTGCAACAGGCCTACAAAATTCTCTGCTGGATGACTTGATAGATTTTCTATATCAGAAAAAATGCCCAGGTTCTGGAATTATTCCCCCTTTCTGTTACTGTTCCACAGGAAGGGAAGGTATAGTGAGAAGAATCCAAATTATTATTTGAAATAGGGGTTTGGGAGTATTAAAAAGTCTTGCATTGACCTTTCCAAATTGGTAATGCAGATTTATGTTTCATTTCTTAAGAACATTCTGGCTCCCTTCAGTTTTTAGTATCTTGCTGAAGACTTTAATCTCCTTTCTTACCGGAGCTTGCTTCTCTTTATGACGTGCTCTGCCTTTCTTACTGTCTGCTAGGTGAGGACTGGGCTGTTGGAATTGAAGGAAGACAGAAACAATGAAACAATGCCATACAAAGGTCCAAAAATGACAGAGAGACCTCAGATTAAAAAAAATAAAAATGCATTGACCAAATTTTGGTCTGAAGAGATTGCATACATTTAATTTAGGAAATAATATTCAAGACAAGGAAACGATAAGCAATTAACTCATTTTGTGGTGGTAATTCATTTCACATATTTATTTCTATGTTGGCACCACCCCAAACATCACCTGTTTTTCAAAACACTCTCACTGTGACTATCAGCAATGCAGAGGTTCTAAGAGGTGAGAATCCAGACCCTGTATTAGAAGAAACCTAACAACCTGACTTTGCAAAAAGCAAATACTGAGCAAATACTGAGCTTGATAAACTACTGCAATAATACTACTTTGAACAACACATGATTTTATTCTTCCCTAGCAGACTTTTCCTGGTATATGTACTGAAATAGAAAAGTCTTTCCATACATAAAACAATGTTTTACTCTATCTTCATTAATGTTAGATCATTAAATGCCCAATGTTTTATTCATCTGTCAGGGAGACACAGCTGTTCTGTGCAGTGAGACTAAACATGAACGATAACATGCGAAATATTCTATGTTTAAGGTTAAGCAGACAATAGTAATAGAAAGGCCAAATGAAGTACATCACATTAATAACATTGTTATTGTACCGCTTTCCCTGCAGGCTCCAGCAGTCTCATCATCTCTTTTTGAATGTCCAGAGCTCTTTCTATGCCCTGAAATTAAACATCATCATTCTTCAAAAGAAAGATAAATTACTTCATTCTAACTGCTTGAATCAGAGCACTTCTAAACACAGACCTCAATACAAAGTCTTTAAAAAATACATATTACAGACATCCTAAGCACAGTCTCCCTCCTTTGAGTGTCCAGAACTAAACAGTCAGTAGAGGTGGAATGATCAGAAATATTTGATTATGCCATTTAATGAGATGGCAAAAAAGTGGTCTCTTCCACAAAAAAGACAAAAACCCAACCCGTTCCAGACGAAACAAGTAAGCAACATCTTGGTCTGCCTAATATCCAAGGAGTGGGAGTGTCCACAGCTGTGCATTTCTCCAAAACTACTTAACTGAAAACTAACCAAACTGACGTCTCCAGACAGCAAGGAAAGAAATGCTGTCCTTGTTTCTGAAACTAGGGAATGGAGGAACACTGCAGTAAAATCCTCTGCTTTTAACACAAAGCTGTTTTCGGCTGAGTTAGGAAAAGTTTAATGCCAACTTTGTAAATCACATTTCAAGTTTCCTTTATCTGTGCTTGTAAAAGAAAGCTGAAAAACTGAAGGGGGCAGAAGTCAGTCACAGCTGACAACGTATCAGCACAGGAGGAACTGCTGTGCTTACTGCGCTGCAGCAAACAGCCCGCTGCTCTCCCTTGAGCACTGGGAGGAATTCAGTCTTTGGGAAGTACAGAATTGGTAACCTTATTGTGAGCTCTGTGTGACAGTGCTGAAAAAGGAAAAGGAAGAAGAAAGAATCGAACTCAACTATTTGTTCAGGTCACCAGCATACAAAATAGAAATCACAGCCCTAATGTAGGCATCTTGTGCAGATACATTCTTTAATGCACCATATGGCTAAACAAAAAGAGGGTGCTGACCCAGTCTGCCTCATCCATCCTTCCTGCCCCTTGAATAGATTTTATTCTGCTTTGTATTCCCTTCTATCTTCACAACTTCATTTTTAAAGCAATTTATTCTCAAAGATTGTATGCTCTGCTATGAATTTGTTGGTGTTTTTGTTTTGTATGTGCTACAAATAACCAGTACTATTTCTAACCTAGGAATGTAAAGTCACATTTTTGAAAAGACTCAAGTGTTTTGTAACAGATTTCTGTATCTCCTTCAATGCACTGATTTTTTTTCTGGTATCCTAACACACACAGAATTTAAAAAATGTTCAAACGTGGGCCTTACAAGTAAACAGAAAATGAAAGATGTGCTTCCTAAGGTTTCTACTGAAAAGATCTATGTACTTGCTCACACATATATGAAATGTAATGGATATATTAATTAAAAAAATAGAATATATTAGTAAAAAGCCCAACAAAACAATACCTGTTTGAGCGATAACTGAACTGGTGGTATGAGCATAACTTCTTTCACTAATTTGAGTTTTGAAGGTGAAAATTTTTCACAGCTCAACAGAGTAACCATTGGAAGTGGCAAAGTCATTTCTTTAGGTGAATCCTGTAATTCAGAGCAGCAAGTGAAAGAAGTGTTAGAAAGAGAATCATTAACTGTACGTTTTAAGTATGGCACAGGGCCAGTTCAAAGCCTGCTACTTAAGGAAGTATTTTATGAGGACTATTCACTGCCAGAGATCCCCAACTTCACAACTGTAGCAATGAGAATAAACAAAAGGACAGAAGTCACACATACCTGACTGCGTTTCAGCAGTGCAGTGTGTAAGTACAATGGGATGCCATTAATGGAGGCACCAGCCTTAGCTACAGCAAGCGATGTTCCCCCAATGGCTAAGCTGCCACACAGCACTGATTCACTGGGTTCTGCAGGTGGGATTGTTGTCTGTATACTTGACTTCTTCCCTGAGAGACAGAGAATAGTAGCTAAATATTTTACTGCCTTAAAACATGTGCTTATGTACCAGGGTTATGCAAGCAAATACAGTATTCACATTTCAGCAGTGCACTCAATATTACAAAAACAAAACCAACCAAACAAACAAAAAACGACAGCTTTTTAATTTAATGTTGTCATTTGCTGTATATGAAATGACCTTACAAACAAGTAAAGTACCTGTCCTCACTCTGATTTCAAATGTGTTTCAAATCCAGAGCTCTCAGCCATTGAAATCTATGTATGTTTACATGGCGTATTGTCAAATCATTTTTTAGGCTTTTGGTGTTGGTATTTATTGCTCTCCTTATGTGCTCAGCTTTTGCATAAACGACTTGGAATATTACATTCTAAGCTGATTGGGAGTACACGTACTTGATTCCTTCTAATAATGAGCATGAAAAAAATTGCAGGCCTATTAGAGTTGGATTTTCCAACAAAAGAACATGTCTTTTAAATATTCCACACACACAGACTTGTTAAAATCTTGTTAAATTTTCAAAGGAACTTATTTCCCTTTCAGACACAGTAGAATAACTTTTGTCAAAATGCTTGAAGCCCAGCAGTTCCCACTATTATTACCTTCCCTGCTAAGATGTACAGCAAGCACCTATGTGAAACTGAAATCATATGCAGTGGGTACTTTTTTGTGAATCAACCAAAGCAGCTGCTTTGGTCCCTAATAAGAATGATATACAAATTTTCCTTCTCTGTTTTTAGTTTTTAATAAAATATTTAAATACTGCAGCATACAACTATGGTAGGCAACAAAAGATGCCCAGCACGACCTTATGTGGATGTGCTGATTAGATTAAACATCATCTGCATTCTATATACAACTTTTACATTGAGGGTAAAGAGCTACACACACAGAACATCAGTAACCCAGTACTGAGACACTCTGGTAAACAGACAGCTGCAGATGTTCCATTTCAGGTTAAAGGTGGACTTATTGTGCACGTGTTGAACACATGAGCTGGGAGGTTTTACAAGTAGTTTATGACAGTTCAAACTAAACTGATAAGCAACTGATAATTTGCCAAAATGGTATGACTTCCAGTAAATGAAAACAGGAGATCTTTTTTTTCTTTTTTTTTTCTGAGGATAATGTACATATAGAGGTAACATATTGAGCCTTTTTTCTTTTTCTTTTTTCCCCCTATATAGTAATTCTGTTTCTCTACTCTTGCACCATTTTTTATTCAGTTCCATTATCTCCTTCCTTCTTTTTCACCCTGTCCTGCCTGTCTTTCCCATCTCATCCCCTTCCTCTTTTCTCTTTTACTTCTCACTTTTATTTCCTCCTTTTGTCAGTGTTAGCCACAATTTTCCCTTCCTCCTTCCCCTGTTAATTCTTTTCAACTTCTATATTCAAACTATTTCCATTTTCCTTTTCAGTTCTATGATTCTTTTCTTTCCTTATCATTTTCACTTTTATTCTTCATTTGCATCCTCCTCCATTCTTATTCCTCATTCTGAAGAGTAATAACCTCCTGTCTAAGCCAACCATAAAACAAAGGCAGAAACTCTGTTCAATAAATGCAAGCGAATGATGACAAAACTGTGTATTTTCCTCTCTATTTCTGAAGTAGAAACTGCTGTGATCAGAAGGAAGAAGGGCAGAAAGAATAAGATTTGGGACAGACTAACCTAACTCTCTAAACACGTGACATTAGTCTTTAGCACCTCTGAGATTACTGCAGGAAGTGTTTTAGCATCTTTGTCAATTTTGGTATAGCAGGAAATATTACAAGGAAATCAACAAAAACCTGTTTTTGCTTCCTTTTTTTGCCCAGATTGTGCCACTGCTGATGGAGCACAAGAAGTTACGGAAACAGTGTCGTCATCTTCTTCCTCCTCTTCAATTCCTTTTTTTTCTTCTTCCTTTTTTGAAAAGTATTCACTGAGAAAAGGAACAAAGATTGGTGGCTCAAAACATTGTCATGCATGTCAAAGGAGGCACGCTATATTGGCTGAAGAACATGCTGGAGATGGATTAAGAGCGTCTGTGTGAGATTCTGCCCTGATTGTGTGAAGCTGGACAAGTCAGTAAATTCCTGTTTTTGACAGTTATCTGCAAGACTGAATAAACAAAAAGAACCACAAGCAAGAATAACAGTCCTCAGCACGTGATTTTCAGGCTGCACTGGTTTGAAAGTGAGCTCTTTGTATACATCTTGAAGATAATCTTAGTGTACAAGATTCCCATTCACTTGGTATGACCCATACCAAGTACAGTGGTAAACCCTTCATGACTTTATGACATGTAGCAACTTGTTCTAAGTTGCTAATTCAGCAGGTCAGCTGTGCACGTCAGGCAGCTGCTTGCAATCCCGGAGTGGCTGAGTTCAACTGCCTGCATGAAATGGAAACTGCATACATACGTGGTCACAGCCACTCAATTCAGACAGACTGAGTATCTAAGCTACATACAGTAATGTAAACAATGCAGTGAAATCATATCTAGATTCACCTTAGTAGTCTAAATCTAATTTGCATAAGTTCCTATTAGAAATGGCATAATTTTTATATCAAAGTTATGAATCAGCAGGAAATCATACACTGCAATATATCTGAATGGCCTTCTCATGCCAAGCATATAATATAATGTACATAATATCCAAAAATATTTTAAAAATCATTAACTATTGTATATGCTTTTCACTTAAAGTATGAATTAATAGTATTTCAAATGAATGATTTGTTCTGCAGCAGCTTAAAAAAGTAGAAATTCTATGCAAGGCTTACCCAAGCATCTTATCAATTTCACATTGGTCAGTAGGCTTCCAGTCTCTTATCATTGTGCTTAGAGATTCATTCACCCATTCCACAGCAGTGGTAACAGAATCATTTCTCTCTTTCTCATCAGCTTCGGTTGTTTCAGATAAAGCATTCTCAGGTATTTGATAATGAGAAGAAATTATAGCAGAACAAATCCTCTGCAAAATAATACAGCAAAACTGAAAACACTAATTCTCACTTGGAAATGTCTTCTTAAAGATTAAGAGGTAGATGTCCTTATCAGTGCTACAAGTACCCATCTGTAAATCTGTTCGCTCCACTTTGCTGATCTTTTTTTGATCCAGCACCTCCTACCTGATCTCTTACACCTCGGTAATCACAGACCTTGTTCAAGTTTCTCAATCTAAACTGTAACTACTTAAGAAAAAAACTTTTGACAGATCTGCTTTACATATGCATTTTTTTATCAGAACAGATTAATTCTAAAGATCACACTCTGGTCACGGCATCTTTTACTGCAGTTGCTGTTAGCCTGTTGTACCACAATTCATTGGCATTTATGTTTAATGCCATGGCTCAGGACCACGTATATGTTGTCTTATTTAAGCCTACCTTTCTGTACCACAGAAGGATGAACAAAACTCACTTAAGAAAGACATCATTTACAAATATCACAGAGTTTCCTTCATTAATGGTATTAACTTTGCATACTGTGAACATCTTTGAAACTATACTAAATTTCTTTACGTTGTCTCCTCTTTAGGGATCAAGAATGAAAAGAGCCAAAGTTTAACAGCGGGTATTTGAACTATCACCCACATCAGCATATTGGCTCAAAGAAAAGAAGTTCCTTCACCAACTCTTTGTGGATACTGTACAACTGTTTTTTTTTTTAACGTCACTATTTACTGAACTGGTGAGTTACGGGGATTCAATCCATTCACTAAAGCTGCAAAATAAAATGCTCACTAGGATATGAGTAGAATAGTACATTTCCCTGACAGTGACTTATTAAATAAATCAGGAAGGAGCAGCTCACACCTTCTCACGGTTTTTCACTGTGCAATATATTTCCACTTCTAATGTTGGTTGACCAACTCCATCAAGAACTTTTCTTCCAGCTAGTTTGCATACGACTGGAGCTTTTGAAAATTTAGAGAAGTAGTTAGCCTTAAATGAAAGGGAAAGAACTCATTAGAAGGCAGTTTCTACGCAAACAGGTTTTTATTTTGTGTAGCAAATTATATCCACCATTGAGCAAATCCATTTATTCACCCCAATATCAAACATATTCCTGTTTATGTCTGCAGTATCTGCTTATGAATCATTCCAGGGAACAGATCCAACTCAAATCTCAGCCTGGGAAGTCCAAAACCACATCCAGGTTAGATAACGTGTTTTATTTTGCAAAGTGATGGGTATCACTAAATACATCCATAGCCTCCTAGAAAACGTGTTTATCCAAGGTTTAACTGGATTTACGCTATATAACAAAAACAGCTGTGTTATTTGCCTGCTACTTGTGAAATCTGCTTCACACGGGAAAGTTCTCACCATGCAGCAAGTCGATATACCGTAATTATTTTATCTGTGGGTAAGATCTTGAAAAAAAGTGCATCTCTTAGTGTGGAATGTGTCAGGAGAGAGGAAAGATTCCAGAAAAGAACAACCCTCAGAAACGCAGGCAGAGCTGCCCGAAGTGCTGCGTTACCGCAGAAGTGACGCAGCTCTGAGGTCAGCGCTGGGGGTTTCAGACGGAGCTGCGAGCAGAGCGCTCTGAATTATTTATCCAGCAAGGTCTGCAGTGGGCTTGGCACTGACATCACGGGCTGTGCGAGTATAGCTGGGGCTCATTTGTATTTCATGAACACCAGCGTCGCTTTAAATAAAAGATCACGTTGCCACGTGAGGCTTGTTACAGACTTTCTTGGCAGTTTCATCCTTTCGACAGAGCTTATGGCTCACGAGGAACCAGGAAGCAACAGGGGCCGAACATCCAGCAAAGCCGGAACAGCGCCAGCTCCATTTCCCACAGGCGATGGCGGCGCACCCGCAGACGGCAAACACTGTCACGTTTCCACACACACCGCCCAGCCCTCCGCTCCGCCCCGCCCTCCGCAGGCAGCGTCGCTCAGCCCCGCCCCGCCGCGCCCCGCTCCGCGGTACCAAATCCCCGTAGAGGTCCGCGGGGCGCAGCGGGAAGAGGGTGTTGAGCGCCTCCTCCATTCGCTGCGGCACTCGGTGGCCTCGGTAGTACTCCGCCGCCTCCCGCCGCAGCCGCTCGTCTCTATCAGCCTCCATCGCGGGGCCGCTGCTCTCGCGAGACTGGCGGGGCCGCCCTCGCGGCCGTTACCCCGAGGCGGGAAAGCCCTGAGGGGCGGCGGCGAGCCGGGCTCCTGAGGCGGGCGGCGGGCTGGCCGTGATGTGGAGCTTTGTGCGTCCTGCATTTGCCCTCGGGGCGTTGTGTTGTTCCTTTGCCTAAAACCGTGGGCTGCCTGCCTGCTCCTCCTTCTCCGACTGGTTATGAGCAGGTATTGTTTAGTTCTAAAAGTCTCCGAACAACAAAGCTGTGTAAGATTATCGTCCTGAAAGAGAGACAGATTGCGGTCTGTGAAACGTCTGGTGAGGGTAGCGCTGCAAAACGCAGCTGCCTTTAAAAGCCCTTTACTTTCGATGAAAAGAAACGTTTCACAACCTAAATGATCATTTTTAGTCTGCGATTTCCTGCGAAAACTTTCACTTTGTTACGCTGCCCATTGGTAATTTTGTTGAAGTAACTGAAAATGGAGATACTTAAAAAGCTGTTAGCCGCAGCTTCCTCGGCTCTAAAATCAATACGTGTGGACCTCTGCTCATTGTACGTTTGCTTCTGTGGGCTGGGTGATAATGAAGAAAAATCCCCACTGAATCATTTTCTTTTCCTTTCACATCCTTCAGAAATAACATGGTGCTTCTCCAGAGAGTTAAACCCTCTTCTTCTACTTTTTTTTTTTTTTTTTTTTTTTTTTTTTTTTTTTTCAGCTTTTTCCTCTGGGGAGGTTTCAGAGCTGGCACTAGCCATGTCCCAAAGAGAGTGAAAAGTGAATGTGTGGTGCGGCTTTTCTGGCTCAGAGCAGCTCAGCGTGGTGTCTGCTGCTCCTTTATATCATAGAATGGCCTGGGTTGAAAAGGACCACAATGCTCATCTGGTTTCAACCCCCTGCTATGTGCAGAGTCGCCAACCACCAGACCAGGCAGCCCAGAGCCACATCCAGCCTGGCCTTGAATGCCTTCAGGGATGGGGCATCCACAGCCTCCTTGGGCAACCTGTTCCAGTGCTTCACCATCATCTGTGTGAAAAACTACCTCGTATCTAACCTAAATCACCCCTGGGGGGTCACTCAGCTGGGTGTGATGTGAAGAGTAGGTTCAGACCTGTGTGGCACATGACTTGGCCTACAGCAATCCCGTTTAATGTTAAATGTTCCTGTGGGAATGCGGTTTTTGAGGTAACGGTGCTTGTGTGGTGCTTGGGGACAACGGTACTTGATTACTGGGTAATCAAGTTACTGGTTTGGGGGTGCTGCCTGCTGCTGGATTTTGGTTGCCTTGAACTCTGTTTCCCACCTCCTGCTTTTTAAAGGGTTCAGAGTAAAATGCGGAGAAACAGCATTGTTTGTGGCTGTGTGGGTATTGATCAACAGTCTGGGAAGAGAAACCTGTCAATTTCCCTTGCTAGTTTTAGGAGAACAGTGAATCGAAGCAAGTTGGTGGTCACTTTCTACAATAGCCTTGCATTCTGTCTAAATTCATCGTTTGAAATAGCACCAAGGATTGCAAGTATTTATCGCTTTTGCCTCATGATCAAGTGAACGTTGCATGAATTATTGGCGTAGTCGTGTAATTTCCATTAACAGTAATAGGAGCTGTAAGCATGTAGAAGGAGGATGGCTTATCCTATGATCCGACCTATTATGAAGTATTTAACTGATTAGTTAGGGTGCTGCAAGCCACTTCATACCATCGGTGAACTCTCTGCAACCCCATTATCTTCATTAGGCTTGTGTGGGTGTAATTAATTGGTGTTTAGTTAACAGTCGTGTTGAATGAAAAGAATTTAGTTCTATTTCTCTTAGTTTTATTGGCCCCATAGTGCTAACAGGCTAAAGTGTAATTAAAAACTCACTAATCAAAGTGCAAGTAGCAAGCTCTAAGGAACTCACACACGTGAGGGAAAAGCATGTGGTTGGTGTGGATCTGTCCTTGCCAAATGAGCAGGTACAAATGATATCCTGCTGTAGTTCTTTTTCATTCTTGAATTACAAAGGTGATTCAGTTATATTGTATGTGCTTTTAAACAGTACCCAACCACAAAGGCTGCCATTACTGCTTTCCTAGGGGTGTCTGGTAACACTGCACTGCGATGTCGTCTTAACTGATTTTTCTACTCAAAACTCTTATAGTTATATTGAACTTTGGTTAGACAGAAAAATCGATTTTATACTCCTTTGCAGAGAAGCCATATGTAAATTTTTATCTGCTTTTGATTTTACTGTAGCTCCTTTGTCAGGAAATACCCTATGATCAGCTGCTCCTCATTTATGATACCATATTCTGTGCATTACTTTGTTTCTCCCAAGCTTTTTTTTTTTTTATTTTATGTCTGGCTTGAGTCTTGTAGCAGTGATTATCAGCATACTGCTGGGTGTGCTAAACCCAAGTACGGTGTCACACGCCTATGTGTTGCATAAAGGATGTGATTTTTTCCATTCTGAAATGTTGCTATAAAGGCATAAATGTGCCCCTTAAATCAATTAAGATCGTGGTCTCCCTGCCATCTATGTTTCTTTAGGATTTCACAGAGGAGTAATGTGTGCTTATTCTGCTGGCAGGGTTCTTTGAAGTCAAGTCTGAGCTCATAAAAACTGCATGGCGTTTCCAATGAAATCAGGATTGCTGTTTTATCTTGGCAATACAAACACTCTTACACAAATATATTACTGGTTTTAAGGAATCCTCATTTCTTAAAAAGAGGCTTTTTAAGGTTCTTCTCTTTACGTGTAAAAATAATTCTAGAGGCTTTTTTTTTTTTTTTTTTTTTTTCCCCTAGATATTCTATATAGGGCAAACAAGTAACAAAGTTGAATACAGGGTTGTATAAAGGATCAAGACAAGGCTTGGGTCATAGGATGCAGCTACGCATAACATTTAGGTTGGACTTTCTGTCTAGATAAAAGTTACCCAAGAACTTCTGCAATGTATCTGATGGATATGAGGAAATACATGTTAACAATTTAGCTTGTGTTTTGTTTTTTCCTTTTTTTTCCTCTGGTGTTGTTATTTTAATTCCCAGAATACTCATATAAGTGTTCATTTGCCTTGAGTAATTGTTCTCCGCTCCAGTGGTTACTTCAAGTTGAGTGGGTTTTGGTACTAATTTATTTCTGAAGTTGGAGGATTCTTCCTGTGGCTCTGTGTGGCTCATGCTGTGCAAGGGTGAGCCAGGCCTTCTGCAGAGGAGGCCACAGGCCTGCAATGTGAGAGCTGATTGGCTTTCATTTATCATTCCAGCTCTGAAGGTAATTTGGAACGTGTGGTACTTCTGCTCAAGTCTTTCAGCTGATTTTTCAGTTCACAAAAGATTGTCTTCACATTTCTGTGATGTAACTTTTTTTTACTGTGTAGGTTATTTTCTTTGTAATGCGCCACTTCTTGATGAGTGCTTTGATAGTTTCATTCCATGGCATCAGGAGTTCACTACGTGATTTCTTTGTGCATGCATTTTGAAGTACCCAGTATGAATTTTAAGACATTATTGAAGCCTATGTATTTCCAGGGTGTTGACACGATGGATTATAGAGATTTTTGTCTGTATTTTCAATAGGATACTCTGAAATGTTAGTACTCTTGTGAATATTTACAGAGTTAAGGTGTTACTGGGCTTTGTGAAACTCATATACAACATTTTTTATGACATGAGGAGTCTCTGTTCATGCATCAGTTATTTTGTATCAGTTATTGATACAGTTTCATAGATTGCATGGCAAACTGGCCATGCTGCATTTGGTACTTAGACAAAGCTGTGATCAAATTCAGAGGTGAGCAGAGAGCTAAAAAGTAGGAGCATCTACTTAAGTTTTCTAGGTCTACGGAAAAAAAAAAAACTTTTACATAAATCAGTGGAATTAATTCTTTCATGTTTTTTAAATTATTTATTTATGGTCAGAATTATTTCCTTGGATGTGCTTTTTTTTTTTTTTTTTTTTTTTTTTTTTTTTTAATTTGTGTGTTTTTATTTGTATAAATCTTTCTGCTTTCAAAGAGCATTGCCAAAATTATTTTTAATCTGAATTATATTTTAGCTTTACCCTTTGGGTTTTCCCCTTTCTTTCAAGGATCTCATATTTTTATATTGGATTGAAAATCCCCTACATTTTCTCAACCATAGTAAAAGCATTACTTGTGGTTCCAAGTACAGAAAGTTTTGGGATGGTTGGAGGCAATCTGTTCCTGACTGCAGATCGAAGGCTTCTACGACTGAGAAGCTGAACTAGTGCAGGTTATCTGTGTGATCCATGAAAATTGAAGTTTTAAATCAGATTTACGCAGCAGCTTGTAATAGTTGAAGTGTGAATATTGTGATGAATGAGCAATAGCATTAACTGAATTCTCAAGTCCCGTAACTTGCTGACAGGCTTTAGGAGAATCTGTTCTGTTTCTTTCTAGGAAAAGCGAAGCTGAGAGCAGAGGATTTTAAGGAGTTCAAATAAAAAGGTTATTTTCACATTACTGTTTAGAACTGAGGCTTTTCTATGTCCTCTATTTTTTTTTCTTCAACACATTTTTTGGGACCAAACTGAGTATGGAAGAAAAGGAAGAATGGCATTTTTTTCCCCATGGTATATCTCCTGATTTTTGCAACCTTAATCACTTGGGGCATGTCTTGAACTTTTAACCTTCTTTCTCCAGCAATGATGCTGTGAATAATGGACTCTCCTGCTTGACACATAACTAGACTGCAGTTCAAAGTGGATGTCACAAACACTATTGCACCATCTGGAACAAAAGCTTGACCTATCATTTTGGGATAAGCCCACAAGATTGTATGAATTTATAACTGACTTCATGTTTGTATTAGAGATACCTAAGTAGTGCAATTGTACAAATATTTTTTTAACAATTTTTGCCTCTCTTGATGGTATTTTTTGCACAAAACCCCCAGATTTTCAGATCTCAGATGAAAGTGAGTGGGGGAAACCCCACACCCCCCAAAATGTTAAATATTTCCCATGAGGCCAGGGAAATGCTGTACTCATTGTGACACTAAAATTCTCTATTTCCTTCTATTTCTGTTAATGCCATTGTTACCTTTAACAGTTTACTTCAGTTTGAGTCTTGCTCTTTAAAAAGAGAGAAATATTGTTCCTACGTACTCTTGGAAAAAATAGCAATAAGAGAAGCTGGATGCAAACTGGAAAGCTTTTGAGAGCATACCTCCTGAAGTACACAGTACCTTGCAAGATACTCAGTTACAAATCTGAATAATGTCCTGCAGCTGCAGTGAAGCACATCTTCTTTTGAAGAATAAATTTACTGAAAGGCATTCCTGTTTTGAGTGTACATCATCAACAAAATATTGTTTTGGTAAATTCTGTGTGCTGATAGAATTATACTGGGAGCTACCTGTGTGGCTTGGCTGAAAGCACTGATTTGGAGTGAGCTCAAACACCTTTGACTCTCCTCAGAAGTCAATGAGACTTATAAATCTGTAGCATTTCTTACAGAATGGCTTGAAATTAGGTGGAACTATGGGCATGAGGTCAGTCCAGTGGTTTTGCAGTCGTCTTTTAGGGAAAGAAGGAACTCTTATAGAGACAGTATTGCATGAAGAATAGTTTGATTTTCTCTTCTTTACTACCCCCCATCAGTTATTTGTATGGATTGATAAGATAACCCCATGCCTTTTCCAATCTGAACAGTCCCAGCTCTCAGTTTCTCTCAATGTGAGGGATGCTCCAGTCCTTTGATCATCTTTGTGCACTGTGCTGAACTCACTCCAGTATCTTCATAGCTTTCTTGCGTAAGTTGCATGCATGGAAATTGTAAAGGCAGATTTGGTGATGCTAGCGTAAGGATTTGATTGTTTGATGGAGGATAACTGGAACCATGCTTAAGAATAGAATTCAGTATCAGGCTCTGGGTTTCTATCAGGATTTATCAGAAAACCTGTGTGTAAGCCACTGAAAATATTACACTCATTCATTACATATAGCATCAATAGGAATGTACCTTTAACTCTTGAAGACTTTTTAACAAGTCTTCTGTTTTCTAGTCTCCATTTCTTACAAGAGCTACTAAGAGCAACATGGGAGGAGAAACTGATAGAAATAATTGTTTGGAAGATGTCCCTCTAGAACTGCAATTGCACATTTTGTGAAATGTGTGTAGAACAATGAAAAAAAACAGTATGAAAAACATATTAGCCAGAAAGCAATCAGCACACCTAATGTGTCCAAACAGCCATTATGAAAACCACCACTTTCCACAGCAAGGAAAGAGGATATGTTTGTTGTTAAGTAAGGAAATAACCAACCTGCACAACTGGATTTGTCAGAGTAGTTTGAAAAACATCTGCTCTTTGCCTTTGCCAGTTTATTGATACTCTGTTTCTTGGTCCATTCATGAGGGGGATAGCAGTTCAATAACACAATCTAGAACACTTCTGGCAATGCATGCTGTTTCAATAAGTAACCGTGGCATTATTTTGAGAAGTGCCTGTTCTATTTTAAAGTTAAATGAAATCCTAGCGCTTGTATTTTTAGAAGCTTAAATCCACAATGGACTATCAGATCATTTACTCTTGACCTCCCATGTATACCAAGCTTTGCATTGCTGTTTTTGCATGCGATTTAAAAGATTAAACAGTTTTAGTTTTAATTTGAGAATAATTGCTGCCTGCTTGCAGCATAATATCTTAATAAAGAGCATAGCTCTTAATTAAAAATTGTATATCTTTTAATTATGTATTCTATGAGCATTGACTGTAACAGGCAAGAAAATGAGCATAGGAACATCTGAAATTCCCTGGCTACTTGTCAGAAGATAGTAGAGTTTTTCTTTTATGTTTTCTACTTCTAAACAGTCATTTTTTCAGGGCTGCCATGAAGCGTTTGTGAAGCTGCTGCGCCAGCCTGCCCTGTGATGGGAGTTCATTCAAAGGCCATGTTGTTTCAGGACAAGCATCAGTAGCAATTACCACTTCCAGCTTTTCTCTGGAAGTGTGAGTTTTTGCCAGGGGCTCCAGAGTCGCTCTGCTAGCTTCAGCCTCAGAAAGAAAGATCGGTTATTCTCAGTTTCCTCTGTCAGTTCGTAATGCTTAAATTTCAGATCGAAATTGTACTCTCAGTGGCTATTGTGGGGCTGTGCATATGAAAAAATATCTGCATCTTTCCCGCTATGATCATCTTTCAGCTGATCGGTGTGTGATGCTATGTAAAACAACCACCATGCTTGCCTATGTTAAAGGCACTGCCAGAGAATAAAGAATTTCACTGCCGTGATGACTCAGCACATGAATAGCTTATAATGATCTGGTTCTCTGACCTTTTCCCCAGCTCTAAGAAGCTTTCAAAAGCTATTTATTCTTTATGGAATTTGTGATTTAAAAACAAAACAAAAAAACCAACTTGACAGCTATGAATGACAGTACATGGAGGTGGATTAAAAAAAAAAGAATTCAAAATGAGAAAAGATGAGATTTTGTACAGTTTTTCAGATTTTTGTTCTGATTAAGTTTTACAGATATGGACTTTTTTTGCCTGTTTGCACAGACAGCCAAATAAATTGTGATCTGAATTTTGTACCAAACCTCTAAAACCTACGTACTAAAGTGATGAAAATCATAATGCCTTTGGGTGCACTCTTGAATCAGTGCATAACATGACAGAGTTTTTGTTATAAGTTAATGCATGTTTCAAACGAAGACAGGAATTAAATATGGTCTCAAGACATTTCTGTTGGTTTGATTGTTGTTAGAATCAGTGTCAGTATGGCATTTTTATAAGCTGTTGCTTTCTAAAGCTATGGAGCAGAGCGACACAAAATATGGTCTTAGTTGATAAGTCACTGTTAGCAAATGACTGATTTGAAGGGGATTAAACTCACTATTCAGTAACTAAACCCACTTCTTCAGGCCACTCCAGGCTTTCTGTGAGGCTCTTCTGCATATGCACAACTTTTTAAGGTTAAAAAGAAGTTACATTAGTCTGGTTTTAAGAACTGGAATAGGAACTGGGGAAAATGTAAAAGAGGCAATTATAGAATGTTATCCCTCAAAGCTAAAAGAAACAACGCATTAATTCAATGTAAATGGGAAAAAATAGGTCCTGTGTGGATTGGTGTTTGTTTGTTGTTTAGCTTCTTTAAAAATAGTCATGAAAACATATGTGAAAGTGATCCTCATAAAGCACAACCATCCACCAGAGCTGGCCGTGCCAAACTTGCTCTATATGCCCATATGCATCCATATATGGGAGCTGCTGCTTTTTTGCCTCCTTGTTCTTGAACTTCACTAAGAGCTTTCAATTGCTCTGACATTTTCAGCCAAGGAAGTAATAGTTGTTGCTGAGCAATATTCTACAACCAATTATCTTATCTGATCATTGGAGCAATCCTCGCTAGAAAGGCACCAATACGATCAAGTTAAATCATTACAGAAAGGCAAGAGAAACAGAAGGAGGAACAAGCCGAGAAAAAGAGGCTCATCTCATTAACGGGTGCCTATGCTGCAGGCTTCGGAACAGCAGACAATGAAGTTAGCATGTAAGACAAAGCTGTGGAGTTGCCTCCTGTAGCTGTTGACAGGTCTGAATCCTCTCTTCAGAGCCCTTTGTGGCTGTAGTGTGAGGCACCTGCAGAAAATGTGCCAAAACTAGGCAGGGAGCTCGAGCTTTTCAATAGGCTGTCACCTCTCTCTCCCTTCACTCACTCCTCCGGTTCTCAGCAGGAGAGGAGAAGCCATACTGAAGAACTAGACTGGAAAATAGTCATGTGATGGGAAAAGGGGTTGGATATAGACACCTTACTGTTGCCAACTTTCTGTGCCTTTTACAATTCAGCTTCCTCAACCATTCCTGAGATTTACTCTCTTTGCCTAATACTGCTTTTAGTCTAATGCCTCTAAACAACTGCATTATAAGGGCAGGCAAGCCACCATCTGATTACTGTCAGCAAGTGCATTTTTTAATGTTTATGTTTTCCTATTTCTGCTCTGTAAAGGAAGATACAGATTTTGTTTTCAGTAACAGACTGGTAAACGGTGATTTGAGTAGAGCCAAAATTGCCACTGACTTTATCTTGTGGGTGAGTCCGGGGATGAAGCCAGGCTTCTTCCGTGGATTTCTAGACGTGGTCTTGTGCTTTAACTATCTGTGTGTAGAAGTCAGAGTTGTTTTAATGTTTCTAGAGAGGCCTACGCATACTTATTTAAAAGGAGAATGAATGCACTTCTGTACATACAGGCACATTAAGGACTTGTACGGAGTAATCTTTAGAGCATGAAGAATTTGCAAAGGAGGGAGTTTTAACCATTCTGAAAATGGTCTTTGTGTGTCTGAGCATATTCACATATATACCTTTTACCTGTGTAACATTTTTTTTCTCTTCATGTACAACTTGTTACTGTGCATAGATGGTAATAGTGCAGAGGGCTTGGAGTCCCAGTCAACCCTTCTCATACTCTACAAATACAAGATGGAATGTTTTCTGAAAAGAAACTCAGTGGATTAACAATGGTTGTATCTGCACTCTGGGGTACAAGTTTGTCTCGGTGTATCCTCATTGTGGCATTTTGCATACAAAACTTGGCTCCATCTTCTGAGATTGAGTTCAGGAGATGTGTGAAGTATCTCCTCTGTATGAACGAATAACTTTCCATATGCACATAGCTGCCAGCAGTGACTCAATTAAGGTAGGTCTTTAATATGCCCAAGTGATATTTTTTGATAATGTTCTATCAAAAGTAAAATGAAATTATTTGAAGAAATGTTAGGGAAACATTTACCCTTAGACATTCATCCTTATATATTGCTGAAACATTTGACAGCTCCAGCAGGGAGGGAGTTGCTTTTTCTGTTAAAAGAATATAGGTACCTAATCCAGTAGGTCTGCAAGTACACGAAGAATACAGTCAGAGCAATCAGATGAATATGCGATTGTGTATCTCTTTATTCCAATCTGGGTTATGCATACTTTCCTTTCTGATGTCTCCTGAGGCACATTGCAGGTAAGATCGCATTTAGTTGTTTGTTCACTCACCAGCACACTCCCCAAAAGGCAAAGGTTTGTGTCTGATTGTTTAAGACCTTGCTTCTGCTTTGAACACGTCTAGTTCCCTTGGAAAAACATTCTCCACGTCCCCATCCCCCTTTAGAGAAAACAAGTGAACTATTCATGCAAAAAAGTGTGTGTGTGGTTGGGAGAGTGGGGGGGGGGGCGTGCAGTGCCACCGACAAACCCTATTGAAATGCATTGGCTGTTCATTTACATTCACACTTTTTTTAATAAAAATGTTAACTAATGATGTTAAATGCTTTGCCAAAGGTCCTGGCGGGTCAGTAGCCGAAGTGCCATTTCTGCCTAATTAGGGCTCTTGTGGCAGCCCAGGGGCCTCCTGATGCAGTGGGTGACAAGCCAGGAGCTGACAGCTTCAATCGGCTCCAACAGGAAGGTTGGGCTGGTCATGTTTTCTAACTCAGCCAGGTGTTAGCTGAATGTAGGGGGGTCTTGGCCAGACCTGAGCATTCGTTTGATCTTCCTTTCTTTCACTTGCTCTATTTTGAGCTCTTCCCTTTGCCTGTCCCGTCTTGTGTCAAGGTCAAGAATGAGCTTGACTAAATCAGCAATTTCATTTATCTCTGGGAGATCATTAGCAGTCGTTCTCCCTTCCCTCCCCACATAAACCTTAGGCACTGGTGCAGAAACAGGACTGGTTCCGTAAACCAGGCGCTGAGTAGTCCAAATATAGAAAGACATAAGAAGGAATAAACACAGATCTTTCCGTAAATAAAAACCTTTCTACTCCTCTGGTACTTTCCTTTTCTTTATTTTTAGTGTATAATAACATTGTCCATCAAAACACCCTAAGAAACAGACAGAAAAAGCCTATAGTATGTTTAAGGTTTTATTTCTTTACTACTCTAGTAAGAGCAGTAGAAAACACTGCTGTTAAATGACAAGAAAAGAAACGGGGTAAATAAGGTTTTCCTTTGACCTCAGCTGTCTTTTAGTAGCAAACTGATTATATTTGTGGCCACATTCTTTCGATAGTTGGCCGGTCCTAGGTGTCTCAACATCTAACAACTGTAAAATCAGATCATCAATATATTGGGGGATTGGCTTTTTTAATTGAGTATCTTCACTTGTTTACTCAATAACACTTTAACTTCAGCTGAGTTGTGTTAGTTTCTGTTAACTGAAAAAATAGCCCTTTATTTATAAAGCGTAAACACATTGCTGGCCATTGTATAAGTAACTCAGGATTTTAAAATGCTTTACCAGACAATGGCAAAAAGCATTAGACCTGATCGAAGTGGTAAAAACTTACCACATTTCTGTCCTTTTTCAGTATAGGAGGAATCTGATATTGAGATGAGGTTCATTTTTTCAGGTCTTATAATTAGTTTTCAGATATCTCAGTTTAAACAGATGAATTGAAGTAATTCCACGTAAAAGTCTCTGTGCAAGAATTGCTCTGATTTTGATGGAATGAAACTGCAGTTGAGTTAAAAAGTAGCACTTGGATGGTAACAGACAGCTGCTTAATAATGCTCAGGAGTAATGGCGGGAAACAATAAGGGAAATTATGAATTGCTGAATAGCTGCAGTCATATTGTAATGTTAGATTTGTTTGTTTGGTTGTTTTTTACAAAAAGAAAAAGAAATTCAGTTCTGACGCTTCTGTTGTATTTGGTGAAATTGTAGCTATGAAACAGTATAAAATTAGAACTGACAGCTGACATGCAGTTATACTTTAAGAGCATGAACAATTGAAGTGTAATTCCAATATTTTATTCAATACTTGTTTTCATTGAGGACAACTGTTACAGTAGCACAATGTTCCAAATTGGGAGTCTTAAAAGTTTTGTTATGCAGTTTGAGACAGTCTCCCTGACTTTCAAAAGAGATTATTATGAGGTACAGAGGTAATTGTGGCAAATTCATTTCTTTCAGGAGAAAATTTAAATAGAAAATGGGATGAGTCACGTTAGTCCACACCTTGTCTGATCTACTTTCTGGATCTGCACTGTACATCTAACTTACACTATACTGGCGCAAGAAGAATTTGGCATGCAAGACTGTTACTGTCTAGATAGCAATCTACAGGGTAATTTCCAGGGAAGATTTTTTTTTTTTCTTTTTGATGTGATTTTTTTGTAGTTATGCTTCTATTATACATGTAGAGGTATTTCATTGGTACCCAGAATCAAATAACATGAAGCAGAATACTTGCTGTTTCCATATTACTGATTCCCTTTGTTCTAAGATAATTTTAGCCTTCCTTTTAAAAACGTACTGGTTTTGGAAAGCTGGTAACAATGACAGCAGGCAGACTGTCACTGGCAGATAGCTGCAGTGGGAGCACTGTGATTATGCAGATGTGCTCTGGTGATATCAAAAGTACCTATCACCAATTTGATAATATTCTATCATAGTTTACTGCATTCTGTCTTCTGTTTTCTTGTGCAGTTTTTCTTAATGGCTACTACCATACAATACGCAGATCTCCAGTAGGTTTCAAAAATACATGTATATTAGTTGGCTTCTGTTGCACCCTGGAAAAAATACTTTGCTTGTGTAATAACATACAAATTGTAGCAATGTACTTATAGAATTGTAGAATCACAAGGTTCTAAAGGATCTATATCAAACCTATATCAACCTATATCAAACATACATTTTTAACATCTTAAAGTGCAGTTCCTAAAAAGCTAATACTTGTGAGAAGTTGTTCAAATGAAGAAAACAGTAATAACATGTAGAGCACAATAAGGATGTTGATATTTTCTGAAGTTTCTGAAATCTATCCTTTATTCCTGTTTTACTGTGTTTACCTACTGCAGCACATCCAATAGCCTCCAATACGTGTATAATTCATGAATCTTAAGAGGGATACGTGGAAAAGACAGGCCTTCTCTACAAACACATTTCTCCTACTCTTCGCTGTCCTGGGAATCTGCCCAGAAATTCCTGCTGGATACTCCAAGGGTTATATTAAACTGCAGCATGCAGCCTTACAGCTTATCTTCTTAAAATAGACAAAATGAATTGAACCAAGGAGAAAGAATCAGGTTTTGCTCCAAATTTCTTCTCCATTCATGAGATTCAGAAACATTTCTTTATCTGTTTGCTCCTTAAGCTTAAACCGGACACCCATGCTGAATATTCACATTGTAGAAATTCAGTTGTTTCCTTTCTTCATGACTAATTGGTTCATGTGCGTATTTTTCTAAGGATGTCTTTCATTATTTCTTACTGTTTAAAATTATCAATGTGTTTTTGCACAGATGAAGAATAATTCCCTTCACTGAAATGTGAATCTGAAAGCTTTTATTTACTCAGTCTGACCAATAACAAGAAGACAGTCCATGCACAAGTAGGAGAAGTTGTGCTCTTCTGCAGAAATCTTCGCTGCTCAGAATAATCACTCTTGCTTCCAGAAGATAGATCTTGGTCTTATTTTAGACTCTAGCTGCCTGGTAGGAACAGTCACATCCTTGGAGATACGCTGTGTGCCAAGCAGTCCTTCCTCCCCTCGCCAACTCGCATGTTAGAGGAGCTTAGCAGCAGTCACCTTCTTAATGGAGTCTTCTTAATTCATGTGCAGTTTAGGGCAGGAACAAGCTGCGAGTCTTGGTCAATGACCCATGAATCCAGTGAAGATTCACCCAGTGACCTGCAGTTAGTGATAATTCAAGGCTTTAATGACTCTATATTTTTCAACTCTTTTTGGATTTTCAGTCTTTTATTTCTGTCTTCATATCAAATCGGTAGAATCCATCTGTTAAAGCTAAATACAGTGACACGAGGTCTGGAAGGGTCAGGAGCAGAAGAGATTTCTTTCCTCCAGATGGAAGCTTTAAAACAACGGGGAATAATTACATATAAATGCAAGAATGCTCAGGTAACTGATCGGATTTTATCTGCCTGATCCTTACATGATGCGAATAGTAGATCGACCTGTCCCTGAACTCTCTTGGCAGCTTCACGGAATGACTTAAACGAGATCAGCTAAAACGATTATACTAGATGGGTTTTAATGATTTGTCAAACCAATTCATCAGCTTGTTTCTCATTGGTGCTTTTGTTCCATCACGATACACGGGCTGGCTTTATGGACTGATTGCATCTTGGCAACAAGACAATTTAAAATTCTGGCAGCATTGGTTTTGACTCTAAATGGGAAGTTGCTTCGGGAAATACCTGTGTGTAGGACACGCATGCTTTGAGCTGGCAGCAACTGTCAGTAACAGTGAAGTTGCTGGAATTCTCAGCTTCCTACGAATGAGTTTTTGGCAGTAAAGACAGAGTTAAATCAGGAAAATCTGTAATAAAATCAGTCTAAAACATTCCCACTCTGATCCAAAGTATCTGGAAAGATGGGAATGAAAATCCTGGCATGCTTTGTCTAAACTTTAGGGGGTCTGTGAGGGAAGAGGATATTCCAGCTGAACATAATAGAACAAATTCCAGAATGATTAGAGACTGTGTTGTCTAATTAATTAGTTTTTGTGGTAGTTAATTAAGTAGTCAGGAGTAGCATACGAGGCAATAAAGTCTGCTTTTAGTATTTAGCAGGGGCAAAGGTTATTTATAGGGAACTGCGTGATTTAATTCTGTTACATTGCAAAATTTGCATAGGCACACATTCATTAATATGCTTTAAGATCTGTAATGTTCTTAAAGGGGAGAATAACAGTTCAACCCGTGAAAGAAAATCTTATCATTCATAGTTGGGCAAAACTACTGTATATAGACACATGTTCTCATTTACTCTCATAGATGTCTATCCTTGGGAATTACAATTCTATTTCTCGTCAATAAAATGAACAGGACTTAAACCAAGGCAGAAAACTATTGTCTGACAAAGGTAGAAATATTCTTCTATTTTCAATAACGTTCACGTTGTACGTAAAGATAGGTTTTTAAAAAAGAAAGGGGGCAGGTGTATCTCTAGGACCGGTTCGTGCATTTATGAATCTGAACTTCTGTTTTTTAAGGGCTTCCTTGATGCTTAAGACTGCAAAGTCAGTATGGCTTCTGAATATAAACTGACATGGTATCTCCTGGGCTATTGCAAGATTGCCACTGTAAAATCCTCAGGATAAGATTTAAATTTCTTGCCTGAATTCAGTAAGCTAAAACCACTGTGTATTACTGGTAGCATTTTAGATGTCACTGTTGATTAGCTGTCTTTCAGTGTTGATTTTTCCTGAAGACTACGTAACTTCCTTTGGAAGCCATCTTATTTGATAGCAGGAGTAGGCACAGTCCTGGCATCTAAGTTAAGTTTGTACACATTAATGGAAAGAGGGGGATTCTGAATGGGGTGTGCTTAGGCCTTAATCTTCCTGAGAACAGCCAGGTCAGATAGCTAAAGGCCCCTCCTGTCTCTAGAAGGTTCTCTGGCTGTTCAGCAGATTGTACAGCTTTCGGTGTCTTCATATTTGAACCGGTATGAACTGTACAGCCATCATGTTGCTAGGACCCAGTTGTGAGCAGGCTGAGTACACATACTTTGGCAGCCCACATATGGTGATACAACGTTAGCTTGCTTAATAGGGTTGCACGTCAGATGCCACAGTTGGATCCCGCAGGACAGAAGGCAGAGATCTGCAGAGAGAAAAACTAGGAAGAAGTGAAACGGGTGGAAAGAGTGGACAAGGTGTCTGTCACTTTGCAGTGACTGGTATTGAATGGGTGAGTGCTGATGGTGATACCAATCCTGTACCTTTTCTATATGAACACTTTCCCAAATATGTGTGGTTTTTTCCATTTCTCTATCCAATACAGCAGCTACACAATGTTCCCTTTTCACTTATCTATGTTCTTTTTTTTTTTTTTTATTGAGATCTTCTACGGCTTGTGGTAATACCTGTCTTTCTTCTTTTTCTATTATTCACAGTTAAAGACTTTATACTGTATCTCCAAACCTTTCTGATAGATTCCACGGAGAAGAAAATGATTCTGGGAAAAAAAATCTTTGAACGCATTTTTTGAAAAATATTAGGACTTAAAACTACCTTAAAACTCCCTGCAGGTTTAATGAGAGTGCTTGTTAAATTTTCTAGATACAGAAGAACAATTTGCTAAACAAAATCCCTGCTATCGTACCTTGGTTGCCTGTCTTTTTTTGTTGTTGTTGTTGTTGTTTTTCTTTTAAACTTCAGAGTAAATGAAAAAATTGATCTGTATGGTCGCTGAAACATTAAATTGTCTTATCTGTCACTTGTTCAACATTGGCTTCTTAAAAGGGAAAACAACAATCACAATCAGCAGTTTCACAGCGCCTAGAAGAAAATAGAAGCTATAAATGGTCAGATGAATTATGTGCTTCCAGTGGTTTTCAAGGAAGCATTTACTGAGGGAGAAAATTGTTTTAATCTTATAACAACTAAGGAGTGTGGAGTTTGTAAAAACATGGAACACCTACACATAAACTTAATTTTTGTTGCATAGGAACATATACAAAGTAGCTTTCAACAAAAATGGCTGGGAAACAAGCTCTTTCCTTGTTCGATACGTTATTTTATATTTTTAACAAATCTCTGTGAAGCACTTAGGAAACCTAATCACAGTGGGTCAGTTGAGTATTCAGCTTTAACAGTATTGAAGAAAAAAAATAGGAGTGAATCCTCTTTGAAAATGGAAATCATTAGAAATTTGGGTCACGTGGTGTGTGTCTTTCCTTATTTTGAAAGAGTGGAGGAAAGAGGAAGCTAGAGTCAAACCCAAACAAAGAACAGCCTCTGCACTCTTGTTTTTTGTTTTCCTGGCCTCTCTGTGTTTATAGATTTTGCCAAGATAAACTGCAAGAAAATGCAGATTTGCAAACCTGGCACTAGGAGGCATTTGATTAATCCTGGCCAATTGAGCACCCTCTGCCCCCTTCTCTTATCCAGCTGTTTTGCGTTCAGCAACAGAATGGAACCACATAAATTCTGGGGAGGGGAAAAATCAGGAAGCTTTCAGGAATTAAATTCTCTTTTTTTTTTTTTCTTTTCATTTTTTCCTCAGAGAAATTAAGTAAATAAAGTCACATGCATCCAAAATAAATAATATAAGTCCTCTTATATGTCTAAGTAAAGGCAGAAATCTCTGAGTCCTGTATAATGATGTGACAGTAATGAGGATCATAATTTGTTTCATAAAATTCAGCTGCTTTTTTTTTGACTGAAATTCTAGATGCCAGGTAAGACGGAGTAGAGTTATCCTGTTGGCATCATTGAAATGTACTTCTGAGTGTATCCATGGGATTTTCTTATGGTTTCCCTCTTGCTGGAGTGAAAGAGCTGCTTAATTTACAAGAAATGCTGAGTAGGAATAAGGTGTAGAGCAGGGGGCAGAAAAGGCCCACCTTTTGTACAAAACACTGATGAGTGTAGGAGCTGGTTGCTCTGAAAAAAAAATTCCATTCTAAGTGGAAACGTGTGGATGCATCACTCTGAGATGAGCTGGAAATGTCAATCCCATCCCTGTCTGTGCAAGATCCACTATTGGTAGAGCTGTGAGCAAAACCTAAGCAAGCAGAAGTGAACAGGTGGGAATATTTTTTAGAAAGTTGGTTTTGTTATGGAGATCTCAGTAAGGATTCCTAAACCTTTCTTGCGCCCAGAGGTACAAGGTTAGGTACAGCCAAGGTGCCAAGCTGGTTCCCATCTGGTTTGTATTGATGGAGATGAGTACCGCCTGAGGCTGCACTAGTACAATCACTTTGAAGACTGACTACAGTTCTGTAAGGGTTAGTGAAACAAGCTGATGGTGAAGTGTAAAATATTTGTGTTGTTCCAAATGCAGCAAGTGAAATATTAGAGGTGAAATGTGGCAAATAAAAACAAGGAGTTAAAGAAACAGGGGAGCTCAACTTGTATGATGGAAACTGATAACAAGGGGCTCAGACCTAATGTGGAACTTAAACAGCTGTTTTTACTTAGGGATTTTTGGGTTCATTTGACCACATGCCAAAGAGAAGGGGTGTCTCTGCATGGGACAATTTATTTCACTTTGATCAGAAATAGCAGTCAACAAGGTTTGCTCAAATTTCTGTACCTAAAGAAGAAAGTGCACAAAGAAAGGAGATAAGTGTTCCATTCTGCAGAACAGTAAGGATTACCATTAGAAGCTTCAACATGGGGCTCATCGGTGACTTCTCTGAATTCTCACACAGTTTTCTAACATACAGGTGGGATACTGGTACTACTTGACTTTAAATTTTAATGTTTCATTCTTTTTCTGCAACACATTGCCAGTGCTGAATACCTTGTATGATGGATAGCAAGACTTGCATTTTGTTTAAAAGGTTCTGGCATGAATTAGAACTTTAATTCTAAAGTATTATCCCTTTGTTTATAGAGACTTATTCCGTGGGACTCCTACAGAAGATCACGTGCATCTGAGGAAGCGTGCTGCATCCATCAGTGTGGAATGGATGGTACACATGACCGTATGGAGGCTCTCTGCATAGAGGTATTGGTTGGTTCTCAGTTTTCCTTAACGTAGTTCTAAAGGTGATGATAAAATCAGACCAGAGACAGAAATGTTAGAAATAACCAAAATTGTCCCTGTACTGAAAAGCAGTGGGGAGTATGATGATGAGGAAGGGAAGTAAACGTATGGAATAATCTAGAAAATTAGAGTTCGTAAATAACTGCAGCCTTGAAGCTTTTAATATGCCACTCACCAACCTTCTCCACTTAGAGTGACTGAAATATTTACAGTGCTTTTTAGGGTGGATAATATTTAAGACCTCAGTCACCTTTTCATTTTAAGCAGCTGCATATAAACATGTATTTATGAAATGAAATTTTTGATTGCTTTGAAGAGAGACTTAGAAGTAGGCATGTCAGTTCGTGTTACCTTCTCCATAAGTACTTCTTATTGCCTTTAGATCCTGTAAATTAAGGAGAGAGAAAATACCAGAATTCATGTGATGGTATTTATCTCTTTAAGAGCTGGCCGATAGCATATGGGGAAAGGTAACGTCAACAAAATCATTCTTGAGGAAATACTGACCACGATCAAGTTCTCATCCTATTGCATTTTATTGCAAAAATGCAAAAACCTCATGAAGAAACAAAACTTACAGTACAAACCTCTTAAGTCTCTAATCTTCAGATGTGAAATTTCATGTGCTGGGCACTCATTTCTGTCCAAGGTTGGGTGATAAGCATCTGTGTAGTCATCAAATAGCTGAGTCCTGGAGCACTTAGCCTTAAGAAGGGAGCATGCCTTCTAGCAGGGCTAAACACATATTCCACAGCTGCAGTGCCAGTACCATGACCTTTCTTTTGCTCCTTGACCCCACACATCAGATGCAGCTGGTCAGATAATCACAGATCAGACTGACCACCTGCATCTGATGTGTGGGATCCAAAAGTGGGAGAGGGCCATGGCACTGCCGTATAAAAATGTGCAACTCTGGCAGTGACAGAGTGCAATACAAAAGAATGAGTCAGTGCATGAGACTTGACAGGTCTGCTTTATAGCACAGCTGGGGATTCACCAGATCCCACAGCATAGGGAGTGGGAAGGGAAGTGCTTTGTGTGCTGCCAATTCCCCCTCTTTGCAGAACAATCCTTAGAAGTCTGTTTCTGCCTGCATAACTTACCAGCCTACCTAATGAGATTTGCAGCGCAAATGCCACAGCTAAATTTGTCTTACAGATAGTGAGGAAAGCACTGTAGTCTAAGAAAACATGATTTTTTGCCTCTTCCCTATTTATTTCATAGAGAATTCTTGTTAAGCATTCAGTTTTTGAGTCAATGTTATCAAAGCTACATGTTTTGACAGGTTCTCTCCTGTGTGTGTGTATGTGGAAAGGTTCTTCATGTACCTCATAAGCTGAGAGATATAATTTGAACAGAGAAAATTATGGTTCATAACGCACTCTTGTTAGGTGACATGACTATGCTTAGTCCACTGCAGGACAGCCTACACAGAGAAATGCATATTTCCATATAAATTACAGTATACTGCAGCCAAGAGATCAATTAGAATGTCTGCGACCAAGAACTCTCAAGTGTCTCCATTCAGTCTGCCATTCAAACCAGACGAGAAATGCGTTCAATTGGTGTAAAGAATTTGAACTCTTTCAGGGAATGTGTGGAGACTGCTGGAAAGTGGCATTCCCTGCAGGGTGGGACTTGCAGATTCTGTGAGATCCAGCAGGGAATTTTAAGGGTTCTGTAACCTAACATTTTGTCTCCTGTTGAGAGAACAATTGCAGAACCTGCTGAATATTGTGGAAGAAATGATGGTTTTTCATTGGCCGGATACAACTGACTATGCTGGCTCTGCTATGTGTTTTATGGCAACTTGATTGTCTTAAATGTGCAGTGTAGTTCATTTGAAAAGGGGCTTGGAGGACTTCACAAGTTATGTTGCAGATATAGGTGTTGAAATGCAGGTCTGCTGGAATGAAATATCATGGAATGAAATATCTTAACTGTTTAACAATGCTCAGTAAGGTTTCAATGATTGGGACAGGAAATTCATTCTTAAAAAATCTTAAAAATTTGGAGTTGTATGTTTTTAGGGTGGTGAGTATCATATTGTCTACTCATTTGGCAGCTGTCCTAAGGTACTATTTTGACCAGAAGTTGTCAACAGTGCTGCTTAACAACGAAATGCCTGACTTTTACCAGGAAGATCTAAGATCCTTCCCTTTGCCCAGAGCTGTAAAGCTCCCCTTGCCTTTAATAAGGCAGCAGCAGAAGGTAGGAGACATGGTAGCTATTCCAGATTGGGGATTCCTTATCTTATCAGGAAGTAATAGAAATGTAATAGAATTTACATATGAAAAATATCTCTAACTTTTATTTCTGTCTAACATAGCTATATAGCAGTTAATAATATAACAAAAAATTTATATTTAAAGTAAAGAAACATTCATATACAATTGCAATTTTCTTGAATTACACTTTTCCTACCTTTTTTTTTTTTTTTTTTTTAAATTTTATTTTCATCCCTGAATGGTTTGAATTTTTTTTTCTACATTCTAAGCAAGCATCCATCTCCCAGCCCTTACTGAAGTTTTTGTGAAAGCTTATTGAAAGAGAACTTTTATTCAGAGGGATGTTTTCTTTCATTCCCGTTTTGTTAAGTGAATCATAGTATTTCTAGAAGGTGCAGTTCGTAGACTTTTTCTATAGGGCTCCAAAGGGCTTTTACGTTCATTGATGTCCCAAAAGGTTTATAATATTTCAGGATACGTCTTCTCTCTCATTTTGGCATCTGTTCTTTGTGTTGACATGGCTGCAGGGTGTCCAGTTTTGAACAACCTTCCCCATGAGGGGTAGAGGAGCTGTTCTTTGGTAGAAACTGGTTCAGGTGCAATACTAAGTGTGGGTTTGCAGAGAAAGGACAGGGCCTTGAGCAGGCCACAGGAAGGGTCAGAGACCAGGCAGGTTCCAGGTCCTGATGGATTATAGCCAGCACTCAGCCTCACCAGGAGCTCGTGAGGCATAGTTTGCTCACTTGCCTCTCTTTGCGAGCGTGTGGTACGTGTGCTGCTGATCTTACACTGTTGTACAATGTCCTGGGTCTTCACCCCTCCCCACAGAGAGCGGCTTCAGCTGCAGGATGGCTGGTCACCATACAAAGCAATAGCACGCCCTCGTCTGGATTACTGTGACCAGCTGCAAGCAGTGCGTGCAAAAAGGCGTGCGGGAAGGGAAACGGCAAACAACAGGGGATGGGAAGGATGGGAAAGGCTTCTCAACAAACCAGTTTCATGGAAGGTAATAAGTGTGTAATACAGTATGTGATCCATAACATATTGAACAAGCTGTGGGATATTCCAGTGTATCTGTCCTCCCGGTACGACAGTGAGGGCTACACTATGAATGCACAGTTTCCTTTTGTTTTAAAGGTAATGTAAATTTAAATGTGTACACGTATATACAAACTTACACATATGAGTTTGATACATTTCTCTCTCTATGTGTGTGTATATACATGCCAGCAGGAGAAAAGATTGGATTTTTGATTATTTTGATTTAGATTAGAAAGATCTGTATTGCTGCATTCCAGAACATAATGTAAGTGTGCTAACAACGGGCTCATGAAGATCTTCTCCCATTTACATGTGGTAACAAATACCTTGTATGAGCTTTGAACTCTGTCTTCTGTAGGCAAGCTGTTCCTTATCTGGAAATAGAAGATGGAGTGTTGTTTAGAGATGCTGCTGCAGTCCTTGTGAATAAAAACAAAACCAGTCTTTTAAAACAAGCTGTTGCTTCTCATGGTGCAATTACAGCTGTGAGGCTATACCTGTGGTAGCCTACCATGTCAGAGTCAATTTCTTAAAAAGGATCACCCTAGATAAAGTGCAACGTGTGACTTTTCAATTTCCTGGCCAGCATTGACTTTCTAGCACTGTGAAGCCTGATTAATTATTTTTAAAGCTGGATTAGCAGTTAAAAACAGCTGATTGTCATCAGCCAAAGGGGCAGGTAAGTTATCCTTATTTTCAGTAAGATAACAAAATGTATGATGTATTGATAAGCAGAACTGGTAAATTCAGTATTGTCAGGTGTGCAAAGGTTATCAGCAGAATAGCAGGATTATAATAATATAGTGAGTCCAAGAATCTCTTTTGGATGAAAAAAAGAGAGGAAGTGTCTTAAATTAGCTATAATCCACTATTACAGTCGAGGAAGCAAAATACAGTGCATTTTGAAGAAAGTTAATAAAAATATTGAACTCTTTAACTTGAAGAAAGGATCACATTGTTTCTTTCTTTTTTGCTTATTTGAATGATGGACCTTCCATGAAAATATAACCTTGGTATATTATCGACTTTGTAGAACTTAAAATGATGAAAGATTTTTGTATGCGTCCTGGGAGCATTGCATGGGTGTATTTGCATAGGTATTGTGCTTGGTGAGTTGAACCACACGATGGCAGTGGACTGTTGGATAAAGACTGGAGGCTGCTAAACTAATCTGAAGAGCAACCTCACACATGATACTTTGCCATAGCGTAACTTTTGTCTTTTAGCATCACTGAATTCTAATTTTAGCACAAGGAGGATTTTCCCAAGGATCTGGTTAAACATGTCCAGAAATAAACTCTTTGAAAAACAACTCAGGCTTATTTCAAGTAAACCCAAGAGCATAAGAAACTGAAGAGCTTACAGATTCTTCCAGAGTCCTAATACTGTGACCTTGGGAAAAATACATCATCTTTGAATGCCAAATATAACTTAATGCTTCAAATCCCAATGAAGCCAATATTAAAACTGTTACAGTTAGTGAATGTAGGGTTTGATTACCCTTGTAATTAGGGACAGCAAAGAAAGATCCCAGTTCTTATGTCCATTGTAAGGAGCAGCACAGAATAACCTTTGAAAGGTCACACGGAAAATGCTGGGTCCATAGATGTGTCTCTTTGAAAAGGTGGGCACTCGAGTATGTCTGAGGCTGGGGCCTCTCCTGAGGTAGAGAAAGAAGCAGCAATTAACTCGCTGATAAGAAGAAATAGAGTGTGTGAGTTCATGGAATCTGATCTTTCTTTCACATCAATTAATAATAACTGCTAAAGAGAATTTTCTAGAAGTTTTTGTATGCAGCCTTTTGTCTTGCTCATGAACTGCTGAGTAAAGCACCCCCTGCACTGGTCCTGGCTGTTCTTACAAACAAAAAAATAAATAAGTAAAAGGGGAGTGGGAAAAGAATGATACTGCAAAATACCCTGCTCTGTTTGTCCACAGCATACCTTCAAAACAATTGCAAAAGCAATAACAGGACAGGTTTTGCCACCATCATTTAAGTTTCTCTTTCTCCCAAAGTGTGAGGAATGAGCATCACATTGTGGTCTGACAGTTGAGTTCTGATGGATTAGGGTTAAAACAAAATCCTGAATTGGGTCTCCTTCCCTTCCCTGTTCTGACTGACGAGTGGTTGGCTTGAGTCCTGTTCAGCTTTTGTTGTTACAGAGCTAAGTGAGGGGCTGTTTCTGAGGCACGCTGCTCGTTCTGGCTGCCATTTTCAAAGGTGTGTAAAATTTTTGAACTTTATCTCCCATTGAGATTATCTTTCCTTAGGAGCCATAGGGGAATACTCACATTGTGTTTTTACAGACAGTTCTTTAAGCACTGATGTTAAGTGAAGAACTTGCACAATTGCAGTGAAGTATGTCCAAGATTTGCAGTGAACACTGACTTCACCTTGCTGCAACCCATTCAAAACTTTACAAATACAGACATAAAGCAGCACTGGGCCCATGGGCAATAAGTGCAGTAAAACCAGATCTTCCAGCAGCTGGCTCGTGCTGCATGGCTAGCTGCAGAGTGCCAGGAGAGCGCAGCCAATGGCGTTCTCCTGGCTCTGGCAGCAGGCGTGTTCAGATGCAAAGGCTGGATGCTTCTAAACCAGCTGAAGAGGTCACTGCGAAGCTCTTCTCTAAGACCAGAAAGTTATTTTCTGTCCATCTGTTATGCCTCTTGATAACAGATCTTGATAACTTGGTCTTGACTTGCCTTTAAGATTTACAATTTTAAAAGACTTCCTGGTGTTTCCTATAAATACTCCTTCTCATCCTTTCATTTTGTTACACTTTCAGCATTGTAGTAACAATTATCTCACATTACTCTGAATGTGACTCCGAATTTCTCGTAATCTTGTCAAAGGTTGGTAATGTTGGTTACACCCGTGTTTGTAACCCACTGTTTTCTGAAGTAATTAAATATGTACTGCTCAAGCATCTTAGTCATTTTTACTTCTCTCTGAATTCCCTCCAACTTGTCATTAGGCTTTGTTACAATTTTAAAGATTAGCAACAAGGATTTAATCCTTTTCTCAATTTCCAAGTCATCTTAATGTAGCTCAACAAATAACATAACAGTGTGAAAATAGCAGCAGGTCCAGCAAGAGATTAAAAGAGCAGCACAATTCTCGGTAACCTGAAAACTTTCTTTGGGAGACGATCCAGAAGGACAGCAAAAAAAAAATTACCATCCTGAGAAAACATCAATGCTAAGGGGATTCATAGCAAGAGAAAAGAAAAAAAAGAGAGAAAAAAACCCAACCCAAAACATTAAGAGTTTTCACTAAAGTAAATCTATGGCACAATTGATATGAAAAGCAAAACATGTACCTGATAGAAGTACAGACAGAGTATGCTTAAGCGTAGGTTTCAGTGATACTATTTCCAATGAGGTTTTCCAAAAGGAGGTGAGAACTTGTGGTTTATCTGTCCCCATGTTTCTGAAAATCTTTCTATATAAATGGGCAATAATCAGCTCTTGATATCAGTTTTAACTGATGTTTGTTTACTCACGTGTGTATATTAGACATATGCAATTTCCTGGGTTGCCTTAGGAAATGTCAGACTTTTCCCATTCGTGCTGCTGAAGACTTTTCATTCATCCCTTGTTGTTACGTAAAAAAAATAGTTCGTTGTCTTTTAGAGGTAGAGTTTGCAGGAGGCAAAGACAGCTGGCACCTTCCTGGCGTGTTTCTGAGCTGACACTTTTATTTCAGTGGGAAGGTGAGCAGTTTCTGTCCTGTAGGGCAGCTGTGTCCTTTTTTTTCCACTTCCCAAGGTCCTATAAACTGCTGGAATATGTAATTAGGATGCCAGATTTCCATTATTATCATAATCGAGGGAAACAATCAAGATTAAACAGGATAAAATATCCATTGTAAAAGTATGGCACAAGATAGCACTGCTATTTTTTGTGGTAGCCATTCAACATAAGTTTTGACCATGTTACGTCTTCTATGACACATCTTCTGATCCTGTCTAAACCTAATTCCATTCTCCTGACACAGTAGCAGCGCATAATTTCCTAATGCTGAAAATAAATCAGAAAGAAAAATGGTATCAGTAGCTGAATAATTTTAAATAAAAACATTAGTCAGTAAGAGTTGAAAATGAGGCTGCCAGGACAGACGCCTTTCTGTCAATGTGAGCTACGTGCTGAGCACTGTGTATTTCTGCAGTTCCTGTCTTTTTCTTTGTTGTGTTTGTTGTGCAGCATGCATGGGGATGATCAAAAAGCAATTATGGCGTGAGCAACACTGAAAAGATCTGACAATTTTGTCACTGATTGAGTGCGTGTAAGTTAGATAGAGATCACTGGACGGGGCCTTGAGACTGCTTCATTTGCACGTAAGTAGAAAAGGAAAGCTAAAAATGCAGATTTGCTTCAAAATTCAGGCCTTGGGACGAACAGGCTGAGCAGTGCGGCATCTTTTCTTGCCCTTGTGAAATGTGGGGACACGGTTGTAAAATTGTTCTGTCCGATCAGTTCAGCTTTTCTTTTAGATCCCTCTGATTGTTCTTCCATTTGATCTTGTGTGTGGTTTTGCTTCTGTTTTTAAGACATGCCCTGTTCATCACCAACACGTTGGTTGTTCTGGTTTTGCTTCCCAATTAGATCTGTGGTAATCAAAGTAATATTTATTCAAGAATGTTACTGGGTTCAGGTTTGTCTGTCAAGTCAGTGTACTGCTGTTGTGTAAGGAGTGGATTTCCATTTTGTTCTCACCTGAGTGTGTTTAACTTCCATTGGCTTTAAAGAGGGTCATGCAGGGTAGTCAAAGGACAAAACAAGCGTTGCACAAACAAACTAGATAATGAGAGTGGAGTTTCTGAAGATGATATTGTGCCATTCTGAATATGTCCTTGGGTGTTTCAGAATGCTTAGATAGCAGCAGCCGCCTGGAATGCTTTTATCATCTGTGTTTGCTCAAGAGTCTGCAACCTTTTCTTTCAGATGCTGGCCTTACACAGCTTTCTGTGCCTCTGTCACCTCTGGAGTAGATTAGTGTAGTATGTGCTATCTTGAGTAATGCACTGCAATCACTGGAGACTTTGGCTGCTGTGGAAAGTGGCTGCTGTCTTATTTAAAGAGATTGATTCAAGTGTTCAAAGTCCTGAGCAGTCTGAATCCAGCATGATTGTGAAATCATCTGTCTGGAGGACTTCACGCTGCAGAAGGTGATGTAACTGCAAGAGCACAGGATTATAGCCTCACCCTTCCCTTCTCTGGATCTCGAGGGAGTTAGATACAAGGAGTTCGGGCTCCTTGACCTCGCTGGCACATGTTTAGCTTGCATCTTTTACATATTTGAGCTTTTGATCACAGCATATTTTTCTATTCTCATAGGTTTTCCTGAAGACTTTATTGATTTATGTAGGAAAGATTGAGGAGCTTTTACTAATGAAACTGCAAAGAGTTTCACTTAGGCCTTCGTAGCAGAGTTTTATAGGTCATGTCTGCTGGCTTGTGGGGATGGCTGTCATGCAAACAAGTATGAAGTTGTGGTCAAACCTTTCATCTTGTACTAAAAAGCCACATGCTTTTGTTCCCCTTTTGTTACTTCTAAATGTAAATCCACATTTGACTTCAGCTTTGCATCATAAATCTATTTAATTTAGTGGTTTCTGTATATGTACAAATATATATAATCTGGCATCTTTGTAATATTTAAATGTGTATTTCATATTATATTACACTGCAGTCTTGGTGTCCTCAGTAGACCTTTAAAATTGGAAATGCTTTACAGGTTTACCTTTTGCTCTTTTGTGACAAGTTACAATCACTCACATGAAGGTGTTCAAAAAGCCTCTTGCTTCCATACCCCCTGCAAGAGAAACTTCATCACACTGTCAGAATGCTGTCTGAAAAGCAAGGGAAGAAAGGCATCTGATTCTTCCACTGTGCACATCTGTAGAGCTGGTCACCTTTAGGCTTAAGCACACTCAAAGCATCTGAGAAGATGAGAAGGAGCTAAAAATGAAAGCAATGGAACTCACTTTAAAAATCCCATTTCAGATCTCAAGGCATCAGCTGGAGCTGAAGCTGCAGGCAGCTTTCTAGCTGTAAAGCAGTATCAGAATATCAGCCTCTCTGCCAGTTGGCTGTAAGCCAGGTACAGAAATGCACAGGCTTAGAGATATGCTAACATATCCCTGCAAGAGCACAGTGATGCCTGAAGGGTGAGCGAGGGCCTAGGGAATGGGCTGCCCACTGCTGCTAGTGCCCCTGCTTGGCTGCACTGCTGACTGGGGCGAACCAAATCTGCAGGCATTACAAACCAAAGAGCCTTCACAGTGAGGTTCAGCAGTGACTTGAAAGGAACTACGATAGTGGCTACTCACCTGTAATTTTTTGCCTTTAAACTATACCACATCAGGAAATTGTGATGGGTATCCACGTAGAATTTGTTCACAGTTTAGAAAAAATGTCACCTGTAAGTTCAACTGTGTCCCTTCTTCACCCATAGTAATTGTATGTTCTTAGTAACTCTAAATCCTTAGAACTGTATGTTCCTGCAGCTTGAAATGCTTGTAGGAAGTTGCAGTTGTAAAAGAACTATCTCAGGCAAACTTAATAATCATTTCAACAAAAATCCTCACAATTGCAAGCAGAGTATAAAATCTTGTAAATGCTCTCAAAATGCATGGATATGCAAAAACATATTGCAGGGTAAAACACTCGTTCCAGTGAGGTTGTCAAAGGACCTAGAAATGGAGATAGTTTTCCAGCTGCCTTTGGAAAACATCTTCACAGTTATCTGCTGTGATTTTCACAGAGGATTGGGTGCCTGACTGCATTGGGAAGTCAAAGCACCTGGCTGACTCTGAAGGCTCTGTTAGATATTTGCTGTTTCAGATGTTGCTCAGCTGCACCTTGGAGAAAGTAGCACTTTTTGAAAATCAAAATTAACCATTCAGAGTAAGAGAGTCCTTCTGAACTATTGTTTTCCTCTGCTTATATTTGCAGAGATGCTGGCTGTTTGTTATACCTATGCAGTGCTATGGAAAATGAGTTGTGGATTCCAGTGAAACACTGACAGTAAAATACTTTGTTTGAGTTACCTCAGGTGCAAAATGAGATGATGAGGGTCTACTTTTACACTAATTAAACATCTGCCACTGAAGTGTGAACGCGGAAGGCTGACTATAGTCTTCCATGGCAGTGTTTGGATTGCTTACATGTCTACTGTCTACATAGTCAGTTTACAACTGGAAACACAATTTTAAATTGTTATCCTAGACTCATTTATCTGCAGAAAATGCCCCTCAGATCTTGCATCAGTGAACAGGAAGACGTATGTGATACAAGCACCCTATTTTCCCTGTAGCTATATACAGTATTTCATGTCTTATTAACATAATATATCCACGGTGAAGTTTATAGGCCTTGACAGATAGCACCTCGGGTGAGAAAAACGATGACAGAGAAAATTTACTTTTACAGCGTCAGTCTTTCTGGAACTGTTCTTGGACAGCTTGACACCAAAGGCTATAAACGTAGACTGGAATCTGAAACTTCTGCAGTGACCTTGTTTTAGAAAACACTATTCTTATCTCCTCATGCTTATTTCTCTCTTTTGGCAGACACTCCTCATAGTACATTCCTTACCATGTGCTCCCCTGTTTCTTGAGCAATGCCTTCGTGCCCATTGTTTGTTTACTATCTGCTTTTATTGCAGTCATGCAATCTAAAGGCCTGCTTTATGCAAGAACAAGAATTACATTTGTAAGCCATGTGGCTTGTTGTAAGCTTGTCTTCTCTGTTTCTTTTGCGTTTCTTTGGCACAAAGCTTCTTCAGGAGGAGAGTTGGGCCCATGCTGAGCGCCATACAAAATTATACTTTTAGTGGCAGTAGTTTTGTACGTTAAAATTTAAAATTGGCCATTCTTTATATTAGTAAAAATGGTACTACTGTCTAAATAACAGAGCAGCCATATTCAAACTTAAGGCAAAGGATTGAAAATATGGACAAAGCCAAAAATACAATCCTTTGGAAGATAGATGTGAAATGGATTTAAACAGTATTTTTACACATATTTCACTATTTATAAACAGTGTCGAGTGCTTCTTTTCACATAAAAGTTTAAATTCACTTTTCTTTGGTGATGGTTTTCACATTGGGCTCGCTTACTATCTGCATGACACACTTTTTCTGCTGAACTTTCACTGCCTGTTGTTTCAGAGACAGGAGACCTTGGGTGAACAATGATAATCCAAGGTGTGAATGCATTAATAGTCTCTGTGCATTTGATATGTTTTGGTTTCCTGATGTCCTTGCTGAGATCTGCTGGTGTTGCATGATCCTGAAAACAATCTTGTCCCCTTCTCAGCACGTTCTGTCCTCATGCTTTCTGAAAAAAATAATCCTATTGTGTGGCAGACCTACTAAAACATCTGAATTTAAACTATGAGAGGTCTGATGCTGTAGGTGATCACAGTTTCTGCGAAGCAGCACAGATTCATGAAGTGTGAGCTCAAAAATATCTGCATCAGAAACATTATGTCCGATGTTATCTGCAGACAATGCATGGGGACAGCTGTCACTTAACTTCAGTGTTTGTTCTAAAATGACTGAGACCAATGGGAGATCTTCCATTAATTTGAAAAGACTTTAAATCCAGCTGAAAGAAGCTGTGATCACAGCTTGCCACCACGCCTTAAGTACTAAAAGGCAAGGCATATTTTTGTGGTCAGTGAAAATCCTAGTTTTATAAGATACACATGCATGCAGAATGTAATATAACAACTGGTTGTTTTTTTTTTCTAAATCATAATCTTCACAAAGAAATAGAAACCAGATCCAGATCTTTTTATTATATCTAATGGGATCAATGCTACAGGATTCTTTTGCAATGAGAAAGCAAATAAACATGATTAAAGGATTGTTTCTTTGAGGCATTAAAACAACTTTATAGACATTAAGTTTAAAGTGTGGCATCATTTAGAGAATTACTTTTTCTCTTGAACAAATTCTTGGTTTCTTGAATTACCAGACTGATGCAGTTTAGCAATAATTTAGCCTAAACACTTAGAGGAATGTCAACAGCATTCTTTTCTGCTGGCAAAGAAGACTAAAATAATAAATCAATATTGGAAAGACCAAAAGCAGAGGAAGGATCTTTCTTGCATTTGTATGCTCCAGTTTGAAGATGTTGGTGCAGTTTGTTGTACTTCAATGAAAATGGACAAATATCAGTCTTCAACTCACAGCTTTATGTATCATCAAAGCCAGTTTTGAATAATTGTTTCCGATTTCATTTGTAAGCCAGTGAGCTCTGCCGTCTTTCTTTATCTGTTACTGAATTGTGAAGTCAGAGGCAGACCGAGTTCTTGTTTACATTTGTGTAAATACAGGAAGTGGCTTATTTTGGTTTCTATTTTTTTTATGTAACCGTTGTAATTATTTCAGCGTTCAGTTATAGAAACAGTCACAGAGATGTTAGTCCTGCATAAGTTGAACTGTTTTTCTTAAAAAGAGTCATCTCTTCATATTATGATCTAATTTAACTTTTAATTGCTTGTTACTGCTCATAGTAATTCTTCACCTTTGCAGAAATAATGTGACTTACTGACTGGTAGCCTTTATTTTTGCATAGTAGGCTCCCTGTTTAGAAATCTTCAAGAACTGACATTGATATCTTCCTTTAGAAAGAGTTTATAGCAAGAAATAGATTGGTATCATCTCACAGAATTCTCAGCTCTCCAGTGATTAGGGAGAAAAAATACATCAGAGTTCTCATCTCTCTCATGATGAGATAAGATACCGTGCAGAGAACCTCACTCTGTTCATTTGGGATGTCGAGTACTTTCATCTATGTGTGTGTGTGCCCTCATTAAAGGCTCCACAAATAGAAATATGCAATAGTTTAAAAAGAATATGCAGGGATTAGTGGCACATTAAGCTTTTAAGGCAATATTGATACTACTCAGGATATCATTCAGTTTGGACATCTTAACCTAATGTAGACAAATTGCTCATAGTGACTGATGATGATCTAGCCCTTTAATTTTTAAAAATGTGTTATTATTGGAATCGTCTTGAATGTTTTCCAAGAACCTATTTTAACCAGAGAATTCATACTAAAATAGCCACTTCCACAATATTTCTATTTTTTCTTCATATGTTTGGTTTGCTATACTTTGTCTACCAAATAAAATAGTCCCCCTTATAGTCCAAAATGTAACTTTCTGTCATATATTTCTTTTTTAGAAGTTACGTTCTGAAAAAAAAAACAAAACACAATCAATTACATTTGTAGGTTATGTTTCAAGAACATTTCTAGCACCTATCTCTGTAAAGGAGCTATAATGATTTAGCCTTTTTGCTTTGGAGAATATCCTATGAAACAAAAAAGGAAACTATATTGCATTAATACACATTTTAAAGATCCTAAGGCCAACCAAAATATGTTTGTTATGGTAAAAACTGTGTTTGGTATTCACTGGGCATTTCTTATGAACATCAGAGGATTTTTTGTTATTTTTCATTTCCATTCACGATCTGAAATGTCTGGGTCCTGCTGCCTTGTTAAACTGGAGGTCAGTGGAATTCATTAAGATTTCCTCCAGTGAGCAGTCAGTTTCCTCAGCCCTAGGAGGATATACAGATGTCCTTGTTTATGTCAAGTAGCCCCTAAAACTGATCAAGCTATTTCTTATTTGTTCTGTAACTTCCTTAGCATTTCTTCAGCTGATCTGTGAATTTCCTTTATTCCTCTGTGCAGGTGTATGTTTGTGTGACCTCTTTTACCTCCCGGATACAGAGTGAGACAGATGTAACCTAATGTGCACTGTAGTGCCCGCTCCTTTGATCCATTCTGTTCTCGTCTCAGTGATTTGGATTGACATTTGTGTTATATTTACAGATTTGTCAAACAGTTTCCCAAACATCTTAGAAAAAAGAATACCTTAACCTGACATGTACCTACATGCAACTTAAATGACTGTTTCCCTGTAAGTAGTCAACATGTGGAAACTGAATATTCTCCTACTTTTGAATTTTCCCTTTGGATGCAGGTTATTTGCAGCATCACATCAATCATTCTCCTTGTCTTTCAGTGCCATGCATTTTCTTTCCATTATTTCTTTGGACCACAGGAAGCTTCAGAAAGCAGCTAGGGAGGTGCCTGGTAACTATCATATGTTCTGTTTCTGTGATGACATTTTTATGTGTCACAGGTGCACAATGAGAGATAATGCTTTCATGTGACTTGTTGAGGTTGATAATTTTCTGAGTTGTTTCCCTTTTACACTGCCAAATTCAATGTAATCAGCCTGGTACAGGATATTTTTAAGGGTTCAAATTATGACTTGTACTGCAAATAGCGCTGCAATTTTGGAGATGCCTAATTCAGTGAAGCAGTCAGCAAAACATAGCTATGAACAATAACACCTAGACGTGCTGCCTGGGGATTCAATATATTCTCTTGAGCAGAGGCCATACGGAGTAGGGTATGTAGAATTTTGACATGCTGAGCTGCTCGCTTGTAGAGGTGGCTGAGTGACCTGACCTTCTGCTGATCTGTGGGAGCCAGTGTGCTCATTACTTACTTAATCACTGCATATGCTCTCAGAAATCAGATAGCAAAAATAAATTCATTGGCTGATGAATAGATAGCTTTGTTTCTTTTGGAGCAATAGGAAATGTGTAGTAATCACAGAATCACAGAATGGCCAGGGTTGGAAGGGACCTCAAGGATCATGAATCTCCAACCCCCCTGCCACATGCAGGGTCAAAAAAGTAAAGCAAGCAGTCGGGCTGATACTTTAAAAACATCTCGAGATAACAGTATTTTTCTCTACATAGATGGTGTGCATTTGGAGAGAAATACTCAGAGGATAACATGACCACATAAAATTATATAACAAATGTTACATTCATCTGCTTCTTTTCCCTTTTTTAAAATACATCCAAGGTAGAGGAAGAGCAGTGAATTTAAGGAGGAATTGTGCTCAGGACACACAGTGTGAATGGAAGCACTGAATATGAGTCCATCTTTCGGTTTATATACACAGCATCCGGCACAGTCCACTGAGGTCCACAGTAAAACTCTCAGATGTTCCTGTGATGTGTTTCTGTTGGAGATGCTGTTCAGCATGCAACATACCTACCTTGTATGGTTTCCAAAAGAAGGGGGGAAAAAACACGGTGCAAGCAGTAGTTAGCTTTGTGCTGCCATTTCTACATTTAAAAGGTGTGTGTCTAGGTGTTTTAAGCACCAGAAGAGCATTTTCAGTTTCTAGAATACAGCAGATTTGCTGCAGAAACATCCAGCTATGAAATGGTGGAGAATTCTATGCAGATTCTGATCTTAGAATAACATGTTTCCAAATGATGCTGAGAAATGTACTAAGAACAGGTGTACTAAGAACAGTATAAACTGTTTCTTTTGAAGAAACCCTTTGTATTTCTTGTGCTTCTTTATTGAAAGGCTGTAATAGTGATGAACAGCTTTTCTTGTCCTTACAAAGATTTCTTGCTAAATAATTGAAGAGGGAAAGGGAAGATAGCAACTCGTTTAGGGGAGCACAGCTTCCCAGTTGACTCTGCATTAACATTAATTTATAAGCTATTACTATGTGAATCAATAAGCAGAACTAAAGATGTCAAAGTGCTGTAAACTGGAATGTAGGGGGAGATTGCAATAACAGTTATGCGAATGATAAAAAAAATCAGATACTATGCATTTAATGGTGCTCCAGAATATCTAAGAGGGATATTCAGAGTACAAAACCATCACCTTGTTTTACATATGGTTTGATTTATACAGATAGCAACTTTCTCTGGTACCAGTGTAGGGTACACAGCATGCTGATCTCCACATCTGTAATCAGATCTGTAGATCTTGCTGTCAGATGCATTGAAAGCATTATCCCAGTGCCTACATTCCTGCCATTTGTGCCTTGTGCTCCCAGCTTGCTGACTCTCAGTGCTGCCAGATCAGCACCTTGCTGAGACCCTCATAGTCATGCGTGAGAAACACAGAGCTCCCTTTGCTGGCTAGCCACAGATTTGTGCAGCACACACCACGTGTGAGCGTGGCCCTTAGAGGGCACTGCAGTGATCTGCTGCTTTCTCATGAAATTTTCATCGATGCTAATGGCTAACATCTATGCAGCAGCTCCGTTAGAAGCAGTGAGGTCAGACAGCTATTATTCTTGTATGGGGAGTTTATGACTGTGTGTCTGAGCCCCTTGTGTGAGGAACTGAATGTTTGCCGCTGCAGCTTTCTGGAGATCACATGGAGAAGTGCTCTGTGTTCGCAAAAGAGGACCTTAAATCACGGTTCCTGATGTGTTTGAGAGGTGTCAATCCCAAGTAGGTGCTTGAGGGGAAACCCAAGCAATGCCCTGTGAAGTACTGGATTAGTTGCTTGAGTTTAATGCCGGTAGGTGCTTTGGTAGCCTAGCAGTAGTGCCTGGTTCAGAGCTGGAAAAAAGGTTCTTCCTTTGTGTTGCTGCTCCCCTGCAATATACCAAGCCAGCTCATGTTTGTTCACTGAGAAGCAAAGCTGTTTCCAAACCCACCCTAACATTGAATCTTGTTTAGGACACCTGCTGATGAGCTCATCCAGGACATAAGGATGTGTGTAAGGACAGGTATTCTGAGAATGTAGATGGCTTTACTTTTGCCATCCTTTCAAAATCTATCTGCAGTATTTTTACATTTGATTTACTATATTTAGACTCACTTCCTGTTATGCTTCCAAAATCTCAACCTCTAAAACCAACCAGATTCCAAACAACATATCAAAACAACCATAAAAGTGACAAAGTTCCTAAGGAATCAAAATAAAGTCTTTCCAGCTCCAGAGTGGTTCATTTGATATGGGAGCCCTTTCTCAAAGTGTTCTTTCTTTAGATTGAAATGCACTTTTAAATTTGCTTTCAGTTGAGAGAGTTGAAAAAATAGTACTCCTTAATTTTTCTGTAATTTATCTCTGTAATTCAGTTTTATCTCTATAAAACAAAACAAAATTTAAGGTGCCGTAGTGCAATATTTGATGTTTCAGAATAAAAATCCAAATTTACCACAAATACATTTTTTCCCCCAGTTCCTTTCATTAGATTTTAAAAGGAGATGCTAAGCTCTCTGGGAAGGGTCTTATTTCTGAAGCTAGCAGTCACATGCCTTCAAATATTCTCCTTCTGCATTATTCACAACACCTACAGCTGAATGCGTAGCTTAGGCAACCTGGCTTGATATTGAATAATGCAGTCACTGCCTTGACATTCAGAAGGATGTCTGTACCCAGCAAATGCTATTTTTATGTGTGTTGTTGCTTGAAGCATCATGCAAGAGCAGCCTGCATGGCAGGCTTTCTTCCTGGAAGTATACAATTTGGGTGCATGTTTGTTTTTCTTGATTATTCCTTTTTCTTTTCTTCCTTCCTTCGTTAATTATCCCAATACATTTTAAAGCCTACGGTCAATTACTATTGAAGTGCATTTAGTTTGAAGCAGAAGTTTCTGCTATTTAAGCCTCTTGTCAGGAAAACAAGTGTTGAAGTTGTTTGGTTTCTTACTTCCGAGGTTGTTTGATGACAGCATAAGTATTCAGCTTGACTAAACATGCAATTACAGCAGACTATTGGCCAGATGTTCCCTTTGTTGCATGGCCTGGAGCCAGAGGGAAGCACAAGAAGCAGCAGCCCTGGGGCACACTGTCCCCACTTTTTGGGAGCCCGTGTGCCTGATCCCCTCAGAAGCTCAGCGCCCGGCTGGGGCTGACGGAGTGCTGCCATCCCCCTGCTGTTCCTGCTCTGTCCCTCGCTGCTCCTCAGCGGTTCAGCATGTCCTTCTGGGAGGCAGAAAGCTGAGGAGTTTGGCATATTCTCTGGGTTTCAGGAGGAGGTGTTGGTTGTGGTGCCTACAGGATTGGTGCAGGCCTTCCAGGTGAGTCAACTGTGAGCACGTGAAGCATTTCACTGGGGCTTTACCTTGTGCATTGCACCTCTGGTCTTTCACAGAGGGAATATGGCTGCAAGGAGCTGCATGAATGAGGGCTGAGTGAGGGCTCTGCTCATAGCCGTGCACTCAGGGAGGAAACCTGGGGGAAAAAAAAGGAGAATGTGCTGAGCGAGCATCTGCAGCACCCAGACTTTGGTTCAGACTTTGCCAGTCCTCCAGAGATTCAAAGGGATCCTCTGGTGAGAGGGCTCAGGGCAATCTTTGGTGGCATGAATAATTTACAGTGAATCTCAGTGATCTCTTGAGCTTGGAAGTCAGTAAGGAGCTGCACTGCAGTCAGTAGCCTTGTTTGTTCTACGAGAACTGCAAGCAGTGCTTCCACAATTTGAATGGCTGCTGAGGCTGGAAAATAAGGGAGAACTGGACCCGAAAAGCAAGGGAGAACAGGGTAACGGTTGCTCTGGCTGCAGGATATCGGCCTTTTATTCTCGGGTTTATAGCGTCTTTGGAAAAACCTTTACAGCTTAATGGTGGTGCAAGTGCCCGTGGGCGTGCCTCTCTCCCAGGTCCTGCAGAGGTGGGAATCAGCTAATGAGCGGGATCGGAGCTTCCGAAGGACACGGGTCGAGAAAGAGCCCGCTCCAAAGGCCAATGAAGCACTGCGGTGCTGTGACGGTAACCCCGCAGTCCGTGGTTCTGGGGAACCTGTCAGCGACTGCGGAACGTTCGTCCCCTCCGAGCCACAGCGCTCCTCGCTCAGCCGCCGCCGGGCCCGCAGCGGGGAGGGGCCGCGCCGCCCCCTGCCAGCGACGGGGCCTGGCTGCAGCGGCACCGCCCGCAGGAAGGCGCGGCGGGGTGGGGACGGGAGGAAGCGGCGGAGCCTCCCCCGGGCTGGGCTCCGCGGCCGGCCCATGCTTCGGCGGGAGCGGTGAGCGGCGGGCTGAGGGGAGCCGCGGGGCGGCGGCGGGCGGCCATGTCGGAGAGCGAGGGCGGCGCGGCAGGTGAGGCGGGGGGATTCGCCGCAATGCGGGAGCGCGGCGGGGGGAGGCGGCCGGGACCGGTGGAGGGGAAGCGGGGGCGGAATCCCGGCTGGCTGCCCGCTGCGGAGCACCGCGGGCGGCACCTCGGGAGGGAGCCGGGGCTCGGAGCGGAGCCCGCCGCCCTCCGCAGCCCCGGGGAGCCGCTGCGGCGACCCGGGAGGGAGCGGGGTGCGGGAACAATGCGGCCGCCGAGGCCTTTTGTGGCCGTCCCGCCCGGCGGCCGGGAGGGAGAGAGAGGGCTCGAGTGGGAGAGCGGGATGCGGGCATCGCTGTGGTGTGCTAGGAGAGCCGGGCGGGAGGCAGCACTGCGGCTAGGCGCCGGGACGGTGCGTGCGGGTCGGCGGCTGGAAGCCCTAATCGGGCTGCTCCCCGCGGGCCTGCAGGGAGGGTCTCACTGCGGTCCGTCGATGCTCGCACTGCGCCCGGTGACAGGCAGAGCTCCGCAGGGACGGGGATGATCCCTTCCTGTTGGGGATGCTGTAAATGCGTGGCTGGGGGAACAGCCCAAAGGACAGTGTGGGCTTAACCTGGCTCGTCTCATTGTGTCTCTCCAAACCTTCTTCCTCACTGAATGGTGTAGAGACTGGGGAAATGGATGCTGAGCCTTGGGTGGTGGTGGTATATGTACAGAGAAACTTAAAAGACTCTTAGTACAAATCAAAGAATTGTGGGCTTTGGAAGGGACCTCTGGAGATCATCCAGTCCAAGCCCCTGATAAAGCAAGTTCCCTGAGGTAGGTTGCAGCAACAAATCCTGGAAATAAATTAAAGGAAAGCTCTTCTGATGAGCTTATTCAGCTGTAAGCCTCAGCACATCTGGGGATGCAGCTCTGTTTTGCAGGTGGGGATGGTGACTCGGGTGCACACAAGCACCAGCCACAGGACCGGTCAGAAAGCCTCCCTATGGACTGATTTCCTACAGAAGACAGCAGAGCCTTCTTGGCACAGAGAACTTGTGGTGATGCTCAGGAGGCCTGTTTTCAAAATTTCCCCCCAAAACTGAGGTTCTCTGTTGGAGAGAAGGAAGAAAAAAGTGCATCTGTGAGTGGGATTTGGGGAGCACTTTAAATAAAAGAGGTAAACTGTAGCACACGTGGAATAAAAGAGTGCCCATTTCAAACAGTACAGATAATACTGTTTATAAACTGGTTGAATTTTCAAGATCTTTACTGCATATTCACCCCCATCATGTACATGTTAAGTGCTTTCTGTATAAGTCGCTGGTGCTTACTCTGCTTGAATGTACCTGTGACAGTTCTGTAGCTGACAACAGGAAGGAACAGAGTGACATTTGTGTGTTAGGTGAGAGAGCGCTGTGTATTGTTTGCTGTAATAAAGCTGCAAGGTTAGTGCAAGGCAGTGTTGAGAATAAGTGACTTGTGACAGAAGGAGAATTTGTTCAGGAGGGGTTTTGCTAGAAGATGGAATGTCATGCAGTAAATCAATGATTTGCTATGCCAGAAATCTTTATGTGCTTTCCATTCTCTGGAATGCTGAAGCTGTCAGAGAAGAAAGATGTCAGGGATAAAACGTGATTTAGTAGGTGTTGTATTGACAGTCCAGGGGCTGCAGCCACTTACTGCAGCGTAGTACAATGTGTAGAAGAGAGGTCTGTATGTAAAACAGCACGGCGTTGCATGCGGAATCTGCCCATCGCTTATAGCTCCAGTCAGCACAGCACTGCGGTATCTGCAGATTGCAGATTGCTCAGGGTGAGCCTTGATGCAGTCATTTGTGCCCCTGAGCTGTTGCATGTGGAACTTCTCATTGTACTGCCTTCTAGTGCTGGTCAGCCAATGGGTGATGCTGATTCAGTTCTCCTTTACTGTACGCACCCTGTGAATTTTCAGTTCATTCCCCTGGGGTAGCAGCGGGTGCCTAGCAGTGCAGGGAGCTGCCCTGCTGTGAGCTGTGGGGTTTCCCCAAAGCTGGGTTTGACTGCAGGGAGGCCCTGTGCTGCTCAGCACTCGTATGGCGTGACACCGCTGTGCTGGCCCAGAGCTGGGAGCAGTGCGGCTCGGACGCGGCTGCGGCTTTGGATGCAGCTGAAGTCAGCAGCCCCAGGAGGCTGATGCTGTGCAGGAAGACCTGAATGCTGCCTCAGCTGCAGAAGATCTGATCTGCAGGTGTAAATGTCATGGTGTAGGTTCTGTTTTGCTCTCTAACTCTGTCCCTGTTGTTGGGGTTACACATGAGTTGACTGGTGTCTTGCCTCGTGCTCTTTTCTGCCAAATGCTTTTTACTGTACTCTGCTATGATGTCACTTCTGAATCCCTTCACCTCCATTTTCTGTACCTGAATTAGTTCTGCCTTTTGGTGTTGTATTAGGTGGGATTTCAGAAGTCATTTACTCCAAAGAGTGCAACATTTATAGCTTAGAAGTATTTCTCTGTGGCTATTTTAGTCTACATATTGTAAAAGAGCAGCTTGGCTTAGTCCAGTATTTTAAAAAGCACTGCTGGCCCTCAGTGAATGATAACAGAGAAATGGGTAAGGAATAAACAGCATGGCACTCAAGTGATGTGACTTCCCAGGAGGAGAACAGTCATGACCACAAGTAGCTCTGAAACAACTTTTTATGGGAGCTTGGCTCTATTCCTTTTGTTTTTTTTATTTATATGTAAGGTAGTTGTTGAGATCTGCCGTAAGCAGCTCAGTGAAATCATGAGACTCTTTGAGTGTTTGATTCAGAAGTGACTTCAGCTTCTTCTGTGGTGACCTTCTGAGTGACAGTTGTCACTCTCACAGAATCACAGCATGGCCTGGGTTGTAAGGGACCTCAAGGATCATGAATCTCCAACCACGCTGTCTGGCAGGTCCACCAACCTCCACATTCAGTACTAAACCAGGCTGCCATCCAGTGTGGCCTTGAACACCTCCAGGCATGGGGCATCCACAGCTTCTCTGGGCAGCTTGTTCCAGCACCTCACCTCCTCTCATAGTAAAGAACTTCCCCCTGATATCCAACCTAAATCCACCCTGCTTATCCTCTGCTCTCCTGTTAAGCACCCTCACTAACTGGCAGTAGAAATGGGTGAAGCTCCAAGTTACGACACATTCGTGCAGAGCTACTCAGCTGTGTTTTCCCACTAGAAAAGAGGAAGACTTGGAATCTGTTTCAAGAATGAACTCTGAAGTCCATCAGTTGTGACTGTAATTGGTATGCTCACTTCACAGATGTTTTACTGAAAAAGTGCACAGCTGGTTTGTAACATGAGGTCACAGATGTTGATGTTGCACTCAGAGAAAGCTGCTGTCAAGTATGAACTGAAGGGATCTGCTGTGCCACTAGCGTACGTGAAGACTTCATGTTCCTAACTGCAGCAGAGGTCCTGGCTCCTGGCTTCATCAGATTGAGGCTGCCTCTGCTCAGCCACCGGGTGCCTTTTGGTCTTAAAAAGAACATTCCATAGATCTCATTACTCAAAATATGTCAACTATGACCCATTTGCTGTTGTGTTAAGGAACATAGTGATATGCATTTAAAATAAACATATGCAAGTTTTAAATTTTACTGTAACTATTACTGAAGCAGTAACTTTTCACTGTTTTAAAATTAGGATGGCAGTGGGTATTAAAACAGGAAATTCCTTCGAAGTCTGCCTCAAAGGGATTTGAGAGAGGATTTTGTGTAAATGAAAAGGAAAATGCAGTCAATTCTAACAAAAAAAGTAAATAAACAAAAAAATACTCAGAATCTGGAGGTCAGCGCTGGGACTGGAAAGCCTTTGTTCCTGTCTTCTGATGCCTTTGCTAAGGGCAGCATCAGGGTGTGTCAGGAGCAGGGAGCTGCACGGGGAGCCGCGTTGGCTCGCCCCGCTGTTGGCATGCTGCTGTGCTCTGCTTATGGATAGAAGCTGCTGGGTTCACTCAGCAGTGGTTTGGGCGCGTGGACTGGCTCTGGAAGTATCTTAATTTGCAAATTCAAGGGACCCGGAAGGGTCTTCCTCTGTTTGTTCCATCAGTAATTCTGTAAGCTTTGGTCAACTCTCAGTCTGTGCCCTGGAGATGCACTTTTCCTAGGAATTCTGAGAGACGTTTCCGTCAGCTTGTATTGTTTGCAGTCCAGAAAGAAGCATGTATATGAATGCAGTTTTATAGCAGCAATTTCTTGAAATCTGTGCAAGTTTATTTGCTATCATCTCAGAAGAACTACCGTCTCTGTTACAGAAATGTCCCCAGTCAACTGTAGTTTCCTTGAGGAAGGAGGCAAGTTGTTTTTGTGTTGGGTGAAGCAAGCAGCATAGAGATCATCTATGAATTCTGCTTTGACTTGCTCTTGTCTAGATATATTTTACATTGATGATGCTTTTCTGCACCATTCTTTAAGGGTTTCTCAGTCTCTCTGTGTACTCCAACCATTTTGAAGTTCAGAGTGCTCTGAGCTTGCCTGTGCAGCATGGCCTTTTGTCACGAGGTTTTTTTAATTCATGGTTTTTTTTCTTCCCATTTCATATGAACTCTGGACAGTGGATATTTGGGTATATCCCCCCTTGTTACTGCAGCCAGGCTGTTTGTCTTTAGTCAGAGATAATGAGAACATTAAAATCACAGTTGCTTTATTCAGTTCTTACCACCTTCTAGTCGCTGTTTGAGAAATGCATTCCTGACAACTTGATGTTGCAGATTTCATCTTTGAGGACTCCTGAGGCTTTTTCTCTATTTAAAGACCAAAGTACCTGTGGTTATGATAGGCTGACTGGCAAATGGCCCCATTCCCTTGTTCCAAATAGATCCAACAAATTTAACATCGCTTTCTTAAGTTTCCATGGATACCTCGCTAGAACACATGCTGTAATCAAACCAGTAGGGCATGCCATTTGCAAAAGCTTTCACTATTGTCATAATGGGACTGCTGAATTCAAACCTGTCCTTTTAGAGTAGCTCTCCTTCTTACTCAGCTTCTGGTTTTACCCATAGCAGGCTGGATCCTGTGCTTGTCCCTGTGGAAGCACAGCTTTTCAGTTGGCTGTCTCCTAGGTTGGTGTTGGCCTCTGTGTGATGTGTATGCGTAGTCGTGAATGTAGTCCTGATGGGTGCTGGTATTAAAAACCTCTGGAAATTGATTTTAATCAGTGTCTGCATGATTTTATGATCTACTCCACGGATCCTAAACATCAGTTTTCTCTCTTCTGTCCTTCACTTTTCTCCTCGTAAGGTATTTTCCTTTAAGCCTGATGGCAAATCTGTTCTCAAGACTGTAAGTTAAAAAGAATAATGAAACACAAACTTATTTTTGATTTAGCTGGGAAGTGTCAATCTGAATCTAAATCAAAACCCAGAGACTATAGATTCACAGATTTGACACTGCTTCTTGCAGTTGCACAACAGCTAGTGCTCTCTTATTTTCCCACTTTAGCCTTGAAGAATGTTAAGGGATTCATATAGCTCTTTTCCTTAGTTTTTGTTAGTTTGCTTGCTTTTGAAGGAGAAGTGGGGGGACAGGGAGACAAATTTATTTCCTCTGCTGGACATGAGATACAGAAAAAATGAACAGTGATTTTTGTTCAGTCTTTGACTAATTCTCTGTTGAATATCTTCACCCAGAAAAGAAAATCTAGCATTGCTTTGTTTTCAGGATGTAATTACATCTCGAGAAGATCTTATGTAGGAACTCGCAGTAAGACAGGGAATTCTGTAGTGCCGTATTTATTTGATTCCTGTTGTTTTTTAAAGGAAAAAAACAAGCCAGCCCGCTCTCAGCTGGTAAGTGGTGCATTTCCCCAAGTGACCAACATCGCACATGCTCTGTTCTATGTGTGGTCCTGGGAACTGGAGCATAATCTTATTAGTGCCATTCCTGACAACCTTGCAGTGAACCAAGTAGATGAGGTGGATGATGACAGACATGTTGATGAAAGAGAAGCGGCAGGAGACCTTTTCTAGGAAGCTCTCTTTTCAAAGAATCTAGATTCTGCTTATTGGCATGGTTTGTTTTCTGTTGCTTAGATCTTTCTGTTTGGAAACAAGGGGGGAGGAGGTGAGTGATAAAGAAAACTGCTTGCATGGGGGCTGGTAGTGCAAGGAAGCCTGAAGGAAGCAGGTTCAGAGGAGCCTGTTGAGGAGAGAGGAGGTTATTTAGTGTGTGTTAAAGGTGCCTGTAGCATACCTGTGTCTGTGGAATAATTAGAATGATTGTGCAGAGTTGTCTTACGCTACAGTGAGCCACAGAATTTTTTGTTAACCCACATTTATCACAACGTGCATCTGCTAAAGCAAAATGCCTTTTCCTTACGATGCATAAGGCAGAGTCAATTTTGTTCTTGGGGCAAAAGAGCTGGAGGTCAGAAGTGAGCAATCAGTGCAAAGCTGCTGCTGCTCAGTTCTCAAACCCCAGGCTCTGGGGTGTGGCAGATTCTGAGTACATGAGAAAAGTCTTGCGTCTGGTGAAGAGTTGGCTGAGGTTTTACAGACCCAGTTATGAAGGGTGCTTGATAGTTCTGTTGAAGTCCACTTTACCATGCGCTAGGGAGGTCAGATCAAATTAGGTAATATCCTACATACTGCCAAGGAGAGGAGAGCTGAACTTACAGCACCTGGCATATTCAGTAAGTTATTGCAAGTTCCTGTGCGTGTCTTTCATCTTAAATTAAACTCACAAAAAGTAGGCAGTGTCTGTTTTTTCCTTCTGCTGGTGAGGTGCGGGAAAATGAATGTTATCCACAAAATGAGGGATGGGATGGACGTGGGATTGTATTCTGATGGTCTTAGCAAAAATATTGAAGACTTGAATGATATTTGAAAGCTTGATAGATAGTGAAAAAGTAAACACCTCCAGTCAAGCTGCGATCATAATGGGAGACAATGGAGAAGGGTAAGTGAGAAAGTTCATAGCTCATAATGAGATTTCTGATTTTCAGAATTGTATCAAAAAATTGGCAAAATTCTTGCTATAGAAAATTACTGTGCTGTAATTGATATTGGGGCAATGAGTATCAGTTCTTTGAGTAACCAGTTGTTATGAAAGAGTATCAGGAAACTTGGATTTGTCTCAGGGATTTGCCATGGCTGTATTCAGAGAAGGGAAGTGCATTGCAGTCTTTAGCAAACCAGCTGGATGCCTACTGGCATTTTAAAACAAAGAGCTCTGATTCCATTGATGTTAATAGCAGTAGTGTCGCTGGGTTCAGTAGAAGCAGGAGGTTCTTAGTTCTGATAGGAAATATCTTTTTATTATGCAAGAGAATCTTTTAAGTGTTTCTTTGTATTTGCTTTTTTCCCCATCTCTCTCTTTTTGTTGTTCTATAATTATTTTCAAAGGCCATCTTTGTATTGCAGTAAAATTGCTCTAGGTTGTCATGTTACATTTGGAAGCTATGACATTTTGTGCTTAATGCAAAGCAAAGTCTCAGCAAAATGAAAAGCTGAATAAGGTTTTCTCTACCAGTGCAGCAGTTGTCAACTAATAGCAATATGGAAAACCCTTCCTTCCCTGTTGTGCAAACATCATTAGCAAGCTTTGCTTGCAGCAAAATGATTATTGATGCTCAAAATGATACACAGTGATTGGAATGAAAAGCCATGTTTTGAATTCTGTTCTTTTGCTGCATGATGGCTGCTCTACACCCGTATTTCATTCAGCACATCCATTTTTATTTTCAGTCCAGAGATGTTGCCCAAATGGAAAAATGAAGAATTTGATCAAGGTTTTGGTATAACCAGCAAACTGAATGAGATCCACATGTAGTAGTCACTGTTACCAGCCTCTGCATAGCTGGAAATTCCAGAAAAATTGCCCTAAGATATAGACAGCGCTTTCAGACATAAGATCTGATTTTTGGGTGATCCTTTGCAGAGCTAGGATTTGACTTTGATGATCCTTATGGGTATCCTCCTACTTGGGATATCCTATAATTCTATGTGCAAGTGGTTGATCTGTGAAACTGAGCACAGTGCCTTCGGTTTACCTGGTTTTACTGGACGCATGGAGATCGCCTGCAATAGTGGCAGGTCCATTTGGCTCATCAGCCAGCAAATAACCAAGAGGCTGCTTGGCTGAGCATAGGGAACAGTAGATGTGAATTATACAAACCAAAAATGGATTGTTGGAGCTTTTCTTTTGAGTCAGGATTGTGTAGGGCAGGAATACTCAGTTTGGGAGCTTCCAGAAAAGAGTGTGTTCTATTGATTGTCCCAGTGAAGTCCCCAAGCTCAGCCAGATTTTCGCCTTTATGCAAGAAATGAATTTCATTGCATTTTGGTCATGGATTGAAACAAATGACTTTGGGATACTCATTTATATTTGAATGTTATTGTGAAAACACTTCTTAAAATGCTGAAATTCTCACCTGAAACAGGGAATAGCATCGATCCTCTCATTGGTTCACAGAAGTGTAAAAGAGTTGAATTAGCAAACGTTGCATTTGTGACCACTCTGGTAGGATCCTATTAATAGAAGTTACCTGTAGATGCGTAAATTGGGACATGACATACTTTCCAGGGTTAGCAAAGAGGTGCACACGAGTCCTGAGGCTTCATCCTCCCTGGGAAGTGAGTGAGGTCCAGAAAGGTTCAGCACTGCTGTCCCAGCCATCGCATCAGTTGAGTTATTAATATTGTGGACTTTCCTTTTACTCTGTGAGTATTCTGGGAGTCTTGAAACTTATTCCTTTGCTGCATTTTGTCATAAGCTAAGGTGGAAAATCAAAACGTGGCCAATCGTTTACTGAAAAACAGGAAAAGCTAAGCTGATTAGCTGCTGCAGGAAACCATGGAAAATAAGCTCTTGCATGTGTTTAGATAAAAAGAAGGAAAAATACAAATAAAATCGGCTAAGGCAGCAATTGTAGCTAATAAAATAATGGATATGGATCATTATTAATACAGTATCTGCTGGTGTCATCATTTTATCACTTCCCCAAATATTACAGGGTTTTGAAATTGCATAGAAACTTTTGAATTAAAGCAAAACCAAAAAACCCATCAAAACAAAAAGATCCTCAAAGAAGTGAAAGAGAGAGGCTTCTCTGTTTTCTCCTTTTTAGCTGCTATCCTTCATAATGCATTTTTGGGCAATTCCTTAGGGTAGGACCAAGGTCAGAAAATGCAGTGACAGGTTGAATTAATTCTATACATACTTAGTTAAATTATCCAACCTCCAGTGTTGGCAGTTGTATTTCAAGTGAATGTTTACAAGCATTTACTGTGGAAATAAGTAAATCTCTCGTCATGTCTTAGAGAAAGGTTATTTTAAATGCTGATCTAAGTATTTGAATGCTTACTTAAATTTGGGTTCAAAATAAAATTCCTTTGTGTTGGTGTGCAAATTGTCATGGATGAGATGATTACTTATCATGTTATTTTACTACATATCTTTTCCTAGTTTGTAGCTGGATGGAGATGGAGGTCCTTGCTAAGCACAAGAGGGGAAGTTTGAACTTCAGCTACGTGCTACGCTACTTGATTGTGTTTTTGCATTACAGTAGGCAGCCTCAATAAGTCATTTACTTTTAAGGACTGTTGTATCACAGAATCAAATACTGTGGTACTGCCCTAGTTGTCATTCTTTTTTTTAATTGTCTAGAGGAGAAATTGGCTCCTAGGTCAATTTCAATTGAGACTGGTGTTTGTTGCATGGTTCCAAATAGGGTTCCTTGCAACCCTTTGCCCGTTCTCTGGCTTTCTTTCAGATTTGCCAATCACACTTGTCTACAAGTAAGAGATTCCAAAATATGCAACTCCTTCAGGAATATCTGTGCATTTACTTTTCTTCGTGTAAGATCTGTAAAATTATGACACACGCACTTCTTTCCTCTAAGCAAGCACCAACTCACCCCATCCTCCCACACGCATAAGCTTATTTTGACACCTTTCTGTTTGTGTAGGGCAGATAGCACACAAATTCCCTAATTTCACGTGCTTTTGATTACCTTTTCACTAATTTTTAGAACGCATTAAATCCGGAGCGACTGACCTGCAAGCTATTTTGTGTAAGTGCCAGCAGCTTGGATGAATGGCTTTGACTTCCTACTATGCTGAGCTGCACTGATTCATTTGTTAGTTCTGCAGACTCTGGTAATGTCAAGGCCTCTTTTATAAGTCTGATGTTAAAACAGTTATGGTTGCCCCCATTATTGCATGTGATTAGTTACTGATATTAAGAAATAAACTGGTTTAATGGAGTGCATCTTCTGCTTGTCTTAGCTGGGCATTGCAGAAGCAGCGCATTACTGAGGTGCAGTATAACAGGGAGTAATAGTGCAGAATGGTTATGTTCGTGGAAGGAGGTTTTTTTCTAGTTACAAATACTGGTGCATCACAGAGAGTTTAACTTTCCAGCAGAATTGAGCAGTTTATCAGAATTAAAACAAGTGAACCTTCCCACAAATTCAACCTTTATGCATAAGTCTCAAGAGCTTTCTGGAACTGAAAGGGACAGTTATTTTAAAGATTTGGGTTGAAAATACCTAATTCTGTTCATCTGCTCACTATTCTAGGTAATGTTTTCTGGGGTGCTGTGACAGCCCTCTGGTCTGTGCTTTATGTGTTTTCACTGCTACAAGTTTTTATACCTGCAGATATGGCAAATGCCTGTGTATAGATTTTATAGTTCTGGATAATTGCAAATTAATTGGGTCAAGTACATTCTTGATAGAACTCCATCCAAATTAGTTTGCTCTCATTGGATGGATATGAATATCACACTAGTTATTTAATCACCTCTATTGCCACACAGGATTTTATGAGTCTTGTAGAGAGCAATGAATAGCTTTTCCAGGCACACACAGTGAAGGCTGATAACTGAAGGCAGGCTGGAAAATAGAATGCTGAAACTGGAGCACTGAAACAGGTAAAAGAGCTGGTAACAAGGAGGAGCACTGGAGATACAGATAATATTTGTTAGTAGTAGTTTGATGTCTACCTTTTTGTCCTCTATAGGAGTATCCTAAGAGGGGAAATGCAGCATACTGCAAAAATTTGAGTCAGCATTGTGAATCGGTTCAGGCAGGGTTGCTGCTGGTTCTGATTCAGTCAGGAAAGGCAGCAGGATGCAAGGAACCTAATTCTTTTCCTTAGGAAACTAAGGAAACGAATCCTTTTTCTTCTGTTATCCCTTTCTTCAGTTCTAAGAAAAAAAGCTGTGATGATGGTACAGAAATAAATCTGTTTTGAAAAGAGGAAGAAATTGTACACATGGTTAAGGATGCTGATAACAGCATCTGATCCAAATAGAGCTTGATGAATCAAGCAGATTGTCTGCTGTCACAGGCAGATTCTGTGCTGCCTATGGCTTTTTGTACTTTACCACAAAAGGAGTAATGTAATATATTCCTGAAGAACTTTGTATGGGGAATATGAATGTTCTACTTTTGCTTCTGAACATCTAACTCAGCATACTTGGGTAACTAACAAAAATAAACATTTTTGGAAGAGCAATGCTAGGATTTGGAAGAAAACTTTCCCATGAGCAGATTGTCCCATCGTTGTCTACTCAGAAACATCTTCCCTGAAAAGTAGCTGTAAGGTCTCATGTTGCAAAGCAGCTCCTGTGCTACCTTACATTAATGGTCTGACTCATCAGTCTTAGGTCTAGGAATTCCTTGCCATACTTCCATGTGCATTTTGTTGTGTGGTACATCCAAGTAGGCTAGGTAAACACTTGTTGTTTTTTAATGTGTTGTTTAACATTTATTATTCATTTTTAGAGACTTACTAAATAATTCTGCTGTACATCTAATTAGCTCAATGAACTCTCAAGGCTTAAATCTGGGAGTGGGGAGAATGAGCATTTGCAGGATGTACTGGCACCTTTTCTGCATTCATTCTGTGAAGTTATGTAGTTTTCATGAAATAATATGTGATGTAGGAACCCATCTGAATCTTCAGTGCTTAGTTATTTTAATTCTTTTCAGTCATCATGGAGTAAATACAAGAAAGGAAAATACAAATAATGCGTGACAGTACTTGTCACTTAGTTGTTCTATTCCTTTAAATGAAATGTCAGTATTGTGTGCAGGACAGAAATATTTGTTTGATGATTTGTTAATAATGCTCTCCTTTTTCCCAGCTGGGTTCTGTCCTGCAGTAATAGTAACAGCTGCAAAATGTTTCAGTGCAGAGTGTATTGAAGAATAAAAACAGAGGCAGTATGAAGAAATTTTAAGAATCGAGATTCATAAGGGAATAATTGCAACTTATTCTTACTGTGTTTTCAAACAGTTATCAACTGCTCTTTTTCTCTTAAAATTAGTCTTTCTTTATTATATCTCAACTTGTGTCTAATTTCTGCATTCACATGGTTTAATCCTAGGCTGTTAATGTAAGTGTATGGTATTAAAGCCATTTGTATTAGCTGGAACTTCTCCGTATATTCAGGAGGGCTTCTGCAATTGAATGTGGTGATTTAAGATGTGAAAGAATTGAAGTTAGTCAGGAAGACCAAGCATTTCAAAAGCAAAGCTGCCGTTTGGACTTAGCATGTTCTAAGGGCAAAAAGTATCTTTTATGAGGAGGCTATGGAATTTGCTTTCTTTTTCAGCAGGTTTGTTACATCAGGAAAAGTGGATAATATTATGCAAAGCAGCTATCCTATTCTACTTATTCTACATACTGACACAAAAGAATTTTTGTTTCCTTTCAGATGCAGTTTCCACATCTGCTTACTCATCACCAGCCAAAAGTTTGGGAGACCCTGGAATCACTCCGCTGTCTCCGTCGCATATCGTGGTAAGGGAAGTTGTTTCATTGGAAGGCTGTGATTTCCTCACATGCTGGCCCCTTTTATGCTATCCATAGTTTCAAATAAAATTTTGATCCTACTGGAGTTTCTGGTGGAGATCCCGTTTGTTTCAGTAGGATCCTGCTTTCTTTCTTTCTTTCTTTTTTTTTTGTCTCCTTGCTGAGCTAATAGATTTGTTCTGTGTATTTTTATATCAGTGAGGGGTTTCCTGATCCTCAGGGTTTCCAAATTATGTCGCTCTCTGTCTCACTGATTTGTTTATGCAGACCCTTAAAAAAACTTATATATATTTAAAAAGTATATAAATGGTATTCAACACTATAATATGAACTCCCAGCAAAAAGAATCTTCTCCAGCAGACAGAGAAGCTCAGAACAGTGCTACTTTAATTTCCAAAGGAAAATAGCTACCTGTAAGCTTTTAGAAGGAAGCAAATGTTCCATAGAGATAATGCATTTTAATCTTATACAGTGTTTGTTTTACTTTAAAAAACTCCTGTTAAAATTAAGTTCCATCTGTTTTAAGGTCATCTGCATAATCTGTAGCACATATAGGCATAGTGTATTTCCTGGTATCACAAGTGATCATGTTCAGAACACATTGTTATCCTTGTCAGTTTTCTTGCTCTGAAGTTTTCAGTTGACCAACATTCCTCTTTGGGATTTCATGTGTTGTTGCTCATTATTTTAGCTTCCATTCCTATCTTTCTCCATATATTCTACAGCTTTTACTTTTCCCATGCTGATGATTTCATTCCCTCTTCAAGTTAGATTTGCTTCTTAAGGTCCCTGAGGAAGACCTATAAACACATATTCCTCCGATTGTAAAGATATATTAGGAGAATCCAAATAAGTCCTGCATTATTAGCAGTGAAACCTTATTATGCTCCTTTCTCCTTTCTCACACTCTTGTGAAGTATCAAGCGTATGGGATGATCTTGGAAAATGTAGACATACAATAGAAAGGCATTGAAAGAAGTAGGCATGAAGCTGTGAAGCTGCAGGATGTTAATGAGGAAGGTGGCTGGATGCTGCAAAAGACTGAGGACCTTTGGTGGTTCCTCTGTAAAGATAATAATTGCTTTTCAATATTTTTGAGAACAGCAGCAGAAGGGGATTCAAACAGGATCTCTACACTTAGAGGTCAACAGTTTTGTCCCATGTTGGTTTTACCAAGCTGGCATGTGTGCAGGTGGGTGCACTGCCCTCCTTCACCATCCGCCTGCCTGAAGCACGTGGCTTTTCCACCAGTATTACCAGCTCATTCTGTTCCTGTCCTGCCAAGCTGTTTGTGCAACAACCACCACCAGCACGGAGTATTTCCTAAAGAAGCTTTCTGTAAATTCTTCATTGATAAATAATTATCTTGAGATGTGAAGGCTATTGCTACAAATTAGGTGGTTCTATCTGTATTACTTCAGAGTGGTAGCAGTACCTCAGAGTCAAGATAATAACCTAGGTGACTCCTAAAACCACCAAGTCCCGTTGAAGACAATGATGGATATAAATGCATTCTTTGTTCAGTTCAAGAAAAAAGCACGCTGTAACCTAGTGTTTAACTATAGGTTCTAGTGCTTCAAGATGACAGCTATGCCAAGAAATGATTATGAGAAGAATTCCTGATTCAAGAGGATGTGTATAAAATATCCTCCAGCAAACACACGATTGAGTTGTATATTAAATTTTCACCCTAATGGGAATACGAAAAGTTTTTACAACGACTTTGTTCACGAATGCAGCTTTGGCAAAGTTCCTATTTCCTCCTCTTTCCGTTAAAGTGGGATGCATGTCTTAGCAGAAATACTGAAGGATAAGACAGATTACAGTTACACTAATCAATGACTCAGCATCTATTTTGCTTCTGCTGTTTAACAGAAGGACTCTGATGCAGAAGATGCTGTAGAACAGTTATTTCTCGTTGTTGTGGCTATTGATTTTGGCACAACATCCAGTGGCTACGCCTACAGCTTCACCAAGGAGCCGGAATGTATTCATGTAATGAGGTAAGAGCTGCAATGCAGCATTTGGTTTTGGATTGCCATCTGCAGCTATCTGTGCAGTTGCTATAGCTATGTCCTGCAGTACCTTGAAGTGACCAGGTTTATCTAGTGTTGTAACAATGTACACTTCTGTCAGGGCTATAATTTTCTGTTATTTCTTGCTTAAATCAATACAATCTGATGTATTTCTTTCCCTTCACAGTTCTGATATGTGTAAGTCTAATGCAACCACAAATGCTGAAAATGTTATTGGAGGTATCTAAAGGGGATGTGCCACAATCCCTTTCTGTAGTGTATCTGATATTTTTTTCAGACCATTTAATGACTAAAAGCCTATATGATTTTTATTAAAGTATCTTTGAATTGCCTATATTGTAACAAGGCCAAGATACAGATAATTTCAGGCATGAGAAAGGTATATATGAACTTAGGCACAGAAGTTATTAAAAAAACAACACCTGCTCTAAGGAAAGGGCAAAAAGACAAACTTGCTGAAGTCCAGTATGATATACTGTAATTTTTCTAAGTGCAGCTGCTAGCTGAATGCCAGTCTTTAAATCCCAGCAGACAGAATTCATTGTGCAGTCAGCCTGCACGGTCACCTTGTGTGTGGTTGCATTGTATTTTAGAGAGATCTGACACATCTGGGTGATGGGAAATGCTATCTAAAGAGAGGGGAACTCAGGAATGGTAGTAGGCTGTACAGTGACAGAGATGCCTGCCATTTTTGATAAGGATGAGTAATGCTTTAAGGCCTCTTTTGCATGCAGTCCACCTGATGTTCTGCTGATGGCACAGGGAGCTGCCTGGTGCTGGAAGTCAGAGGACAGACCACATGTTGCTGCCAGGTTACAGGGTGGTGGGCTCACAACCCATGCATACCATCTCCAGAGCTGTAGCTGAGCAATCCTCAATCTTATGTATCATGTTGTTTCTGTGACTTTTGTGGCTACATTATGATGCATAACAACTCCTGCTTTTATGAATGTCCCTCGAACCCTTTGGATACAGGATTTTAGCTGTTGACTGAAATGTTGAAAGGTAGGTGCTTTATGGACAGCACACGTGTTTCAAATCTTAACTGGCATTTTACTTTGTACAGCTTGAAACTGTTTGTTTCTCATGTGATAACAAGAGTGTGGTTGTGATTTCAGACTTGTATAGGTATTATTTGAGATCCTGATTTGAAAATAAATAAACTGATTTGTCTGTTTCAACCAGAAAGGAGAAATGTGTCTTAGATGGGGAAAAACAATTATTCATACTTCCAATGGCTATTTCAAACAATTGAAAATATTTTGATAACAAAGTTGTATTATGTTTTTAGTTTTAAAAAGTATTGAAGGTGTTCTGAGAAAGCTCATAAAATGTATTGCTGGTAGAGAAGGATTTGGGGTAACATACAGCAGATACTGAGTTATGAAATGTACAGTAAAATAATACATATTTTAATAAATGTGAAATAATGAGATGCAATGAACAAAGCTGTGTTGGGTCAGAGTTAAGACTTCAGTGGTTCAAAAGGTACTAATAAGTTCCAGTACTTGGTATAATGATGGTTATATGTAGGATAATTTACAAACGTTTCTACAGAGTAAACATGAGTTTCCCACCCATACTCAAGAATGTTTCCCTTAAAAATATCAAAGATGATTCAAGGCCATCGTTGGCCACTCCTAACTTTGAAAAACTTACGGGATTTTGAAGGTGCAGGCTGTCTTTGGTAGAAGGGAGCATATGGTCTTTCTTCAATATAACTTCAAGCTTCAGTCTTTTCTTTCTTTTCTTCCCTGTTTGACTATGATTCTTGGCAGAGACGTGCTTGCCTTTCTGCTGCATGCGTGCTCCTGGAGGCATCCAGCTCTGTGAGATGACCCTGCTGCTTTGCTTCCCTGTTATGCTGCAGCTCTGGATCAAATTCTCATCTCACTGCAAGGAGTGCTCTTTTTTCCTCTGTTAGCTGGATTCCTGTGTAAGGAAGGGCATTTCTCTAACCTTAGCGTAACCTTATGATCCTTTCCACAGAAACTTTGCTTTGTCTCTTTTTCCTTTGATATACAGTCAGGTCTTGAGTGACTCTGAACTGGTTTGAGCAGCTCAACAGCAAGCCAAAGCCCTGCTAGCCCATATTAAGCAGAGTGAAGCTGGGCTTCCCCTTGAGAAATGCAGCAGTCAGGTTTGTGTGCACATGCCTCTGGCTGCAGCTGCTTCTTTCCAGAAAAGATGTCATGCTGGAATATTTCTAAAGCTCTGGCTACAAATGGTGACGTCAGGCTTCCTGTTCTCTTGTCAGTAACACAGGCTGAGAACTTCAGTACTTGCTGAGCAGTTACAGTGTCTGATTTTCATTAGCAACACATCCAGAAATGAACACCTAACGCTCAGGATAGTAATGAAAATTTCAGCCTGTACTACGGAGCATGAGTTTGTTTTCATTTAAGTATTATAGGTATCTATTCCAGGAGAGAAAAATGTGCCTACCCATAAAGAGAAGTAAAGAGGCATTGTTATTAGGCAGCAGCTAAGTACACGTCCTATTTATGGAATTTCCCACCAGTGACTCACAATGAATCATTAATGATTCCAAGTGAACACGATAGCAGTTTGTCTCCTCTCTGTTGTGTGGGACGTAACGTTCTGGTGGAAGAGGCGGTGCTTTCTGCTTATGGGCTGTGGAACCACTGCTTATTAGCAGTGGAACCATATGTTTGCTGTAAGACATGCTCACTGGTGTTGGAGTTGCCCAGATATGTTCCAGCAGAGGTTTGCAAGCACTGCCCTGCAGCAGAGCCCTTCCCAGCTGACTGTAGGTGTGGGGCTGAGCAGCAGCACCAGTGAAGTTGAGCAAAATTATTTCCGAGTGGGTGAAGGTGTTTCTGTTTTCAGATCAGTGGGATTGCTCTCCGTACTAGAAGATTCCTTGCCATCACTGCTGCTGGTTCAAAAAAGAGCACACTTTGCTCTGTTTGATCCAGTTGCATGGTCTTAAAGCTTCCCAGCAGTCTACAAGATCCTGTTTGCTTATTGCTTGGCCAAGATTGAATTTTTCTGTGTCAATGGTCTGCCATGATCTTGAGGTCAATTAATTTTCAGTTGATTCACTCGGTTCAAATGAAAAAAAAAAAAAAAAAATAGTGCTTCTACATAATCTTCACGTGTCACGTAAACAATAACCACAAAACAAAGCAGTCATTTTGTACCTCAGAACAGGGACTTTGGCTGTAGTGTGTTATGACAGCATGTTTTTCTATCTTCAGAAAAAAGTAATCAACATGTGTTTTAGTAATGAATGCAACTGCCTTTGTGATCTTGTTCCTTTTTGAGCTGCACTGTGATGATAGCTGATAGCATAAAGCAGTTTTTCCACTGGTGCTTTTTTAGGATGTTGTCTGGTAAGTGTTTGTTTCCCATGCTGAAAGTACTTGTGTGTGGGGCAGGAGGAAACATTAACGAGAGCTTCTTGTTCTTCCATTCTGCTTTTTTCATAATGGAGATGTCAGGAGAAAAGCAGAATGCTCACAGCTCTCTGTGATACAGTTCTTTATGATCTTGTTACTTGCCCTAATTTCCTTATTTGCCTAATTTCCTGTTACTTGCTCCTAAATTCCTTCTGCATTTAACACAAAGTACAGAGGGTCTTCTCATATTCAGTGTTATTTATTTTCTTATTCGATCTCTGAAACAAGTATTGTGTTATTTTCATCTACTACCTTTGTGCCTAGCAGGTCATCCTGCAGATGCCTGTGGGATCCTGATAAGATAGGATACTTATTTTCATGATTTCAGTGGATTGTTGTGAGGTTGAGGGAGTCTGCTTTATTTTTCACAGGTTTTTGTTGTTTTTTTTTAATCTAAAATTATTACTACCATTTAGAAGTTTAAAGGTAAATAAAGGTGAATAGAGTGTGCAACAAAGAGAGCTCACACCTGCAGGCATTTCTTCAGTGTTTCTGGCATCCAAGAGGTGAAGCCCATGAGTGGGCTTTGGTTTGAGTGGCTTGTTGAGCATCATTGCTGAATCGTCTGAAATGAGACTTGCATTCCTCTTGAATGTAAATAAACCCATTTTTTTGGTATTATAAGGATCAATGTAAACATATTCGGAGGGGTAAGCAGTAAGTGCAATATTCTACCACATTTTTTCTAAGAGTATCTGAATTTTTCTGCTGCTGTAAGCATTAATATCACTTATTGAAGCTCTTTCACTTGAACAGACGATGGGAAGGTGGAGATCCAGGTGTATCCAACCAGAAGACACCAACTACTATCCTCTTAACACCAGAAAGAAAGTTTCATAGCTTTGGGTACGCAGCGAGAGATTTCTACCATGACTTGGATCCCAGTGAATCAAAGCACTGGTTGTATTTTGAGAAGTTTAAGATGAAGCTACATACCACTAGTGTAAGTAATAACTATCACTCTTTAATAATTCTGCGTTTACAGCTCAGATCATCTTGCTGTGGAGAGAGCTGTATATCATATATATATGTATGTGTGTGTGTTTAGATCTGTTTCGAGAGTAAATAAAGTAAATGAAAATGTCAGTTAATATATTCCAATTCATTTTGCTTCTTGATGCGTTTGGCGAGTGTGTTTTGCTTGTATTCATTGTAGATCTCAGAAGCTCAGTATCTGCATCCCTACTTTTCCTGGGTGAAATTCTTAGCTGTGCAGGGAATCTGCATGAGGTCAGTTTGTTTTGGAGAATTTATTCAGAGAGCAGAAATGGAATATAAGAAGCATACTGATCTCGTATGCACAGGAACAAATTGGCCCAGAGTTCTTCATAGTAATTGCAAGTGGAAATCATGTTGTTAATTTGACATTACTCCTAATGATTATATGTTGATCTTTCCACTAAACCATTCTAGATTTCTGGGGCCAGGCCAGTACTTTCTGTATTGAGGTGGGTGTTTGTTGGTTTCATGTGTTGGTGGGAAGCCAAAAATGCCTGCTTTTAACTCTTGACTTGGATGAAATATCTTTCATATGCAGCTTGCAGCAATTAATTACAGATGCGTTTTATTGTATTTATTTAATACTTATTCTGTTTTACTCTCTCTGCCTGCAGTTATTTTTAGACACAGTAGATGTTTAAAAACAAAGCTTAAAATAAACAGCAAATGTAATAGTCCAGGAAATTCAATTGATGAGTTAGATCCTCTCCAGAACAATTTTATCACTTTTTCCTAGCCAGGTGGATAAAGAAGAATTCCCTTTCCTCAGGCAGTGAGAATTCATCTTATGTTTACCTTTTCCTTTGAATAACTTCCAGTTATTTTCTTTCATGTAGAATCTTACCATGGAGACGGACCTGACAGCTGCAAATGGCAAAAAAGTCAAAGCACTTGAGATATTTGCTTACGCCCTGCAATTTTTTAAGGAACAGGCATTAAAGGTAGAATAATGCTTCCTTATCTAGATTCTCTATATTTATCACTAGTATAAATGTGAGCATAACATTCCTAACCTTGCTGAGCTTTGACCTCAGTTGTATTTGATGTAAACAAAGCAAGGCAGCTGTAGAAACTCTAGGCAGGCTGTGCACTCTAAAAGAGCTCTCAGTAGTCCTGTGGTGATTTCCTCTTGCACAGGGGAAGCTTGGTTCAATAATAGTAATAAGTTCTGAGTATCTTCCTTAGGGGATAAAACTTCTCTGTTGTTGTGTTGCTTTTTTTGTTGTTGCTTTGTTTTTATCATTAAAAATGTTGATTTGAAGAGAAAACTTAGAAGTGCAGGAGCTGGAGCTCATTGTTTCACTCAGTCTGCATTTTTAACTTGCAAAGAATTAAATTTGAGACTGGATTCTGGTCTTGCCCCCCACGCTTCTGATGCTGGGACGATTCAATGTTGTGCATTCTCAGTGTTCTCTCTCATGTTGAAGAGTGAGCACCATGAAACACAACTGGTTGGGCACCTTCCAATCTCTGCAGTCCCAATCTGACATTGTTTTAGTAACTGATCGTAGGGAAGTCAGATGAGCCGGATTTATTTTGTAACAGGAAGATTATGAAAAGCTGATTCACAGTTTGGTGAGTTGAATTTTCAGTGTCACTCTCCACAGTTATGACTTGCTAGTTAACATGGTGGGAGCAGTATGATTTCACTATTGCAGTGATCTGTGTAGGCTACTTGGTGTGGCTAAGAGGTTCAGTATATTAGCCTATTTTAAGCTACTATTTTGGGTGTTGGTAGGGAACTGGAAAATATACTGCATTTTCCATTTCCTGGTTGAAATGTTACAATGCTCACTTGTAATCTTATCCTTGGGTCGCGAGATTGAATTTGTTAATCTCTTGTGAAATACATGTCTCCAGTAAATAGTTTTTGGATTTAAGGTCTCATGTAAACAACCAGTTGTGAATTTAGTGTACATTAGTTTCAGATGTGCTACTGTATACTGCCAACATGTAGTAATTTCTGGGCCAAATCGCAATCCTAAGCAGTGCTTGCATGAAATTAGCCCTGTTGATGTAAAGCTAACCTACTTTTCTGAATGGGATTAATTTATTCTGCCTTTATGGCCATAAAGGAACAGTCATATCATTACTACTCAAAATAATTATCTTTTCTAAGACTGTTGGAATTGCATTGAATAGTCAGTCACAGACTTGTACCCATGCATTCATTGCCTGGGGAAATGTTTAGTGAACATGAATCCCCCATTGTTGCTGTGCTGCCTGTTCTGGGCTGCATCCTTACTTGGTGTCAATATAACATCCCTGTGATTTTTGAGTTCATGCTGTTGCTTAGGACTATGATCTGTCCATACCGACTGCCCTGAGCAGTATAGAGGTCCTGCTTTTCTACCACAGATTCTTAAACTGCAGTATAACTAAGCAAACGCAACACCTTGGCACAGCACACACAGAAACATATTTTACATTCTAAAGGCCTGTTGTTCACCTTTATGAAGCTTTCCCTGTTTGGATGGAGATTTAGATAGGACATATGGTAATGACATTTTACTTGGAACCTTTCCCAAAACATGTCAGTATATCACCTAATTTGCAAATGCAATACAGACTTTCCTCTTTTTAGTGGGGAGGGGAAGAACAATAAAGTAACTAAACTACTCCTCAGTGCTTGCTTAAAGTAAAATTTTCAAGGAGCAATCAGTTGTTTTTTTTTTTTCTTTTAAGACTTCAGCTGTAACTTTGCCTTGTTAACCGAGTTGTAAAAGTTTAATTTATGTGTGAGTGCTTTATAAAGGAGTCATTGAAAAATCTAGATTGTAAAACCTAATGTTCATCAATGCTTCTGATATTTTTCTGTGTATTAATCCAGATGTAAGCATGAATTCTTCAAACTAGCTGCAAATCCCCCACTATGACTACGAGTATACGTAAACATTCTCTAATGTTCAGCAGTGCACGTGCTGCTTTTGGAAAAAGTAACTTTTCTATTTCATGTTAAGTAGTAAACTTTTCTGTGGGCCTCCTTCAGAAAGTGTCAGCCCTAATCCTAGCTGTTGGCACAGTGAACCATTCTTGAAAGGTTGGTAATAATTTCAATATTTGGATTTGTAGCATAGGTGTAGCAGAAAAAGGATTGAAAAGAGTTTCTGTTGCTGGAACCTGCAGAAAATATTTTCTTACCAAGTTGACGCCCATCAGTTTACATTCACCTCTGTTTCTCTTTATTTAGGAGCTCAGTGACCAGGCAGGTTCAGACTTTGAAAATACTGAAGTAAGATGGGTTATTACAGTGCCTGCTATTTGGAAGCAGCCTGCGAAGCAGTTTATGAGACAAGCTGCCTACAAGGTAAGGTTACAGAGTGAGCTTAAAAATACCCTTTAAAGCCTTACTTGATAGGCTAAATGTTAAACTGTATTTGGGACAGTTAGCACGAATATAAAATACATAAACTAGTCTGGAAACAGTTGGGCTAGAAACACTGAAAGAGAATTTAGCTCAACAAAGCAGTGGCTTCACACCATATGTATTCACGTTTTAAATGCCTTTTTATGTATTTGCTTTTGTGTATTGGTGTCCCTCACTGCAGACTGATATTGTAGTCATCTTGTACGTGATATTCCTGCTGAATTTAGTGCACGTGGAACAGATGCAGCTTTGAGACCAAAGAGAAAGCTGATGTAAAATAGTGGACATAGTTTTGTTTTGTTAATTTCTTTAGGTCATCACAGGCTTTTTTCAAATAAGGAAAAAATAAGGAAGAGTAGGGAAAGCTTAGACCCTCCACAGTAGGGACTTCTTTTTTCTGTTCCCATTTTCCCACAGTAGGAATGAAAAGACCATGTCCAGATAGTCTGGATATAAAATTAAATAAAAATGTTATTTTCACCAGTTTATCAGCATTTAACCCTCTCCCCTCCCCTCTAAGCCCCCACAGTCATGCATATTCCATATCGCATGTGCTTTATTTCAAATTCAGTTTCTGTCTCTGATAGACTCGATGCGTGCATTCTTCTTTTCATCAAGATACTCACGTTGCATTTTATTTTACTTATTTTCTGTCACAGACTTGCATAACCCATTGGCAGCAGATACGTCATGTGTGGTTTGTGAAACATGTAGCAGTTTGTGTGTAATTTGCAGAGTGCTCCTGGAAAGCACCCGGAATTTTTTTAACTGTTCCTGACTATCTCTAATGTTGAGCAACATTTTTCTTAACAGTCTTTATTGTGGGATTGCTAATGCTAGTGCCAGAAGCAAAACATTCTTAAAGTTCTGATGGAAGGACACGGTTGTAGGTAAATCTGAAACACTAGAGACCCATTCATTATCTCTGTATATTGTTGTCTGCCTGCTGTCTGTGTGCATGTGTGCTCGTAAAACGGGAGCTGTGTAAGGAGCAGGGCAGAGAGAGGTAGATCTCTTGGCATTTCTCATTTGTGGCACAATGGAATGTTGTTGATTAGTGTCTGTGTCTGTGGTTTTGTCTGTGATTGTGTTCTTCTATCGGCAAGCTTGATAAATAGCAAGGCCTGGCAAGGCCTTTAACTCAGGGTGTGTGATCATTTACAGGGAAAAAAAAGCATCTAGGGAAGTAATTGTATGTTTACTTGACACAGTTGATATTTTATAGGAAAGGAGACAAAGACAGAAATGCAGAAAACTGAGAGTTCTACTTTAGCATTCAGTCTTCAGATTCCTACTGCAGGATCCAGCATGTGTTTCAAACCAGTGCATGCTGACAGAGCAGAAGTTCCAGCCCTTGGTGTTAGCTATCAAAGCACGCAAGCGTCATGAAAGTAAGAGCTTGTGTTCATGAGAGTAATTGGAGCACTGAGTAGAGAACAGCGTTGAAAAGGCAGTGGTAGAAACCTTGTTGCTGAAAACATGCTGAGGTACAATTGCTGCTGATAGTGGGAAATGAAATGAGATGTGGGCAATTGCTTGGGTAATCTGTGGCAAGTGATGTAACTCTGAGAGAACAAAAATACTGATGACTTCAGTCTTTGGTTCCCAATGCTACCAAAATGCTACGTGGTTGTTAGGCAAATCTAAATATTACATGGAGTTATGAAGATCAGGTAAAGTGGTGTAGGTCTGCTTCTGCTCTCAACATCTATCAGCTGTTGTCCGGCCTGCAATCTCAATGCATTTCTGACATCCACTCATCATTGTCTTGCCTTAAACAAAACACTTCCTGGAACTGTTAGTCTGTTTGAGGGCTCCCACAACTCTCCCTTCCAGATGCTGTGCTGTTTTGTCATTCCAAGGTATGATCTGGGTGTTCCTTTCAGCTCACAATTCTTCCTCTGACCTCCCATCCAGCCTACCAAAGTCTTAAAAATTCTACCTGCATAACAGCTTTTCATGTCTGTGCATAATTCTGAGCTCTCATCAAAGTTGTCACTGATTTTGTATCTCAGTTATTGCAACATCATTTTCGTAGCTTTGGCAACTGTAATTGGCCTCTTTTGCATCCCTTTAGAATGCTGCCACTAATGGGTTTTGTCCCTTCATGTTTGACAGGGAGTCAACCGCATTTGCCTCCTTCACCTGTGTCATTTCAGATATAAGCTGCATGTCCTGGCCACGAGTGTCTATAATGCTAACTCATTTTCTTTCTCTGAAACCCTCTCTAAAATGCATATTCTGTCATGCCTACAAACACGTGACTGTGAGTGAACTACTGAGATGGGAAAACTGCTCTGCACTGCTTCTTGCTGTTACCCTGCCTGCGCTATTTGTGTTCATCTGTTGTTCTTTTCATATTCTTAACTCCTTTTCTTCATACTTGAATTGCTACCTCTGCGAAGTAGACCTTTATTCTCATTTGTTTTGCTCTCTGGGACCTCTCTGAAGATTAAGTTTGGTAGGCTGTAGAGATCTTCGTGTCTTTACAGCCTCACTTTGTGAATTGAAATAGCTTTGTTTCTGGATAATAGTCCACAGACACTTCTTGCTGTTGTAGGCTGTAGAGATCTTCGTGTCTTTACAGCCTCACTTTGTGAATTGAAATAGCTTTGTTTCTGGATAATAGTCCACAGGCACTTCTTGCTGTTCTGTGCATCCAGAAAGCTCTAAAGCCGTGTGACTGCTGTTGAGGTCTGGTCACGCCAGGAGAGAGCTCTGTGGCAAGAGTGGAGCATGTCATCTCTGTAGGATCCTAAAGCATGTCTGCAGATTTTAGGGTTCATTGCATCTGACTCTTAGGATGCATCAGTCAGGTTTCCCATTGTCCTCACCATGAAATACATAGGGCATCATAAATAGTGTTCACTTTCCTTGTTTCTGTATTCTAGTTCTTCTGTTGCAAATACTTTGCTTTACTGTAGTTCCGCCAGAAGCTGTGAGTTTACCAGTCTTAGAAGGATTCCTATTCTCCTGAAGAATTTGCATTGTGAGAAATTAATCCTAATGACTGAAATGCTTTCTTATTTTGGTGAGTTTGGCAGTGTGGTCCAGTTGGATAGCATGTGGGAGGACTCCATCCCATTCACCCAGCTGGGACCTGCTCTTATTCTTGTTCTCAAAGAAGGAGGGACTGCCAAATGCATCGCGCTGTGCTGTGGCAGAGGTTTGGACCTCACCATGGAAGAGAGCTTAGGCAGGCCACTTCCTGCTTATGAACATTCAGCCTTAGTAGCGCGGCGTGTGAATATGGACACAAAGCCAGGATCCCATCTGTGTGTCTTCTGAGGTCTTATGGACACAAGAGAATTCAGTGTTCTGTTGGTCCTGGATTTCTGATGGTCAAAAATAAGTGTCTGCTAGTGGGAAGATGAAAATCTGAAAGTATTCAAGACCACTTGTATAGAAATCTGTGGAATGCTGGTAGGTGGGAATATTTGGTTCAGTCTTAACAGCACTTTGTTGTCTTAACATATTACTTACTATAAGCAGCAAATTTAATCCCTTTTCCAAATGAAATTCAGGCACTGTGTATTGTTTATCAGAGGGACACAAGATCCGATATTCTTGGCAGAGTCTTTCTTTTTAGTGAAGGCATTCTTACAGCTCGTGTTTCAATACAAATTCTTCAGACACAGTAAGCATGGAGCAGAATCTACAGACCGGAATTTCTTGAATGTGCCAATAGAAATAAAGTTTTAAGGGAGAATTTGGAGTTTGAGAGAATTATGCTGGTGCAGAAGCTGTAAAATAGAAAAGCAAAATATGGTATATCAAATGCACTCAGGGCAGACCAAGGGAAAGGGAAAGATGATGCTTTTCATAAGCTTGCCTGAAATATCTATAGTCTTACAAACGTCGGTCTGTTGGTTTACTCATTTACTAATTTAGCATCTTTTCTTCCACTATGAGCTGTTGATTTTGAAATGAAGTTTCAGGGCTCTTAAGTAGATTTATATTCCAATTACAAATAGCAAATAAAATTATTTGCGTGTTAAGCTTGTATAAACAAACAGGCAATCTAGATTGTAGGATTAATTGTGTGAGCCTGGAATTGTAGGGGATTTTTTTTAACTGGCTCTTACACTGAATATTTATTAGTGTCAATGTGGAATGAACATGATGAGAATTATTATCACATTGTCTTTTGGCTTACATTACATTGCACTGATCAGTACTAGCTTGCTCTGTAGGAATCTTCTTAGAAGAGTAAACAAATCTGTAAAGAGAGTAACTTGGTGGCACAGAATCTGTCACCAGTGTAAGTCTGAATACCTTGGAATGTAGCAATAAATAGCCAAGCTTGAAAGAGTTTTAAATGGATTATATCATATCAAAAAGATATGCTACAGGGAAAACAAAAACAAACAACAAAAAAAACAACAACACAAAACCACTCCTTCCAACTGCAAAGCGAGATTTTAGGATTTTAGGAGGGGCAGTGGGAACAGTGAGCAATATGGAGAATATTGCAACACCTTTTTCCTGTGTATAAATCCCACAGCCTTGTTTAGATCGTGAGCCTATGACTGATGTGGCCTCAGAAGAATATTACTGAACAGGAATAGATTCAGAACAGAATAGTTCTGCCAGTACACCTGGAAAGTGTGAGAACTATGTGAGAACTCAAAAGCCACTCTCAGAAAAGACTGGTACTGTTAAGATTAAAATGGAAATGTGCTATATGCAGAAACACAGAAACATTTTGCATTTTAATCTCCAACCAGTGTTTTGTGTACCATTAATTAATATTGTCCTTGTGCACAACTTTAAGCAAAAAATATTTTGCTAAAATAGCAGGAAATCTGTTAAAGGCAACAATTTTCTTCCAGATGAAAACATAGCAGTTGTTTATTACAAACAGTTGGGTGCTGAGCAGTTCTACAAGAGCTGATACTCAGGCTGAGCTCAATATGTATGTTGTCATATTTTGTGAAAAGGCTGTGAGTCTTCGAGTGTCAGGATTTAGCCAGCATCCAAACATAATGTCCACAGTGAGCTTTGATGCAAACAACAGTGTTAACATGGTCCTGTGGAACGTCACTTTCTAGATATCACAATATCTTCACGGTGATGTTTCGGGCTAAGTAAATTTTGGTTTGAACCAGTGTTCCTACATAATGATGCTTGCATTTATTCTTAGTTAGGATATTTTTGGAGGAAAAAAAAAAAAAAGATTTTAGATTCTGTCTGTCTTGAAATTGGTTAGAAAGAGCAAGGAAGCCGTGCTTCCAGCTGAAATGAATGAGACAATGGCTTAAAAGGGCTCCCTTCGAGCTGCCTAGGTGGGCTCCGCTTTGTAAATCTCTGGAGGATTTATGTAATAAAAATAGCACACTTTTTTTTTTGTGCTTTTCTCTGAGATATGTTTGTTCTGTTGTCACGTGTTTTTCTACCTTTTGGAAAACATTTATTTATTTATCTGTTTGTTTGTTTATTTATTTTTACTTTAGGGGAAGGGAGAAAGAAGACAGTAAAATAGTTGCAGTCCGCCTGGCTTGTATCGCAGTTGGGACTGTCCTCTGAGGGGGACTCACAGAGGCAGGAAGCTGAAGACAATAGAGATGTCAGAACAGATAAGGAGGTTGTGCTTATTGAGAGCCATAACTGTGTAAACTGAAAATATAACTGGTGAATGAGTCGCTTTAATTAAAGGACAGTAAATGCATTACTGCATCTGTCACGTTAGTTAGCGTAGTTCTGCTTCTCCAGTCAAGCGAGACATGCTGAGATTTTAGAAACCCCTGGCAGTGTTGACCCAGAGGCAGCAGCAGCTGTGCCTAGCTGCTCTGTCAGGATTTTTATATGAACAGCAAGAAAAATGAGTTAGGGCCCTTTTCCACCATATATGGAGATGGTAGTGGGAGCAACAGCCCTGTGCTGGGCTATTTACAGGTTCCTGAAGTAGCACCGGGCTCCTTGCCAGCATCTGCTACCTAAACCAACCATTGGTGTGGAGTGGCGAAACTGCCTGCATGTTGGGCCCAGCCTGCAGGCACTGAGCAATGCTGATGGAAAAACTGAGGGACCTAAAGTTCTTCTTAAACGCAGGCTATGAGCCTGAACATGCTCTTACTGTTCTGTCATTTCCTCTCTTGATGTGATTTAAAAAGACAGCTAAAGAGCCTTAACCTGTTTGATATCTGATTTGAGGCTGAGCTTTTTCTTTTAAGTATAGTCTGTTTTTTGGCATGTGGTGCACTTACAACTGAAATTTGTTTGTGTGTAGGCACAGCTCAACAGACTTCCTGTAAACTGCATAAAAAGCAAATAGTATTCAGGCAAAAGCAGAAGCGAGAAGCTGGTGAAAGCATGAAAGCAGTACTTAGCAAAGGCATAAGTGTGTTACGTATCAAGCATCCTGATTATTTGTAGTGCCTGGGGTTCTGCTGAGTCCATGCTTTCACTTTTGTGGTATTAAGATCTTCTTAATCATAAGGATTAAGATGTTTATGAAGTGATATATTTGGGAGGATTCTGCATCTTGTAGCAATGATTAATCAAGGAGCGAAAATCTACACAGTGGGAGCTCAGCACAGTGGGAAATGTGTACTAATTGATCTCAGTTTACACATTTTAATTACCTAGCCAGGTCTACATGAAGGTGCAGGCACTTGACAAAACCATCTGCTAATCCAGCTCTGTAAGGTTTTGATTGTCCACTGCTGAGGCACAAGTTGGAATTTTTGCAGCTTTTCATTTTGCAAGTAAAGCAGGTTTTCGTAGCATTCTAGGTATGAGCAGATAAACAGATTAGTGCCTGCCATGCAAAGTATGTAGCTTCCTTGAATGCAGGCTCTTTGCTCTAGTAGTTCTCCCTGTAAGGTAGAATCTCCATTATGTGAAGAAAGGTGTGCTACGCTCAACATGTGTTTCTTAGGATCTTAGAAATTGCCTGGAAGGACCCTGAAGCTAAGAGAAATAGGTGGAAATCAGAATCTTCCCTCCATGTAGAGGAAAGACTGTGCTATGTGGATGTTTCCAGTCAAAAGATGAAAATGGCCAGCTGAGAGATTCTAAACTACAGTGGGGAGCTTAGTGGGGGACTGCTGCAAGGCTGCAAAACAATTGTAAATCAATAGGGGCTGGTCTGAAACTACTGGTTAGGATTACTTATAATATATCTGTAGGAAAGCCAATGAAAGAAGATAATTGATCTGTCGAAAAGACATCTTAAGTGCTAGTATTTCATTACAGGAGAAGGAGTAATAGAAGCTGAATTTGGAAACTATGCTTAAAAATGTCAAAATCAGAAAGCCTAAGGTAAAAAATAAGATGCAACTAACAAAACAGCTCAGTAAGAGCCACTTGAGTCTGTAATAAAAATCAGCCTGAGACATAAGGACTTACATCTGGGTTATTTTGAAACAAATGGAATGGGAGAACGTGAAACACTGGGCAGATATTTAAAAAGGAGGAGAGTCAGGCTTCTCTGTTGTGGTAATCAGTACATGCCCATGGTACTAAAGGCATTTGTGATACAATATGAAAAATTCAGAAGCTTATGAGAATTTGATGGCTTAATTTTTCTAATGAATGCTAGTCATAAAAATTGCAATTAATGTCCTCTGCATCTTAGGGAATAAAATACGGAAAAAAAATCCTGATGATGCCACTTGGTGATACGCTTTCATTTAGTGTTTAAGCGGGATCTGTTGCAACAAGCATTTGGGGGCAGGCTGCAGAAACATCACCCTAACGTTGCTTCAGTGACTCAGTGGTCCCACTGACCTTCCATCAGGCTGTCAGCACCTCCATCACCAAATTGCTGTTCAGTAACGTGTGAGTCACATTCAGCTACAGAAGCAAGGTATATGGTATAAAGAATGGAAATGTACAGGTATGCCATCTGAACCAGCTGTACGCTGAGCTGGGTAACAACAACCTCAGGCAAGATAAATTGAGGCAGTCTCACCATGCTTAGCAGAGGCATTTATCTGCATAAGACAGCCAAGCCATCTATAACAAATCCCTTCATCTAATCAGTGACCACACGAATGCAGAAGTTCTGACTTTAGGCAATACTAGTCCACAAAACTCATTATTCAAAGAGCATGCTGAAAGTAAAAGTCACACTTCATTACTTCTCCAGGTGCCACATTTGTCTTCCTGCTTTTCAGAATGGGATATTGCCGTGGTTTCTGAACAGCTGTTAGGAGGAAGCACTATTACCAATTCTGCTTTTTGTTTTCAGGGGAATAGTTTTATTAATAGAGTAGGAAATAGAAATAAAGTATGAAATAGATTCTCCTGTGGTCTTCTGGTTCTCTGCAGCCAAATATAAGAAAATAAATTACTTAGGAATTGAGTTTCCTTCCATGAAAAGACAGTGAACTGAGGCATGGTGGGTTTTTTTGTGCTTTAAACTCAACTTCTGCACCCTCAATACAGTGAATTTAATTTAAATGCAGTCTTCTCTGCATTTAATCTTTTCTTAGAATGACTGTGGCGTACAGCTACAGGACCTCTTAGGACAGCTGTGTTTTTTTGTTTTCAGACATAAATAGTGTAGCCTTCAGACTGTGTAAGAAATGTTTCCTTTTGATCCCAGAAGACTCTAAATTTCTCATTAAAATTACTGAACTCTGTACAGAAATAAATAAGGTCCGGATTAATTTTGGGCTTGTTCTGCTGTCATACTGTCAGATCCAAATGCTCACTGATGTAGGCAGGGAATTGACACAGCATTCACAAAGGCATCCAGATGGGGTCTCAACAAGAGCAGAGCATGGAGGCAGCTGCCTCCCTCTCCCTGCTGGCCCCCCCTCTTTTGATGCAGCTTAGGATAATGTTGACCTTTCGAGCAGGATGCTACTGGCTCATGTCCATCTTTTTATCCACCAGGATCCTCAAGTCCTTCCCCACAAGTCTGTTGTCACTGAATTGTTGTCCCATTCTGTAGTCATCTCAGAGATTACCCCAACCCTAGTTCAACACCTTGCCCTTGGCTGTACTGAATCTCATTAAGCCCTTGTAGGCCTGCTTGCCTGCTTTTCGAATGTGATGGAGAGTGGCTTGGCAGCCACATCAGCCAGTTCTTGGAATAAACTTGTTAATATATATTGGTTGGTGATGTTTACCAAACCCACTGTAAGAGTTCAACTTCGAGATATTTTATAATCGTCTGTCCTGATTTCCTGCAGCTCCTCAGTAAGCAGCAGTTCAGGCTTCCTGTATGAGGGCCTTAAGAAGTGCGTAAATTTTCTGTGGATTAGGTACTTTGTGTGAGCTGCTGGTATATGCTGGCACTGGGAATTCAAAAACCATTGAAAAGCATACATTCTCATTCTTAAATGCAAGGGGAAGTTTTGTTTGTGTGTGTGTGTGTGTGTGTACACACATCTATAAGGTTTCTACTTTGTCAAGGCAGAAGGGAAGACACCTGGGTTCTCAAAGAAAGCTATCTGTAATCTCCAAATCCCAAGGACCATTTGAAGATGGAATTCCATTGGGATTTGTCATTCTAAGTCTTTCGTGTTTTCTAGTTATGCTAATGGCAAGTGTACAAATGAGAATTATTCCAAGAGTCTCTTCCAATTTAGTGTCCCTTTCTTTAAACTGATTGGCTTTTATGTTTGTTGTCTTTCATGATTTGTATTTCCTTTGTCTGCAAAATGAAGTTACTGCTGTTCACTCATAACCTGAGTTTTCACTTCTCTCTCAAGTAGTTTTCTCACGCAGAGATGAGTATCTCTGTCCTAGCAGATAACTATAAGATGGAGAAATGTACACTGAAGGAATTCTGTAGTCATGATAATTATCCATTATGTTTTCACTTGTGAAATACGAAATACAATCAGTGCGACCAGATCTGAATAGGACAAAGGACAGCCTGTGCCACAAACCTAGTTTTAGGGCAACAGACTACAATAGTTTGAAAATATATGCATTTTTTAACATATATTTGCATATATGCATAGCAAATAATGTTTAAGAGAAAGCAAAAAGCTCTTGGTTCTGAAAAGCAGCAAGTAGCTCTATGATACTGTAAGTATCAGATCTTTATAGAATCAATTATCACTGAAACATTGGGTTGACTATTTAAAAAAGAGAAAGAATGGGGGGAAAAATGAATTCTCTGTTTTCATCTAGGCACTTAAAATCCAAGGATAAATTTTCCAAAGCAGCAGAGCTCCCAGTGGCTCCTCCTGCTGTTTTTGCCTAAACCAGTCACTGTGCTGTGGTACCTATAGGAATCTGGGTGCATTTGAATGTTCTGTTTTCTTTGTGGCTGCAGAGCAATTTTAAGAACCTGTCTTTGAACCAATAAGTAGCCTGAGCTAAAGGTGCTGCCTGACCTCCCTCTGCTGTGTTTATTCATGAGTTGCACGCTGCACTGCGGTACTCTCGTTGTTCCTGAAGACTAATGGCAGAGCATTGGTCTGTGATGATGGCATAGTGATTTTTAGACTGGTCTTTCATGAGTCTTCCTTAAGTGTCAAGGCTGAAGGTCTATCAAAACTGTACAAACTGTATTTTTGGTGCAGTCAAAATGACATCCTCTAGCCTCGCTCCCTGTCAACCCAGCTTCTCCTTATGTGCTTCTGAGTAGCAATACTGAGGCTCATTTCTCATGTTGCTCATCTTTCCTGGCATTCTCTGCCTTAATTAGGTCTCAGTCATCTATTTGTGACATCCTAATTTGATGCCATAAAACTGGAGAAAGTGCTAGCTAGTGAAAAAGGAGGAGGATTAGAGAAGAGCTTGCTTAGTGAGGCACTAAGTGGCTGGTGTTATCATGAATCTGTTAACACAATGAACTGATTAGTTTAAACAGTGAAATTTCACGAGGCTCTTAATTTCCAACTGCTGTTTTGTGTTGCCTGGATGGAGTCACACAATACTTTCTTCGTGCAGGCTGCATAGTGCTTAACTTGCAATCATAGCTTTCCTATTGTTACTAATTATACTAAATATCTTGGAAAATACAGAAATGTTGATGCTAATTCACAGCTTCTGTTTTTCTAGCTGAATGATGTTGTACTTTATTAGGAAATAAAGCAGGGCTTTATTTCCCAATGAGCCATATTGTCTTTACAAAGCTATTTCATGGAATCCAACTTTTCAAATTTATCTCTGGAGCCTGGAAATATGCCTTCAGTGGCAAAAAAAACCAGTTTTTAAATGTTCTTTCTGCCACCAAGAAGAGTAGATTGTTACACCCACCTAGTCTATGCCACTGCTTCAAAAGCAAATAGAGTAACATGCTTGGTGGAGGTGGCCAACTGTGAAAGCTGCATGGAGGCCCAACACTTGAATAGCGTGGACTTGTGAAATCAGCTTCATCACTGATCCAGTTCCACCGTGGAGCTGTGCCCTTGATTCCTTCAGCAGACATCTCAAGGCTCTGAAGTCCATTTTGATGGCCCCTGAAAAACCACTTCCAACCCAAGTTGTTCTATGATTCTGAGACATTTAGCCTCTGTGTCTCTCCAGCTGTATAATGAGGATTCTTCTTGCACGTGTTTATTTGTCCAGTTTGTTTATACTGATCTGTTCTGTATCTGGAACTGTCTTATAAAGTGTGACTACAGCGCCTATGGCACCTACACAGTACTGAACTGAACTTCAGATGATTATAAAATTTATTAAAGCAGTAAATTAGAATTCCTCCAGTCAGACCCGATTCTTTATTTCTTTTTCTGAAAGATAAAATTTAACCCACTGTGAAAATAACATAGTATATTACTCTGTACTTAGGTTATGAAGTGTTTTCCTTTACTGCCTTTCAGTGCATAAAGGACAAAGGCAGCAGTGTACCTATTTTACGGGTAGGTAACGTGAGCTGCTAAGGATACAGAGCCTGCCCAGGATCATCTGACTGGTTGCACTGCAGCAGGGTAAAAGTAAGAGCACAGTGCTTGTATTTATCCAGAGAAAAAGCATTTTTAAAAATTTATGTGCGTACGTGGGAATAATTCACTGATCTCATTTAACACTGGAAGTGATGTAAAGTGACACAGCAAACGTTACTGAAAGAAAATGAGCCTAGCTCAGATCACTTTCTCTGGTTCAGAGGACTGGATGGAGCTACTCCCCTGACCAAAGAGGAGCCGTGGGATCAGAGTGGTCTCTGGACTCCTCTTGCAGCAGCTCTGGAAGTGAACGTGAGCATTGCCTTGTAGTAGACCCAGCTGTAGTTTGCTTTGGCACTGACTCCAAATTCTCGTTAAATAGGGGGTCAAGACTTCATAGACTGCCTGTGTAGATTTGATTAGCTCTAAATCTGAGGAATGCTCCTTTGTCACCTCTGTTATTTCTAATATATATGGACTCTTAACCATTTCTCTTGTATATTTTTGAGCCTTTTTTCACAGGCTGTGATGAGATTAATACATGTGTTAGCCTCATTTTTGCCATAATGAAGTTGCTGATTTTATATTACATGCATGCAGCCACATTTTGACAGAGTGAAGATTTGTTATTGCCTGTCTTACATAGCATTCTGATACTAGAACCACATGAATCTAATCCCATGTGCATGGAATTAAATGCATCATTTTTTTCTATTCATATTTTTATCTCCCCAGCCCTTGCAAGAAGATGATCAAAGCAGGGCTGTGCATTTCAGATCCAAAGAAGTTAAGACCCTCCTAGAGCCAACTAGCATGGATCCTCTGTAATTTGGTCTTAACTTGGTGTGCTTCATTGTGATGCTAAAAATGTAATAGATGTTCTCCAATCTGAGCAGCCTGGTACTTTCAAGGACTGGTTGTTCATAGCAGGTGCTGCATCTCTGAAGATAGTGCTCCTAGTGGGCTTCTGGTGTGTATATTTGGTTGACTGCATCCAGAAAAGCTCAGTAGCTAAGTTTTTGGATAACTTTTGGGTTCTGCTTAAATTTCAGGTTATGCGTTCTGTCTGTTCCACTCAAATTGGATGAATTCCCTATAGCTACACCTCAGAGGTGGGGAATTTTCATGAAGATCTACCTCATGGCTTTCATTGCACCTTTTAGAAAGACTTAAGCTCCATTCTATTCTGATGCTGACTTTAGGGCTTTACAAGTTATAATGTTAAATAAAAAAAAGAAAGTATATTGCTTTTTCTCACAGTGCATCGTGGCATGTGGGGCTGGGTTTTATCGTCTTCAATCTGCAGTAGTGATGAGCCTGCATGTTAAATGAGTATCATTTAGTTCTGTGTATATTCAGTCTGCTGTACTGAGCCACAGTCCAGAACTCAGTATTTGTAAATTCTGAGATAAATTAACACTTGGTGGAATATAGTTGAGGTCAGCTTTGGCTCTCATGCAATAAGACATCTTTGGCTGCAACAGCAAAGCTGGTGTATCATGATAAGAATTCTCCTGTATCTGGATGGAAAAGTTATATGTGCTCCAGTGCTTAAGGATTTGAAGCATTCTGAGGTTTGTTGGTGGTGATGCATCTTCGTGAATGAGCAGCAGTGCACTGGCAGCAGCTCAGAGGTGTGTTTTTACTGGAGTGAGTTAAGTGTGGGAGTTGCCCTGTCATAGCATGAGGTCCTGGTGCTCAAACAGATGCACAGAATGAGTTTGGGGCACTCTGCATCTAGTTCTTTGCTTCTTCCAGGTGTATAGCTGCAACAGTCCTCAGAAAATCACTTTTAGGAACTAAATGCTAACAAGATTTCTGTGATGAAAAAAAAGGGAGATCTTCTGTGATGGTTTTCCACATTTGCATTCTTTCTGCTTCCTTCATGTTTCATTGGTGAAGGCTGGATTTGCACTGCAAGTGAGGAAGAAGATCTTCTCAGACTAGAGGCAGGATGTGGTCTGTTGTAAAGTCCACTGTTAATTGCCCATGGCAAATCAGTCAGCTGCCAGAATGATCTGTGTAATAAGGCCTGAGATATTGCTCAACCCTGTGAACTTCTAAAACTTTCCACTTACATGCAGTGGCAAGTGGGCAGTAGTGGGCAAGGCAGATGGAATGGGACAAATGGAAAATACAGCAAATTTGGGAACTTTCAAAGTTAAGATTTGTAGTGAATTCATCACCATTTCTTTGCGTTGACTGCCTGGTACTTTTACTGCTCTTTCTCTGCGTGCTTTTCCTCCTGTCCCTTTCTCCTTAGCGGTAGCAATGGGGCAGATGCTGCCTCCTATGTCTTCATCTTCCCAGACCTTGTACTAACGTAATCTCATCATTCCTTTCTTCCCTAGCAGCATGAACCCAGTCACATTTATCTCACCTCCCCTTCTCCCATTCTGTGCATTCTTTAGATATGTATATACAGTGATGTGCTATCTTGATATATGGAGAAAAATACAATGTATGCAGTGTATTATATAACATCAGTATTGATCTATATGTATGTGTACATATAGATTTAGACATTACAATATATATATGTAGGATGTCGTATGTTTCATTGTACACAATTCTTGGTATGGCTATTTTCTGAGATGAAATAACACGTTCCTCGTTTTTAACTGGCCTGTCAAACTCTGTAAGGAAAGCTTTGTAACGATAACAACAACAAAAAAAAGCTTCATGAAATTCTATTAGGATCAACTGTGCTTTGAACTGTTAAAAACTGTCATTTCTGTTGAATGTTTTCCTCGGGAGATATTTTGAATCTGTTAAAATAGTATCTAGTCAGAAAAAGTAGCAAGAATAGCATCTGCTATACTTGGAGGGTTTGAGAACATGGATCTGAGTTCAGGCTCCGCAGGTCACTGCCTTCCTCTACTGATGCAGGCTGCAATGTGAAAAGTTCTTAATACAGACTGAACTAGAGAAGAGGCAGAAGCAAATGGTTGTGTTAATAGTTTGCTGTTTTCCTTTAGCGGGACCAGCCCTGGAAAAATAAGCACCTAAATCTCCCCTTTCCCCCAGAATAGATGACTTTGTAATTAATATATTCTTTTTTTTCTTAGCTAGGAAATACCAGTGCATTTCTTATGCACATAACTCAGTTCTTGTCATCTCTGCAAATACTTTATGATGCAGACTTTGGATTTAAATGTCCTTAGCAACAAATTATTTTTTCCCTAAAACACAGTTATTTCTTTTTGGGCACATATGACACAAGGCTTAGAATTGCTGTATCTGTGCTACTGATGCGTGCCCAGTACATAGAGAAGACTGAAAATTGCAGCAGGGAGGGAGGGAACTGCTTGTTTTCTGTGCCCACGTTGGATAAGACATAAAGTGCTGGTCTTAAAATTGCAGCAAGAAAGGTTCAAATGAGACTTCTTACAAAATTTCCAAAGGCAAAGACAGGAAAATATTGGGATAGATTGTGTGAGCAGACTGTACATTGTTGGAATTATGTGACATGTTAGATAAACATGTGAGGAGGGACCAAGAACTAATTCATGTCTGGAGTGTTGCACCTTCCAGTGCTACCGATAAAAATAGGAAAATGATTTCAATAAAGATGCATCTTTCTTATGTGCTGTAATAGAAAGGGAAAAATGAATCAGTAAAGGGGAAGGACTGTTTTATGCCTCCAAATTTTACCCTGGTATTGATTTTTTGAACAAGCTTTACTCTGAGTTTCTAGCTGCATATATAGCCTGGCCACCAATAGCACGGCCCACAACGTAGCTGATGAAGGAAGCTAAGTCCAGTCCAAGCTAGCAGTCTTGCCATGTGATTCTGCCTTCTTTTGGGGATGCTCTGAAGCAAACACAATGTATATGTGTAAGTTGAAGTGAGAGTTTGCTGGTAGACTGACCATGGAGACAATAGAATGTTCATTTATATTTTAATCTTTTATATTCACACACTTAACTGAAAAACCACAATGAGCAGACCAGAAAGTTGAGCAGAAAGAGTTGAAAGAATGTAGTTATCTTTTAACAGAAAATTGTACAGTAGGGGGAAGTGAGGATGAAAGAAATGAAAAGAATTTTTTTTTTGTATGTGAAGACTGAAAATCCAGAAAGCAAATAGAAAGAATGGCAAATCATAGAATTATAGAATGGCTTGGGTTGGAAGAGACCTCAAAGAGCATCCAATTCCAACCCACTGCAATGAGCAGGCTTGCAAAAGTTAGTTAAAGTATTTTTAGGCTTTTTCTCATTATAGTTTAAGGAATGTGTCCTATTGTATTTCAATTCCTTGAAAACTGAGCATTTTTGAGCTATTATAAAACTGATTGTGCTTAAAATTTATTTTGGAATAGAGAAATGTTGATTTTAAGTCAAAAAATGCAGTACTGGCAAAGTGTATCATATATTTTAGTAAGCTGCACAGTGGGGGGAAGGTCAGTTTTGGCGAGGGCTATGTATGTCTTATATCTTCTGGGATATAAAGCAAGGCATACTAAAATTGTCACTGGGAGAAGAGATGCCAAAGGTATTTCTGACAGGAGGCTGAGCCCCTGCTAGCAGGCAGATTCATGGGTTAGTTAGGAGGTCAGGTTGTAGGCTGTTCAGCACAGGCCTCAGGAGGACTTTCTTCCTCTCTCCTCCCATTACGCACACAGCTGCTCAGTTAGACAGCATGGTAAGTGCATGCCTACCTCCCTGCTACAGCCTGTAAAGTGGTGCCTATCCATTGTGGGCAGGATGAATCCCAGCCAAAGGCTTTTGGGGAGCAGCAGCAGCTTCTTTGTGTATTAACTTCGAGGGTTGACCTGACTGAACCTGGGAGCTGGGGATGTGCTTGTTCTCCTGCTGGAAGGGTCTGTTAGGTGACGGGACCTCTCAGCTCGCTTCTCTGATGGATTCTCTCTCACAGGCAGGAATGGCAAGCCCCGAAAACCCCGAGCAGCTGATCATCGCCCTGGAACCCGAGGCAGCTTCTATCTACTGCCGGAAGCTCCGCCTTCACCAGATGATAGAGCTGAGCAGCAGAGCACCTGTCAATGGCTATAGCCCCAGTGACACCATCGGAACTGGATTTACACAAGGTGCTTATCATAGAATCATTAAAGTTGGAAAAGACCATTAAGATCATCTAGTGCAACCATCAACCCATCCCCACCTTGCCCACTAAACCATGTTCCTCTGAGGCATGTTTCCAAGTTTCTTGAAAACCTCCAGGGATGGTGACTCCACCACCTCCCTGAGCATCCTGTCCCATAGCGTTTTCACCACAGTATTTTTCTGCCTTTATTGAAATTAATACTTTATGCTGGATCATTTTATATTTAATCTGTTGAAAGCAATTAAGTGTTCAATTTGCTGCATTATTATTGGATCTCAATGAGACTTACAGTCTGAAGTATTCTTCCAGAGTTTCAGCAGATGCTTTTTGAAGTCATCTTTGTGAAATACCATTATTTACTTTTAACACTTGGAAGAGCACATGGTAATGGAATACAGCAATGCATTTGTCTTCTCACAGAAGAGAAACTAGATACAGCAATTCTAACTTACTGACCTGTAATCTGCTGCTCATGTTGGTGCTTTAAGACTGACTTGCAGAGATGGGCCCACAGTGTAAGTCACTTGCCAAAAAATCCTTCATCACCAAAGACTTAGGCAAGATTTAGTATCTTGTCTTAGACTGGAGGGCAAAAAAAAGAAAATAGTGGACTGCTGTGGTGTATTTGTTACGTAACAATTTCCTCTCCATGTGAATTGCAGTAGTTGCACTGATGTAAGTGTTACTGTGTCAGTTTATCCCAGAGGAATTTTTCAAAAGAATTTGCATTTCGTCATCATATTTACTAGGTCGAAATGATACAGACACATGGAAAATTGAGCCTGTAAAGCTATTCCTGTACTTACCAGATTGCATTTTTTCTTAGTTGGAGTCATAAGTCATTTCCTTATTTTCTCCTAGCCACAGCACTCCCAGCTAGCACTTGTCAGATGTGCTCAGCTTTAGGGAGGCCTGTGCAGGGCATAGTCCTTTCAAGGGCCCCTCACATTCTCCACCTTGGTCTCATCCTGCGCTGTTCCACTTCCATGCACTTTTCCACGAACTTGCTTTCGGGCTGCAGGGGGATTTGCTTCTAAGAAAATAAGTAATAATAATTAAAAAAGTTCTGTGTTTGTCAAAGTTTTAAAGCTGGGCAGAATCTGGCAGATGTTGGATTTCTGCAAGTGGAAACCATTCTCCTTCTTAATTGTGTAAGGTAAAGGCCATTGGGGATGAGAAAGGATTATTGTCAAAATTAATGAAAATAAAGTTTGAGGGAATTAATTTGGGGTTAAAATTAAAGTTTCATAAAGGCATGGCAGGTAACCAAGACCAGCTGAGAACAGATTAAGGAGGAAAACCATTTAGCTATGAACAGATGCACTCCATGGGCTGTCTTATTGCAGTGAAGTCAGAACAAAAAAAGTTACTGTTTATTGTAGAGCCAGGTAAAGACTGGCTCTTCCATTTACTTTTAGCCCACAGAAACAAAGTGAAAGGACTCCCATTGACTTCTGTGGACTCAAGGTCCATTGCTTGGACCTCTTGCTTGTTCTGTCTTTGAATGCTGTGTGATTTGAGCTGTTGGTGTATGAGGCTTACAACTTGTCTGCATTATAGGTTCTTTATGGAGCAGGTATGGGTGAAAGCAAAGCCTCTCATCTCCTGATCAAAGACACTATAGAAATGAGAAGGAAAATGCATTCAACGATTTTCCTACTTCGCATATTGCAGGATGTCTGTCTTCTTTACTATTTTATATAGCACCTTTGAATGAAAGTAATACAGGAAATGACTTTTGATTATCCAGTTGTACAGACTGATTGAGAAGCTTAATAGCAAAGGCTCTCACTGCTCTACTTTCTCTTTACAGACTGTTTTTCATTTTTTGAATGTCTAAGTAGAAATTAAGTCTTGTAAGCTGAAGTATTGGTGTGAGATTGTGCTTAATTTTTAATTGCTGTAAATTTAAAATATGCTGTGCCAGTGTCCTCCATGTTTCTAATAGGTCAAGTCTTAGTCAAGACATAATTTAATTGCTTATCGTGGTAGCACTAGATTCTGCTTTACAGGCTGTCATAACAAACCAGGATTTTCACAGAATCACACAGAATCACAGAATCACCCGGGTTGGAAGGGACCCCAAGGATCATGTAGTTCCAACCCCCCTGCCTAGCAGGGCCACCAAACATACACATTCAGATCAGGTTGCCCAGGACCCCGTCCAACCTGGCCTTAAACACATTTTCAGAAGTAAAGGCTGAAATAGTTGCTAATCTCTTCAGTCATCTGTCTGAGTTATCAGAGGGTCAGACTTAGTGATCAGTTTGAGACTTGAGAAGTTACAAAGCTGTGAAGCAGTGCTTTTGGCTGCTTACATTGAGGCAGTATGACATCCTGAACGTCTCCAGAGGCCTTGCCCCAGCACACGGCACCAGAAGTTGCTTTTGAAAATCTTGTGTTCTCTGCCTGCCATCACAGCTCAGGTCTGCGGTGGACCAGGGCTGCCACCGTGTGGCAGAGTGTGTGCCTGAACGCAGCTGGCAGCTGGGAGAGCTTCCAGCTTGTACTTGGAAGTCAGAATACAGTAACTATGAAGGATTTGCCCATAGCTTTCACACTAAGTCGTTGTTTCTAATTCCAGTAGTATGAACAAAGAACAGAAAATCTGAAAAATGTTTTTTTTTGCTCTTTCTAGAAGTAATGTTATAATGTTCCCCAAACCAGTGCAGTGGTTGTTCATTTGTTTTAAGAAGCAGTAAATGAGATCTGTCAGCATACTTGCACCTGTTTTCTGCACCATGTGTTATCAAATTCTTTATGCTTCGTAATGCTCAGTAATTTTCTCTGTCTCTAGCTAAGGAACACGTCCGTCGCAATCGACAGAGTCGCACCTTTTTGGTGGAAAATGTTATAGGAGAAATCTGGTCCGAACTGGAAGAAGGTAGTGTCCTTTCTTGAATAAACTTTGCTTTCACTGGTTTTATAGTGCTGACGAACAGAGTGTGTCTCACAAATCTGCACTGTTCTCAGAATGATTATGAGTTGGAAAACAAAGAAATAAAAGTGCATATGCAGCTCTGAGTTGCTAAAGCTAAACTGCAGTTCTGTATAGCAAAGTATGGTTTATTAAGGAGATGACAGAGTATAATCCAAGTTTCAAAGTACAGCTAGACTATTTCTTCAGAATAGGCTTTGTGAATATACTGCAGTATTAATTTGGTAACCCCCTAAAGTGGACACCGCTAGCACGAGCAATTCCATTAATCCCTTTTCTTTCTGTGTTAAACCAATATCTTTTTTGATACCTAAATTTTGTATTTACTATAAATCACTATTAATAAAGATGAAGTTTTCAGAATAGAGATTTATAACTGTGTGGAAGTCGTTTTCTCTCATTGCAATATGTCACTGTGATAATATACATCACGTTTGCCTATTCCTTTGGCAAACCAGGTGACCGTTACATCGTTGTTGACAGTGGAGGAGGCACAGTGGATATGACTGTCCATCAGATCAGGCTCCCTGAAGGACATCTTAAGGAACTGTACAAAGCAACAGGTAGATGGCACTTCCAGTGCTTGCATTTATGCAGTACTCTGTCTGTGGAGAAAATACATGTCTTTACTGATCACTGTGTTTCACTAACAATTCTTCCTCGAATCAGACCAGTATTCCAAATAATGTAGTCTATCTGCTGTCTGGACAAGGGTCACTGTCCTGGTCTGCCTTCTTTTAGTAAATTTGTGATCTTCCACTCCTTTAAGAGGTCTCTGACCAGCTATTCTGAGAAGTGCTGTGGAGGTACGAAAAGCCAAGTGTGTCACATCGAGATCCTTGTAAAATTTCCCTAGATCTTAGGGAAGGCTTGTATGTTCCAGTAATTCCGCGGCCAGTGTAACAGAGGTGGTCTGCCATCCTCTGGCAGCAGCTCACAATGATAGATCCACAACAATAAGTGCAATAAAATGCAATTGCTTTAATGACACTCCCTTCCTGAACTCCATAATCCCCTCTTTGTCTTTGCTAAGCTGTTAAACCCGTAAGACAGCCTGTGCACTTACTTGAGTTGGTCTTCATCTGTATCGTTCACTGCTGAGTGTCTTCAGTCTTGATGGCTTTAAGACAACTTTCTGCTGTAGTGTTACAGAGTCTAGGACAATGTAGATGTAAAAGTGAGGCAAAGGTAAGATCACTTTCTGTATTAGACAGACTGTTTCCAGCGACAGTCCTTGTAGTGTCAATCTGATGTGTATTTGGTCTACTTGAAATCTAATGCGATTTTCAGAATATTTAAGTTGTGTTTTGTTTTTAATACAGGTGGGCCATATGGTTCCCTAGGTGTGGACTATGAATTTGAAAAGCTCCTGTGTAAAATATTTGGAGAAGATTTTATTGAGCAATTTAAAATCAAGCGTCCTGCTGCCTGGGTAGATCTGATGATAGCATTTGAGTCCCGTAAACGGGCAGCAGCTCCAGACAGGACCAATCCACTAAACATCACTCTGCCTTTCTCCTTCATCGATTACTATAAGAAGTTTCGAGGTCACAGTGTAGAACATGCCTTGAGGAAAAGCAAGTGAGTAGATGATTGAACCCAAATAGATGCATAATTGCCTAGTCTTTAAAAAGACAGGCAATTAAAATATCCTAATCACATGTAGTCTGAACGACAGTAATGCAAAAGAAGTGTCTGTTTCCAGAATGCGGTGTTTCTCCAGGTATACTGAAACTAACAGAATAATGAGATAGGAAGTGTAAAGATAACACAGGATGTGCATGAATGAGAAGGAAATTCCTAAGCTATATGGATGTGCATAATGAAATCATATAATGCCTCTATTCAGTTAACAAATATTACAGCTCATTAAAAATACTGTTCTTCTCTCTTTCTCCTGAGACTTCCCATGCTTGCTTGCTTGCTTGTTTTCAGTGGCTTTGGCCTGCTGCTGCTATAATCTAAATGCTGCCCTTCTGGGGTTGAATCAGTGCTGTTTCAGATGAGTGAACAGTGCACTGACTGCCAGCTGTTTCAGAGGGCAGATAAACATTGGTAATGCTGCAGGAGGCAATCAGGCAAAGAACACAGCAATTAAACAAGCAAAAATAGCAATTGTCCCTGGAAATTTTATACTGTTCCATTTGGTGTGGGGCTGAAGTTAGATGAAGTACTTTTTTCCAAGCAAACTGCATACAGATTCTATAAACTCATTATTTGTGTGTCATGTCTTATGAGTGCTTGACTGTACTCTGTACTCTCTTAATATCCTTTCTAAATGCTTTTATTTTTATTTTTCAGTGTGGACTTTGTGAAGTGGTCTTCCCAAGGAATGCTGAGGATGAGCCCAGATGCAATGAATGCACTCTTCAAACCTACAATTGACCAGATTGTTCAACACCTGAGTAAGTATCTGTGTGTAATTCCATTTTCTGACTAAGCTGAGGCTGAAGACTGCTATTATGCCCTAAATGTGGGCAAGGAGTTTAGTTCTGAAACATTTGTCCTTTAAAAAGTGATTAGGAAGGTAATTTCAAGTAAGGGACATCGCCTTTAATGCATCTAACTACCTATTTCTAGAGCTAGTTTTTCAGTGTCATTCAGTCCTGTTGCTGCCTAAACTGTGTTTCTAGGGCTACAGTCATTCCCTAAAGAGCACTACTTTAGCCCAGATCCTACTTTTCTTTTTCTTATTTCAGACAAGAACAAAATAATGCCAGAATCATAACTAGTATCTGATTGTTGCTGAAATTAAGACCTGTATTTCATTTCTCATCAGTGGGAGGACTTAAAAAGTCCTAGTTTTTGATGACTCTCTGAATCACTGAGATGTCAGGAACGCAATAAATAAATGATGGCTCCTGTTAAAAAATAAAATAAAATAAATTCCAGCCATAGGAATCTTAAGCAGTAATAGATTTATTTATCTGGCAATGAAAAATGACACAGGTTTATTGGGAAATCTGTTATTTAAACTCTCTTTCATGAAAGATTGGATTTGTGTTGAGTATAATACATATGCTGAGTGAAGTATTGCTGTTCTACTCATTACAAAGTGCTAATCAAATTGTATTTGGAATAGAATATCCAACTTAGCACACTTGCTGTGTGAGGACTTGTTAAGTGGAATTGAGAGACCACAACTTAGTAGGACAACTAGGACAGAATAGCTTCCGTGTGAGCAGGGAGGGAGAAGCCTCACATTAATTGTGACAGATACCTTAGTTGTGCTGCGTCAGTTATTTGAACTGACTGTGGATGAGCCTACAACACAACTGTCTGATTTTCCTCAACGTAGGAGATTTCTTGCAAAAAATCTGTCTCCCTTCGCTGGTACAAGCCAAATAAAAATTCTGTTTAGAAACCATAAATGCTACCTCAGAAATGTCATCTGCTTTGAAGCAAGTTTTCATTCACAGTCATTGCTCCATTGAAACAGAATGTAGTAAGAAACCTCAGAAGTGGAACTGATGCATGTTGAGAGCAGCAGTGGGGGCGCAGATGTGAGTGTTTCAGATTTTATGCATGCACATGGAACATGGATGCGTCAGGCATTTGGAGTTTCAAATGAATTGCTTTGCCACTGAATTTTTCCCTATTGAATGGGCTCTGTTTCTGTATAGGTGACGTGTTTGATAAGCCAGAAGTGACCAATGTCAAGTTTCTGTTCCTGGTGGGTGGCTTCGCTGAATCCCCTTTACTCCAGCAAGCTGTCCAGAGCGCTTTTGGTTCAAGATGTCGAGTCATCATTCCTCAGGATGTGGGGCTCACTATCCTCAAAGGAGCTGTTCTCTTTGGTCTAGACCCTGCTGTCATCAAAGTGCGGCGTTCGCCTCTCACCTATGGTGTGGGTGTGCTGAATCGGTTTGTGGAAGGGAAGCATCCACCGGAGAAGCTGCTAATCAAAGATGGCACGCGTTGGTGCACTGATGTCTTTGACAAATTTATCTCCGCCGACCAATCTGTCGCCCTTGGAGAAACTGTGACACGCAGTTACACACCTGCCAAACCTTCTCAGTTAGTAATAGTGATCAATATCTATAGCTCAGAACAAGATAATGTCAGCTTCATCACTGAATCTGGAGTGAAAAAGTGTGGCACCCTTCGCCTGGATCTCACAGGAACTGATGCTTCCGTGCCAAACAGACGGGAGATCAAAACACTTATGCAGTTTGGGGACACTGAGATCAAAGCCATGGCCATTGATGTTGCCACCTCTAAAAGTGTCAAAGTTGGTATTGATTTCTTAAACTACTAACAGATCATTTGCCCCACCATGGCCTGTTTGTGAGACTCATCGTCCAGTATTTCATTTTTTGACTTTCATGTGTCACGTATTCATCTTGAATTTCAGCAGGCTATATGAGAACAGCTAATAAGGTGGGGTATGTCATGCTTGTGCCCTTGAAGGACCAAAAGCTGGATTTTAAAAGACCCTTAAAAAGTTTGAGGAGGAAAAGTTCCAGAAGTAGTAAAAGTTATTTAGTTGTTCAAGCATGTGTAAAGATCTGCCTTTACTAAGTATTATTATTGCATCCTGAAGATTGGTTAAGAAATATAAAATCATTATCTCTTTGCCTTGCTCTTGTTCTTCTTCCTCTTCCTCCCAAGAAACATTTGCTAGTCCAGGTGGTTGGTGTAGGGGGGTATCTGTATGGCTTGTCTTTCTGAAACAGCACCATCCTCTGAGCGTGGAAACAAGTTACAGCTTTCTTTTGGTTTTTGGCCTGCACTTTCAAAAATATAAGTGCTGAAAATCAGGAACGAGAAGAAGTAGGAAGTGAGTGGCTTCCCTTCTGAGATCACACTGAAAAGAAAATCCTTAGAAATCCTTAAAAGTAGATTTAGGAAACATACATATTTTAGTAGCCTAATGTCGGTTGCCCAAGCTTGAGAAGAAGGCCTTTCTTGTCAAGCTCTTTGAACTAGCTATTGGATTAAGTAGCTAACATTGCCCTCGTACTTCAGAAATTTAGTAAGAGCAAAGTTATTTCCCTTTTTAGGTCTTAAAAACTTATATTTATTAGTTTCCTTCCAGAATCACTGAACAGATGAAGATGGAAGGGATCTCTGAAAATTATCTGGTCCAACCCCTAAGCCCTAAGCTCTAAGCTAGAACAGGATGCTCTGTCCTTTCAGACTGTGAATATCTTCAAAGGTGGAGATGCCTAAACTTCTTGGGGCAATCTATTCCAGCCTTTGACAATGCTCACTGTAAAAAGCAAAAAACAAAAAACAAAAGCAAACAAACAAAAAACAGCAACAAAGAACCACATGTTTTTGAAAGCATTTTCTTGTATTTTAATTTGTGCCCATTGCCTCTTATCCCTTTGCTGAAAACTGCTGAGAAGTCTTGCTCCATTTTCTTTACTGTCTTCTGTCAGGCATTTATACGCATTCCTGATTGCTCCACAAGCATGCTCTTCTAGAGTCTGAAGTCCTAGATCTCTCAGCCTCTCCTCTTACAACTGATGCTCTGATCCCTTCATCTGATGCCTTGACAGACTCAACCCCCAAGTCCTTGTTGCTTGTACTGAGAAGCACAGAACTGGATGCCAAATGTGGTCTCACCAGGTCTTAATAGAGAAGAATATTCACCTTCCTAATTCTGCTGGCAGGCCTTGTGCAGTCCAGCTGTTGGCATTCTTTCTCTCAAGGGTACATTGCTGGCTCATGAAGACTTTGTGTCCACCAAGACCCTCAGGTCTTTTTCTGCGTAGATGCTTCACAGCCAGTTGACCCCCATCATATACTGGTGTATGGAGTTACTCCTCCAAAGCTTTAAGACTTTGCACTTCTCTCATAGTCATATTTTTTTTCTTGTTAATTCCCATATTTGGAAGTACGGTTACGTGATGGCTGTCCAGCAGGATAAACTGATAACTTCAGTTTTAAATCCACTCCCAGCTGGCAGACTGATGCTAACCTGAATAACCATCAAATGCTGATGCTTTCAGAGCATTTATATAGAGCTGTCTGATTACCTGCTGGAATTCATTATATTTTTGGAACTTGCAATTTTAATTCTTAAACTAAATCTTCCTTTCTAATAAGTTGAGCATGAGTTCTATCAGTTACTGACACTTTTGGGAAATGAAAGCTTTATCAATGTTTTCACTGATTTACATTCCAATCCTGCACTTAAGCTTTCCGTGTTTATCCTGGAGATCTGCCACTGTCAAGAGCTGCAGAACTGGTCTGCTGCATTTGCCATTGAGTTTTCTGTGTCTGTTGCAGAATTCCCTAGTAGAATATGAAATCTGTTCTGCATTCAGCTTTAAAAAAAAAAAAATAAAGAAAGAAAGAAAGAAAAGAAAAAAAAAAGAAAAAAAGAGAAGAAGAAAAAAAAATAAAAGGACTATGGAGAATGGAGTCACAGTATCCGGCTGGATACTTTCCTATAATTACAAAGTGTGCTTTCTAGCATTCAATTTCCTGCTGCCTGCTAAATGCTTTAAAAGCTAAATACTGGGATTTTTTGTGTATTGCTTTCCATGGTTTACAAACAGGAGAAACTTTAAGATGAGTTATGAACAATATAATTTTATGTATATACAATATTTAAATATTGTACAGACTCTTTCTTTCTACAGTGCTATTTTCTTGTATAAAAATGCTCTTTGCCGCTGTTGATTTCATTCAGCTGTTAATTTTAAATAACATAGTTTCTCAATCAGCTTCCATAATTATAGGCTTTTAAAGATGGTAAGATATGAAATGTAAAAGGCTGATCTTATAATAATAGGAAAGAAATGTTGATGTGTCAGAAAATACAACATTCTTCCTGCAATGCAAGTCACACCAGTTAAGCATATTACACAGATGCACTTGTATTTTGCTGGGATTTCATTTCTTTGTTTCAGATGGTGACCATTCCAGCAGTTCATCATAATAATGGATGAATCCTCCTGTAAAACAAAGTTATATTTAGCTTGTATGATCTGAATATACAGCTTCTTCTCTAGGTTTTGGAGATTTACTAAGGATCTTTTCTAGTTACATAAAAAGAATATATATATATATATATATATTTCTCTATATATATAGTGTGTATATATATATATATATACACACTATATGTATGTATATATACATACACTTTATATATACATACATATAGTGTGTATATATATATATATATATACACTTTCCAGGGCCAGGTAACACTGCTTTACAGTAGTTGCAAGTCTCTGTCTGTCACTACTTCCTACCAAACACTAAATTCTTAAAAGAAGGCTTCACTGTTTTTGCATCCTATGTTAAAACTGAATGGTTTCAATTAAACAAGATTTGTTTCCAGTGGCCTTAGTTTAATGCAGAATTTGATATAGTTAAGGTCTGCAATCCCCCACCAAGAAGAGGAGGTGAACTGTAGGATCTTGCAGCCCTTGGGTTTTGTGCTGTTTTCAGCCCGTCTGCTGGGAATGCTAGCAGTAGTTTCTGCAGCTCTTTTGAAGTGTAGTTCCCCGCATGGTAGAGATTCTTTGCCCTTTTTTATTCGCCTTTTGTAAGATTCTGACATGATCCAAGCAGGCATTTGTTGCTAAAGTGATTCTACTGTAACTGTAAAATGTGAAGAGTTTGCATTTTTTGCACTTCCTTTTTCAGTCTTGTGAGAGCACTATCTAGCTCTTCTATGCAGAACACTGAACTACTGAGCAAACTTCCAATTGTCCTCGTTGTCTTCTTTAAATCTAAGAGTGGAAAATTAGCCTGTCCCTCTAAGGAATTAGAATTGTAAGTAGAATGTTATGCTATGATCTGTAGTTTATAACCCATTTGAACAACTTTACATTGTAAGTGAGAAATGGATGCCCATTTTGATAGAGGATGTTAGGCTGTAAAATTAATATGAAATTTATTAGGAAATTATGAGTCATTTTTAGAATAGTAGTTCTGATACTTATGCAGGAAGTTTCCTGTATTTTTGGTAGGGATTTCGGATGACATTGTGCAACTTAATGTTGAAAAGACAAGGCCTGCCATCCTTAGGCAAAGCCAAAAGCTCTGACTGAAGTTTTGCTCTAAGCATGGACTTGCAAGTTTGAGTCAAACGTAATTAAATCTAGGCTGAAAGTTAGCAACGAATTGTGATAGAATGATTACTTGTATTAGAATATGATACATGTGCAGTAATGGTTAGGATGGTTAATATTGCTATATTCATACCAGTGAATATATACAGGAGTTTTAATGCATTATTATGAGAAGGCTAATTATGTATTGCAGAGAATTAATCGCTGAGATAAGCTGCATATTTATCATACGAAATGGCTTAAGCGGATGAATAGTATAAAAGTTGTTGGGCATAACGTCACAATACACACCTGCTCGAAATAGTCTTAGACTATATTATAAAACCAACCATTGTGGTCTTGTTCACCCCTGTGCAAGATAAATTCAGATTTCACAGATGTTTGGAGCTGTTCACAACTTCTCTGGATTGTATCTTGAGTGTTCTTGTGTCCTCAACCATGTCAAATAAAATACAGTAAAACTAATTTTTCTTTTTGGGTGTTTCTACTTTGATGAAAATGGCTGTGAAGGGTCAAGTGGTTATACTTGCAGTCAGATACACCTTCATATGCATGAGTGTTGGATATCAGATTTCTTCTTCCTTCTGGATGTCTGGACACCTGGAGTCCGTGTTGACCTGAGGTCACTTTCTACTGTTGGTGATTACCGAAATCCTACTGCAGTTTGTGTAGCTCTGAATAGGATGACTGTTGGTGTTAAGATAGAAAGACTTTGGACAGTATCAGAAACAGTTTAGGTCTTTCCTGTAATGATGCTCTGAATCAGAATGAAAGCTGGGAAATCAATATGCTTGAGGCTGAATTCGTGATTCGTGGCATTTCTTTCGTGACATTCTCAACAAAATTCACAAAGGTCATTGATGATAAGTAGAAAAAGTAATAGTGTAGAAAATGTAAAAGAACCAGTCTGTGTGTGTGGAGGTTCCCTTCTTACAGCCCGTGGAAACAAACAGGCAGGATGTTGAGGATGAAAATCTGGATGGTATTCAGATCCAGGGAAAATGCAACATTTCTAGAAGCAAAACTGAACGGTTTATGTTTTTATTACAGGAAAGACTTAATGTGTTTTCACAGAGTACTGCTTTTGGAAGGATGGGAGATTCCTCTCAAATGGTAAGCCACTAGTATTAGAGGATATCAGCACGTGGGTTTCTTTCACCAACTTCTAGGTTGCTACCAACACTGGTGTATAACTGCAGCTCCCAGGTATTTGCACCCGGACCTGAGGAGGCAGATGCATCCAACATTCCTCTGGGAAGGCCACTGCTGAGGAGGAGATGTCCATGGTGCTCCAGCTCAGCCATGGCCCTCAGCCATAGCCATACCTGAGCACTGTTAACTGCAGGTACTGGCCTGATGTTCTCAGCCCCCTGCAGGAAGCCACCTGCACTTTTGGCTGTGAGAGTTCAGTTCCCTCTTGTCACTTTCATGTTAAAGATGGTTTTGAAATAGTGACTTAACATCTTCCTACAAAGTAAATCCGTTTCAACTCTCTGTGTTCTTTATTCCACTTGTTACCTGAAGGCCTCACAAGTGTCACCTGGGTGTGGTTGTGGTTTTAGTTCCCATTGTCCTCCAATGTCGTATTTAGCTATTTCTCTCTTTTCAACCAGTAGAAGCACCTGACTGCAAGCTATTTTTGTTTCTCTGTATAGACTACTGTTCTCTTCCTTTTGTGATTTAGTTTTTCCTTTCAAAGGCAACATCTCAGCTGAAAGGATTTTTGTGCCACATTGAAGCATATTATTGTTCCGGTTCCAGGACGTTTATAGTCTGGAATATGTTCAAGGTAGATGTTTGCCAGACACCCAGCATTTCGTTAAGAAAACTGATTCAGGTACAGTGGGTATCATTTAAGTTTTCATGTAAACATTGATTTCTGCAGGAGTGTTTGCTTGGAATGAATAATAAAAATACTACAAGGTTAGAGACCACTAAATACATAATGATAAATTTTACTCTGTTACTGTGTTAATTAAAGCAATTACAATTCATGAGTGACTTACAGTAATAAAATCAGCTGCTATTCATGTCAGTAGCATGGGTACAAACCCTATTAGAGAAAACCATTTCCCTCAAAGTGTCCTAAAAATTGCCATATCAGAAAGTACTGTAGTCTCATAGCCTTCTGAAGGGCTGGTTTATTGCTAATATTGTAGTATCAGCCAATAAATTGGCCAATAACCAGGTAAATATTTATATACCTGGTTATTATATATATCTATATATATATATTGTGTGATTTTTTTTTTGTGTGGTTTTCTAGGTATAGGAATGTTTAGTGATGTGCTGTTGCACTGAAAAACTTGCATAATGGTTTGTATGATACATTTTTTTCCTAAGTGTTGTAGGCCTTGTCCCTAAAATGCAGGAGGGCTGGCATTAGCTATGGAGATGTGTCAGTGACATGTATGACATTATGCCACAATGCTACTCGAAGATGAAAAGATGCAGAGAATGAGCTGAGATGTGTAGCAGTGCTACACCCCAACTTCCACCTATTTGCTGCAATGAAGATGTTTTACAAGTGCTTTATGACTATAATTATAAACACCATCCTAATAGGCTAGGTACTGTATTTAACTTGTAATGAACTTGATTTCAGCTAAACATTCAATTAATGTTACTAGTACAATGGGAAATATAATTACAGTCTTCAGGAACACATTAAGAACGAAATTTTGCTTTCAGTGTTCTAGCACATTGCTCTGATTCCCAGGGGAGTTTCCTTTATGTGCATTCATTGGCAGAATTTGGGCCTTTCACTGGACTTTTCTAAATCTGCACATTTTTTAATAGGGAGTGCTTATATTTAAAATTACAGACACATCTTGATAGGAAGGAATTTGTGTAAATCTTACGTTGATTCTGCCAGGATTGCAGAAATCCTTACTAAAATGTGTGGATGATGTTTTCATGCTTGGTGTTAATAACCACAGAATAAGGCAACTTACAAAACAATCTGACAGCAGTGTCCCATTTCCACAAACTTCACTCAAACATCCCTCTCCAGCAGATCCAATCTGAAGTCCCTTTTTCAGTTCAAGAGATGCCTGGTTTTCAACAGATGTAGTTTGGATAAATTGGTAACAACTGCAGATGCTTTGTGCAACTAATATTCATTCCTGTTATTTTCTGATCTCATTTCATGCTGATGTTGGAGAGCTTGTAGTTACTTTTTTTAGGTGCAAATTCTGTTTTATTAATTCTCATTCATCCCTTCCTCACCTCTAACAAGGAGAGACATTGTTGTGGTTTGACTGCTGCAGAAAGACAACAAGGTGTTGGCCAGGCAAAATCTGGCATAACTGTTTGCTTTTATTCCTTTAAGATAGAGACCTGAAAATAAATGTTCAAGCAAAAGAAGAATTTATATCTTTACAGTGCCATTGATCTGTCTATGTGCAAACTGCAGTTTCTTGCAGCAAAATAATGTTGTCTTTTGCTATCCCAAAAAATTAATCACAGCAAGCACCAGGAGTGCTGAGAAGCCTCTTGGGAAGTGAAAATGTTCATGATCCGCTCACGATGTGATGAGTTCATGACAATTCTGCTACCATGCCCATAACTTAGCATGTGGACCTGGTTTTAACGTGCATGTAGCTTCTTGCCTTCATTAGATATATGTTCAGAAGTCTGGCACAGCATCTGCTACACTGTCTGACAGAGGCAAACAGGCAATGCAGGAAATGTATTCCTTTTATCTTGGACAAGCTGTATAAGCTCAATGAGGACTGGTAGTTTTGTTACGTGTAGGGCAGCTTAAGAAAGTGAGTCTGTGAGATTTTTCTTGTAGTGTTCCACAGGGCTAAATTTGATGTTCTTGGGAGACAAAAAGGAACCTTTATGTTGGTTCTAAGTCTGAATTCCCAGAGAATGCATTTTTAATCTCTTGAATTTTACTGTGCTAAGCATTTCTGTCTAATTGTCCTGAATGTTAATTCACTGTTCTAATAGAAAAATGCTAGCAGTAAATTGCATAATTCCTATTACAAGAGAATTTAACTCCTCCCTTTACAACAAATTTTGCTGTAACCTTAACTATGGCTGTTGAGGAACACATGATGTCCCTTATGTTTTAACTACAAATGGGCTGGAATTCTTCTACTGATTTTTATATAGATATTTTCTATAGAAATAAAAAATACTTTGCATCAACTCAGATTTAACTATAGTCCAGGTTTTTGCTTCTTCCTTCATCTCAATCAAATAGAATCTTACACTGGTATTTTTCATTGTACTTCAGACTTAGAAAAGATGCCCATGAAACCTGTTCTACATTTATAATCTGTCCCTCCTATAAAGTATTCCTTAGCTGTAGCTCTTAACTTTGTCACTATTCTTTTTTTTTCCAGATTGCTTCATGCAGCTGCTACCAACAAACACTGGTGTCTGAACAGAGCAGCTATTTTAACAGCAAACAGCGTGCAAACTGGCAGTCTGAAACAGGACATCACCTGTGTCCTGTTGAAACTGCTATTTGGCAGCCTGGAGGTGGATTCCCGTGTAATAGTTTTGACAGTGCAGTGGAAATGACACAAATACTTAGGTGAGGAAGCCTTTTCACTGATTAGGGACCATTTCAGATCTTATTAAACTCAACAGAAGGGTTTGTACTGACTTTAGGGGAGCTTTGAGTCCAGCCCATCCTGGCTGCTGGCCAAGCCTTCACTTTCCTTTGTAGCTTATTAGAAAGTATGTATATTTTGAGAAGCAACTTGGAATTAAAAATAATAATAATAATAAATCTTAGCATCACTAAGGAGTATATCAAAAGCATCTGAGCACATTCCTAAGAGATATAAAGAGACTCAGTGTATATGAAGTAACTCAGTTAATAGCAAAGTTTTTGCAAGCCAAGAATTTGCCTTCTTTGTTTATCATGTAAGTGTATAAGGGCTGGCTAAAATTTTGAAGTAGTATTATTTTCTCATTTTTTTGAGGACTTTAATAGTTTAGAGAAGATTAGCAGGTGCTCCTATCCTGGGTCAGGCTGGCTTTGTGCCTAGAGCAGAAGTCACCAAGCATAGGCGTGTGTTTGTTACCATGCGATGGGAAGAAAATGGATTTTAAGAACTTGATAGATTGTGGCTGCTATGATCCTTCTATCTGTCCACAGATGAGATTACATAAACATGGGGGAATGAGAAATACAATATTGGCTACGTGGGAGGACAGATATGTTAGTCATATCTCAAATCAGGGAAGGCTTCAAAGTGTAAAGTAATGAGGAGACTGACAGCTGTGTTATAGATATACACATAATAGATTATATACATGAGTTATACAATGAGTATATACAATGAGTTGGCCCATAGAGCCCCAAAAGATCTAGCCTATAAATATGCCTGGTAAGTCCTTTGATGGAATCCTCATTGAGAGTGATAGAAGAGCTTTAGTGGACACTAAAGCAAGAACTGCTGGTGAAATCCCCCAAAATTATTGAATGCTTCAGGGATCTTTTGGTGTGTTAAGTAATATTAATCTTCCTAGAATTCTATTAGCATATTCACCTATATTTAAATGATTAATTTTCTCTTTATTATTCTCTTTCTTGTTCTTTCAGAATTATTGAAATCTGTGACAAGAGGTAGTGATACAAGGAAGCATTTCGTTTCTGGTTAGTTAATCAATTCCATAATATCTCATTCTTTACAATCACTTTATTTAATAGCACCAATTTCTGCTTTCAGGTCTTGACTTCCCTGCTAAGCATTTAAGTTTCAGAATTTTTTTACTCTTTTAACCTTTATCCCTTTGAATTTTTTTTCTCAGCCTATAATTTATTATACAGTCTCCTGTCAGAGGAGGAGGTAGACTAGCTGATTTTTACTGTATTGCAAATTATAATTATTATCGTTATTTGCATTAGTAATGGATTCATTCTTATCACTGAAAACAATTCCATTATCTGATCAGACAGTTATCTTCACACTGTCCGTGATCATATATTTTCATTAGGCACCTCTTTCTCGGCGGGTCAAAAGGAGAATTATCCTTTAGTGCAGTCACTTTTCACTCTCAACAATTTCCTTGGTTAAAAAGAAGTTAATTCCCTACAAATGCCCCTTGCAACAAAAATAAGCCCTTTTCTGCTGCTATGATGTTACCTTTGCAGATCCAGCAAGGAGGGGTGCATCTGTGCTATAAACTGCTCTTCAGTGTCCTTTCTGCAGTTCTGGTTCAGTGGAAGGTACTGAGAGGACAATTTTCATCACTCAGAAAAGATGTTTTGACTCCTTCTTGAATTAAAGTGAAGATTTGTAGCCTCTGTTCAGTGAGGTGGAGAAGCATCCTTTTCCAAACCCGCCTTCCCTTCCTCACATGGAAGGAACAAGGTTTGGACTTCAACTATTGCAGTGAGGTTGTAGAGGTAACAAAACCACCCTCTTCTCTATTGCCCCATCAGATTTATTGTGCCTCTGAAGGGGCACGAATGGTCAGATGGCACAGCTATCCTTCCCTTCCGGTGAAGAGGAAATGAGTAAGGTCATAAGAGAGGTGTGAGGTCAGGCCTCAGCCCTTCTGGGGAGCTGAGAGCAGCCCAGATTGGTTGGAGGTGGTGGAGAACTTCCTTAGCGCTTCTCTCATACTGATATTTATTCCCTCACAAATAAGAGGTGGTCAGTTGATTACTAAGGAATTAAGGCTCTCAAGAAAAAGATCACAAGTCTAAGACAGGAATTTGGGGTTTTTTTAAGTAGCCTCTTTGGAGGTTTCCTTAGCCTGACTGCGGCTGCGTTTAGCAAGCAGAGTGCTTGGCATTCAGGGAAGGAGGGATGGGCTCCTTGGGCAAGACATGTGTGTGCTTGTAGTGTATTTAGCGTACCACATAACTGAGGAGATGACTTTATTCCTCCTTCCCAAAGAACTCCAAAAACTGTGCTTGAGTAGAGCTGCACCAGCGCCAGACCTGGCACTGGGCCTTCCCCAGCAGTGGCAGCTGCTCTGCTTCTGAGCCAGGGATGCTGCTCTCCCAAGCGAGACTTGCTTCCCAGATTGGAGAAACAACCAGTGCTCCCACGTAAACCAGAGCTCCTGTCATGCCTTCAAATTGCAGACCCCGAACTGAGGGATCCGAGCCATTAATATCGTTCTTTGTTGTTGTTTTTAATGAGATCATGTGAGACTGTGTTTATCTAAAATTACATTGTGAAAGAGTGCATGGCTTTGCAGGTTTAGATCCTTTTTTTTTTTTCCCTTCACCTCCCTAATTGGTTTGATGTGGAGCAATTATCCACTTAATGCAATTAAAGGTAAGATTTTTCATACGATATGTACCGCAACAGTAATTACATGAGCCATAGCACAAAGAGGGACTTGAATACAACTTTTGTCTTTAGGTCTCACATAATACATGTCTTCAGTATGCCAGCAAGTGCAGTAGTTGCCACTCAGTTGTTACTATGCAAGTGAATACAGCATTTAGACTAATTTAAAGAGTTGTTTGCAACTTGTTTCTGTTTATATACAGTTGCAATTTAGAAGAAAGTGGCATTTAGGCCAGTACTATTATTTTTTTCATGTAGGGCTGTGGAAGCATCACATTAACCTTCTTCCTCAGCCCCCACTGATGTATTCTGTTTTGGTCAATTAAAAAGGCAGATATATTCCCCACTTTTCATTGCCTTCAAACTTTAGAATGTTTCCAGGGGAAAAAATTGCATATCAGAACTCACATCTTTTTCATTTTTTGGACAAAATACAGTATATTCTTCAAGTAAATCTCTGTTTTGTCAAAGAAACTATTTGCAATTTTAAAAAGCAGTGATGTTTTTTAACATGTTTAGCCTCGTTTTACCAGAATTGTATGCCACCATACAGAGCATGCATTTCTGAAACATGAGGGTGTAGCAAAACAGCTTGTGATTTATACTCAAATTAAGAACAAAATAGCCTTCAGGCATAACATCATAAAATTCCTATTTGCAGCCTCTAAGGACACATCCCAGAAAGGTATGGTAATAAATATGTGTACATAAGCACTGTCAGCTGTGGCTAGGTGAAGAAAGCCCTAATATGACAAACTAGATTAAAAAAACATCAGGAGGTCCAGAAAGAAGAATACATCAATGTCAAATTAAGATACACTCAAATATTTCTTGAAAGACAGAAACCTCATTATTCTACTGATTTACAGAGCAAAGTAATGATTATAGGCAGCATTGTCTAAAGACAACAAAGAACACTGCTATATCTCAGTAATAATTAGAGTCACACAAAATCTTCAATTTTTTTATTGTTCTCAGATGATTTATAGCATGTGAGAGAAATACATTACACAAGGCAATCTAAAATGTAGTGAAAATACATGGCCCAAGTTGGCTCTCATATTTAAAATTCTGATTGCAATGCTGCCCACCAACAAAATAATAGTAATTTCTGGTTGGAATTATAAAACCTAAACTATAGTACCAAGCATTGTTCACCAAATTACTCGTTCTATAACCACAATTATAGCCCATTTGTTTTCTTATGCTGATAACAAAAGATACATTTTAAGATCCGCGCTGCGCTACTCTTCCTTTAATAAACAGAGAGAGCTTTTCAAAAGCTGCAAAACGTTGCAGATAAAAATCAAAACATTTCCACATTTAAAGATTCAATCAAAGTCTTACCACGAATGGTGTGATATTAAAGTTTAAAAAAAATAATCAATTTAGCATGTGTTTTTGAACGTGATTTGTCACAAATAGCATTCCCAATAGATAAGAATGATTATATGGTAAAGAGCGTAATTTATATATCTCAAGCACTATGCTTTTGTCACCGACATCGTTAAGGAATTTGACACGTTTGCAGGAGAACAATATATGTCAACTGAAATATATACCAATTAGCCATAAATGGGACACTGAAATGAATGATGCATGTGCATGCTGTACTTACAAGTAATAACATGTGGTTTAAAGTCGCTTGCGTTTTCAAACAAGAATTCGTTTTATGTTGTCATTTAAAAAATCTAATATTTGAAAAGGTCAGGAATAAATAGCACCATTAGCATTAAAAGCTAGCTAAAGGGAAAGTAATTTGTTGTTCATTTAACATTGCATTTTATGTAATAGCTTTGTAAAGTGTTCAGGAGGGGGGAGAGATTTTACTCTTCTAAAACAAGATGACGGCAGCTCCAGTTCATTATTAAAAGGAGATTTTTTATTATACTATTGTCAGCTTTAACGACTTGATTCTGTTAGGTGTTTGTTAAAATTATATGGGCTGCTGAAGTGGCTATGGCAAAGGATAATGCAGAGAATATCTTGGCTGTCAAAACAATTGTGTAGGCAAGAATCTGCTTATACTACAGTAAGGGAACAAAAGACAAAGGAGAAACTCTTCTGCAGTGTTAGGAAGTTAATAACCCTGTTGAGGATTCCTTGGCAGGAGGTACTGAGATCAGGAAGCCAAATTCTAGAAGAGTAAAATGGTTATGGCAAAGGAAGTAGGGTGCATGGAAGCCTTGCACCAGATGCTAGTTCTGGTGTTTGTGGCTGTATGTGTATGGGCAAACCCCTCATCTATTCACCTCCCTGGAACAGGAGGGTGCTCTTCCTTGGTTAATGAGTGATCTGTGAAAGTGTGCAGAGCTCCTTGGCTGGATCCTCTGCCTCCTCTAAACCTAGAGCCAAGAAGATGCAGAGAGCTGAGAAAGGCTGCAGGAGGAACTGAAAACTGGTCTTACTGATACCCCAGTATAGAGAAATAATTTATATCTTTGAACTGATTGTGACTATTATTCTACTACAGTAAGGCTGACTAGAGAGGGGAAAACTGGAGGCAAAACAGATGTTAGCCTATTCCCCTTAGGGAAGGCTTTGGCTGGGAAAAAGACACACAAAGTACCCCTCTCTGCTGTGCACTTGATGCTGCCAGTAGGAGCTGCAGAGGGGAGGGGAGGAAGCTCTATAACGAGTGGAAGGCACAAGTAGCACCATCAGAGTGGAAAATATCTTTATATTGCTCTTGGGAGAACTTGAATGAGAAATTGTCTTAGCATATTAGTTCCCCACACATCTATTTCTCTTTTTCTAATTCGTAAATTTATTCCCTACCATCCTGCATAAAGTAAGCTCTCAGAGATTTATGTTACAGTGATTCTCAAGACAAAACTTGGTTTGTGCTGTGCTCTCAAGATAACACAATTGAATATTGCCTTTTAATCTGAGCAGGAATCATGGGTGCAATTTACAAAGTTTTTTAAACATGAAAGTAAGTCTGCGCATCTCCAACTAAAACTGGAAATGCTGAGGGATATTCTTTTCAGTTGGGTAAAACCAAGGAATGGTTTGTTTCTGACCTAAGGAATTTATTCCAGCTCAGGACAAGGTTATTGAGAGGTCATGCAGAAAGGAGGAGCAGAGGGCCTCAGCCTTGGGGAGCCTCAGGAGAAAATCCTTAGAAGAAAGTGACTCAAGGAATAGTGAGTCTCCAGGCTCTTGAAGCTCTGTGTTGTCCATTGAGAGTGGGGTCCCCACAGCAGGCTGAGGGACCAAAGACTGGATTACTTTGGGGCAGAACTGAATTTGTGAGCTATCTACACTTTAGCTGATAAGTGTTTGTCACAGAGATGAGGAGGAAGTGGCTTTCTCATTGCATTCCACATTTTGTAACTTGGCTACTTTGTCGTCTGGCAGTTTTGCTTGAGGTCAAGGGCCAACATATGGCATCTTAGGATAATTTTGTGATTGTTTTGATGATAAGCATTCTAGTGAATTTTCACTAACATTTGAAATCTTATGTACACATTTCTTAAATTAATTGTTTGGAAGCTGTTGTTCAAGCTTAGTTCAGCATTAGTTCAACCAGTTATCCACTGTGTTCACTATCCCATCTCTCACTGCTAATTAAAAATTTTGTCCCCATTTTGTAAACTGCTCACCCTTCTTCCTCTGCTCACGTCTTTATTGCAAACTATTTCAGGCTTAGCCTTCATTTTGGTTAACAACATCAGCTTCCTTAATCCTCTCATCTCTCTCTTCTTACCAGCATGTCTCCTTTCACTTCTGGCACTGCCCAGAAGTCACATACCAGATTCCATTACTTGCCCCCCTTTCTTCCCCTTGTTTGAAATTATCATGAAGCATACCGAAATCAGGAATTTTTTTTCAATAGGCATTAGCTCATTCACTCCTAAAGCTACTCTAAGAATTATGTATTTTACAGGCTTGTCTATAGAGAGACATCCATGGACACAAAACAACCACCAACTCACAAAACAAAACCCGTACCACCCCCCAAGAAATAAAAACCCTCATATATTATAATTTCCTGGATAATTATTATTTATTTTGATTGATCGTTAGCATGCTAGAGCAAGGAAGGTTTCTTTTTGCATGTCTGCATCTAAAAGATACAATTTATTAATCAGCATGTGAAGCTTCCATTACTGTAACTGTAAAGACTGCAGACTCTGGTCTTTAATGCTTGACCAGCATTTGTTGGCGGCGAGGCTTTGGGCATCCATGTTAGCAAGCAGTAAGGGTCTGCAGAACGTCCTCCCTCACTGTCTCAGAACCACAGAAATTGAATCTGAAGAAAACAAAAACATATGAATGTCTTGAGTTCTTGAGATTTACTGAGATTATACATGTGGATTTTTCTTGCTATCTCAACCAGACTTTTCATTTGACTCAACCACGCTCCCCCAGAAGAACAGAAGGGACTCTAAGCACCTGTTTGAAGTACTACTGCGGGTGGTAGCACTGATGGACGGTAATTTACTCTAGTTGGCTGTCCTCCTCCACTTCTAGTTTCTTATCTTCTTTTTTTGTTTCCCCCTCAGTTTTTGTGCTACCATCACTACCATCACCAGATGGATGAACACAACTCCACGTGCAAGGGCACGAGTCAATAGAAGAACAAGTGCTTATTTACAGGAATATGCTTGGTCAGCAACATGTTTCCATGAATAGAAATTACAACTGCTCTACCTCTGCTGAGAGGCAATGCTGCTGGGACGTAATTGTTTTGCTTTGCTTGAAACTATTTCTGTCTGCAATATTGTCTTTTAAGTGATTACATTTAATTGTGCATTTGCATATGGGCCTAGAACATATGCTGTACCCCTTCTTCTAGACATCCAGTCATACATGATAAAGAAAATGAGGGGTTTTGTTTTAAAAAGCCCAAACACACAAGTTACATTGGATCAGTAAAATCTACTTCTATAATCTGAGCATCCAAGCCTTGTTCCACAGTGTCTACAGAAGTATGTTTTAGCTCATATCAATTTGTATTTTGCTTTTTAAGTACAGCTTCCAAATATTTTCTGTATTCACTGAAATGTTAGAAGTATTATTGCCTCTCTGTCTTGTCTAACACCATCTCAATGACCATAGATATTAATGGAAATCTTCTAATTCCCACTGACATTGAATCAGTCATCCAAATGCAAGCTCAGACATAGCCATTTCTTGCAGGCAGCAAATAGGAAGTTGGCAAGAATTATGCTGATAATCTAAGCCGGTGCTAATCTTTCTCACCCAAAGGTTTTTACAGGAAATTTACCCTTCTGAAGACTGGAACTAATTTTTCTTCAAAGTTACTTAAGGTAGAGAGTTGAAATAGTAGTGAATGGAATCATGAATGAGCAGTATCTTGAAAGGAAGGAAGTTAAAAGTGTTCCCTAGAGTCTTTTCTTTCCAATGCTTTGAGCACCTTTTCTTGTGCAAATGCATTTGTCCCTCATATAATTTTGTCATTTGCCCTCACAAATAGCTGCTGGGATTTTCACAGCGGATATACTCACACTTGTCCAGTTTCTCCAACTTGCACTGTGACACTTGAAGCTCCCAGTTTAGGCAGAGTTGGATTTATCACATTGTTGTTCCAAAGAAATTTAACCTTTGTAAGTTCTCCAACGTTGTGTTCTGCATCAACAAAGGCTGTGTAAGTGTTGTCTGGTCGGAGGGTTCCCCTGTGAAAAAATAGCGTATTGCATATGTGAGGCTTTCTGGCATTTAATAATTACTAGTCACATCAACTGTTTGGCTGTGGTAGCAAGGTCAGTAGAAAGCTGGTTGTAAGGCACTGTTTCGCTTGTATCATGGTAACAACATTATTCTCTATTCTCCTATGAAATTCATTCAAAAAATTGGAGTTTGTCAGAAGAAAAGGCAGATTGCCTTGTTGTGCTGCAGTCACAGTTTACTATGAAGGTGCAATTACAGGACAGTCCCCATGGAGAAGGCAGAGCTGTGTCTTGCTGCTTATATGAGTAGAGCATGTTTATATTATTTTGCAAATAAGTGAAATCTCATATAATATAAATTGATTTATCTGATACAGGTTTTGCATTTGGTTGACCAAAAGGATTACCACAAGCTGCTGCCTGATTCTCTACCACAGGTTCTCAAACTTACAGCCCTGTGACTGAGTCAAACGTGTATGGTCTCTTGGGTCACCATGGTTCATAATCTGGCCGCTGATGTCCCATCACATCAATAGAGAAAGCAATTTGAGACTGCACCAAGTTCCAACATTTTAAAATTCAAATGTTTTAAAATTCTGCATGCTTTTCCTTTTTAAAATAAATCCAGAGTGACTGAATTGTCTCTGCATTTACATCAAGGAGCTGTAACAGAGGCTAGAATCTGTTCTGCAAAATGAGACCCAGTTAAAAAGGAAATATTATTAGAAATGAATTAAACATTCTAGAAGATAAGTTTATTTTCCATTGAATGTTGAACTTACTTGACAATCTGATGCTGCCTCGTGTTTCCATTATTGCCATACAGAGCAATATTTACATATCCTGTTACTTTAGAACTTCCAGAGAGTTTCACAGATATTTTGTACCTCCAAACTACACAGAAAAAATACAGTAAGTTGGATAGCACCAAGAGAGAGAAACAGTATCAAAACATCAAAAATGTCAAGTTGGGTTAGATATATATTTTTTCTGTACACCATAGTTAAAAGCAAAAGAAACTATCACTGACTTGTACTTTCAGCTCAAGGCTACATCCCAGGCTGCCTGGACTGGATGGAGTTAACATAACGCTGTCATACATGGGGCTGACAGTTTTTCATTGAGTTACAACCATACACCAATGAGTCAGATCTGTCATTATTTATTATGTCTTACTATGATCAACATGAGCAATGGGCAGACATTTGTACTACTTTCTGGAAGAGAAAAAAGAAAAGAGAAAGAAAAAAGAAACACACAAAACTAAGGAACTAATAAAAACACTAGCTTGTACTGTGGTAAATAAACATAGCCCTGAGAATTTGACCCCAAATGTTGTTATGTATAGTGAAGCTGAAAAGAAAGAAGTGTTGGGAATCAAATGCTGATCCATACTGTAAAATAAGCTCAAAAAAAATATCTGATATGCTCACTCTTATGAGTGGGAACTTTCTTTTAGCCTGCAACTAACAAAAGTAGCTCTTCTCCCTCCAATTCTTCTTTACAAAGGTGAAGCAAAAGACATTTTAAGAGACATTTAGAATAACTTATGTTATAAAGGAAGTAATTTTGTCCATCCGTTTCTGAAAACAGGTTGCTCTTAACCCTGCCCATGGCAGGGGGTTTAAAACTAGATGATCTTTGAAGTCCCTCCCAACTCAAGCCATTCTGTGATTCTATGGCCTTTGACAAATGGAGTTCTGACTGCCTCCAAAGTTGGAGATTTCGCATCTTCTCCAGGCCTCTCTTTCTGCCTATAACCACTGCCATGGTCACAGATGCTTTAAATATTTAATAAGATATTTCTGTGACTAATGTGCATTGCCTATCATCCTTCCTGCATGTACCTTGTAGTGTAGCCCAGCAAACATCAACTTCTACTTGGCTCTACAGTCTGACATCTTTCAGACCAACTGGTGTGCACAAATATCGTTAGTTTTGGAAGAGAAGAGGGCAAAAGGCCCAAAAGACTGAAGAGCCATTTGCACTGCTCTGAGGTCATTTGTTAAAATTAACTGTGAAATGTGAAAGAAAAAGCATTTTTACAAGGAGTAGTAGCAATGGAAACAATCAAAACTCACGAGGAAAATCTTTGGCTTCTCCAGTATTCAGGTAAAGTTTCACAGTAGAACCTGAAATTTTCCCTTTGTATTTATCTGCATAGTGACCCATGTTTGGGCATCCGTCACTTGGGCACGGGAAGCAGCCTTCCTAGTGAAATGAAATACATGCATTAACAAAGTCATCCAGGCAGCCCAGAGAAATTATTAGCGATAACGCTTATTTTTAACTGGTCATGAATCACAGCAACCGTGAGTTTCAAGGAACCGTTTATGTGACTAGAGAAAGACTGTGTAAGCTAGTTAGATTTCTGAAAGGCTCTGATTTGTCAGGACTCCATGTCTTTTCTCATGCCATCTAGCTCATTCCAGCTACACAAGTGATATCCTTGAGTATTCTTGAAGAGGAACATAGAGAAGGAGGAGTCTCTCTCTCAGCAGCAGATGAGAAGGATTACCTCCAAACTGGTTCAAGAAAGGCTTTGTACTGAAAACAAAGCTCGTTTTGTCCTGAAAGCAGCTTTGTATCCTTGTGATAGAAACAGGTTTTTGCCTTCTCCCAGAGTGATCTGAAAAGCCTCTATCATCTACTCAGAATGTATGGAGATCAATTTTATTCCTTTTATATACCTTTATATATTCCTTGCTCTGCTTTCTTCTTTCTCTGCTGCCTGCAGGATATGATGAGCCTATTGCCTCACTGCCACATTCAGTATCACCCATTCTGACACAGAGAAGGGTTCCCTGCCCTTGGTCCATAACTAATGTGCTTTGTCCTTGTAGCCATCTTAAGTCACCAAAGTGCTTCCACCATAGACTGACCCCATCAGGGCCGTTACATATTATTATAATTCTTGTTATTTTGAAAGCTTATCTACTATAGTATGAGATCCCTCTTGCTGCTCTTTAACAGATAGACATGATGATCCTTGGGGCAGGCTCTCCTTCCTATCTGTTCCCTGATTGATGCACCAGAGTAGGCTTGGGGAGCCACACCAGTTCCAGTAATACCTTAGGGCAGCAGTAGTGTACCAGGGCTATCCCTGGTTTGTTGTTACCTTTTCCTACTTTAGCTCGTGTCACCTAAGCCACTGTAAGGTGTCTGTCACTTATCTTACATGTGCACCCATTGGGTAAAAGCTAGTGTAAATAGAGTTTCAGATGTATTGACAAGTTCACTGCTTTTGAAACGGCCCATAGTGAGGCATTGAAACATACTTACTTGAAAAGCATCGTATGAACTGCAAGTATAGCCCAGAAATCCATCAGGGTAGACAATACTGTCAGAGTAGTACTTGTAGCTGCGCAGGTGATTGCAGGCCACAAAGTCCCTAGTTCCTGTGAAAAGATGCTCTCAGGTTAGTTCTCATTTCTGTTGAAAGAGACCCACGTTGTGCTTGCTGTGCTGTTGGAATGGGTCATTCCTCCTCAGAAGCCTCATTGCTACTCTTGAAGCTGTGAACTTGAGATGTGAACCTTGCTGTTGAAATGAGTTGATGATCTGAAGAAAGTTATTGATCCAGCAGGTGCAAGGTGTGAATCTGGAATGCTTTGCAAGGACTGAGCTGGCAGTCCAGGCCCTCTTCCCTCTCCCAGGAAGTAAGCAGACCAGGTTTCACAGTAGAAACAAGAGCTGCATAAAGCAGATCTTTTGTAGGCAAAGCTGTATTACTGTAACAAAAGAAAAACAAATGCCAACATCTAACAGTGAACTCCCTAGGACAGTGCTGGTTTACTCCCCCTGAGAAATTATTGTTATTTGAAGGTATTTAAAGAAGAGAAACTCTTAAAATAATGAAAACTTTCCTTTTGTTGCTGTTTTTTTTTCTTTTTTCTTTTCCTGAATTTAGGTTCAAAAGAAGAAGATATACAACACCTATTTCTTTGTGCTTTAACTCCCTATTACTGATAACAAGTTTACTCTTTGGAGAAAAAAAAAAAAAGGAAGAAAAAAAAGCTTCCAGCTGCTTTGAATAAAACCTAGAGAAAAAGGCCAGGTATCACAAATAAGTTGATGGGTTTCGAGAATTCAAGGTGTTTGCAGCCATGTAAATCTTGGATCATGCACTGAAAGGTTTCTAGAGGTGAATTATTTTTTTCTTTTTAAATGTTCTGTTATGTGCAGTTTAAGCTTATACTATAAAAAATTTTTAAATAGATTTAAAAAAAATTAAATCTGTAGGAAACAACAACTAAAAGCGTATTAGGGTCGCCACTTGCCAGTCTTTTTAGGTGACTGAAAATAGACACAATTACACTGCTTCAGTGCAACCCAGATTTGTAATAGCTAACTAAAAAAATTATAATTAGATGCACTGCTCTACTGAAGAATTGCAGCTGAAGATCCCAAACCAGAAGTGGGAGTCTTAAAGTTCCTTTCCACCAACAAAGATGTATGTGTTGTTACAAACCCTGCACAATTTTTAGGAAGGGTTAAGTAGTGTTTGTTTCTACTTCTAAGTACTTTAAAGGAGATTTCCAGATCAAACCCTTTGTCTTATTTGTTATTTGATCCCTGCATGACAATAATTATAGGAAAGTGGTGTGTTTGAACATGCTGATTTTCACTGCACTGGCTATTTGTCATTGATGGTGCATACATGAAAAGTTAATACAAAACACCTGAGTGAAGGAATGCTAAGTCAGTACACTTTGAAGCTGATCTTCCTCTGAATTTGTAATGTAATCACCATCTTACCTTCCCAGATGCCATCAAGATCTACAATCTGTGAAATAGGATTCTTATCACAGCCTGGCATTTCCACTCCTCCGTTTGGATAGAAGTCAAGATGTCCTATTGCTTCAGCCATTCCCAAACCTGGAGTATTTAAAGTGGAGGTAAATACATTTAACATTTGTCTTCTCTCATACGCTTCTCATACAGTTCTTCAAACTGTTGGCTTAAGTTTATCTTAAGTTCTCAGTAACTGTAATGGTATGTTTTTCTGCCTGTGCACTAATCAACACACCAGAGTCTTGATCACGACTCTCAAGTGCACAGAGCACAGATGATGAGGTCCTAATACAGTAAAGCAGAACGCTTACCTAAGTTGGGAATTAGGGGAGCTGTATCTGTGTGGATAACATCAACAAACTCTGCATCGGTTGTATCCAGCCTGACTTCAATTGGAGTATCTTGAAAATAAGGTTGGGCAGGGTCCAGTCCTGAAAGAAAAATGTTTGTATCATGTATGGAAGAAAAGATCTAGATGTGTTATATAAAATAACATTAAGATTGTATACAGTAAGTATACAGGAGTGCAGGAGAAGTTATTTTTTTTTTTTTAATAACACCCAATAACTGTAGCTACAGCTGCTTCTGACTGTACATTCATTATTTATAGCAATTAATTAAAGCTCATTCATAGCAATGACAGTGGAATGTTGCTGCATTACAGCACTGCTCCTGTGCTGTTCGTTAAGCAATGGTGTCTTTAGTACGGGACTCAGATCCCTTCCTTACCAGTTATTCTTCCAATCCCTGGCCTCCTCTTGCCAGCCTCTCCTGCCACGTGTGCACCAAGGCTGTGACCAATGATGTGGACATCGGCTGCAGAGTATGAATATTCATCCTGAAAAATAAATATTTAGAAAATAATTTATTACTTCAGTTTCTATCAACAACGGAGAGAGTTAAAAATGGGCTGAAAACTCTTATAGGCTCCTATAGGGTTTTGGTACATTTTTGCCAGTATAAATACTTAAATCTAAAATACAGATATTAACATCCATGGAATAACTGTTCAGCTATCTTGGAGAACTTCAGTCCTCTAAGTCGACTAACCCTTCTGTTATCACATAGTTCTCCAACTCAGAAATAAGTCTGTTGTTTCCAGCAGAACTTCCAAAGATATCACTAAGTAGAAAAAAATAATGTTGCTGGTTACATTCACATTCACGAAAGTTTCCAGATCAGCTTTATATATTTAGTTATATAATGAGGAGATTCTTACTATGAGCACGTTGATGAAATATGCAATTTCGGCGCCTACAACACGGACGTTGTTCGATGCCTGAGAGTATGTACATCTTGCCCCTTTTTTCCAGCTTACAGCAATACAGTTCACATCTTCCACTGTAAGCATTCTCTGTTTTGTAAAAACAATGAAAATAATAACAATAATAATAAAATAGTTAAAAAAAGACATAAAAATAGTCCCACAGAAGTACAATCTGAAATGGACTCACAGTGCTTAATACAGCCAAATTCATAAATGCTGCATGAATACATTTGGGAACATTTTAAGAATCAAAACAGCAAGTTATTAAAAGATCAGTCTATTTCTGTTAGTTGGAACAAAGTATTAACAAGTCCAACAGTCAATCCTACATGTCCTTAAAATGATAATCAACATAGATATTTTCCATCAAGAAGCTGTCAAATAAATTTAATTTCTTTTGAGCTAGTAAAAAAGAGAAGCAGGCAACAGGGATGCAATAAATGTGAAATACTTGATTTTAGTGGAATTTAACTATATTCCTTATAATTTTCTTTTAAGTAAATTAGGAATATATAATTTAAAGAAAATTGAAGTTGTGTGAATACTTAAATAAAAGCATTTTCCATATAGTTCATGTGCCATGAACTGCTATTTTGCTTTGTGTGCTGTATGACTAGCAGCTTTCTTTAGCAGCTGCAATGGAAATCATGTTTAGAGGATTTGAGAAGGCCACAAATTTGAATTGCAGCTCTGTTTTGGAGAAAAATGAAGAAACAACTTGAGGAACTATAGAGTCAGTGCAAAAATTGATAGAAAGCAAAGAGCTCCAGATTTGAGCTGTTTTGAGCAGGAAAAAGACACTCGCTGAGCCAAATCCTGTTGTCACTCACTTCACTAAAGTGAAGAATTTCATGCATTTCCCCTAATGTTTTTCCCCCACGTACTTATTGTAAATAAGTAAAATAAACAACTTATTTTCAAATTATTAGCAACTGAAATATGTCCCCTTTTTTCCCTTTCTTATCACTAAGAGTAGTATGAAATATAGTGATTAGAAATAGAGAAAGCAAACAATGTACAGCAATACATTTATAAATACCAACTGAGGAACTTCCTAGAGACAGGATTTCCCTGCGGTACGTACCTGGCACAGGTCTGCGGTCCAGCCTTCTTCTCCTTCATCTGTAAATCCATGAACAACAAATCTCGTCTTCCTGCTTGTTTTGAAGTTTGAGCTCCTAATTGTTGCAGAGTTAACTGCAGATATCTCCTGTTGTGGATGTTCAATTATTAACATTTTAAAACTCTTTTCTGTAAAGAGTGCATCAAAATTGTGCAGAGCTGAACTCTGTTCATTTGTACAGACATGTAAAACTTTTGTAATTTACCAATATTTAAACCACATCAGTTCTTACCTGATATTTATTACCATTTTCTACTGTGTGAAGGAAGAACTGGGTGCCTATCTTATCTGGGCTCCAGGGTAATACATAAATTGGTCTCTGTGTAGTTCCAGACCATGGTTTATCATTTGTGAAACATCCCACTCTGTCATAGCAAACTTCAGAGCCTGTAGCATACAGATCAGACCAAGAATATTTGTATGAGTAAAGAGCAGACTAGTAGTCATAACATACAGACTCTTTTCTCTAGACATCTCTCGGCCTGTTGAAAATTCTCCAGTTTAAATAGTGCAAAGTCCAGCTGTTGCCTTGTCTCAACTCTCAAAATCAACAGTTTTCACCAAGGAAGAAGCCACCCTGTTGCTCACCCGTTCTGTGTGAGTGCAGAAAAATATCTCACAAAGTCAAGCATCATAGAAAGGCTTTATAAACAATAACCCCATATACTTACCCCTGACTGTGCAGAGAAGAAGTAGCGAGAATATCCCAATTCGAAGCATCTAGAACAGCAGGAAAAAGAAGCAGCTAGGATTTGCAAACCTGCTTGATTACCAAGCCCACCTGTCTTTCTGGTGCTGATTTTTCTTATGGTGAAAAGGGTCCTGACCTTTCTTTCCTGCAACCTATCCCTATGACTGCCACACAAGACATGTGATCAGCTTTATGTTACCTGGCTCCAGCAAAGCTTATAGCGCTGCAAAATCTGCTAGTGGCTTAGCTCAAGACCAGAATGATTTCTGTCCTGCTACTAAGTTGTATGCCTGCTAATTTAGAACTAACATAAGGACACCTATGTGTGCTACCATTCCCCTTTAAGCCATTCACCTGACAAGACAAATGGATCGCCACCAAACCTGAACTACTTACTGTGCAGTGTAGGAAGTTCATGCTGTAATGGGCAAACTTTGCATGTACTTTATACTTTGCTGTATCCTTGGAAATGTTCCTAGAAAGATAGTAAAATTTGTTTATTTCAGATTATAGTTTATATCTAAACTGGAAAATGTCTTTAGGGCTGATTTATCTCTGAAGTCCAAAACTGACATACGTAGATTTCTTGACTTGATGTGCTGGACCCAGAATGAGACTGTTGCTCCAGGTGTAGGGCAATTCACAAACAGTAATTTATGTTGTGAAGAACTGGATTCTCTTAGCTGGGAAGGCTTTTGTTTTTAGTGTTGTGTAGCTGGGATGTGGGGGTCTACTAGGTGATAAGTTTTTAAGACTGCTTCTCTAACCCACATCAAGTGGTTGTGTGTGTGGAACGCTCCTGCCTTGTGGGTCTTTTGTGCCCACTTTCTGATATCAACTCTGCTCAGAGAAGCCTTGTTCCATCAGGAATATTTGTCTGTAGATCTTCTCCTAATGAAAGAGTTTGATCTTCTTCTAGTGTCTCTTTTGTTTCCATGTTGAAGTTCTGGGACGTAGAACGATGGGCATCAGCCCCTGTGGATGCCTCATATTCTGCCATTATAACCCAAGTTTTGTGGAAACGTCTGTCTAAGTAATGAACTTCCAGAAACCATGCTACAAATATATACCGATAACATACAAAATTCACCCAGACACTGGGATCTGGCTGCTTTGTGTTCTGTAGCAGTATTACAATGGCATAAGTGGACAAAAACAAACAAGCAGAATACAGAGCAACTTTTTACCTAGTAAGTGTCCATTTTTTTTTTTCTTTATTCTTACATTACACATAACTTTCAAGAACAGATATTCGCTAATCTCTGTCTCAGGGAAAGACCAACTGGATACCAGCTGTTTGCATGCGTATCAGGTGTTGTCATGCACATGGAAGCCCTATTCCTGGAGATATTCAGGGTCAGGCTGGATGGGGCTCTAAGCACCTGATCGAGTTATGGGTGCTCTGTTCATTGCAGGGGAGCTGGAGTTCCAATCCAAATGATTTTATGGTTCCATTTCTTTAAAAGTTTTCTTTTTTTCCCAAAACATTACTTCTGATACTTGTTTAGATCTCAGTGTTTAATATTTGATTGAAGAAGCAATTTTTTGTTAAGTATCTTCCTATCAGTGATGCAGAAGAATCATCAAATGTCCTATTAGAACTGAATAATTGTTCAAAATGAGGTAGGAACAGTCTTTCCAATTTAATGTAAGAGCTAATGGAAAGGGTTTGAGCAAGATTTTATACTAAGTAGTCAGCTTCTCTGATACAAAGTGGTGAAAAAAATGTGACAAACTGAAAAACTGGACAAACCTGTATCTCGTGGCCCAGCCACTGCTCTCTGTAGAGCTGCTCAGGCACTTGGAGCCTCTCAGTTCAGGGGCTGTCAGAAGAAGGATGGCTTTTGAGAAAGCAAGTGGCAAATAAAGAACCAGCTATGTTTTAGTGTGGAAGATGCTGGTATTTAAAATAAGAAGAGGGCCTGAAGCAGATCCATCAGTGGAATGATTTCACATGCAGCAGGAAGGCCCCAGCTTGCTCCTGGGACGTGGTGTGGGCCTTCCTGGCATTGTCCGTGCTTCCTTTGCCGCCTGCTAAGCCTGAGGGATTTGCAGCGCTGATGGCTGCAGATCTGTCTTGGCTGAATATCAGACTTGTGTTTAACTGTACTTTTAATTTTGTTAGGTTAGTGTTTAGGCAAAAATACTATACTGAGTTGGGTTGTGTTTGGTTTTTTTGTTTTGTTTTGTTTTTGTTTTTTTTGTTCCAGTTTTTATTCAAATATTTATATCCATTGCAAACATTCAAAATACGGTATTTCTATTGAAATTTATTGGAAGTCTATCTAGCTTGTGCATTGCTTCTCAGAATGGGGAAATGGGAGGGAATAAAAGATTAACTCGTTTTCTTCCTAGTCATTAAGTTTGGACTTGGTCTTTGTACTGGAAAAATGCCAACTGCGTTGGTCTCCTAAAGCCCCAGGTGGCTCATGCACACTGTGCTTTGCAGAATGGCAGTGTTAGCTTCAATGTGAAATAGTCCCAGTGTTTACAAGGCCTGGAGTTATTCAAAGTCTTGTTGCTCGAAGTCTACTTCTTAGGTCTGGGTACTTTTCAAGTTAAAAACGGCTTGGTCAAACATATCATGCTAAATATAAAACTTTCTGGAAGAAATAATGTATTCCCTCTCCCTATTTATATGTATAAATATATGCAGGAATCTGAACTAGCTCATCTGTTATTCTCAAACATCTGACCACAGAACAGTATCATATGAACCTAAATTCAAATTAATGGATACCGTACTTTGTCTTAGCCAAAAATTTGAGAAGCAGTCTCCATTCTTGGAGGCACTGCAGTACCAGAGTGTTCACAACATGGATGGAGTATGCTTCTACTCCCTCTTCCAACCTTCAAAATACATTTAAAATGAAGTTTTTACCTACTTTTCTCGGGATACTATTAGAGCAAGACCGTGTTGGTGTTATAAGTATACATGATTTTCAGTTGCTTCCATATTTAGAAGTGCAACAAACTTGAATTTGACTTGAAAAAAATTCAGAATTTCCAAATGCATTTGTCAAAATTAAAAGAGAAACAGTCAGCTTAAGAATTTGCTTTAATAGCCTTGTACACTGTCATTGCCACACATTGGTCATTTACTCAGCTGTGGGGTACAGAACAGCTGCTCTTGGTGACCTCTAGCAAGGTGTAAGTAGCTGGGGAACTCCATATGTCACTGTTCCACGGCCGCAGAAAGTTGACCTGGGAAGGAAAAAGCTTTGATCAAGGGAAAGGCACAGAAAAGACGTCAGCTCTCACCTTGAGGTTAATTTGCTCCATAATCCCATGTAAGCCTTCCTAAAAGCCTATTGGCATTCACATGTTATCAGTGACAAGGCGAATTTCCTTCTTATGGGGGAAGCTGTAAAATTTGGGTTTTGGTAGAAAGATGTAATTCATCTCTAGGTTCACAAAAGTAGAGCTCTAGGTAAGGAGTCAGAAAACAACCTTGTTAAGCCCTCTTAAGCGAGGCCATCTGTTTCACTAGGTTTCCCACAGCCTTGCAGCTTCTTTGGGGACCTTATCTAAATAATCCGTGCCAAGGCCAAATGATAAGAAAGATTTTCCTGACATCTAACGTTTATTTTTTTCTGTTGTAAAATATACCAATCAATTATTGACCTAAACCCATAGCCATGTGAAGCAGTACACTGTGCTTTTTCACAACTTGTCCATCAGTCTTTATGCCCCACTCTCAACTTCTTTGTCTTGAGGTGTACACCTCCTCCACCTGTTCTATGCAGACCGTCTTGTCTAAATCTCTTGCTCTTTATCTGGACTTCAATCTGTGTGCATCATACATGATCTTACTCCTGGTTACATTCTCAGCCCAGCCAATTAATTTAGAATAATTACTCTCTGGATCCTCTATACTGTGTAGTAATGCACCTGGGAATGAGACTTGTTGGTTTGTACTTGTTCTGCTGTGGCACAACATGCTCCTTAAATTGTTCACTGATGGATTCCTTTCCAGACAGTTACTCACTGTTCTGCATTGGAACATTTCAGTTTCTGTCTAAAGAGGAGTATCTTGTCCTTGAAAGTACTGAAGTTTGTGCTGCTGATTGCAAACCACGTGTCCAATTTATGAAGACCATTTTTAAATCCCATTTCTTAGAGTTTTGAGTTCCTTTGCTATTCTTTTTGATGACATACTCACCAGCGTCCATCTTCTCCATGTATTATATTGACCGCTTCTGCTCCCATTCTTGCCCAGAGCAGAGTGAATATGGTTTTATTCCAGAGAAATTCAACTTTTTTAGTTTTTTTGGGGTCGATTTCAACATCGAGGTATTTTGTATAAACTTTGTCACCAGAGAGGACTCCGCTGGAAATAGAATGCAGACAGCACTGATGTAATGATAAAAGACCTACTGGACTAAAATGAATTCACCACATGATTAAGCTTTTTCCCTTTGTTACAAAGAAATGTGCACAGTTGCTGTTCTTTTCAGCAGCACAGGCACTGGACCAGGACTTTGTGGCACGCTCTGAGCAGGGAGAAGACAAAAAGCAGTACTGGAAAGCTTCAGTGGGCATGTGGCAAGGAGACCATCAGGATGTGATCCAGGCAGAGCCAGGATGGCCATAGCAGTCTGTGTGTCCTCAGCACTGTGCAGCCCACGTTAACATGCCATTGGTATCAAGGTGAAAGCAATAGTTTTTAGTAAATCCTAGGTAGGAAGGACACCTCCACCTTGCATGTTTGAAGAGCTCAGGCACAGTTTTGCCTTGTGTGAGTTTGTGCGGCAAGTTACCGGCAGTGTGGGGAGTCTGTTACTGGCATGGGGGGAACACATCAGTGTGTGATGCAGTCCAACTGAGCGTGGGAGCTGCTGTGCTAACGTGAGTATGCAGCAGGTGATCACAGCCAGAAGGACATAAGTAGAAAAGGTGCAGTTTTTCTTCTTTTCATGAGCAATTCCTAGAAATGTGACCCTTCTCCTGTTAGGTCAGGTTCCTATTTCACTGTAAAATCACAGAGCTCATGAAAAAGAAAGTGAATTCTACTTGTCACAGCTATCCTTCTGCCCTTATAGATCTTATCTACACGATAGCTTATTTTCATACCAAATGTTAACAAGACCGTGCAACAAATAAGGCTTTGCACTGCTTACATATTAATGTTAGTAGCATTCAATACTATAGAGGAACATTAATTTATCCTACCTGGCAATTTCATATTCTTTTGTATTTCCCTCTGTGTCATGGAATATCAGGTTTATGTCTCCCCTCATTTTTTTTACACCAGACAGTTTGATAAATACTTTTTGTCTCCAACCTGCATCAAAATAAAATAAATTAAAAAAAAAAAAAAAAAAAAGAATAAAACTGGATTGTCATCGATAGGAGAGATCTAAAACTGCTAGCATCCTGGAAAGTTCTATTTTCCTAGTCAGAATTCATTCATGAAGGCAAATGAAAGTCTTGAATTTTGATAATACAGCATTTTTTTTCAGTCAGAAGTCTCAGCCAATGTTTGTATCAGAAGAGCATGACTATAAATCATGCCAAGGCAATCTCTTTCCAACTTGAATAACTGTAAAAGATGTTCTGCACTTACTAGCGAAAGGTGGCTCTGCTGCTGTGTTTAAAAAATACTTCTGGTTTACTCTCTTCAGTTTGTATGGAAACCTGTCAGCGTGGTGCCCCATCATTGGACAGCCCTGTTTGGGACATGGGAAACATTCTCCCTAGGAAAAATAAGGGCAGCAGTTAATGAGGAGTACATCTTTCATTCTGTGGCAATATTAAGGGTCAAGATCCTGTTCAGACCTTGCAAAGTTGGGCATTGCTGTATTTTGTTGTTGAAACCTGATAAAACCAGACGTCATGTTCTGCATTTGCACACACATGAGTGGAACATGGAATAAGTAGATGTGACATGCGTGCATGTGATGGTCTGAATGTTTCGGGGAGTTTATTTTTCAGCTAGAGCATAGGAAAAAATATGAACATTCTTTCCCTTTCCCAGTAGAAGAGAACCTGTCTGCTATGCTATATGGGGGATAAAAGGATCACATGTATCAGGGCTGCTCTGAAAGTAATGCCTGCTATTTTATTATGTTAGCCAGAGGAGGACGTTGGTGGCATGGCAGTAGAGGCTGAACCTTCCCACCACTATTCCATTACATTTGTTGCTGCGCAATAGATGGCAGCAGAGGGACAATCTGACATAATGGTTTCTGATACGGAAGTGCATATGAAGCAGTGGAGTGGAAGTGAAATCCTCCACACAGAAAAAATGGCAGCCATTGGCATTCATTGACACTTGCTGAATGCTTCTGGAGACCAAACAGTGGATGTGAGCACAGTGAGGAGTGGGTGGTGCAATTCAGCAGTGGTGACAGTGACGAGAAAGACAAGCCACGTTCCAGATGGCTGTGCACAGCTGTCACACCACGAAATAAAGAGCATCTCCACATGTTCATCTGTATGAACTGCCTAATGGTGCTGACTGTGCTGAAAAATATTGTTTTCCAGCTGAGAATTTTCTCTATCAAATTATGTGATTGTGCTCCTTCTATCTGTTGTAATTTCCATGGAGATAAAGAGCAGGCATTATTTTCAGAGCCAACCTGTGTATTTAGTCTATATGCTATTTGCATAGTGGGTGAGAATTGCATAGGGTTTAATTTTTTTCCCCCTATTTCAGTGGTATCAGCTTTGCTTTAGGATTAATTCTCCAAAGTGGAAGAGCTGATAGAGCTGCTGAGTGCTTTGCCTCCTCCTCCTGGCCTGCACTGCTCGAGCTGGTGTTTGAGCTCAGGTCTTCTGTTAGCTAGGTGACACAGGCAGAATTATTCACATTCAGGTGTGCTGTGTGTGAGATCTATCTTGATAATTTTCTTTATATTTCATTTGTTCCCAGGCTGATATACTTACTGACTTGAAGTCTTCATATGTCTCACAGGGATATCCAATGAATCCAGTGGGATAGAGGATACTCTTAAAATAATACTCATGGCTGCGTGAGTGATGGCAGCTTCCAAAGATTGTGGTGTCTGTTGGGACAAAATTTATGAGCATCCATTAAATAATTTCCTGTTATCCTGTACAACACTTGTACTTCCCTCAGCATGAGGCATGGAATAGAATAGCAGCATGGGCTAGTAAGGTATTCATATGTATTTATACATGTATTTTATAAATTCATGTATATATAGTCTGTGCATATGATGTTGCAGCAAGTTACATTAAGTACAGCATTAAAAAGCTTTTAGAGCAGAGAGAATTTCTCTGCCTATCACTCAAAAGCCTGATGGAGTCTCAGGCAGAGTTGCAATGCAGTTTCAGCCATGCCACCTCCCTCGGCCTGGGATACATCTCCTGGAAACATCATTAGGGTGTTAGATTTGTGTACTCCCAAACCCTTTTACATGCTCTGCAGGTCTGATTTCAAACTGCAGAAGCAAAACCCTGGCCTGTGTGATGCCTCTGACTACTCTTGCCCTGCAGGGTTCCCTGTGTAACGCCATTCTGATCTAGCTTTTATTTCTTATTTCCTCTTCTTACTTATGAGCAAACTGGCAAAAAAAATCAATTTTGTTCAATTTTGTTTTCTCCCAGAGGAATAGAGGCTTTCACAGTTCGTGAAAATAGAATACTGAATGTGTTGGGAATGCATGCTTACCTGCAATTAGAGCTTCAAAATCACTTCGTTTCATTTCCAGAAGTAAATCATTGCATCCAGGCATTAGAGTTCCTCCATTTGGGTAAAAGTCAAGGTGACCAGTGGTGTTATATATTCCGAACCCTAAGGAGCACACGTGATGATGTCAGTGTCTCAGGGTATCTCTGTGGTATTCTTATCTCTGCAGCTACTTGCACATGAACACTTACCTGTGGCAGGAAAGTGAGCAGCATTACTGTGAATAACATCAACGAAGTCGGCATCTGTAGGATCCAGTCTCACCTCGGGAGGAGTGCCTTCAAAATAGGGCCCAGCAGGGTCCAAGCCTAAAAGCACCCCACGTTTATTGTAAGAGACATATAGCATGTTAATGTTTTTTGACAATTTACAATGTCAGACATTCAACCTTACACAAGGCACGTTGAGTAACAATAATGTGAACTGTAAGCTAGGCTGAACCGGCTGTGCAGTAACATGGGTTTGTGAACCTTCCTGCAAACTCATCCCAGTAAAAGCAAAACATTTTCCAATAGAATACATAATGACATCATATTACTGAGAAGGAAGTATTCCATTACAAGTGATGTTATTGCTGACCTGCCAAGCATACTGAATAGGAAGACTAAAGATTTTTGATGCGGTGCTTGTCTTTGTGTGGTGCTGATGCAGCCCGGTGGATGACAGTAAAGCTGCAAACATACTAAAAAAGAGTCCTTCTCATAAAGAGCTTTAAACCTCACTAAGAAAAATAATATCTACTCCTGTTCTTGAGAAGCGCAAAGTCTGCTTACTCATATATGGTGTCTGCAGCACTACCAATGATTTCATTCTGGTCTGTAGACTACAAGCTACATGCTACAAGCTTCTCTCTATCAAAAGCGTACCCTGATAGGTGTGCATCCCAAGGAGCAGCCTACCTGAGATCCGCCGGATACCTCGGACCCTTCTGCCTGTCTCTCCTGCTGTGTGCGCGCCCAGGCTGTGCCCAATTAAGTGGATCTCACGAGGGGAGTATCTGAAGAGTTTCTGATCAGTAAGGTGGTGGTGGTTGGGAGACAAGAACACAGGCTTTTAATAGCAAGCAAGGAGGTGTCTGACACTGTGGGCCTTTGGGAACCTCTAGGCTCACTTCCTGCTTAGCCAACAGTGTGAGAATTCCTTGAGATAATTACTGTTTTAATTACCCTAAGACTTACTAGAAAAAGGTCCAATCCTGAATTTTAAATGCTTAGTGCTGATGGATTCACTATCACAGCCTTGTTACGTAGCTACATGTTCAGTCACCCCTGGTAACAAAATACAAAGGTTTCCTGTTTGGATTAACCCCTAATTTTAAGGTCCATCACTATGATCTTGCTTTCTCTTCAGTGAGTTGGTTATGGAGCTCTTTCTCATTTAATGTCTGTTCTCATGTACCTGCTTAGAAAATGTGATCATATCACTCAGAGGCATTTTACTGACCAGCTTAGGGGATTGATAAGCATTCTCCCCTTTGCCAAGTGTCACCTATGCAAGACTTGCAATTCTGATGTATTACATGTGCTTTGAAGACAGAAATGGAAACTAATCAGCATGTATGCTGCCTGCAGGGAACACATTTCATACAGGCATATGCTGGGTTTGTGATGTTCAAAGTCAGCAGGTATTGGCTGCATGAGCTTTTTTGTTTTGTAATTAATTTTGTTATATACTGAACTAACAGATCTTTACTATCAGTCTATCTGTGCTTATCAACAGATGACAGAATCCTTTGAATAGTCTTCACTGCAGTTCATATATTTACAACACAGCTTAACTTTCCTTAAGTTTCCAGAAGTTTGTAAACTTAGGAAAAGAGCTAGGGATCATTTATGCAGCCTGCAAATGGAAGGAAAAGAGGTCTAGACTGCAAGTTGGTACACTAATGGAGATCTTAAATGAAAAGAGACAGATGAAGAGATCCCATGAGAAACTGGACCCAACTTCAGTTTCTGGGTTAGCTGGGACTTTACACCAGGAAGGAAAACAAAGAAACAAAGGTGTGAAGCTAGTTATTAGAGCTCCCTAGGTAGAAACAGGAGATTGACTGTCAGTGGCCTCTGGAGAACTGTTCTATGATACTCAGGTGTTCATAAAGTTGATACTTTGCCTTCAGCCTCCAGAATATCCCTTACAACATAAGACAAATGCCTACTGACTAGCATCAAGTCTGCAACCAAGCAGGGTCTGATCTCAGCAGTCCTAATTCTATTTGAAGTCAGAGGGAAACGCTGGTATTAAACTTTGCAATTGAGCAGTTCTGTGCTGTGTGTGTAAAAGTGAACGCGAGCTTCACAACTAGAAAGTACCAGGACAATTTACTGTGCCTGCAGACAGCTAATGTGGCATTAGCAAGTGGTTCTGTGTGGTGCTTCTAGCTCCTGCTCATTTCAGTGCTGTTGAGATGCTGATTTACCTATAACCACGTGTATTATTCTCTCATAACCTCTTGTAAACACTGAATGTATCTAGCCTCATTTGCGCTGAACGCTCTTACCTGTATCATCGTGTGGAAATGGGGAGACATTGCCACCTACTGGCCTTTAATCAATTGGCACCTCTTTTCAACCGCATTAAGCTTGAATGGAGACTTCTGTGGCTGTGAGAACTCCTTACGGAGTTGATAATTAGTAGAATTAGCTAGATCTCAACTGTATGCATTGTACAGATCTTCCTGAAGCACTGGCTGTCCTTATTAGACAAAGTTTGAAATCAAAGCAAATCATCTTCACTCCTCTATATTTCCTTAAGAATTGTAGCTTGTAAAGCTGTATTATTTTACCTGTAAAGTTTTTATGAAATAAGCAACCTCAGCCCCAAGCACACGGATGTTGTTCACTGCACAGACATAGGTGCCTTTTGCACCTTCTTTCCAATCGACAGCAATGCAGTTCATGTTTTCTACTTCCAGTAACAGCTGATGTGGGAGCACATAGAGCAGAGTATTTAAAGAAACATAAAATAGCAAACAAGGATTAAGATGATATCAGAATAAACATTAAATAGTAACATATTCACACAATTTTCTCATTCTTTACTGAACAGAATTATTCACTGTAGCCTGTGTGACACTGAAATGATTCTTCTTCTAAAACAGAATGTAATAAGCCGTTCATTCCCAAAGTCTCAATTGTGAAAGACTGTAATAAAAAATGTTTTATTATAAGCTTTATTAGTAGCTTTATAAGCTACTGAAATATGTATTTTAAATAACTTGGAAAAACCACACAACTACACAGGAGCTGCTATGTGCAGTTTTATGAGGGTCATCTGTATCTTAACTAAATAGTATAGGAAGTCAACTTGTTTACCAAATGTATTTAACACTGAGAAAGAGATGTTAGACTGGAATGGGTCAGAGCAAACTGGAAAGTTTCTAATTCAGCAGACACTTAATGCACTGCTCATTTTTGCACTGGCCACAATCTTGCAGATTTTTTTCCACTATAAGAATCTGGTATTAAAGTCTGCAGTTCTAGATTTCTACGATTAAGGCTTACTTAAGTTTTAGAAAAAATAAGGAGCAGAAACAAAAATTAATCTGTGCTAAATGGTGAAAGCTGAATGACAAGAAAAGGAGAACCTTGGAGTAGTAGGACACTGAATCCTGGACTCCATCCTCTCCTCTAGGCATACCATGAAATGGCTTCTAGTGAGGCAGATAGAATTACTGTTTATTTTAGACAGGAAAATTTAGAAATGTGGCATTCTGGATTAAAAGTTTTCATATAGATTAATGGACAAAATAGTTCTGCAGAGCTGTGGCAGCATTCAGCAGTGGTCTTTTTCCATCTTATCTTTTCTCTGCTAACGCTAAGAAAGAACTTACAAAAGACACTGCTTTGTCAGAGCCAAGGCTGACTGTATTCTCTGTATCCTCTGACATTGTACCCTCTGCTGGCCAGACTGCAGCAGCTCTGGTTTGTTCTAACTTCCACATTTCATATTTGAAATATAAAATATGCTTCTTTTCTTTCTTTCCCTTTCTTTCTTTTACTGTCAGCTGAATATATCTGAAGCAGAAGAGTGCTTGTAGACTGAAACTCGAGGAGGACAAGAATTTAGAAAGGTATTTTGGCTGAAAGATTGTTCAGTGGTTCCCAATAGGAGACACAGTGAATTGGCCTGCCTAATCTATGACACCAGTGTAGAGGCTCGGGACATCTGCTTTCAGTTGGTTGCTTTGATCTTATTTGTAGAGCTTGGGGGATGAAAATTCTCTGGAGTAGCACAATGTCAGAGATGACCAAGAAGCCTTGACAGTGCAGCACCACCCAGAATGGGAACATTCTGACTTTGGTTAGTAATTTCTTTGTTGGCATCCACCACTATTTCATGAATTTCAAAACAGGAGGTGAACCTTAGTGTCTAAGTCATAATGATAGAACGTAAATACAACCACCGACAGAAAAGAGAGAATGCTGTCTCATACCAAGCACATTTCTACCACCCAGCCTTTTTTTCCTGTGCTGCTAAATCCATGAATGATGAAGGAGGTTCTCCTACGTGAGGAAAAATGTGAGTTTTGGATGGTTGAGGAGTTTATTGCCGAGATCACCTGTGTGTAAACAAGCAAACAAAGAATCAAGCTCTTGTAAGTACTTATGCTTTTAAATATTTTTAAAATACCATCTAAGTCGTGCTTCGTAGGATTCACATCTGTCTTGAATGTGCAGGGTCCCAGGGATCCCCTATCTCACCTTTCTCAATCTCACCTTTCTCAGTCCCACTACATTTCCAAGGAAGCTGTGCCCATGTGGTTTCTGTTGCTCTGATTTGTTTTCCTTAGTGCAGCAATAACCTCCATACTGGGCAAATGAAACAGCCCAAAAGTGCTGTGGTATCTGATGATGCCTGTTGGCCGGAGTTGGTTGAGCTCCTCTGGAAACTTCATGCATCCTGGTTCTGTTTGCCCTTTTATGACCTGAGCTTTGGCTTCCATAATCTGCTCTACGCTTAGGAAACAGCTTGTTTCTCTGTGCAGGTGATATTTCTATTTCTATTTGTTTTTCTTTTTTTTCCTTTTTTTTTTTTCCTGTCAATTGAGGAAAGCTGAAAGAATATCATGCCGAGCTGCATGCAGTAGTGGTGAAACTGACCTTGGCCCACCACAAATTGCTGCCAGCTGCTTAATTATACATCTTCTTTTTGCTCTGAATGATCTTTGACCATCTGTATTGTACTTAAACAAATGCAGCATCTGTAGTGTGAGCTCAGGGAGTCTGGGTGTGGAAGGGCTGTGCCCTAGATCAGAGATATGTTGAAGTTCAGTGGCTGGCAAGTAGTACAAGGTATATTTTGACTTATTTTGTCAACAGCCAAGATGCATGAGTAACCATTGCTGAGTGCGTGCTGTGTGTTCACGCGTCCCTACTCTGCAAGCTGTAAAAATTTACTACAGGTTTAACTTCTTTCCTTTAAGAGAAGCTGAGCTGGACTCTTGGCATGACAACCAGGATTGCTGAGAGCTGTGGTGCCTGAGGCAGTTCTGCCCTTGTAGTTCATGGCAGAAGAATCATAAACATTCCTGCATGGCACAAGGGATGCTGCTCTGGGAGCCTGCAAGGAATTCAGCAGCTCTGCATGCATTAGCTGGATTGATGTGGTTCCAGCCCCACATCTTACAATTCCTACACAATTGCTTAGCTCAGATTTCTCAGGGCATAGGCAATTTGAGTTGTTCTGTCTTAACTTCAGCACAGAGAGGTGGATAAGGGTGTACAATCACTCAGACTTCAAGGAAGAACATGGCCCCAGATATTGTTAAAAAAAAAAAAAAAAGCCACATCCTTATGCAAGGAAATACCAGGAAAGCTGTTGAATTTCTGAGTTCCTTCACCACATTTTGTTTTCATGCTTTATCCCCCAAAACTTCAGTGTTTATTCATTACTATACCTTCAGACTATCTTCTCATTTTGACTCATTTTCTATGTTGAGTGCTGTAGACTTTTTAACAAGTTAATAAACATTTGTAGCTTTAGACAGTTCTTGATGTTAAAAAATAAATATCACCTGTGAGTTATTTCCTGTTTCCCTGGTATAGAGAGAGAAGCTGATGTTCATCTCTTCAGGAGATTCAGGCAGACCTGTCAGAGGTCTCCCTGGTATCCCAGACCAGGGTGGTTCATTTGAGAAACAGCCAAGCCTGGGGTAGCAAACTTCGTCACCTAGAGTAGAAGAAAGAACTGTTTTGTATTTTGGATGCTTACAGGCAGATAATGTGGAATCATAGAATCATTCTGGTTGGAAAAGACCTCAAAGGTCATCAAATCCAACAGATTTTCTTGTCTTGTAAAGGATTAAATCAAAAATTTTAAAAAAACCAGTATGTTTAGGAATGTGTGTTAGAATTGCCCCTGCACGCTTCTTGCCCAGAAGCACTGTACTTCATTGTAGGAACAGATATATTTACGCAGCAGTCTTGTATAATGAATGAGATGATAGTTTCTTTCAGTGTGTTAGCATTTTCTTGTCTGAATAGGTCTTTTGCTCCCTTAAGCTCAGCTTTTCTCTTTTAGCACCATCTGTTGTGTTAAGCACCTTGCTGCTGAGCCATTCTTTGTTAATAGCTGTAATGTGTAGAGGCAACTTGTGCACTGTCTTGATAGAATGAGGGCCTGTGACTGTGCAATTCTACTCTGTGCAATTTGGGCACAAAGTTTGTGTACTTTATTCTAAATAAATTGAAATGAGGTGGAGCCTTTAGCATCTGTTTCATGCATAGTAATCAACACTGCCATAAAATGACACATAAATCATACCACAACTTAATTTTAAACAGACATTAGTAATTAACTCCTTTATATTATTTTGCCAAAAGTAATCTCCTTGTTAGAATGTTTATAGAAAATGTATCTCACCTGCTACTGTGCCAAGGAGATAAAATGCAATAATCCATGTTCCAACCACCTAAAGCAAATTGAATATACAAGTTGGGTGTTTTATTTAGTTTTTTGTCCTGCAAAGACAAATAGTTATTTCTAACACGAAGAGTAACACAAAGACCTGTGGCAGAAGAAGAGTAACCCAGTACCCATGGGGGGCAATCGGCTGGAAAGTAGCTCTGCAAAAAGATCTGGGTGTCCTGATGGACACCAGCTTGACCATGAGCCAGCAATGTGCTTTGGGGTCTATGGGTATTCTAGGCTGCGTTAGGAGGAGCACTGCCAGCAAGGTGAGGCAGCTGAACTTTCCTACTCATTCAGTTTTCTGTTCTTTGCATTTCTTGTACATCCACTGGTGGATGTAGGTTGCTGAGGGAGTGACCTCAGTAGTGAGTACGAGCCAAGAGCAGATAGATAGGAGATGTGGCCAAACAAACACTGATCCACGTAACTTGATGGGTCTGCATACCTGGCAGCTTCTTTGGGCTGTTTTTCTACTTTTACCCCAGGTCCCTTGCAATTCTGCACTTTCACGTTCCTTCTTTACTCAGATTTCTTTCCTCTGCACTTTCCTTCCTTGGCTTTCCTATGGCAGGCGCCCCACATATTTCGCCATTCTCCTCCCCACATTTGCATCCTTCACTGTTTCCTCTTCCAGGTGTTCTAGATGGCACCCAATTCACATTTTCCACATTCTGCTTTTTCTTATAAAGCAAACATTTTGAGCTGTAGATTTTCTTTTTATAGACCTGAAATCTGAAAGGCAGCTTGAAAATAATAATAATAAGCTTATGAAGAAAATGGATGAGTAATGACTAGTGATTTTAATAATGTGGGAGGTTGTTGCCAAACAAGAGTGATCAATTTCTCTTCAAAGACTCGATCTTTGAAAGCAGAAAGTGGAAGCGAACAGGTAGGGAAGTAATGGAAGATACAGAAAACTTCTGTTTAGTGTCTGTGTGTGGAAAGCTGATTCATTCTGTTCTGTGTGTAGTTTGAATAGATGCTAATTTTTTAGCTGTTGAGTTTTCACTATTGGTTTATCTCAACCTAACAGCGAAAGAAGTGGAAGAATATTAAGATATTACCTCTTTCTAAAACAGTTGAGGCAGTATAGGATTTAATGGGGGAAAGTTCCCTCTCTGGGCACTTAAGAGCCTTAGAGCTGAACCAGATGAACAGGAATGACTTGTTTGTGCACACATACTCAGCCCAGCACTGCTGGCAGAAAGGTCCTTGAATGCTCAACTCAGCTGTTTTACTCAGAGAGAAATGGGATGTGCACTGCCAAAAACAGCAGTAGCCATTTCCAAACAGCTGTTCAGCTTAGAGGCAACAACAACAACAACAACAAAAGTTCATAGGTTGAGATTGTAATCTACAAAATGTGTGCTGGTTGAGTAGCTATCCTTCACAATGGCTTCACCTTCTATTGCTCAACATGTGATTCATGAGCCACCAGTGGATGGCTTGTGAGATATGAAGAAGTCTGAATAATGACTGTCCCACACATGTACCTACACACCTCCCAGGATATGTGCACAAACACAGACACAGTCTGTTCCAGGGGGAAAAAACCCAATTGTCAGCTTTTTTAATTATCAGCAATTTTAACTTAATAATCTCACTGTAGAAAATTGTTTTTCATTCAAAACAAAATACATTTGTGTATGTAATTGCTATGAATTTTACTCACCATTCTTTTATCACACTTATTGTACCCTTCAGTGCTTAGTGGTTACACGGCAGAAAAAGGTTTCTGTTTTCTTTGGTGCAGATTTGGTAGTTACATGCTTGAAAAAATAGAAAAGATGGAGGTTAAACATCTATAGGTGAAATGTGGTAACGTGAAAGAACACAAAGCAACAAAAATGGGGAATGTGGATAACTGGGAATTAGAAGTTAAATCAAACAAATTTTGTAGGAAAGCAGCAATGCCAACATATGTTTGTGGGCAGTAGATTTAAGACATGAATTAAGAAAAAATATTGCATGTATGGAGGAAGTAAACAGATGCCCTGATTTTGATTCATTGCTAAAAAAAATTGGGCAAAACACAATGATGCAGCTGAACTGAAATGTTTATGCTGTTCTTTTTCTTTGTTTACCAAAACCAGCTGGTGTTCTTCACAGCAGAAGAAAAGTGTTGATGTTGATGCTATGATCAGACAATAACTCCAGACCTGTAGAATGGCTGCTAGTGCTATATAGTTTAAAATCAGTGAATTTTGGTAGCTTATAGCTGCCAATATCTACAGTAGCACATACCTATGTGATCTGAAGAAATTTGATATCCTAACAGGTAAAATAATAATAATAAGAAGAAGAATAAGAACAACTTAAGGACTTTCACATCCCAGATTGGTGGAGTTTCAGTGCAGTATCAACCTGATGCAGAATAATGGGATTTTCCACTGAATACTCAGGAAAGAAAATGTGTGAAAAACAGAAGATTAAAGCTGTGTAATTGAATTCCATTATATGATTTGACAGCCTAATACAGCACCCTTGTGAGATCAGTATTAGTGGTCTCGTGCTACTTGAATTCCAATATGATGCTCTGATAGTCGATACTTTAGTTAAGAAATTAAAATGATATACGTATGTTATTACAACAGTTAAGTAGATTAAAAGTTGAATGTGTGGATTAACTAGATTAAAATTTGAGTAATTATTGCAACGCAGAATATAACGGGGAACAACCAGTAGGCAGTTCCTGGATTCACAGATACAATTCTTGCTCCTGTGCATGATCTCATAACATCACGATCAAAATGCAATCGTGTTTTTTAGCTTGGCTTTTGACACTGCTGTTACTGAATGCTCCTGATGAATCATTACTAATTAGGGTTTTATGAGAATTAGCTCTTGGCATTACGTTGCATGTGAGCATTTAACACTGGTATTACCACTGGCCACGAATGCTGTGCTGAAAGAGCAGCAGTGGTGGAACGAGAACTACCCGTAGTAATAATGAAGTCTCCTCTGTTGTCCTGAAATAGCATCCAGCTGGAGTAAAAAAAATAAAAATAAAAAAGCTAGAGTCAAAAAGCACATCTGCTTTTAGGATAGGGGTTTTATCAGGTTTTGATGTGACAGTGAGAAGTGGCACAGCTCTAGAGAATACATTACGCTTTTTTGTCCCATGGCCAAACAGAAAGCTAAAGTCTGTGCTGAGATGGAGAGCAGCCTTTGCTTTCAAGGCAAGCAGAGGCAGAGCTGGAACAGACAGTCTGCAGTGCTGGCTCATTCTCATCTGCAGACAGAGCTAACTGCAGTGTCCTCTCTCCTTGTAGTAACACGCTGGCTTTCCAATTTATCTGCTTTTTCCAATTCTGCATTTATACCTTCTTTCAACTCATTTTAATGTTCGTGTTTCTGTTTTTCCACCTTTCCTGCCTGAATGCAGCAGTCATACTTCCTATACACTGTCACTATCCTTGAACAGGAAATATTATTTTAATTTCTGCTTTTCCAGTGTTTTATTTTAGCCTTTCACATATTTTGGTAGTCTGGTGCACTGATCAGCTGATAATGCAAAGGCTACATCCAGAATTTTGCTTGCAAGCCCTGACTAGAGGAGATTCATGTTAAATTTCTGCATGGATTTGAGGCAGACAGATAGCACTCGCTAATTGCACTCCTGAACATTGTAATGATGCACAAAAGGATAAACGAAGTAGAGGATAAAATAGTATTAGTAGTTGCAATAGTATCTGTAGACCTGGTAAGAGGGATCATGTATGTATTTGACCGTATGTAACTACCTGAAAGTATACTTTCTGTTTGTAATTTACTTGTATTTATTTGTATTTTGTAGAGATGGTCTTTGTACAAATACAGAAAGATTGCCACCTTTTCCAGGCTCAGTCTCTGCTCAGCAGCTCACACTCAGCAGATTGCTTCTTGTGCCTCTCACATGCTGAAAGCCTGTGTGCACAGCAGTGGGCAAAGTGCTGGTGGTGCAGTGAGCTTACTGAGGTGAGCAGCATAATTGGCGTAATTGGTAGAAGACTTAATTTCATCTCTGTCTCCTCCCCATCCCTCAGATGTGGTTGTTAATTGCCCCTAGTTGGGTTCCAGATGAAGGCCTTTTGGCTCTGCTTCAGTACAAACAAGTAACAATAAGTAAAAGAGCATCTGGGCAATTAGCCAGCCTCCTTTCCAGCTGGCTCACCAGCTTTTAGGTTCAGCTAAGTTCTCCATGAGGAAACTGATCCTAAATGAATAGCGCTGAAACCCACATGCTTAACATCACAGTATGAAAAGGATGTCCAAGAACCTTTTCATTCCTCCAGGTTACTGCACATCACAACAGCAATTGAAGCAAGGCAAGGTTCACATACATCGTCTGGTCTGAATAGTAGAGTTGTGTGAGTATCTACTGACCACTTAAAATGAAGCTGAGACAGAAAACTAGGGCATCAGCCTCAATGACACAGAATGCTGATGCCTGTTATTCTCTAAAGTCATTAAATGTGGAAAGCGCTTCATTAAAGGGAAGTATATACACAAAGTTGTACACAGATTTGTTCACTGCTAGCAACTGCAGTCAGATTTGGACTTCAGGGTGCTTTTGTCAGTCTCTTAGAAAAAGTGCAGAATCCAAAGAGATGGCAGGATAGTAATAAAGAAAACCTATTAAAACACTCTCACAGTTCAGCATCTGCTTTGACTTCCTAAATAAGCATTCTCACCTCGTTCCTAAACTGGTGTTCAGACAGTAAAACATGCAGAGACAAAGCTATGATTCAATTTGGGGAGATGACTGTGCCAAATCTATGCTAACTAGGGAGCCTCCAGCTGACTGCCAGCCACTTGCAAGTCTTTCCAGGACTTCTCTGTTCTTCATAAAAAGGTTACTGTTATAACAGTCAGCTTTACGACCAATGCCTTTGGCCATTTCCAAAGTGCAGAATAGTTTTTGCTGGTAACAACTTACTCCGTACGTGGTGGTTAGTTAAAACATGTCTTATCTGCCTCCTTCTTCCATGTAACAGTTCAGTAATTCCTCCTCACTTCCCTTCTCCCTCTTAGGAGTATTTAGAATACTCCTAATAATACTTACTTATTATTTTCAGCTATTATTTGTATTCTCGTGTATTTTTGCTTTAAAAAGTGCACATTCCGTGTACAAATGCCATCATTTGATCTCTCTTTAAATCAGAGATACATTATCTGTTACATTACCTTAGCTCTACTGACCCTACCCAGTTTTCTTAGCTGCCCAGAAACGATCATGTCCCATTGGGATTTCCTAGAACTGAAAAGGTTTCAGCCTTGTAGTTACCTCCAAAGTCACCTCGGAATCGCTCTGAGGACTGCTGCTCAAGCCACTCCATCTTTTTGTAAGCGTGAGCCCCGAGCAGCTGTTAGTAAGTCACCCCAAATCCTACAGATTTCTCAGCCACTTACCACTCTGGCTTGCACACCATGTTGCTGCTTTGTATGCTGTGTTCGGATGGCTCCTGCCAAGCCCTGACTGTTCCTGGCTCTTTTCACTTGGACTCTGTCCCACCACCGCGGGTGCGGACCTGCCCACACGGTGCCTAATTACTGGTTTGACGTTGGTGAGCAAGAAGTTCTGTAAGGGTGATACTCTTATTGCTGGATGTAATATATATTCCCTTTTCTTGGCTCTCCAGCTCTCGCATCATTTCTAATTCATCAAAATTTTGCCTCTGAAGGTTTTGCTATGGATTTGAATAAATGGAAAGAGGCCATTTTGCCACTTAAAAGCAATATAGGTATAGGACATTCATAACAGACAACCTCTCAGCCTAGAGAAGAGGAAACTGAGGGGAAACCTTATCACAGCCTGCACCTTTCCTCATGAAAGGGAGCAGAGCAGCAGGTACTGATCTTCTCTCTCTCATGACCAGTGATAGTTGCAGTGGGCAGGCTCAGGTTGTGTATCAGAAAAAGGTTCTTCAAGAAGGTGGTCAAGCACTGGAACAGGCTCTCCAGGGCAGTGGTCACATCACCATGCTGCTGGAGTTCAAGAAGTGTTTGGACAGTTTTCTCAGTCTTGTCAGGTGGTCAGCTGTGGAACCAAGAGTTGGACTTCATGATCTCAATGGATCTCCTCCAACTTGGGATATCCTATGATTCCATGAAGAGGTGGCTGTCAGAGGCTGCTGCTGTAGGCAATGGATCGAGCCTCCGTTATGAAGCATTTCAGAGTAGGAGCTTAATTTTTATGTCCTGTGTTACCCACTGGAAGGGACCAGCCATCTGTGATCCAGCTGATATTTGTACTCAGTGAAACAAACCCTTGTGCATTTTTGCATAACCAAGCCTGCTGATGGTTTCTGCAGAGAGAGACATAGTTCTTCTCAACAGGGGAAGGTAGAAAAGGTTGTCATACACTTTAGGGAGAATATAGGTTCCTGACAATTTTTTAACTTTTGCTAGTAAAGTTATTCAAGCTTTGTCTACTCTCTGAAGTTCTGACTAATTTGTGTCCTTCTAGAACGTGGGGTTTACAAAATAGGCACCAAACTTTCTCATCTGTTGGCATGATCTGAACAAAACTGGCACATATTGACCCCACTGATAAATCACAGGCACTTTCATTCAGTACTGTGTCAGGAGGAGAAAGAGAGGATGGTGATAATCGTGTGTATCTGTTTCTCTGTAATGGCTTAGTGACTAGATGCCTTGTCCATCATATGAGTCCCAGTTTCTCCTCTTGCCCTGGAGGCCGTGGGTCTGAATGAGTTCAGGAGTGTGTCACAACCCAGGTCTTTCAGCTCCTGGGCAAGCCCTCAAATCGCTGTACTGCTACCTACAGGATGAGTGCTGCAATAGTCACCTACCTGTTCATGCAACTGAACTGGTGACATTCGTCCTTACACAGGGAGTGATTCAACAAAATGCTTAGGGGCAGGAAGTAACCTGGGTTGAACCTAAGGTTTATGTGAAAAACCAGTTTGTGGTCTTGAGATAGGTGCGTTGTTTGAGAGATGATATAAATTCAGAAATACCAGCAAAGATGCATTTTTTCTGTATGATAACACGCTTGACATTCATTGTAGAAAAACGTGTTATGAGTACGTGTCACTCTTTGCAGAGCCTACGTGAAGGTTTGGATTGTGGTTTGATTCTTGTTTGGTGGTGAAGTGGTGCAAACCACCGCCGTGTACATGGTAAATATTAGAGAGAATTATCAGAGGAATTTTGAGGAAGCAGTGGTTGGTCGGTGCTGGGATCTCATATGTAATTACCACTCAGACTGAAGACTAGTATGTAATTTCAGATAAGAAATTAGCTAGAAGAGATCTAGCTAATAAGAAGTGATTTACAGTCTAATTTACACACATTGACTGGAAGATAGAAATTAGGCAGCACTTATGGGACCTGTATCAGACAGATAGAGCTCTTTAGATAAGTCTGGGAAGGCATAAGGCTGGGGAGCCACATAAAAGAGATAAGGACTGTCATGTGCCCCATTTGTCAACGTATTGGCATGTAGGTTGTATGGAAAGCAGCCAGTACACCTAGTGCTTCTATTAGTGATGAAAGATCTTCCAAAATTACTGAACATGTCTGTGTGAAAACCAGGCCCCTTTAAAATGTTTGTTAGGAGGCCATAACTGCAGGGTTTGCTCAGATATTTGCAATTTCCACAGAGTGTGCACTTTGTGTGTGTTAACTGGTGCTGCAGAGCCCCCCAGCACCACGGTTACAAATGAGCAGAGGTATGGGCTCTTAAGAAACAGGAGATGCAGTTCCTCCTGGGACAAATGTACAAAAACAACTGCAAACAGAATTTGGCATGAATTTAAGTTTGTAACTGCATTCTTCAGTTTTCTTTTTCATCTGTTTTGTGTGTAGAGTAGAGGTAGCCTGGATAACATGGGAAGGTCACACACGTTTTCCACATGGTCTCACTCTCAGTGAATTTCAGAGGGCATATGCAGTGGAACAGGTTAAATTAATGTACCCCAGAATGACAAGCTGGAGTTAATACCAGAAGAATTTATAGCCCATGTTACAGCATTTTGTAGATCAATCATGTTTTAGGAATGGCCAGTTTTTCTTGGTCTATTTTTATGACTTTAGAGGAATAGCAGATTTTTATGGATGGTAAGAAAATTCTGGCTTCTGCAGGTGCTTCTGACAACATGTAAGTGAATGCATCCAGATGGTTTTATAAATGTCAGCCTGAAAATTATCAAGGACATTTATTCTGATAGTAGTGGCCTTCACATTAGTAGGAATCAAAACACTCAGAAAATCACGTTTTCCAAAGGAAACTCAGCATCTGCGCTTCAAGTGCAGTGATGTATAAATTACCAAGGCTTTCATAACAAGATAAGTGAATAAAATTCTAAAAGCAACGTTTTTCTCTCTTATTTCAATTTTAGATTGAAGCTGGTTAATGAATTTCTCAGCTTGAAAGGAGGTCACCTGGAAGTACTTTGTTACTGCAAACCCTAGGGAATTGCTAATATGCATAGACAAAAAACACTCGTCTTGGAGAATCTTACCTTTAGTTTCTGAGTGGGAGAGCCGTGAATAAAAGAATTTCTTGATATTTCTATTGTTAAACTCTGATGTGCTCATTCTGATCAAGTGAACAAACTTTATGTTGAATAGCTGCAAAACCAATTTCCCTTAGTTCATCCCCTTCAGTGGTCCACAGCAGCAATAAAAGGAATATTTTGGAGATGATAAATATTTATGACCTTCCATAGTACATGCTCTCTCGTCACTGAATCACTCAAAGCAAGCAGAGAGAACGTTAACTTCTGTGTTTGTTAGATGAAGAGTTATGGACCATAGTATCTTGTTAAGAAAATAGCAACTGGGGAGAATTGTAGAGATGGTGATGGAAGTAACCAAGGAGAGGGGGAAAATCAGTAGGGAAAGAGAGCCTTTCTTTCCATCTAATGGACAGAACTGAAAGAGAAAAGAGTGAAGTCATTCTTTCGAATGCTTGATTTCCTATTAACACTGAAACATTTAAATTATTTGATGGAAGCAGCAGAAACAAAAAGAATGGCTTTAGGTTTTGTCTTGGACTCTGCATGTTATACCCCAAGATTCCCTAGTGACAAAAATGTATGGGATGAAAGAGGACTGACACCAATGCCAACCTGTATTTTGAGACATTGCTTATGTTTCTGGTGTTGCAAGGTGCTTGCCCCATCCAATCTTGTGGCAGCTGGGAGGAGAGGTATGGTTTCCGGTAACACAGCAATGTAGGTGTGCTCTGTTCCTGACAGAGTTGGCAATGATGCATGCTCCTTCTGGAATATTTTAGCTCCCTGATACTGAAAGATAAATGGCATATTCCTGGCTCTGTTTTACCATGGATGAAAGCTGTCAAAGGTAGATATGGGCGTGCTATCAACATCTGCTCCTTAATGATTAGAATGAGCATAACTTGAAGCAGCCTGGAGCCCATTTGAAATTGTCAAGCCCTTGATACTGTGTTAATACAAAGGAAGAAGTCTGTCTACAGTCTGTGTAGTCAAACTTGGCAATGGGTCAGTGAACACTTGTTTAGGCTCCCAGTGGCAATTTCAATCCCAGCCAGCTTTGGTTTTGGAAGGATAACTGAAATAAGTGTTGGGAATGCCCATTTTAGGATTTGTGCTTTGGTTCCAGAGCAATGTCAAATTTCCCCACTAGAACCACGGGTTGCACAGAAGATCTCAGCAAAATCCTGCTCCAAAGATTTTATTTTACCTTCTGTATAACAAGCACATCTTTGGAAGTTGAAGTTGGAGCGTATTGTAGGAGAAAAAGTATTCAGTAATTATCACTGAGGGAAGTGTAGGGTGGGAGTGAGGATAAATAAGTTCACTATAAAAATGTTCATGAGGAGTTGCAAGAGAAGAGAATGAGGTGACAGACCTTCAGAAATGCTATCTGAAAAGACAGATGTACCAGGGTGCAAGACCTAATGGTGGTAGCTGTTCTGAAAAATAGTGTTTTGTAGCTGAGAATTTTCTCTGTCAAATAGTGTGATTGTGTTCTTTGTATCTGTTTCTTCCATGGAAATATACAGGATATATAATACTTCAGGATATATATATATACTTTTGTAGTAACCTATGTATTTATGGGGGACTTTTGGATAAACTCAACTTTTTGGAAAGAGGAATTATGCTATGCTTGAAATAGAGGACACAAGGCAAGCTCAAGTTGCACCAGGGAAGGTTTAGATTGGTTATCAGGAAGAATTTCTTCACAGGAAGTGTGGTTAGCCATTGGAATGGACTGCCCAGGGAGTTGGTGGAGTCCCCATCTCTAGAGATGTATAAGAGATGTGTATCCACACATGGTGCTTGGGGGCATGGATTAGTGGTGGTTTTGTAGCATTAGATGTGTTTAGACTTGATCTTAAAGGTCTTTACCAGCCTAATTCTATGATTTTATTGTATTCCTCTGATACAAACTGCTCTTGTTTTCATCACTTTTTGAAAAGTATAGTTCCTTCTAAAATTATTTTTTTTCTCATGTTAATTATAAGGCAAATGCACATGCTATAAGCAGAACTGAGAGTTAGTGCTATGGACTGCATACATTGCTGTTCCTTTCTTCTGTAAAAGATCTAAGAGGTTTGTTGGATTTTGTTTCTTTGGTGTTATTCCTGTGACAAAAGATGGACCAAGGCTGAGTACTTTACAGTGGCTTTGTGAGTAGTTTACCTCTGGTATAGTTTTTGTAGTGAACAAATACTTAAAGAGAATTAGATGAAATTTCTATTGTAATTCTGAATCACTCAGTTTTACAGAATATTTAAATAACTTATAAGACTGGATGGTTATCATCATACGTCCTTAAAAGCCCTAGACAAACAAAGTGCATTTGATTAAAAAAGACCACCTTTCAGATTGACAGTCAAACATTTCAACCTGCACATCTCACTTGACATTTTAAAGATGCAATTTAATTTGTGATAAAAAGTTGGCTTACTTTGTTATGAAGATCTGAAACGATCACCTCTCCCAGTTGTTTTTATAGGCGTTTTGTGAAATATCAAGCCCTTGCATTATGTTGGCCAGCTCCAACAGTACAAAGTAATTTTCTGTACAAAGCAACAATTTTCATTTTTAATTACAAAAAGAAATTGAGGAAAGGAATAGTAGATGCTAAACTAAACCAGCAACACACAGTTGTTTTTCATCTTTACCTCATAAAAAAAAGCCTTTCTTCTCTGCTTATAGATGTGTCAGGGAAAATGTGCAGTGCTGCTGTTTACTATACCAAAGAGTGAAAATTAACTCAAGATAGAGTTTATAATATGAATACAAAGTGGCATAAGACAAGGAGGGGAAAGTATTGTGTTTTATTTTTAGCTCCACTGATTGGGTGAGAAAATGCTTATTTTTAAGTGGCCTAATCAGCCCATATGAGTTGCTGTGTTTCATCAGAAAGCTGCTGAAATCAACAGCTAAAATTAAGCAAAATGAAAGGTTGTATTTTTTAAAAGGAAGAATCTGTTTTATTATTCATAACAACATCTAATTAATGTTTAGAACTGCTATGAAGGCACAGCCGAGTATAGAGAGAAGAGGAAAGGCTTGTCTTTCAAAAACTCCTGAATTCAACAGGATGTTATCTCCTTCTTGTTAGAGGCCATGGCCTTCATTAAACAAGGTGATCCTGCACGGCTCCTGGCCCTGCTGCACACACTTTTTGTGACCTCAGGAAAAATATTTACATTTCGTTTGCTTAAGGTCCTGAGTGTAAGAAAGGGAGAATAAATATTCCTTTCCCCCTCCCTCCATCTGCTTTGTTTGTGAAACTTGGGCAGAGAGCCATGCCTGATTTATGACAGATGCCCAAGATGGTGTAATTATTGATAACAGCTATTTCCCAGCTATGCACAAGTACCTGCAGGGTTGTTTTGTACTTCTCCAGGGAAGTGCAAAGGAGGAGAGTCCCCACACAGAGCAGAAGGGGATTTTGCCTGGGTAGTTTGCCTAACGGGAGGAGGGGAATGAGCTCGCTGCATGGATCATTCTGGATCCTATTCACCTTATGGGTGGAGATGGTGAGTGTACTGAGGCAGGGAACCTGAGAAGGTGGGCAGATATTTGTGAACTTTGCCACAAACCTCCTAAGCGAGTCTCAGAAGAGGTGACTGGAGTCTGTTATCTCAGAATTATTGCTGCTTAATTTAAAGCACACCTGTTTATCACTCATGTTTAGCCTTGTGTAACTCAAGTCGTTAACACCTCCTGGTGAACCTCAGTGGAACTATTCTGGAATAGCCAGTTGTTGGGATGGGACAGAGCAGTGTTGCCCAACATGATTCTCACATAGGATTTCTGTGCCCAAATGACAAACCTATTACGAAGTTTAACAATTAGCTGTATTTCCTAAATCACAGTGGGTAACAAAATCCAAAAGGAATTTTGTGGGAAGCTTATATTGAAACAAAATATAGTCTTGGTAGTCTGATTTGTTAGATAATATAATAAAAATGTTCTCAAGTTTGGGAGGGCAGTGTTATAGTAATGCAAACACTGCAGCTCAGGCTTAACTTCAGCATCATCAGAATTCCAACGTGGGGAAGTTTTGTATCTCAGAAAAGAATATGGTATGTTCCCTACACAGGGAGAATAACTATGATCCTAAATATTTTTCTAATGTAATTTCCCTAAAACCATGGGAGGTCTTAAAGGTCTTTGCCCTTTCGAAGGGTGAAGTACAGCTGGAAAATTCAGCTTCATTGGTAAAAAGAAACCTGTTACTTTGAAGGCTGCCAGAAAATTTAATATCCTCAATAGTACATTATTAGTAGTACATAAAGAAGGTACCCATTCCAGGTACAAAGAAAGAGCCTCAGCTCATCCAGTGTTCAGCAGAGCTCAGTAGAGCAGGTGATTGAAAATGGCAACCATCAAATGTCTTTTTTTGAATGTGCGTTCAGCTGTCCTACTTGACAGGTGGCAATCTGTGATGCTCGAGTTTCTCAGGATGTACTGTGCAACTTCGTACACAGTCCCAGCTCCTAAGCAGTCTTTTGGATGTGTTGCTAAAATGCTGTTCTTCAGGGAGGAAGGCTGGTGTAGCTCCCCTGTTTGGATACAAGCAGACAGCACTGATTTTGAAATAGAGATTTTGTATTGGGCAGTGTAAATTTTCCATCTGTGCTGGAGGAGCTTCACCAATAGTCTGGCTGAAGCAATATGGTTTTCCATAGCCAGAGCTGTGGCGTTTCTCCCCCAGCCCTAGCAAAGCATCAGGGTCTGCCATGTGCTCGGCTGCACGGATCCATGGCCACAGAACGCAGACCTGGCAATGGGAGAAAAATGTGAGGAAATGGTTGTCAGCACAATAGGGCTTTTTCTATTTCTTTTTTTTTCCTCCCCAGAGCCACAGAACAAAACACAATTAGGCTGTATACTCACACGTTTCCATCTCCCCCAGATATTATTATGACTTCTTCTGCTCCCATACAGCCTTGGTGTACATGACCTAGATGCTTACTCCAGCGAAACTCAACTTTTGAAATGTTCCCAGAAATGTCTGTATCAATATAGTTCAAGTATGTGTTGCCTGGCTTGAAAGTTCCCCTGCCAAAAGAAAAGCACAACAATGAAGCATGCAAATGAGTCAGTTGTTTCAATTCCTGTGCCTTTCTGACTGCTAACATGCAATGGTCACATGATTGTACATCGTTCAGCTTTGCCATTTTTGACTTGTGAAGACACGTCTGAGACCGGCAGTAGCCTCCCCTTGAGCCACAGAACTCTGCTCTCACCCTCCTTGCTGTGCTAACCTTTGTCTAGAAAGAAAAGAAAACACACAGAAAAGAGAGAGAGAGAGAGAGCAGCAAGCACATTTTGACCACAATCTGTAGCATGGAGACCTTTGACCGCTGATCAGCTCTTTCATTACCAGCGTAGGTCACAGATCACCTAGCACAAGATGAGACCTAAAAAGATATATTATAAACTCTGTATAATAGCAAGTTTTCCCCCAGTCATGTTGCACCTACTTGTCAATTGTGTATTTCCTCCTGATCCCATTAGTTCCAGTCAAGGCTACATCTATATTTCCCTTCATGGTTTCTGTTGCAGATAGTCTGACACGTATCTCTTTTCGCCAGCCTTTGAAAACAAAAGGAAGTAGATGGTGGTTGTGAAGGGGCTTCTTTCTCTCATATGTTTCAGTGTTTTTCAAGGAGAGGAGAGGTTTGCACAGATGTGCTTGACAAATACCTCTGTCTTTATTAAGGCAAATGTCAGTTCTATGTGATTCTGGTGATAGTAATTTCCTCGACAGTGGTGTAAACTACAGTTCTAACCTTTACTGGCCTCCTGGCCTTGCTAAGTAATTTGCTTTGGGCTACCCTCCATGCTGCCTCTCTTTTCAATTTGTAATTTCTTGCACTTTGGAGAATTTGGGGGGGGTCTCACAGGTGGTGCTTCAGCTCTGAAATAGGAAGAATTATAAATTTTCTTAAATCATCTTAACCTCAGAAGATCCTGTAACATCCGTGTCATCCCAAGGCAGAAGCATAGCCTCACATACAGTAGTGCACATTGATTCCAAGTAACCACATTTGGAAGTTCTTCTACCAGCTTTAGCGTGCACCAGTACAGGGGAATCTCTTTCACCCACTTCGGGCCGTGCTTTATATAAGCCCAACAGTGCAGGTGATGACATCAGTGTATTCATTCAGATTTAAGGAATGCCTACTTTCTCTCTGCTCATATTCATTTTTTTTCTCTTTTTGCTTTTCTCAAGATGAGACATAAGATTTTTTTTTTGTACTTAGTTTAGCTTTTGTATTCTAGTGCCTACTGAATGATGTTCTCAAAGACTCATGTGTCACTCTCGGAGTTCATCATCTGGGATGGATTACATCCTATTTACAAATTTCCTTATTTCCCAGCTCTTTCAAATTAATCACAATTAAAATTACACTTCCTTATTACCCCTTGTCATAATGACTTGATGAGCTTTGCAAAAATGCCCTGAAATTATCTTGTTTATAAGGTTTTGTCCATGACAACAACACAAGTTTTTTCCTTTGAAATTTTGCACTTTCAGCACAACATTCCTCCACCTCCAGCTGTACAGAGCTTTTGAATCCACTGTTCAGTTAACAAAATTTGGCAGGGTTTCTAAGCCACAGGCATCAATTTCATAATTATCTCGCCCTTCTCCAAACAGAGCCGTTATTCCATATTCCTAACATATATAAAACTCCAGATATTGTTCTGAGCATCTCTTTCTCCGTTGGATTTCTGTAGAAATCTTACTGTAGACTTCCTTGCCACTCCTAATTCATCACCCAAACTCCAGCACTTACGAGCAAATGGAGGGTGGGGTCCTGTGTTTAAATAAACCTTTTGCTGTTCCTTTTCAGTTTTGTGAGAAAACACATCAGCATAATGTCCCATCAGTGGGCATCCTCCCTTCCGGCATGGGAAGCAGGCTCCCTGGAGAAAAACAAGTGTCTGTTACAAGATGTTATCCATTTTAATTCCAAAGCTTAAAGTACAATAAAACAGGGTGTTTCAGTCTTTTTTCCCTCCAGTTTATTTGAAAAGGTGTTTTTTTTCTGAGTTCTTAATATATTTTCAGTATTTATCAGAGTAGTGGAGAAAGGAGTTGAGGTGGTCAGCCTGCTTGCTTCATCATGCAAAAAAAAAACAACCAAAAAACAATCCTGAAAAAAATGAGTTGCAAATCTGGCCTGATTGTGTTTCTGCAGAGATCATGAATAAAGGCCTTACTGTATGCAGTATCTCACTGCCTGATCTATGACACAGGGAACATTTTTATCTACCGTAGGGTCCACTGAGGTGGCCTCATAATTGTGGGGTGGGTATCACACTGGCAAGGAGGTTCCAGCTGAGTGTCTCATTCAAATGGCAATGATATTTAAGCATATGAACACCGAAGATTGGGGCTGCATTTTATTTGCTCTGTCTGCTTTTTTTTTCTTCTGTAAAATCAATCAGACTATGTGAGTTGAACATTGAGATGAGGGTAAGCATGTATTCAGTTTCAGCTGAAAAAAAAATCTTTGTGATATTCAGTTACTTGGAGGTTCTTTAAGAAGTTGGATGTGTGGATCCTTGGGTATTTGAGCACTAGATAGAGCATCATCTGTTGTCTATTCTTCAGCTGGCAAAATCATTTCCCTCTCATTGCTAAATTGCACAGGGTTCTGGTTTTTATTCAAGACCCGAGTTACATCAGACTTCCAAGTTATGAGACAAAATCTCTACAAGTAACGGCAACTTCTCAGAATGTCCTGGGTTTATCTGGGATAGAGTTGATTTTCTTCCTAGTAGCTGGTATGGTTCTGTGTTTTGGATCTAGGATGAGAATAATGTTGGTAGCACTGACGTTGGCGTTGCTGCTGAGCAGTGCTTATACAGAACCATGGATGTTTCAGCTTCTCGTGCTGCCCTCCCAGCAAGGGTTTGAGGGTGCACAGGGAGCTGAGGGGAGCACAGCCAGGAATGACCAGAAAGAAGTCCCATAACATAACATATCCATTCTATATGGTGTCATGCTGAACAGTAGGACTGGAAGAACTGGCTTTGGGATTGCTGCTATGTGGGGACATCTGGTGGTAACTAATTCCACTGTGCATCATTTGGGGCTGTTTTGTGTGTGGCACTGCTGTGCTGTATAAATATTTGTCTCCTCTGCTCTAAATGCTGTGGGTATTTACTATTGTTTACAGATGTTTAGCCATTGACAAAATCCAGTACCTATCCTCTTGATGATGGGTTTCAGCAGGTTTGCATAGCACTGGTTTAAGCAGGCTGCCTTCAGCAAGCCCAGGCCCCTCGCTGTAAACCTACACAGCTGAATCCAATCCTTGCTAGCCTTCTTATATCTTCATCTTTTTTTTTGTAACTGCTTAGAGTGTGCACATTTATTGTCTTCATTTTCTTCTGGATCTGTTCTGGGGTTTGCTGCTTTTATATTTTTCCCATTTTTTGGCTGTGAGGATGAGGGCAGTCAGTAGGCCTGCAGAGCCAGCCTTGATTATATCACCTGGAGACCAGAAGCCATCTCAGAAATTACTAGGGAAAGAAGAGCAGGGCTGTAACCCTACCTCCTTCATGAACACATACCTGATACTCACCGATATAAAAGCTCGGTACGTTTCACACTGATAGCCAACAAATCCATTTGGAGTGATAATACTTTCAGCATAATACTGGAGGCTTCTTTTATGTCCACATCCAAAAGATCTATATGCTGGGAAAAACCCCGTGCAGATAAGATTAAAGGTGCGTATCTACCATAAAATCCAGGCCAGAACAGCATATATGGGTCTTTATGGCACAAAGCACTCTTGTGTCTACATCTGTCTTTCCGATAGAGAAAAGCAAGGTGCTGTCCACGTGTGTGCCAGGTGAAAGCCCATGGAGGTGGAGATGCACCTGACAGCCCTCTCACAGCCCCCAGTCCTGCAGTGCACACACTTGACTGCCTGAACTTTACATGAGAACAGAGGAGAATTTAGCAGAATTTCCCTTTCATATTTCAAAGACTGGAATAATTCATAGTTGCAGCATTTGCAAAACATGTAGTAGTTACTATGAAGTAGTTTTCATTTGCTTACCATTATCACAACATGGTAATTTGTAAAACCACAGTTTCCACTCACTTCTAGAATTAAAGATAATTATAGTAATTATTTTAACTTCAGTGGCTTTCAGTGTTTTTAAGCTCTGAAAAATGTGCGGTCATTTGACATTGGTGATTCTGTGAAATGCTCAGAAAAGCAAGATGCTTGGCAGCGTGTCCTCGATTTTGTCAGATTTATTTGAAATAAGTGCATTTTGCCCTCTGAGAGAAATTTGTGAGCTGCTAATGCAGAGCAGAAGAAAGTGTAATTTGTATTCCTTGTTATAAGTACTGTCTTTATTAGTCTGAAGCCTCTCCTTTATAGAAGCACAATATACCAATGGCAAGCTATAAAAATAGGCTCCACTCTGCTGCAGCGTGGGGGGACTTTGCTCAATTATAGGGTGATGTCGTGGAGGCACTGAAGTAATTGCAAGGAGGCACAGTTTCTAGTGAAATCAAAATTTCACCTATAGTTGCTCATCAATAATCATGCATCTTAAAGACATGCTGGTTGATGTTGACCAGGTATCAACTGGTCAACCCTTTGTTCTTTACACAGAGGGAAAGAAGAAACAAACAGAAACGTATTTTCATCTGTGTTTCTCAAAAACAACCTGGATCATCAAGGTTTCCTGAATTTCCAGAATATGTTTTCTTTATAGTTCCTTCTTTCAAACCAATTCAAAAGAGTCTGTGCTTTAAATTTAAAAATCTCAGCCCTTATGGTAAGCTTACTTTGTGCTAGTGCCAGATTCACTTAACATCTACACAAAGGAAACACAATACCTCTCTCCTTCTCGCATCAAAAGCTGTAGAAAGAACTTACTAAATAGCATTTCTAAAGCACTTTTTTACATAAAAGCACTGCATACATGTAAATATTATCAAACAGAAGAGATATGCACAAAGCAAGGTTAATATGAGAGGCAGGAGTTAACACTGTCTCTATTTTTAGGAGCTGCATGAACAACCCACTCCATCTGCTTGTGTTCAGTAGAGCTGGGTTTGATTTTTATGACAAAACGTGGAAGGAAGCATAGTGAAATACTTAATTTTTGCTGAAAAATTGGATGTTTTTGTGTTGTCACTTTTGAAGGTGTTTTGCCTCCAATTAATTCTGTGCATAGCAGCTTTCCATCTTGGTTCCTAACTTTTCAAACCAGTTGATACCAAGCATTTTTGAGAGCCAGATACCTACTAGTGGTTGAGATTTCAAAACATGTAGCTATGAATAACAGGTATTCTTATTTCTATAAGCTAGGGTTAGAAGACAGGATTTGGGACATCTATTTTGCTTTATCCCAGAATAACTGTTAGTAACTGCCCAGCTTTCTTTGGAGAGCATCAGCTATCAGTTCAGTAGTCATCTGATCATCTATGTTTTCAAGCTTGTGCTGCTCCCTTTGGAGACACTAAAGCTGCTAATGATATGTCTGATGGCAGTAATACTGGGATGAAAACAGTCATTTTTGGATTATCCGAATCTAAGATATTTAATTAATAGATGCATTCAAAAGGCTTTGCCTTGGCTCAGCCTTTCAAGACGCAGTTCTAATGAGGCATTACTTCTTTACAACATACGTACTTCTCATAAGGTCGTTGATGTTCCGAACTGCTGGAGGTACACGAAGCTGCCTGCATCCTGGCATTTTCTTCCCACCATTTGGGTAAAAATCCAGGTGGCCACAAGTCTGAAGAATCCCAGGAGCTGAAATATGTAGAATCATACAATGATGGAATGGCCTAGGTTGGAAGGGACTGGTAGCCTCCCATCAGATCAGCTGCCCAGGGCCCCATTCAGCATGGCCTCGAGCACCTCCAGGGATGGGACATCCAGAATCAGTGGAGACTGATCACCTTATGATATGCTGTAGTCTGCCTCTGAGTATGCACTGACCTTTATGTAAAAACTTACCAAAGTCAAAGAAGAGATGACCAGCATGAGTGTGAATTATATCAACAAATTTTGCATCTGAAGGATCCAGCCTAACCACTGGGGGAGTGTACTGGAAAAGAGGTCCAGCTGGATCCAAACCTAAATGAAAGGAGATGGGAATAATAACGTAAATAATAACTTTACTTATTTTCTAAGTGTGTCATTGCATTTCCTTCTTAACTCCTCAGGTAAAAATCTATTTTGTGTTGATGTGTATGTGTGACAGCCAGAAAAATAACAAGCCAGGTTTTAATAGAATGGTGTCTAGAGGCATTGCGGTGCAGTAAAAATTGGATGGATGGTTGGCTTACTATAAGGGAATAATGTCACAAGATGTGGTGGCTATAAGTCTGTTTTGTTTCCTTGGTGTTTTCTTGCACATCACTGAAAGATGTTAAATTTTGATATGTTACTCTAAGCTTGCATATTTGTCTGAGAACTTTTATTTGGTCAAAAAGCTATTGTTATTTGCAATAATGACACAGTGGCATACAGTGAATACATAGACATACATAGTGATGTATAGTGAATGCAGGGGGTTTAAAGTTTCATTTCAGATTTTCAATCTTACCTACTGAAATACTATGTTGGAGTGGACTCCTGGATCCAAACATGATAAAGAGTTGCTAATGTTACACAAGTCTGTTATTTCACATGTTGTAGAGTATATTCTTCCTGCTCTCTGGTATTGCTAAAGACTATATGCAGTGTGCTCTGGGGACCTGTGCAAAGTAACATATATTTAGCTCCAATAGGGAGAGATTTACCTTCCTGTTGCAGTTCAGCCTTTCTCAGGGCTGTGACAGGTGACATGAAATGAGTGGCATGGGATAGGATGTGCAATGGCTTCCTTTGAGTGATGTCGTGCTGGCTGTACAGTTACAGGAAAGCAGCACAGTGTCTGTAACATATTTGTTAGGTAGCAGTGACTCTGGTTCTTTTTTAAGCAGAATTAAAATATAAATCTTCTACAGTTGAAATAGCTTCAGTACCTGTTATTCTTCCAATGCCAGGTTTTCGTCTCCCTGCCTCCCCTGCAGCATGTGCTCCAAGACTGTGGCCAATGAAATGAATGTTGGCAGGAGAGTATCCATAGTCTTTCTGTGAAGATGAAAGGAAAATAAAGAAAACTAGGGTACTAAATGGGAGATGCGACCCAAAGGCATTGCAGCATGCCCTCGTGTCCAGAATGCGATCTGTATGCACTGGGAAGGGCAGGTGATGAAGGAGAGTGCTGTAGGTGGGAAGTTACTGCTGTGGGAGGTGGATTTGTACCAAGGTGTGGAAGAGAAGTTGTTCCCAACTCACTCTCTGGAGACAGTAACCTCCACTAGGATTGGGCAGTTTAGATAGAAATTAGGAAAAGGGAATTTGGTAAATCACAGAATGACTTGAGTTGGAAGAACCTTATAACCAATCTAATTTCAACCCGCTGCCATAGGCAGGGTTGCCCCCCACAATATCAGCTGCCCAGGGCCTCACCCAAACTGGCCATGAATGCCTCCAGGGACGAGGCATCCACAGCTGTTCTGGACAGAACTGCCAGTGCCTCATCACCCTCTGAGTAAAGAATGTCTTCCTATCATCTAACCTAAATCTCCCCTCTTTTAGTTTAAAGCCATTCCCCCTTGTCCTGAACATTGCTCTCACAAGTAGCATTACGCCTATCCAAAAGGTGAATGACTCCTCTGACTCTTCATATCCAGCCTATACCCCTCACCCTGAACCTGTCTGTTCAGTGGCTACAGTCTGTTCAATGGTTTTCAGCACCTTTTTCTATGCCATGCCCTCCGGGTGATAGCTTTGTGCTATCTGGGTTCTCCACCACCCAGATCCTGAGGAGCATTTCAGTTTGTGCAGGATTAGAGACCTTTTGTAACATTTTCAGCTGTAGTACTGCGTTCTGTACTTTCTGACTGTGTTGTATCAAATCTAAAGATGACACCGATCCACTGGTATTCATGTTCCACTTGTACCTCAAGCAAGTTCACAAGATAGACCAGCTCAGCCCCCACAATGCGGACATTGTTGACTGCATCCGTGTACAAACCACTGGAACCACCTCTCCAGTCAGTCAGAATGCAGTTCACATCTTCAACATAAAGCATGAACTGTCAGGGATAGAAACAGAAGGAAACAATCGTGAAGTACAACACTTCCAGGTTAGACACAGATCATAATTAGTTTTACTCTATGTGGGGATCTCCCTTCAGTTCTGTGAGTTCTGATTTTTGCATCTCACTCTAGCAGAACTGGCATACCGCTCCTGTCGTGAGTGCTGCTTTTACAGAAGCCTGTGAAGCATCAGTGGGCTCCAACCTGCGGGCAGAGAGCAGTGATTGCTCTTGTCAGTGGGGCTGAACCCCACTGGTGAGCAGTGAGGATAAATTGAATCACAGACTATCCTGAGTTCAGAGGAACCCATAAGGATCGTCAATTCAAACTCCTATTGAGGATAGGCACAGGTGAGTATAGGTTTATCCTCAGGACTTGTCTGGTGATTAATTTTGAAAGAAAAGAAAATTATACTGCTCTGAGGGGATTCGATTTAGCAGTGTGTTTTTCTAATAATGTCCTAGAAACTCAAATCTTATTCTTACTCAAATCTTACGCTCTTATTCAGAAAGTTGTACTGCAAAATGATGCCATATGCACCTGCTGTGTTTGTGTGACTGGTAAATATGCACCTTTTCCCCATAACTGCTACAGAATCAACACAAGGAGGCAGAATGGAGGTAGATTTGAATGCTGCAGGTTTGACACACAGCAGTTTCAGTTGTTTTCTATGTCAGCTGCTGTTATTAGTTATAGGGGATCAGCTTATCTTAGTGCCTCAGTTAGAAAAAGAGGAAAGAATGATTTATTTTTTATTGTCCAAGCTGTAGTCTTGAAAATGTATACATTTGGATCATCTAATGGGATTCACAAATTTGAGTTCACGTGCTTGAACTGTTCTGCCTACAAATTCATCTCAAACAAACGATTCTATTTAGACACTTCAGGCAGGGGAACTTTCTGATGGCTCATTCTGAAGCAATTTCATTTTTGAAGTATGCCTAAATAAAACCAAATCAATCTGCTGAACAGAGCATTTTGGTTTTGGTAGATCAAATGCCTCACTAAATCTGAAATGTTTAGCTTGAACTTTTGCTGAGGTGAGAAAGTGACTTTTTCCCCGTTATTATTGTCAAGGAATTGAAAATCAATCAATTACAGTTTTCACCACAGGGGTGAATGCAGCAAAAGGGCATTTAGCAAGAGGCTAAAGTGCACTGTGCTCATAGGTAGGAACAGGTCAGTCTTGTGAAGCTGAACTTGTTTCTAAGGTTCCCTTTCATGCATTCCCAGAATTAACAAGAAAACAGAGAAGTAAGTTCTAGATGGGAATCATAAGGCAGTTGATTGGGAGTGTGTGTGGATCTTTGCACTTTCAATACAAGTATGATGGCACCGTACTCTGCACATGCTTGCTATCCAGGGCAGGTCTGCTCCAGCAAGGTGGCCGTGTATAATGAAGCGAGTTTTCCTGTATGCTCGAAAGTTTGAAGTTTTGATAGTTGAGGGATTTGAAGCAGAAATTTTCTGTGCCAAAACAAACAAACAAAACATCAACAATGTGAATGTTCTCTGCCACTGCACACCGATACAGGGCAAAGTAACCCAGTAGTTCAGGCTTAGTTCTCAAATCTGAACAGATGGGTCTTGTTCCTGATCCTAAACTGCTTTGCTTGGGAATGTTAGCTAATGGCTTCAACAACATTAACTCCTAGTTAATTGAACTAGTGATACTGACATCCTTTCCTCAGTGCTTTGAGATACATTGGCACAATGTGTTGTGTAAATAATAAGATTTTATGAAAATTGGTCACAAAAATAGAAATCTTCTGCAAGGCTGACTTTGACTCTGTGCACTTTTATCTTCCTTCCTGTTTTTCTTACATAGGACTTTCATCTCTCATCTTTTCATATCTTAACGATAACCCAGACAACATGAGGAAGGCCATGAGGCATACATCACAGGCTTGGGGCTTTATCAGGAGCTAAGGCATTATTTTTGTTAGCAACAAAATTCTGAATAACGTGTTGTTTTGAAACTTGGCACTTAGTTATTTTTTGTTATAGTTTGGCAAGTTTAAAAAGATTGTCGTGACCAAGTTAGCACACATAGACCTTCAGCAAAAGATTGATTCAAGTTAAAACTTCACAGGCTCTCTTTAGTTGGAGATGTTGTGCTTGTTCTGAGCTGACTCAGAGAGTTATTAACGCCTCTATTATCTGTGACTGCCATTTATGAAATAAAAAAAAATAGAACAAGCAAACAAAGTAACAGTCAAGTTTTCTTCAAGACAACCAGAGCAAAGCAGATTCTTTTCATTTTTTTTAATATTATATTACTTCATTTATCCTTATGCTTTGCCCAAGTCAAATTTGCAGTGGTGGTCATTCTCGATTTTTTTCCTTTAGTTTCCTCTTCTCCTTTCTAACTTTCCTTTAATTTTTCATCCAGCATTCATTTTTTATCCATTCCTTTCCATCTCCGATAAATACTTTTACTTTCTCTTCCAATCTTCTATTATCTTCTCTACGTGCTTTTAGGGCTCAGTGTTGACCTTCACATGAGCAGAGTCTCTGAGACCAACGTATTGTTAAAAGATGTGTGTGGGCCTGCAATATATTTTTCAGCTGAGACATGGGACCAAAACTGAGCTTTCCTTTTATACTGCCTTGCCTGCTTCTAGATTTATAATGATTAAACTGTAACTGGATTTGAGCCATGTACATATTGTAGAATACGGATCAGGGCCTCTGCTGGGAGACCTACGAGTAAAGGTGTAGGAGAGAAGAAAGAGTTTCTTACTTGGGAGTTCCAGATGTTGTTCCTAGTGTAAAGGTGGAAATTAGTGTTCACAGCTGCTGGAGAGCTGGGCACACCTGCTAGCTCTCTGCCTGGGATCCCAGACCAAGGGGGATTGTCAGTAAAGCACCCAAGCCTGTCATAGCACACTTCCTTTCCTGAGGAACATGAAGAACAGTGTCAGTGCTCTAGGAATGCAGCAGGCCAGCTTTGACCATTGACAAGAAGCTGACAGGGCAGTGTTAATAGCAGGGAAATGGAAAATGGATGGTTCAGATCAGCATGGCACATGTGTTCATTTACATTATGGGCTCTGTTGTGTTCTTGTGCATCATGAACAGCCTAGAAGCTAGAGCTTCAGTCTAGAGCTCACCTAGAGCTTGGTGAGCTCAGGAGAAAGCATGATTAATTTGTCTAGTATATTATTAAAACAGCCACCAGAAAAAACAGACAAAAAAGCCCTGGATCCTTTCTGTGTTCTGAGAACAAACCAGCCTCTGCTGCCAGCTCAGAGTAGTCCTTCATTTTGTTCTAATGCTCCGGGGTTCATGTAAATTGTTTCTTCTTTTGCAAAACACACTACTAGTTGCTCTACCACTTATATAAACCACCTCTCTTAAATTTTATCAACATAAGGATTCAGTGGAAGTGATGATGTCAATAGGAGGAGAGGAAATTACCTCACGTCTTGCCAGAGGAGGTTCAGGTTGGATATTAGGAAAAACTTGTTCTCTGATAGAGTGATAATGCACTGCAACAGGTTGCCCAGGGTGGTGGTGGAGTCACAGCCTCTGGAGGCTTTCAAGAAAAGGGTACATGTGGCATTGAGGGATGCAATATAGGGGGCAATACTGGTGGTAGGTGGAAGGTTGGATATGATGATCTTGAAGGTCCTTTTCAACCTTGATGATTCTATGAGTCTATTCTACAATTCTGTGAATCTAAGTGCAAGCCTGGAGCACAGCACAGCCCAGGGAAGTGTCATCTGTTCCTGTATGGCAGGAGTTTCCCAATTTCTGTGATGGCTTTAATAAAATAACAAATATGACAAATGGGTGTTGCCATTAAATGCCATTCTCATCCACCATGATAGCACAACAGTTGTGGAACTGCAAGTCATTTTTATGGTTATTAAAAAGACAATGAAGACGAAGAGAAGCTACTGTCACCGTGCATAGCTGACAGAACCAGAATGCATCAGACCGTGACTATTTGTAACTTGGTACAAAATGCAGGGTAGGGCACCATATATTGGAAATACTTTCAGAGGAGGAAACTCTACAGAGCTGTAATTTAGGACTTCACTAGAAATTCTGTCATTTTCTTTTCCTCTGATGCTAGGGAACTTCTGGATTGTATTTCACTGTTTTTCCTTTTTGTCCCTGTGCATCCATCCCAATGGAATTATGCTTTCCTATTGGTAAGAAGATGTTTGAGACCAGGACTATTTTCTTGTTGTCTGCATGGTGCTGTGCAGTGTATGTGCCTTGGTTGGCAAAGTGTTGTGGTTGCCATAAATGCTCCTGGTTGGTCGGCATGGGTAGGGAACACTTCTGGAAGAATTTTAGAATCCATTATTACATAACAATACCTTTCTAGTTCCCTTTCTGTTTGCTGCAGAACCCTTTAAGGAATTAGAATGATAGGTTAAATAGGTTTAAAAGGCATGACAGAATTCATTACTGCTAATGAAGAAATCTATGACATCCATTCCGAAACATGTTCTTTTTCTAAAATGTAGTTATTCCAGAGTAAGCTGCGCACAACAGTTTTTGCTGCTTATGGACTTTATCAGCTATGTGTCCTACCTTTGGCTGCATCAAGAAGAAAAAGAGTAGTGATCCATACTGTAAGCACCTAAAGCAAAAAACCAAAACAACATAATTCAAAGTTAATTAAAAATAAATCCAGAATTCACCTAAGAGTTTCCTTGGTCCAGTAATAGAAGTAATAGTGACCGCAGAAGCAATTCAGGCATTTAATGAACTAGAACCAAAAGAATAAACATTTCCTTAAAGATAGCAATAGCAAGAAAATACCTTTGAGATTCTTTGTTTGCCATGGAACTACTGAGTATAGAAGATGTCCTCTCAGCATCTCTTAAAGATTCCCCTCTGACCTTGACAAACAGAAGCTTTTTGACCTGTAGAGCTGCAACTTGTGTGCAAGTGAATGAATTTTGTAAGGGATTTGCTACAACATTTTTTAATAAAGTTTCTCCTAGGCTTTAAAAGAAAAATTACTCACATGAGTGCTAATCAGTGATTGTGTTTTAAAAGAACAGAGGCACAATATCTGCATTTCCAAAACATGCCAATAGCAAAGATCAAAACGAGTTTTCAAGACTGTCATCCTTGTACACTTATCAGTACTTGATCACTTAATCACTAGCTGATACATAAACATCAGAGTACATGGAACCAGCCATGTTTCAGGTAAAGTAGGGCATGTATTTTATGAGTAATCTTAGTCACAGTAACTTATCTTTAAAGGAAAGATGAGGAATTACTGAGGTACCATTAGTCAGTGAGATAACACATGTAGAGTTTGACGTTGTAACTTGTTTTCTACACTCTGCATATTAACAAGGTGTGCAGAATATAACATGGACAAAAGAAGAAAAGTAAGAAGGGCATGCTTACTATGCTGTGGATGTTGACAGCTCATCCTTTGAAAACTCTGGTATCAGGCTCTGATCCTACAATAAGTCCTGCATCTCCTCCCACCACAGTCCCCGGGAGCTGGTAATTTGCTGTTAGGAGCCAAGAGTTCGTCCCTGTCGGACTCACTGCAGATTCATGCGTGTCCTCCTTCCACCTCCTCTGCTCCACCGCTCACAAAATACCCCATGCCCACCATGATTTGAGTCCCTCAGATACTCTTGGCCCCTGTGTATCCCATTTACCTTGGCAAGGATCAGGTGAGTTCTTAGAGTCCGCCGTGGCTGATTGCAGCAATTGTAGGAGCCTTTTGGAGCAGCCATTGGAAAGCGGGACAGCTCTGGGCCCACCTTCTGAGAGGACGCTCACCCTCCCACCACTGTGCAGCATCTGTGGCTACACTGCCTGGTGCCAACAGAGTTATCGTTGTGTCAGGAATGCTAAGATGTCAGGAACCAGTTTAGACGAGTTGCTGTGAGACTCCGCCTGTTTAATGCAAAGTTTCAAATAGGGTGTTACTGTCATTTGTCAGTAATTTAAAGCTAAAAAGTACAGGGAGGTGGGATGCAGCCTTTCAGCATCAGAAGTGGGGTTTCTACCATCAGCTAGGTGCCCCATCTCCATGCAGTGCTGAGTTGGGCTTCAGGCTGACTTTGCTACAGCCATCTGCATGATGCCTGAGTCCCAGTATTTAGGATCCTGTTCCAAACTTCTAAAAGCAAAACCATCCCACTTAGACCTGTTCCCTGCCTTAAATATTTCAGTCTTAAGCAAACTTTTCAAATTTGTATTTGACAGATGATTACAGCGGCACGCGAAAAATGTGTTGAGAGATCAGGTAGCATGTATGTTTTCAAAGTATAAGCTGTTACTTGAGAAAAATCAAAGAGACATATGAAAAAGGGTTAAAAATGTAATTGAATGCTCTGACTCCTCTTCTTTGTTCATCTTATAGTTATCTCAAATGTAGTTTTGCTAGTGGATGCATTACTTGACTCTTCTTTGAGAAAATGACAGGAGTGCTCTCCAAGAGAAAACAGTTCCTTGGACAGGTTGCCACCACATCCAATTGCCGTGGATCATCATAATTAAACTGTATTAACTGCAATCAATTTAGTTTTTAGTTTTTAGATTTACAACATCTTTTCACAGAGAACAGTCACACTACTGTCTACTGTGGCTACTGTGACAACTGCCACACTATCATGCTAACATTTCTGATCAGACCTTCCTAGAAATCTTTGTTCCTCTATGTAGATGCCAATGCGTAACTCACATCTCAGCACTTTAATGCAAAATCCTTTATTGGATTACTATGGCTCCTCCTAAGTAAAGGGTGTGCAGGAAGGGGAAACTCCCTTTTTTTATAATCCTTTCCACTGACTCATGACTCTTATCTCCTATCTAATGTATAGATATATGAGAGGGGTTTGAGTAGTTCTAGGGGGTGCTAGGTTCAAAATAGGGTTCAGCAAGCAAAAGTGCCAACCGGTCTTTTAGAAGAAATGAAAAAAGAAACAAAAAATCTACATGTAAGTTATCGCAGGTCATCTTGGTAGAAACTGGATTTGGTGATAGCTTAAGTGCTCAGATCTGTGATGCTACAGTGCACGGTATTTTCAGATGTGTTATATAACTTCAAAGTAAAGGGAGTGAATGTTTGTGTTTTTGTCTGTAAGCATTAACAGACAAACTCAGAAAGGATGATTCAATAGACCCCACAAAGCCCCTCCGCCCCCCCAAAATTAGTATCTAATCTACATAACCTGCTTCTGATTTAACTCTACCAACTATAATAATTTACCTTCACATATTCACCTATCACCCATAATCCTGACTTTGTTCTATCCTCGCAATTTCTTCCTACTTCAGAAGTGTACTGCAGGAGTAGGTCACTCAAACTTTTAAGGTAGTCTATTTGGTTTAATAAAGTATTATTGTTACTTCATTCTCATAGATCTTACCTATAACTGGAGTATTTTGGTGCATGTTCCCTCTGGGGAGGTAAAGAAAATTGAATTATCCATTACAGTAAGAATCCTTTCTGGAACCAAAACCTACCTCAACCCCCTGCTGCTATGTGGACTTTAACAGCAGCCTGATGGGGAAAATTTCATATCACTTACAAGATTTGGTGACTTTGCCAAATTAACACTAGAGTGACAAGGTGGTTAGGTCTCTTGGTTTTACCTAGGATGCAGCATCGCTATCCTAGTCCTAGATGCAAAGCTGTGCTCCACAAAGTCCTTGTAGATAATCATTCCAGCTGGGAATTGGAGCTTCACTGCTATAGGCTTTGCTCAAAACGTGAAGGGGATGTTTAAGAAAGTTCATCTGCCTTGTTGCAGCAATCAGATGTGACAGCTCTCCTCCGGTGTTTGAGAAGAGGTTGCTGGGAGGGCAAGGTATTCGTATTTGTACCCAGAAGACAAGCATGAAATGGGTTTTTCATGCTCATTTGCTAATGCCAGGAAAGCTCATAGCTCAGCAAGATTGCTGGTTGTCAGCACTTCCCTGTCAGCTTCTGGAAGTCTTCGCTGTAATTGGGTTAACTACTTCAATATTATTTGCCTTGGTTTTATAGAACTCATTCATGCACCCATCTTATTTCTCAGAGAACTTAGTTTTTTCCCTCCTGTTCCAGAAGTACTGGGAAACAAACTTCTTGTTCCACTCAGCGAGAGTAGATGGACATCTGTCTTTGCCTCTCATTACCAAAACCAGAAAGAAAAATTCTTTCTGTCTTAAAGTTTTATCCATTCATTTTTGATTTCTCGAGGGAACAATTGGCTGAATATTCTTTCTTCAGCTTAGTGCAGTCTCCTGAAACCTCCCTTCTGTCGCAACATGTGGAAACTTCTGTGATCAGGGCATTGCATATAATACGACTTTAAAGATAGGACTAAAGGGAGAAATCCTTTAAGTCATTGTGCAGAGCTGCTCATGCAGTTTTTTTATTTTTAATCTTGAATTGCAATTGCAACCACACGTCCTGTCTTAGCCTAGAGAGTAAGCTTTCTGGGTAGGAACCTACCTGTCTACTTCTGTGCACTGTGGGGTATGTAACTCAGTTTTGGGGAGTGTATGAATAGTTTTTATTATTAGTGCTAGCAGTAATGTAAAGGTCACCTTTTTCTGGTATGTCTGCTGTAGGATTGTCCCCAAGGAAGCAACACTTTTACTTCCTTAAGTAAAAACTTAAATACTACTAAGAATTCTATTCTTCCCAGTCTGCTTGCCTGCTGAAATAGAAATGGATTACTGTTTGATTATCTGCTATTCCTTCATCATGATCCAGCTTCTAATATCTTTATTAATGCTAATCTCGTTGGGATCACTCAAATAATAAATATTTCTTAAATAGAGGAAGAGCACCACATGTAAAGTTTGACTTGCTCTGTATTCTAATACGATTTAAGCCAACAGTTGTGTGATTTATTTATACTTCCAATGGAAGCCTACATTTTTTTCTTGTATTTCTCCATGTGAGTCTAGAGATACCATAAGATTTGATCTGTTACGCTTCTGAGTTTTGCTCCGTTTTGTCTATGTCAGAGAGTAGAGATAGGCATCTACTTTCAGTCCTTGTACTGCTTAACTTTCTTTTGGCAAAATTCAGTAACATCAAATTTAGATTGAAAAAAAAAAAGGAAAAAAAATGATACTTTCAAAAGGCTGATTAGCTATCGATAGTGCAAAAAGTAGTGAAAGACATCCACAACTTTTGTGATTTTCCATAACAGGCATTTCTTTTTTTCTCTTATCAGCCATTTACCTTGAAATTATTGCATTGGTACTTTTTGAAGTTGGAAATTAGTTCAAGAAAAGAGAGTTAAAACCATATAAAATGGATCTCACAGATTCATGGAAAAGCCATAGCTGTTCTCAACAACGCTGTTGTAGGAGGCTATGCTAAATGAATTGTAATTGATCATGATGAACTTTGTTACACGCTTTAAGGATTACATGGAGTGGTGGAATAGATGCTCTAGCTGAAGGTCTTTGAATTTGTATTTCTAAATTTTAAAACGTCTTAATTAAACTTGGTGGTCATTAGTAGCATAGAAGGTTATCCTTGATGAGATAACTGGGAGAACTGTCTGCACACACGATCACTGAAACACTGAGCCTTTAGAAACATTTCTAGACTTTTTTTAGTTCTTAATTAATGTTTGCTTGAAACAAAGGCAGTCATGTTAAATAACAATAACTTGCAGGTTGACTGGCGCATTTTCAGTATGTTGATGAAATTCTTATCTGTTTATTTCTGGAAGTCCAAAGACTAAAGGTAAAGACACAGTCATTTTGTACTTTCTAGCGTTCTGCCAGATTTCTGTATATTTCAATGTTAGTTGGGTATTTAAATATCCTTACATCTCACTTTTCTCAGTGTTTGTAGTTTTTGGAGCAGAGCACTCCATGCTGAAAAATGAATGATAGTGCCAAACAGTGGTAGCAGCTTATGCAAGCCATTAGCTGCTCTTAAATAGAAACAACTAGTTTTATAACCATGTGGCTTCATAACAGGCCTTTTATATTGTATGTGGCCTTGTTTATGTGGGTTTGGTTGCTATTTCACAAGCGCTGTTTTTGTTCCTCTGCACTTCCTCTAACTTTGGTCCTGTACAGGTTGACGTAAAAGTGTTGCTATGTTCGTCTCACTATCTTTAGGTTCTTACCTACTTGTTTGGCAACCCATGTAATGATTTAATAAAGCTGTGTATTGTTTTTTCGGCATCCTTTATCCTGCACCATGGGTTTGTGCATGTCCCTGTTTTACCTCTCCTCCGGAGAGGAAGTTTGGTCTGGGAGCACTATTAGAATTAAATCAGGTTTTAACAGAAGCATTCTTGCCTTCTGCTGTTTTTGGCACAGCACTTATTTTTGCTTATTTAAGAGAGGCCAGCCAATACAGGGAGGGCTGTGAAGAAAAGTAAGTAATTTGCACTATTTTCCTGTAAATGCACTGAGTGAGCTGCAGGATGGCATCTTTTTGCCTTACAGGCCAGTTGGATCGGTGTTTCATCAATAGAACTTCAGAAACACTGAGCATTACCATTAAAACTTTAAGCCTTTTGATTTTGAAGCCATGAGGATCAGAGATAATTGTTCTTTAAATACAGTGTTGAAAAAAGCTATCCCAAATGAGAGTGGCGTGCGGCATGGTCACAAACTCATTTTGTGTGTAAGGAGTGTGGGAGTGGAATGCTGCCATCAGCCCAGCATGCAATATACAGAGGCATTAACACGATGATTAGATCTAAATAAGTCTAACTGGAATATTTCTTAACCTGAGCCCAGCTCCGCCTCTTTTTGCCATCAGCTGAAGTTCTTCCCATTGCTTTCAATAAGTGAAGGCAGAACCAGCATTTCAGCATCGATTTCAGTGCGTGTACAGTTTGGTTTGTATTTGAGGTGCACAAAAATATCTGAAAAAATGTCAGGTATCAACATATTTTCAGAGATCTGTTACACTAAATACCAAGTGTGAAGAACTGAGGAGTAAAAGCACCCAGGGCTGGTTTGTGTGTTGGTTCATGCTGCTGAGGACAAGAGGTAATGGCCTTAAGTTGTGCCAGGGGAGGTTCAGGTTGGATATCAGGAAAAATTTCCTCTCAATGAGTGGTGAAGTAGTGGCACGGGCTGCTCTGGGAGATGGGAGAGGCACCGTCCGTGGGAGCGTTCAAGTACTGTGGAAATGTGGCACTGATGGACATGGTCAGTGGGCATGGAGGGGGTGGGCTGACAGTTGGGCTGGATGATCTTACTTGTCTCTTCCTTAATGATTGCATGATTCTGTTCTGGGATTCTATGAAACCAATTGGGCAGTTGCAAATGTTTGTCAATGATTGCAGTCTGCAGGCCTTGTTTTCACAGAGCAGAGTCTGATTTAGTTTTATGAAAAGAAATAGCTACTTAGATGTTTTTATAAATTACTTCTTAAACATTGTGTGTTAGATAAAATCTTCCAGTGACAACAAAGGTCTCCTAAGCCCTCAGTTGTCCTGTCTTGTGATGAATATAGCACAGGTGTTCTGGATGTTCCATGTCCCGGAGGGGTTGGTCACCTAGGATGTGACCAGTCCAACTGCAGTTTGAGTTGGTTAAGGTTAATGTAAAACATCCAGTGTCCAAAGCTGGAATTATCAACAGCCATAAGAGGGCAGAGCTGTGCACAGGACAAGCCATGAGTGCTTAGGGTCTTTGGTTTGTCCTTTATAGATGTTCTCAGCTGCACCCTTTATTCCATTGGGATTTCATCACTGCAACTGTTATCATATCTCACCTTGCAATATAACTTTAAAAACTTGTGAAATATAATGATTGAAGTTGTTATTTCTTTTACGCTGTAGTTCTGCCTGTGTCTGCTATAAACATTCATATACCTCAAAGTGAAGCAATATATACTTTCAGAGAATTGATAATGATAATATATTTCAAAAATGATTCCTTTGTGAACAGAATCATGGCCTCATTTTCTTAGAGGGCCCCTTGAATTGCTGAGAAATCCACCCAAAATTAGCTGTGTTGATGTCTGAATACCAGCATCTTTATCCACAGCTGCAGTTGATTTGCAGAGACACTATGATCCCTAATTAGACCTAATGATTAATCTATATTATCAGCCCCAAGAACATGTCCTGGTTCCTATGCTGGGGTCTGTGCTCTGACAATGTGCTCCTTCTATGCAAGGATGAGATCCAACATGCAATAACTTTCTTCATAAAAACAAAAAACAAAACAAAAAAACCAAATTGATGCTAATAGGAAGCCAATAAGCATAATTACAGTTGTAGAAACACCTCCTGCTGTAGAAACAAATGCCTGTATGTGTTTATACAGAGTAAAACTCAGGAGGTAATACAGAGGGCCATGAAACTGAGGGTACTTTTGCATTCACCTTTCAGCTCCAATTTATAACATTATGTCCATCATCCCATTGCCAGTTATTTGCATCACAGCAGCACCTAGAGGCCAGCTCCACTCAAACATGAGAAGGAAAGATCTTGATGCTGGTGCATCATATTAAAAACATATGAAAAGTGGTTGCATTTTTTTGAGGGTTACAAGTAGACTTCATGTAGATGAGTAATACTTCTCCTCTCACAGAGACTGAATAATAAATCTAAAATGCCTTATTTCCTTGAAGAAATTGCAGGAGGAACTATATTTGAAGTGAGAAGGAGAGAAATCCCCAAAACCTACCTTTCTGGTAGTAAAACACACCCTGACAAAACAGTGCCATTCAGTGGAGATCTATTAGAGCTCCATATTAGAAATAAAATAAAATCTTGGAATTTTGGCAAGTAAATAGCAATATTTGCACACAGATATGAGTTATATATTACAAGTGGCTGTTGTATGTTGCTGTTAGGGTTTATGATAGAAACCTGCGTCAGTAGATTTGAGCTTTTTGATGTGGCATATGAAAGTGGCACGCACCCGTATCTTCTATGCAAGCAGAAAATAACAATTTATGTTACTTGAATTCTCAAAGGGTTTGAATAGCTCTGTTTATGTGCATTCAGTTCAACAGGAATAAATCATACTCAGGGTAACCTGATTTTCAAATATGTCTGTTTTCTTATATTTGCTCGAGTATTTTCTGAGAAGCACTAGGATGAATCACTTGGTTTACGTAATTGCATTGTAGATACATTTGGAGACAACTGTGTTAAAAGGATTTTCATTAACCCATTGGTTAAGGTAGTTTCCCTGGAAACTTGAGAAGGATCCTTCTCACTGCAGTCTTTTATTTTTTTTCTTTTTTAGTATTTGTGCTGCTTTGTTTGATAAAATGTGAAAGAGTATATGCTGATTGCATGAGTGCTTATTTTCTCAGCTCCTGGCATTGCTGCAGCCAGAGCCAGAGTTATGGTTTACATCTCTGAGTGTGACACAGGGACAAACGACAGCTGGTAATCATAAATATCTCCCAGCAATAGTTTGCAGGTATTTCTGAATTAATGATTTTCCTTACAGCTGGTATCCTAAGAGAGGCAAATTAACATAGCTCTTCACCTGTTTTCAGAACCCTCTTTATATTGTCCCAGACACTCCTGAACCAGTAACTTCAGCTGCGATCTGTTTGTCAGTCCTGCTGTGGTGCCCTTCCTCCTACTAAGCCACTCCTATGCCTAGGGCTCGATGTCTGCTCCCATCACCTGCCACCCTCCTACACAACTTCTGCAAAACATTCCTCTACTTCACTTCATGTGCAAGCATCATAATGACGCCCTCAGCTCTGCTCTGAGTACCTGCAGCCTCCTTGCAGGAGCATCTCTTCTCCTCCTCCCTCCTCTCAATGCAGTTTTTTCTCACTTTTGCCTGAAATGAGATTTTTGTCTCTCCTGTGGTGATATGTGCCACAGGGCAACAGTTCACTTCCAGGTGCCATAAAGAAATAAATATGAGCATTCTCATTTTACAGGCAGTGTTTTTGCATGAAGATTACATCTATGCCTATCGATCCAAACCTGGCCCTGTTCTAGTGGAGCACTCTGACTGCCGTATGCATGGGAAATGGCATCCAAAGTTCTGCTTTAAAGTCTCTGGGCCTCACAGGAGGGCTGCTGTTATGAGGGAGGGAAATTGGAGCTTTTTTGGTGATCATACAGGTTTTCAAAATCTGGTATGTCCTTCTAAACTTGAAGATGGTGCTCTCTGCTGTTCAAAAAAGTGGTTAGCAGGACGTGTGAGCTGCCCAGAGAAAAAAGTGAAAAGGCAAAGCAAAGATCTCTAAAATAAGTGGGCAAATTAAGACATTGCAGTATGAAAAAATCTTTGTGAGGAAGCAATTAAGCGACTGAAGGAAAGGGAAAAGGAATACAACTTGTTTATATTTTGGTATCCTCCATGTGTATTTAGCTTAGAATCTTATTGGTATTTGAGAAGCGTTAAGATGCTCCTTATGTATCTGGTTATAGATGTACAGTCATGAATAAGAAATACAGCTGTGTTGTTTTGGGAAGCTAACTTCAGATATTCAGTATTCTTTTAGGCAAAATATTTCTGGTTAAAGAAGAAAGCACTGCAGATTTTTTAATGGCTATCACAGCTATTACAGTTACTAAACCATTTACTGAAGATGTGCATGCTCACACTACCACCTACTGCAATTTCTGCCTGAGCACATCAGCATGTCTTTATTATTAATGAATTTTTCTAAATGATTAGTCTAGCTGATGTACTTATTGATTATAGTAGTAACTCATCATTAACAGCAGAAACAAAATATGCAGATGTTGCTTTGAAAGTAATGCCTCCTATTTATTTCCATGGAAAGTACAACAGATACAAAGAGCACAGTATCACTATTTAATAGGGAAGATTCTCAGCTACAAAACACTGTTTTTCAACACAGTCACCTCCATTAGCTTTGCTTTCTCACCAGTGATGGACCAGAGCCTGCATGCTGCCCTCATAAAAATCTGCCCCAGAGGAGGTGACTGCTATCCCTGATACTGCTGCTGAAATGCACTACCCACCATCTCATTGTGACCACATCCACTCTTTGGTCTCCATGTACACTCAGTAAGCATCGTTCCCACCCAGACTGCTTCTGAACTACACAGCTGTGGGCTTGTATGAATGAAAAGCAGCTAGCTTGTATGAGAATCCTGTTAGTAGGTAGGGTTATTTGGAAAGGCAGAGTAGGTCGTCTTGATCCCATGTGCTATGGTGTGCAAAATCACAGTAAATCTCTAAGATCTCTAGTGCGCATCTACTACTGTGCTGTCATTTGAGTTCTGAAGTACAATTTTCTGAAACAAGCAACACCGTGGCACATACAGCTGTAATCAGGGACTGAAATCTGAAACCAATGCTTTTGAGAAATGACTGCAGAGATGAATAATTATCCAGTGTGGCTGTTTGCAACGGTGTTCCAAAGTAGAGTGCTCAAGCCAAGGTAATGCTACGGCTTTTTGTTTAACCTGGATCTAAATACAGCCTTACTGCTGACACAATATGCAAATGGTACTGAGATTGACATCAGGATTAGAAAAGGTGGTCGCACGGAATAACACGAAGAGCTTGGCAAGCAGAACCCATGCTAACATGGTGATATAGTCCCATGCAGAGCTGCACATCTGACAAAAATCCAGGTTATAAGTATTGAGGAGGCAAAGAATTCGGGAAAGCAGCAAGTTTGAAAAGTGCTTATAAATCAGCCTGAACAACTGAGTCAACACCAACTTGAAATGTGATGTCTGAGGTAAAAACGATTAATGGGAATCTGGAAATCTATTCAGGAGAGCAGTGTGTAGGAGTGGGAAGGCAATTTTACGTTTATATAAGCATTGATGAAACAGGTACTAGAATATTGCCTGCAAATCGGGTGTCAGTGTTTCTAAAAGGGTAAGAAATGGGTGCAGGAAGAAAGCTGCAGAGATTATTTCAGCACTGGAAAAATGCCTTGCTCTGAAAGAAAGGAAGAATGCAATTTGTTAAGCTTATCAAGAGTCTGAAACATAACTTGCTTGCAGCACAGAAGGACTAGCACAAGGGGAATATACTTGATGTTAAAAGGCTTTCTAATCTCACAAGCAAAAGCTTACAAAAAAACAAGCTCTAGAAGCAACAGCAGACACATTTGAACTATGAATTATACAAAGATTACTGTGCAAATTAGTCAGCAGAATAGGCCTGATGTATCCCCCCTTTTGAAGTCCTCAAACTGAAGCTGTGCCCCTTTCCAAAAGGTGTCTTTTAGCCTGAGTAGGTTATTGATGGCCTCACAGCGGGATGTCTGCTCCTTGCATGTAATGCAGTTTGGTATATTCCTGCTCTGCATGGTATTTATGTGATTTTTGCACAGAAGTGGTATGCATACATAGAGTCAATAGAATTATTTTAAAGCTGATGTGTCCAGCATCATAATGTACAAATGATGAGATAGGAAGTAAGCATCTGCCAGTAACAATAAGCATTTTCTAGTCACAATACTAAAATGAAAATTGTTGCTCAGGAGAGAAACTTTATTAGTACTATAGTAAAAAAGTCCACTAGATGGCACTGGAATATCCCTGTATGAATCTTCTCACTTCGGATGATGGCCTGATTATCCTTATTTTTTAATCAAGACCAAAAGGAATTTATGAACCGCAGTATGAAGAATCCAAGGGACATAACATTATGGTATTAGACAGGATGAATGTTCTTTGTTTCTGTTTGATGTACACAGTATGTTGTTCACTGTTTAGTTTATGACTGAGTTAGTTTTATGCACTTATTTGTTTGGAGTCTGTTTAAAAGAGCTTAATCAGCATCAAATTATTTCAAATGCTCCTTTTAATAGAGAATTGAACACCATTCCAATCCAATTTGATTGCTGGCTGGATCTTGTTCTCTTCTTGCTAGAATGAATTCAGTTAAATAAATTACAATGCTCTATTCTAAGGGGAAAGAGAGGCTATGGTTTCTTTTCTCACTAAGATGTGATATCAAGACCACTTGGAAGTTAGTACACAGTAAGAGGAATTATCATTTCAATAAAACAACAAATGTTCTTTGTATTTATAAAGAGTCATTTCTGACATTTCATCTAGTTACAATATTATTTTCATGTAAAAATCTAAGGCAATATTTTTCTAACAAGTGTACGTGCCTTTAAACACTCGTGATATCTAGCAGGAGGAAAGGATCAGCTCCCACTGCACGTTTCCAAAGAAACTGTTGGGCTTCTCAGCCATCCAAACTGACCAACGGGCTGATGGGAGCAATCAAAGGAATAGAGAAAGCTGGGAGTTCCTGCATAGGTTGGCTGTAAAGAAATGCAGAAAGCTTATAGCTTAGCATGACACATCCAGTGTTTTAGAAGATGCAAGTGTTGTTGTATTTCACTTTGTGGTATGATTTTAGTCAAACGATAAATGAAATATGAGCTTTCTACCAACAATTCCATGCTAAGAAGACCATCAAAACCTACATGTATCAGCAGGGAACTCAAGGTGACTGTGAATCAATAATGGTGCCTTGACTTTGGCCTCCTGAATAAGGTCTATTGCCTACTTGGAATATCTACACAATGGAAGTTTTTACCAATCTAGTCTTTAGGATGTTTACTCACGAGACATTTGAAAACTGTCATTCTGTAGGTATTTCAAAACCTAATCATTTTAGCACAGACTATAGATATTTTCATACAAAAGGAGCTATTAATATTAGTCTAATATCTAGAGAATTAAAGAAGCATAGAGAAATTTGGTAAAAATCAGCTCCCTCCCCGAATTCACTGAATGTAAAAGAACCAAATAATTACACAAGTCATTGGTGTAAGAGGCTGACAAATCCCAGCACATACAGTGAGAATGATGGGAATTTGGAAGGCTGGACTATTTCTGAGATGTATCAGCAATGCAAGTCAGCTCTGATTAGAACAGTTCAAAAGACACAGAACAATTACTTAAATACTCTATTGACAACCAAGGCATAGATCGTTAGATGTTGAATCTGATCCTTTACCCAGATAACATACTGTAGTGCCACAGCTCTTTTCAGAGCAGAGAACTGGAACTGTTTTGCTAGTTCTCTTCACCCAGAAGCTGTTTATTGCATTGTCAAGTTTACAAAATAGGCATACAGCTTACCTACTAAATCTGTTATCTTCTCATAGAAATCTCCCAGGGCTGTTTTCTGTTGCTGAAAGCTTCTGGACATTACTCCAGATCAGGCTGTCATAAGGCAGTTAGCTCTCTCTTCTCCTTCTGTTCTTTCCGATCGTTATTGCAGGAATTGTGACTCTCTCACACCCGCCTGTTGTCTCTTCTGTGCTTTTCATCAAAGTGAGATGCTTTACGAATTTAGATATATATTCTTCCTTAGGATGCACACCCAATTCTAAGTGCTCCAGTTCCTTACTGACCTGCACTCATGTTCCTCACCACAGCCTTGTGGCAGAGGTTGGCCTTGCAGGTACTTTTTCTAGCCTTTTCTGATCTATACATATAATTCAGTTTCAGATGTTAAAAATAAATATTCCTTTCACTTGGGACATTAATTGGCATTTTGTCCCATGCCATATATTATGATTTTTTGCTCCCCAACTCGGTGTGTCACTCTGCTGTATGTACTTTTAATGTATGTGTATGCACAATATATTCTTTATTTCTTGTTTATTGTTTTAACAATAATTTGTCAGTACTCTGAATTCAATTGCATTTACATCAACCAATTAGAGATAATTTGTGTGGGCACTGTTGCATTAGCTAACTGTAAGTTTATTCTGTGGTCAGATATCTTAGTGGTTTTCATCTATGTACAGTCTTTCATTTGGGCCGTTAATAATCAACAAAGAACAGGGAAATGTGGTGGTTTAACTCCTTGTTATAAGGATCAAAATAAGTGCACTGTTTAGTTTCTTTCACCCTTTCCTGCCAGTTGCACCAAAAAAATAAGGAGATAACTGAGTAAAGTTATGTTTATGCCCAGGGAGGTTGTGGATGCCCCGTCCTTGGACGTGTTTAAGGCCAGGTTGGACGGGGTCCTGGGCAACCTGATCTGAATATGTATGTTGGTGGCCCTGCTAGGCAGGGGGGTTGGAACTACATGATCCTTGGGGTCCCTTCCAACCCGGGTGATTCTGTGATTCTGTGATTCTGTAAAGTGAGTAACATCAGGGGCTTTTGGTACTGTTAAATTATCATCTTTCCTGTCATTTCTGTTCTGTTTTCTGGCTTGTTGGGTATTTTGCTCTTTGAGTTTCCTGCTTCTGAGCATGGCCCCATAGGCTGACAACTTCCTGGTCGTGTTTCCCCAGCAGCCAGTCTTGTAGATTTAGTTGTATGACAAGTCCTGGGTCTAAATCCTGGTGTAACTAGTTTGCAGTTGGATTATCTTTCTCCAGAGGTTCTCCACTGGAATCACTTGTTTGCATTGGGCTGCTACTCGGAAGAAGTGCCTTTTAGAAAGTATGATCAGGAGATGTGATTTTAAAACATTTCAGTCTGCTCAGCTGTATCTTAAGGGGAAATGGTCACAGAGCAGAGGTGCTGTGGTGTCGGCATGTAAGCCTAGATAAAGCTGGAGTTCATCATTTATAAAGCATGTAGGACGTGACTCTTGACATATCTCAATCCCTGTCAGGTAAATATTTTAATCTTAAGCAGTTCTTTAGCCACTGTAAAAAATGAGGTATTTCTCTATTTCCCTAAAAAACACAGTTCTCAATCCAATATATGTTCCATACTTAAAAAAATAATATTTATTAGAGTGTCACGTGTGAAATAATTGATATATTCCCATTAACTCTATCTATGTTTTCATGGTAGTTTGGCAATTTTCTCTTCTTTGACAAATTAATTAACTATAAGAAGAGTTCTGATTCTTCCTCGCTCTTTATTTTAAGGATTAGTCACTCCTGGATTGGAGAATTTTAAAGATAATTCACAAAGCAAATTTTTTACTTAACTTTTTGCCTGAATTTTCCAGACAGAAACATTATATTGGTCCCAGATTATATGAATCATGAGACTGTGGTGACAAATGTATTTCTCTACTCGGAGCAATCAGTATGTTTAACTTCTATCCTCTAACAGCTGGGTGAGTCCAACAATACACATTTTATTAAAGCTGTTGAGGGATTTGTTCAGCCCAATGGGATTTATATTGATTTGTTTCACTTTTTTTTTCTTTCTGTGAGCTTTATTCCTAGTTTGTTGTCCTATTGATTCTGAGAGGTTTAGCCATTTGAGTTGTTACAAATGTTGCTATACTTATGCTACAATTCTGCTAAAATAATGAAAAATTTAGATCTTCACAACTATTTAAAAAAGCAAAAAAATAAATCTGAAGCTGCAACGAGTTTTGTTGAATCAGAAATAACTCTGAAAAGGGCACGCTGTATTTCTTTTCCCCAGCTGTATTTTCAGGCCACTTAGGGACATAAATTTATCATATTTATGGATCTAATATGGCTATTGGATGCTATTGCTCATTTCATTTACCTGTAAATTGTACATTTGCAATTCTGATCAAAGCCACTGAGTTCTGTTTTATGTAATAACCTGAGGGTTTGTTCTGCTTTTTTTCTCCCATATATGGACTGCATAACAGTATAAATATTGGCTCATTCCAAAGAAATGCAAGGGATTCTTGTACATAATGCAACTGTATGTGGAAAAAAAATGAAGTTTAAAAGTAAGTTTTTCCTGGTTGGTTAATTAATATACTTAATGTGGGCAAGCTCAATTAGATTTATAAAATGACAAGGATAAACTTTGCCATGCTAGCAAATTATGAATTCATAATTGCTTCCAGCATCGAAACCCTGAAAGATTGCTGTCTTTAGACACTCTAATGTGCAACTGTGCCACTTTGTAAATGCTCTGAATTTGACCAAAACCCACAAGCAGTAGGTGCCTAGCTTACAGGGTCAGGCAGTCCCATAGGAGTGAGAGCATCTCAGCTTTAAAAATTAAACATATCTTAGGAGGATCTCTTTTAGGGAAAAGGCAAACCTTATAAGGAATTTTCTCCAACAGCACTGGCAATGAGGATAGTTCCAACCTCTTGGAATTAGTGAACAGAAAGAATCGGAATGCTCTTTGATCCTGATGCTGCAGATTAAACCTTGACAGAAATTTGAAAAGGCAGCTGTGTCTGAACAGGAAAAAATACTGTCAACATCTGAGACAGAACGTGGTCAAGTTCCAAAGAGTTTGATTCCTACCTTCTTAATAGAACACCTCTTGCAGTTTGATGTGTAGCAGAGCTCTGAGGGCTCTGAGCGTAGAAAAACCAGTGCAGAACAGTTATTTGTCTCACTCAGGTGGAAAAAATGTTGCCCATTCCTGAGTGAAGAGGGTTCCTTACTCAATGGAATTTCTTCACTGCTTCCCCAGAAATGTGAACTCGTTTAAATAGAGTTTAGTCTGTTGTCAAGTGATGAAGTGCATTCAGTACCTCATAGGTTGTGGGAGAAGAGAGTAAGTTTTATGGCACAAATGCTGAGTAGCAGACTGGTTTACAATAACTGGAGACATCTACTGGTCTGCAGAGTTATAAATTATTCTGTACAACCATCCTGTATTAATTGAGTTGAGCTGCTTGAGAGAGCTTATCAGAGAACTGCATTGTCAAGTTATAAAGTAAATAGCCAAAGCTGTTTAATACAGTTTATTTATTGATGATAATAGCAGTCTTCCTCCCAGATAAGACCGCATTGCTAACTTAAAAGGAGAAAAAACAGTACATAGGGAATGGAGTTTGTAATATGGTAACTCAGCTGTATGCGTTGCAGATGAAGTGTTGTCCATTCATGAGCAACAGAGGAATCTAAGGATGGAATCTAAGAATGGATAGCTGTTGAACTGAGGACAGATGAACACAGAGAAAAAGAGAAAAGACAAACAAAACCCCTCCCCCCCACTTTTAAATTAATACAAATCAGTCTTAATGTAAAATAAAGGCACATACAAACTTGTGGTTTAAACCAAACGAGAAACACGAAAGGCAATCCTGAGAGACCCCGAGTAAAATTGTTTTACAATACTCAGACTAACTTCTGTGACACTTCATAAGATGTGTCACACATTATTCACTTGTCTGAAGACTTTTTCTGTGATAGTTTCTGGAAAACAGAAAGAATTGAATTATAGAAAATCAAATTGAATGAGTTCACTGTGTTCTCTACAGAGAAGCTTTTAAACATTACACTGTTTTTGTTTCTGAAGTTTGACAGGCATAATAAAATTAATGGATGAAGCAGAAGAAAGTTACATTCCTCCAACAGGAATTTGAAAATGATCATGAGTCAGTAGTACAAAATTTCCATGACTGATATTCCGCTATTGATGCAGAATAACAGCTGCATCTTCATACAGCTCAACCAGGGGCTCCAAAATGAACTTTTAAAAACCTTTTGTTTTCAAAAATGAGACTTCAAAACATTTCTCCTCTTTGTGTTGTTACACAGACTGACAATCAAAAAATGTGTGTTAGGACTGACATCTAGAGAAAAACATAATTTAACAGATTTTTGTGAAGAAATTGTGAGTGGGCAAAATAAAATGTTTCCCTAAAAGGATGCAATTATGGTCTTATTTCTCCATATTCCTATCTTTCATTTAACTGACAGCTGGAGTTAAAGATTAACTTAGCTCCTAAATGCATAGTAGTTTGCAGCTTTCAAGAAATTAATGATTATTGCTGTACCCCGTAAAGATCTTTCTTCTGTTAACAATGTGTCTTTGAATTCTCTTTCTTTGCTTATACTCCTGGACACTTGGAAACAATAGGTTAAAACAGATGGGAATTGAGTGCACCTGCAATGCAAGGATGGTTGGCTTTGTATACAGTATAAAACGCTTATCTGAAACCACTGCTAATCATCTTAAATTACACCTTTATAAATATCAAGCACTTACAATATGCAGTGAGAATAGCATACCATTTGCAGAATTTCAACTTCTGCTCGAAGAGTCTCATAGATGCTTTCCCAGTCATCGTCTTTGTAGTTTTCCAGTTCTTTCTTAAGCCTGTGTACAAAGAAATAAACAATTTTTGTTTTTTTATAGCAGCAAATTGCTGCTTGGATTATTTTGTTCAGTTTTGGTCCCAGTTGTCAATTTGACTACTGTGAGAAAACTCTCATTGATCTGTTGCACGATCAGGATTTAAGTTTGCTAGTTTTTGTAATTGGCAAAAGTGCTGCTCTCACACGTTAGCACTGGATTTCATTCACCACTGCCAGCTATGGTGACAATGTGGAGAACTTCAGAAAATGGCAATTTAGGTTTTTAAAAAGTGTATCTTGACTAAATGCTTAATTAGACCAATTACCTCATTAATTATCATTTTCGTTGTTTAAAGTTAGGTGTGTCGATACTTGGGAAACACAGCATGGTGCTGTTCTTGTTTACTTGAGCATCCACTCGTCGATGCCAGTGAAGAAACACTGGATTAGATGAGCGCCCTGCCTGACCCAGTGTGGCAGTTCTTGTGCAGTCAGGATTCCATACCATCCATAGGCTCCTCTACAGTAAGGGCTACTTTTAATGTAGTGATTTTTCCTATTGAAAAGAGCATGGTTTTTTTCCCATTCTTTCAGGCTTACAGGATGCCCCCAGTAAAAATTTTCTATTAAAAATATTAACTGAAATTATTTTTAATTAAAAACATCAGTAGCTTCCTAACTGGCTCAAACCTGTTAAGAAATCAAACAGTATGGAGCCAGATGGAAAATCAGAGCTTTTTCTTGTCTGCTTGAGGCATGAAACAGTATTTACAAACAGCACCTAACTATTTTTACCATCAATATGGAAGCAATTTATAAAAACAAACAGCAACGGGATTCTCAAGTGCTGCAGCTACTGAGCCAAATATCTTCAGAGAAAAAGAGACAGAAGACTTGTCTTATCTAGCACTGCCTACAAACCAGGGTCACAGATCCATTTTTTTGAAATCCAGAAAAATGCAGTTCATCTGGGAGGAAAAAAGACCTTTATAGAAAAAGAGATTCCAAGAGGAACATCAGTGTTTAAGGAACCTGTGGGACATTTGTCATTCTAAAAGTAGACACTGAAACTTTTCTCAGCAGTGACTACATGGGTTTAGATTACTGCTCAGCATCCAAGAAATAACTCTGCCAGAGCTTTTAAAAGTCTGATGAATACTTTACATCGAGTTTTTCCATGGCTGTTGGAAGGGAAGCATCACAAGAGAGCTGAAGCTGCTTACTCTTCATGCAGTTTCAGCAACTGATGCTGAGTATTGCGGGCCATACAGACAGACTGAAAGAAGGAGGAAAGGTATATGTTTTGGTTCTCATTAAATAGCTAATCTAATGCATCAAAGCAGAACCCTGCTTCTACTGAGGTTGAAAGAAGAGGTAGCAATCTTTTATTGGTTCTTATAGTATACAAAGGAAAAAAAATCTAATCTTATATAAATAATGCTCTTCTTCACCAAGATAGGCTTGATTTTTTTCACAAGAAAATGTGTGTTTGATCTCTGAATGGCTTTGGTAATAGTAAAAGGCATAGCTCAATGTGAGAAAAATAGCTATGTCATCTTGTGGCATTAGAATAGTAGTGTGGGACTGAACCTCAAGCTTCTTTTGCTGTTTCTCTAGAAAACATAAATATCTTACCATCAATATAGAAGCAGTATCAGCCCTGTGTGCATATTACAAAGCAGGAAATACCTTCCGGAAATATTTCTTCTGTATTCATAACACATACAAGAGTTTGAACAACAGGAAATTCTGAACTCTGAGAAATTAAATACTCAGAGTACTGTAGTACAGTGCTAGTTTACAGACCATTTCATTGAGGAAAGTTTAATTCAAGGTCTAAGTTAAGCTTTTGATGTTGATTAAACCAGGTTAACCTCACTGCCTTCTCTCGTGTTTTTACTCCGCACTTTCTGCTGGTGGGATAGTAGAACCTTCCTTTAAGAGAAACAAAAGCCCTACGTTACTGAACTTACTGCAAGGAAAGTCATAATCTGTTCACCTCTGGGAAAGTGTTCTCTCATTGTCTTTGACGTTGCAGCACTGATGCACAGCCTGTTTGGTGCTAAGAGTCAGCTAAGAGTGATACCTGTCCATGTTAGGTGTACGCTAAGGACAGAACAACTGGAAGATAAGCAGTAACAGGTGCTTATCTGTGTCTTGGGATTGTGGATGAATTACTACCGATGATGTGCTTTGAAACTGTAAAGCTCTGCATATGGATTTTTAAGTTTTATTTAAAATATTTTAGAAAACTTTTAAAGTGGCGACAGCACAGCTCCTTGTACAGCACTGGGTAGCAGCGATAAAAGTCATTTATTCAAACGTGGTGTTTAATTTTTGCATTAATCAATTGATTCTGCATTCAGGTCTTCCTTTTTTTTTTTTTTTTTTTTTTTTTTTCTTATTTAGAAGCTAGATAATTGCAGTATGTGCCAGGAATGTTATATTCACAAAACAAGGGCTGTCTACACAATTAATGCATTGGAGACGCCTGAGTTACTGAATAAATGATGAAGTTTTACCAGAAGGAATGTGAGACAATGGAGCTATTCAAAATAATGCTTAACCTGGAAGGAGACTTAGCTTTTTTTCATTTTACATTTCAGATAAGCAGGATATTCATATTCATCTTTTCACTATCAGATTGAATGTGCAAACCAATTATTCATGGAACTACACTGTCTAGATGTAGGGCAGCTTTTCTGTCACCTTCGGAAATGGAAAGAGATGTACCTCTTGCCAGAACAAGGATTAATATGACAATTATTCCCTCCTAACAACTATGATAGAAAGCAAATCTATTGAAAAAAAATCTGAGAAGACATTTTAGTTTTTGGCCTTGCACGTCCTTTGTTTTAGTTTTTAGCATTTTCTAAATGCTTCTAGGAGACTATCAAATATACTTAAAAAAAAATGTAATTGCATTGGATTAACATTGGATTGTTAAATTACTGAATTTCAGGTAGTGGGCTCTAATGAAAAGCTGGACCAGAAGTCCTTTATTTGTGAAAAGAAGTTTGAAAAAGTTTATTTAAGATAAATGGCAATAGTAGAACCTAGCCTTAAATCAAGTAGGTGGGACAATAGCATCAGAATGTTTTTTGAATGCTAGCTTGCCCAAGGCTGACCTCAGCTATCAATGGTCCATTTTCCATTACTCTGGAATACTAGAAGTGACAAAGAGATGAAGATGGAGATCACTGAAGATGATCGATTTTGCAGCTGTGAAATGAGCACATCTATTAAATACCATTGGCATTTGTGGTTGATATGCACTCTACTTGAATTTTAGCTGTATATGCAGAAGGCAAATAGGAAAAATAATTGTGAAATCAATAGATGTTGGTATTATGAATTGAAGTGTGATGAAAAAAAAAACGTTACTGTCAGACAGATCCATCCAGAAATCATCCACAGACTTGTAATACTGGATCAAGACCGAGTAGCCCAAACCTACAATTTAAGTACAAGTTTACGTAAAGGGATCTCAAAGAAGACATACTTTGTTCAGATAGGTGCATGAATATACATTTTAGCAGCTTTTTTGTCCAAGCAGAAGACAAAAGATAATGTGACCTGGTTATTGTTGAAATTGCAGAAGGACCAGAGCATTTCTTGGTTATATTTTAGTGAGACAAGAAAGAAAGTATTCTTCTTTCCCTCTGCCTCCAACTTGCATATGATTGCCATTCTGTTTTTTAACTGTAAGTACAAGGGAAAACATTAGAGTATTATAAATCAAATTGCTTGATGCTAGTAAAGAAAGAATAGGATTTATGATACAAATCTGGGAGTTCTCTTAGAAGTTATATATAAACCCAGGAGTATATACGTGGATTTTCCTGAATTTTTATCACAAAGGTCAGGAGAAACATTTATCAAGGTTTTAAGGTTTTATTCAAACTGAAGAAAAGAATAAAAGACTGGCTTACAGTCTCAGGCCCAAACCAAAGCTAATGTATTGGGGCCACGCAGTCTCACTGCGGCACTGGGACTAGATTAATGTGTATTTTGAGAGCAAAAAAGAGAGAACAAGATTTTGCAGGGTGTCTGCAATTTGCTGACACGATCAAACTAAAAATACTATTGATACAACTGGAGCAGTCAATGAACTTCAGACTACTATTAATTAATTGTGGAAGGGAGAAAATGAGTCCTAAATGGGATTTAGTATCTTGAAACACAAACTCAAGCTCTTGAGTTCAACAGATAAGTTATAAAAGTACACGTTCGATGGGTCAGAAATAGAATACAAATTAAGATGTAGTAATTATAATAAATGCTAGCAAGATGTAATATATGTAAACAGTATACTAGGCTATGAAACATTTGGAATTAAATGTAAATGAAAATAAATAGAAGAACACTGTTCTTCAAAAATAGTACAAAACTGGTGGTTTTGCTGGAAGAGCTTTAAGGAATATATTATTATTGTAATTGATTAAACATGGAAAGTTTAAAACACATGAAATTAAGCTGCACATTTAGAATAAGATCTTCTGCACAGATAGCAAACCAAGGGTGTATGGACTGCTTAGCATTGGAACATATTTTCCTATTGAAAGGCATGGAAAATAAATACGGGTCAAACATCCTTCTAGTTTGAATATTTTGACTTCTGTACTGTACAGGTAAAATGAGATTTTTCTCTAGGGGGATTGGCACAACTGTCCTATTACTGGAATTATTTCTATAGTGGGCTGCTTTGTTTTAAGAGAAATGTAATATTTTCTTAGAGCTAGGAAGGCACATCCCTGTTTTCCTTTGCAATATGGGCTCTCCATTCCCCACTCCAGGCTGAATGCATCTTTCTTGAAAGTGAGGTGAAAGATTCCAAATGGAGTTGTCAAAAATTTCTTGGTTTTTGTTTCTGTTGTAAAGACATTCCTCCTCTCTTTGCTGTATAAGGACCAGAGTTCTTTTCTTTTCTTAAAACATTTGCTATTCCAAAGACATAGAAAAACTTAAGTAAGATCAGTTGTGACTGTAGTTACCTTCCTCCAGTTCTTTTTTTTTTTCCAGTACCATTACTGATGTTCCTATTGGTCATTTCCTTGCTCAAATACTTTACTAACATCTAGATGGATGACATTGCACTTTTTTTGCCTAACCAGTTGCTGCCTTATGAAAGAAAGATATTGTTAGTCAAATTTGATCTATTTTTTGTAAATCCATACCACAATTTATAATTGAAGCATTTTTAACATAATTCAAACTATAATAGTTCCAATGGACACTGCTATTAAAAAGAAAAGCTTAAAAATCAATGAGAAGATTGTCATTAAAAAACTCATTTTAAACCACATATATTACTCCAGAGATTGATATCTCCTGATTATAAATTTAACATAAAATTTAATTGCAAAATGTTTTTTCAAAACCACCAGCAACATGGCTTTAGGCAGTCATTCAGAACAGATATTCAGGTTTCAAATAACAGTCTCCCTTTATACTACTGTGAAAATTTTCAGAAGAAATTGCCTGCTCTTAGTCTAAATAAATTCTAATTAAAATTATATCTGGATTGCCTTACATAAGGCAGCACGTTATTCTAAAATTAAAATGGGAAAGAAGACTAAAAAATTGACAAAATAATGTAATAAGTAACTACAGTTAAAATAATAGTGAAATGCCATAATTAGGGATTTCCTTATATCAGTTAAAGGCTCTGCTTGATTCTGTCTTATGCCATTTAAGTGGTGCTGTTTGCTACCAGCCCAGGAAATGGATCTCAAGAGAGGTGCTGCCAAAGTTTTCTCTTGCTGTTCTGTACGTGGGGTTGACATTGGCAGAGCAAATGATTAAAATAAGGCTTTGATTTTCATTGCATCCCTTTCATGAAAAAGACCACTTTTCTTTAAGAAATCTCTGAATGATGCATCTGTACCGTGAGATGTGAGGAGCCTACGTTAGGGAGCCTACACTGAGGAAGGGGTTAAAGTGTCTTGAAGAGAGAGAGCAAGAAATAGAAATTGGTAGGCCTTTGTATTTTCAATCTATTACTTTGTTTGTAGTGCTTTACGTACTTGATGTTCAGGTCAGTAAGAAAGCACATTGTGCTGTCGAGAACTGCACGAAGAATGCTGACAACCATGGAAAATTTAGCATCTGAGATTAACAATGGAGGTGTAATCACCAACAAAAACCTCAAAACTTCCTGAGTGAAAATTATGGACTGAATAAAACGAATTGAAATGACAAATTATTTTTGGTTTATGTATTGTTAACTGGAACAGGCCTTAATTACATAATTATTTTCTCAAGTATTGAGGAGATTCAGGTTGTTTAAATCTTGAATATTTATTGCTCTTTAAATTTTTATGATTGGCTTAAAGTATCTTATTTTTCTGGTCTTTTTTCCTCCCTCTCATTAGCTTTACAGAAAGGAGCAGTAAGCAAAATAGCAGAATTTCAATGTTTTGTTTTCTTTTCATGCTCAGTAACATTTTAGAACTTTTATGAAAAGAAGAATGGAAAAGAGTTTAAAAAATAGAAAGACCCATTCATTTGAATTCAGTAATAAATTGAGCAATACCAGAATGCAGTTCAGTACAAGAAAAAGCCTAACGCTGAAGATTGCCCTAGGAAAATGTGAAGTGCCCTATGAAATCATCATTTCTGATGAAGAACCCCACTTTTAGTGCTGCACATACAAGCCTATATATGCAGCAGTCAGTATGTTCTACGTACGTGCTTGGAATGTAACTGGAAGTCAGAGGTTTGGTGTGTAAGTAATAATAAAATAAACTGAAGAACAATAATCTAAACCAGAATATAAAAGTGAGCAATTCTCTAAAATAAAAAGCATGTGCAAGATGTGGTTCTCTTATATTTGTGGGCATTTCTGTCTTTCAAGAAAGGAGTGGAAGAGTCAGTGTTGAAATAAATCATTTTGGAGCGTATCAAATAGCAACAGCAACAAAAGTACATAAAAACAAAACTATTGAAGGATGTGGAACATCCTAGTTGTGCTAGGGATGATTCATTCAGGTACAGAATGTACTTTATTCACCTGTTATGCATGATTACTTTATGCAAGGCAGTACAAGTGAAATTTTGAAAGTTCAGAAGGTAGTGATAGGCAGATGATAGCAGCAGATGTCAGGTAACATGCTTTTCTGCCATTGGAAGTACTGTTGACATCAGTTTTCCTTATCTAACAAGAAGTTGGAGCACTCTCAAGGATCTCAAGGAACATCACTGACTTGAATTTTGGGGTTGCTAGTAGATTTGTTTCCCTCAACTTGCTGTCGTGGTTCAGTGATCCTTGTCCTAATCACTTTTACCATATTTTGGCACGAAGATTATCGCTGCCATATTTTAGAATCATTAGTGGTCATAGGACACCTCCCAGCTTACATCAGCAGAAAAGGAAATCGTGTCTTTGGCAGGATTTTGGCAGAAGAACATTCCCTCTAGGCAAGATGTTAAGACGCTGCATTTTGAAAGTACTGATTTTCACTGCTGTTATATTTCTTAAAAAACATAATATATAATGCAATTGTTTATATCACATATAATCCATAATATATTTTTCATTAAGATTCATTAATAATCATTAAGGTTGGAAAAGACCTCTACAATCATCTAGTCCAACCACTGACCATCCCCACCATGCCCCCCTTCTTGAACTCGTCCAGTGACAGTAGCTCCACCACATCCCTGGGCAGCCTGTTCCAGTGCCTGACCACTAATTTTTTCTCCAAATATGACAATTTTTGGAAGAGTGCATACCTTGCCCCCCCAGATCCAAATTTTATTTTATATTTAGTCCTTATCCATAACTACATCTGTGCTCAACATTCAAATTTTGCTTAGATTTTTTCAGTATCTCATGTATTAGAACTAGCTGTGATTGCAGCACCAATAGTTGTAATTAACAGCGTGTGCTTCTTGTGACCTTTTGTAATTCTTTGATGGATTTGGGAGAAATTTTATGAAACTGCAGATATGGTATAAGGCATTTTTCTCAGATCAAAGATAAATTGCTGTAATTTGAATTAGCTGGCTACATTCTTCAGCTGAAATACAATTTACTTTAAGATATATACTTAATTGTAATGAAGATTCTTGCCTTGCCAGCTACTTTTGATATTGATTTTTAAGCTGAGACTAGGTATGTGATACAGTAACAGAGTTACAGGGTGGCCTGGGAGCTACATATATCAGGTTATTGATGCTGACTGTCTCTCACATTTGTTCTAAGGAAGCATTAAACACATTGGTATTTTTAGCCATTTAAAAAGTGGTGTGGTTTCCTACTCAGTAAAATAGAGAAAATCAAATTTCGTGCTTATGTATCAGAAAAAATAAGTATTTTTGATCAACATTGTTTGTCTTATGTCAAAGAATTTTTCTCTGAATAACATATACTAAATGCAGTGCTCAGTAAATATGAAAAATACATTCCTACAATAGATTCCATAAGAGGGGAAAAAACCTTAATTAAAGAAATCACTTGTCTCATTAGGCTTCAAAATATTGCTTCTCAAGCACAGTGTGTACAATCAATAGTGTATCTAAGATTGTATTATTAGAACTTTGACTGCAGAAGATCCTTCAAAAGAGCCAGTGATGCATATAGCCTGTTGGGAGGGCCTCCTTGTTTGCCTGGGTCCTGGGGATCACTCCAGTTTGTCTTGCCACTGCTACAGAAATGCTTCTATATTCTCAGGTTCTCTTAGTGAGGGCAGCTGCAGGAGTGGGCAGCATGGTTCACTCAAGAATCTGCTGCAGAGGGACTAATGGCAGTGCCTGAGCACATGCTCTGCTGCAGCAGTAACAGTAGCGGCACTTTATTTAGATTTTGCACTACGTGCAGCTATCAAACAGTGCCAGGTTATCCTGACCGTAATATTAGGCATTTTATGAAGTAAAAAAAATCTTATCATCCCTCTTTCTTCGGTTGTAAATTCAGAATATTTTATCCCCTGTTGCATCTTCCATCTATGGGATACCAAAGTACAGTTCCACAGAGATCTGAGTAGAAAGACAGGCGTGTATGGGTTGGGATCTCAGAGTGAATCAGTGGCAGAGCTGGGGATTTAAAGTAATCTAATGTCTGCTACTTCTGTAGCTTATACACAGGAAACCCATTACAGAAAACTAATTATGGCAATTTGAATATTAAGTGGCATTACGGCAGTAAACTACTCCAAGGGAAATGTGTTATTTAGAAAGAAGTTGACAGTCTCATATATTACAAAACCTAACATATCATGATCGAATGAATAATGTAAGGGAGTGAATTATAACAGGCTGTCTTACAACTGCAACAGAACTGCAACTGCTATTATTATTTACATTGTCCTTTATGTATATGTTGAATGCAAAGTTTTGGCCACTGTATGCAGAATTGTGAGCTAATTAATTTTTATGTTGAAGGAAATTTGGCCATGTCTCAGCACCATGTAAGAGGTTGAAGAGAGTTAGTAATGGGACTGATATATCATTTTCTTTCAGAAACTGGCATTCAGCAACATATAGGGCTTTAACAAATCATTCAGAAAAATCCCCAGTGTTCCCTGCAACATTTTATTTCTCCACTGAAAGATTTCAGGGGAAAAGAAACCTTGCATTTATTTATTATAGTCAAGAACTTATGAAATGTATAGAAACAAACTGTGATGTTAACAAAAGTTGTTTTTTTCCTTAATAACTTTTTTAGAGAAAAATTTGGGCCAATTCTTTTCTAGAAAGAGTTTCTTTGCATTGAACGTTACATTCTGTTGTGTATGGTGAAAATGCAAATGTCAAATCTGAGCAAACAGACAACAAATGAATCATGTGAGGTCAATTCCTAGAAAGCAACATTTGCTATTAAGAGAGTGTGAAAGGCCTTCTGTCTTCTGTTTAAATCTTCAAAATATTGTTCTAAACTAGTTTAACTAGAAGTCACACTAGAACTGAAGTTAGGGACGGTAAAGAAAAAAATCTGCATTTAATAAGTCCAATATGCAAGACCCAGCTGAGCTGAAGAGGTTATTGTGGGCCCTCCATTCTATCACCATCACCTGTGGAAGCTTCAGTCACTTAGGACGTATAGCATTGGGGTACTTCATTGATATTCTTTGTATCACTACTGTTCTTCCAAAAAGGGAAGAACTTGCCTACTGCCCAAGTTTGCTCTTCCTCCAAGTTTGACTGGGACTTCCCTTCAACTGCTTCCAGTTTTTAGTTTGTTGCAGCATGCGTGTAAGGGTAAAGGTCTGTAAGAAACAACAGGTGTTTGTAGCTTGTGACAAACACAATTGATACTCCTGATTTCCAGTGAATATTGTATAGGAAAGATAAAACAGTCACTACCACCAGAACTGGTTTGTAATTATTAAGCTAAGCTTAAATTTAAGCATCTACTAACACAAGACTCTTACCTTAAACATTCTGGATTGGTCTGAGGTTTTTCAGTCACTTGGACTTTTTCTGCTTCTAAATCTTTCATCGTTCCTTCAGCCTCCTTGATTAATTTCTCAAGGTCTAAAAAAATAATAATGATCTTACAAATATATGTTAATCATCCATATTCAAAGAGGGTCTGCATTCTTTAAATTTAGCTAACACTTTTTGCTGTTTAACTGTTTGTAGGGAAAAGTCATCTGAGTAAAGAACATGCATGATTTTAGTACTGTAATCATTGCAATCTTTTATAAAGTCTTATTCCTTTTCCCACACAATCTGTGACCATATATGTAGTCCATCTTTCCTAACTCATGTACTATGATGTTATTTACGTGTTTGTGAAATAATCACTCTATTGCCTGTCAGCCCCACTGACACAGAACTTTTCCTTCTTCTGCGTCTTTTTACTTATTTATTTTGTAGGTGTTTTTGTTTATTTAGCACATTTTCCCCATCCTTGCATGTAGGCTCCTTTTTTATACATTGCCTTTCTTATAATAATGCACAAATGTCAGAAAACAACTATGGAGTTTACAAATCAGAGCTGCATCACCTCAGCCACATCTGTCTCTATCAGCCTAAGTCCTGTTGCTTATTAAACATTTACATTTTAATAACATTCTTTAATTACAAGTTAACGGTATTTAAACAAGACTTACGTTGATTTTAAGGTCACTCTCAAACACTTAATTCTCCAGTTAAGTAAATATTTTACTAGCAAAAGTAGAATTTTATTTTTCATATTTACAGGTTATGATTCAGCAAAACTGTACATCTTGGTATGAGACATTCAGCATAAATCTTAATGAAGTCGACTATATTTGTTATACTCATCCTAAAACAATTTATTGCATAATGTAAAATATATAAAATCTTTTTTCTATGATTTCTTTCTAAGAAAAATAACTTGACAGAAAAGATTTTTTGGAATCATTTGTCAAGGCAGAAATAATTATCATAACAACTGATTATAAAGCACACCTTCGAGTTCACTTTTGAGAGTAAATAATTCCTGCTTTAATTCATTCTTCTGCAGCTGGAGCGCATTTAAATGAACATTCTTATGTTCCATTGTCTCCATTTCTAAGGAAGTAAACAATTATATTTTAAATTTAAAGGCATTGTAGCTCAGTCTTCGTGATATAATTTTCAGTTTTCCTGACTACTTTTACCCATCTTTTCATTTGGTGACAAAGAACCATAAATAGAACCAAAAGTAGTTGACTTAAAAGCAGTTCACTGGAAATCACACGTCATATAATTAATTCCTGATTATGAAAATAAATTATTTTAATGTTCCTAAGATGTTTGACACATTCAGTTTGTTGGGCATGCAAATAATTACAAATATTTTGCTTTACAGCTACTTTAGTGATATAATGACTTTCCTTCATATATAGAAACCTTTAAACATTTGAAGAGAGATACCCATCTTCCAGCACTCTTCCTCCAGAGGTTAAATAATTCCAATTCATTCAGCCTTTCCTTTCTCATGTCCTCCAGATCTCTGATCATTCCCACTGTTCCCATGAGGACTGTGTCTAGCTAGTGCATGCATGCTTTTTCTTGAAATGCAACATCCATCTTAGCACCAGTTAAGAATTCAACTGCCCTACATACAATGAAGGATTATTTTGCATATCTTAGTAGTTAGAATTTTGTTTATATGTGTTAGTATGGTGCTGGTATTCTGATGTTGACTCATGTTCAGCTTGAGATCTGTGATGACTCCTATGTCCTTGCTGAAGGATTGCTTCTCTAACTCTCATGTCTGGGAAATCTCATATTCTTAACACAAATAAACATGGTTGGAAATGTCTGAAAAGATTGGAGAGTAGAAGAGGCTTTAATAATCTTTATATAATGTGGTATGCCAGGCCACTCTTTTTCAGTTTTGTGTTAAGAGGTGGTTTCAGACAGCAGGAGAATGGGTTAAAATTATAGTTTAGCAGAGTTATATTTTACTGATTTGCATTCTCCAGTAACATAATTTAATATAAGATTTACCATTTTTTAACACAGCAGCTTCATTCTCTAAATCATTTATTTCAGTCTTGACTTTTTTTTTAATCAGAAGTTCTCTATTGCTTACTAGTCCATACTCATCATTAAACTCTGTTACTTCCCTAGTAAAATTATCTTCCTCTTCAGTCATTTTTCTCTTTGCATCTGTCTGAAAAAAGAAATGACAAATTGAATGCTTAAGTGGAAAAAATGAAGGCTTTGTTAAGCTAGCAGATGGAAACATGCTTGTTGCTTATGCTTAAAATTTATATATGTTGTGTATTCACATTTCCTGACTTGGCAGAACATGAACGTGGCCTACGGTTCTACCATTTTGTCTGCTGTTTTAACCTTTTTTCCTTATAGAGTGAAGGATATATTCTTCCTTAAAAAAAAAAATAAAATTGAAATTCACTAAGTCAAATTATATAGTTGTGTATTTTACGTGCAACTCATTATTGAAATTACAGCTAAGTTCTGTTTAAAGTCCATAGCATACTGTGGCCACTATTTTTCAGTCTGCTGTTAAATAAAGTTGTCGTTTACTCCTGTGCAGACTTGCTTTATTTCCCTTGTTAACTGTTAAGTCAGCTATGGTTGACAGGGAGCTGTTTCATTCTCTGGAAAAAGTAATCCTAAGGACAAGGGTAATAGTACATTCCTTTAAAAAATGCTGGCCAAATTAAATTAGAAGAAGCAGCTTTACATACAGGAAGAAAGAAACAATTATCCACATTTCAAATCTTCACAATTAAAATTAACCAAATTTCACATTTCTTCAGAGAATACTTTCTTCGGAGGAACTTTTCCATGATATTTATACTACTTCTTTTTCTTTCTTTCTTCCTATATTTAAGGTAGGGAATATTTTGAATGTTGAAGTAATATTACTTTATTAAAGTAAGGACTTCATGGTAATTCATACTAAATGTTGAAAATTCAGATCTGCTGATTTGAGATATGAATACATACGCAGAGAAGGCTACTCTTGTGTGACCTTACTTAAAGACTCAGGGATACACAAAGCAGAAAGAGGAAGGCAATATTCACGTTAGCATGGCAGTGAACTGAACATGTTGTTGCCTGTATACACTGCAGTAACTACTTTTCAAAAGGGAGCTAAGTGTTTTTGGTTTAAAAGAGACAGTGTGGAATGCCAGGATTCCTGAAATGTGGTGTTGACCTTCCTGAGATTCTGCTCTGATACATCTCAGTATATTTTACAGTGGTTGAGACAGTCCAATTGAAGGTGAGATTTTTCTGCTTTTCTTTTAGAAAGGAAATGCACAGTGATGGAACTCAGTCACACAATAGCAGACATTAGAAACTGAAATTAAGAATGTGAAATCAGCTTTGTAGGTAAACTGCAGTATATATTACTTAGATTATTAAAATGAGAATTAAATTTAAATGTCAAAGCAATGATCTAACTACAGTTACATTTTTTAGTAAGCTGGTGTGAAAGGAAAAATTGATTATTCAGATTTATAATTTTTTTTCAAAATTTATGGCTGCATAAACTTGTACAGTACAAATGAGCTACTTGAATACAACAGCTGGAAACATACTAAGTTTTGGAGAAGAATGCTTTTCTGGTTTATAAGTTCAGCTTTCTGTTTCTCTAAGCTATCTTCACGTTTCTTCAAAATTTCTAAGAAGAACATTTTTTCAGACAGTTGTTGAACCTTCCAAAAGAAAACAAAAAGTTATGAAATAGGGTTATTGGTGTTTTATTTCATATATTTTTATATTGGACATAAGGATCTTGGTCTGGTTAAAACACAGCTGGCATAGCTGCTACTGATTCTGGACTAGATAAAGCATAGCGGCTCTTCCCCCCATTTTCACCCAAAATCTTCCAGTTTACCACTGTACTTTGGGAAAGTATCCTCTCTTTAAAAGACAAATTTGCTGCTGATCAGTCTGCCCAAAATGATATTTTTAAATCAATGCAGTTCATATAAAATAATCTCAGGTTAAAAAGGGGAAAGATATTGATCACACAAAATCTGTTATCCGACCTTGACACAAAGGCCTACGTCTTACTGCGTACAGGCCGTCTCGTATCAAATCAGACAACGTCAGAGGAATAGAGGTCCAACATCACTGCTCTGACTGGAGTTATCTGAATGGCTGCATATGTGATTAGCTCGGCAATGCGAGTATTGCATAGGAGAAAGGATGAGAAAAGGTGCTCATGTTTTTCTCAGGACAGTTGCTGAAATTCTTAGCCAAAGAAGTGTGACAGTAAAACTACTGATAGAATAAAGGCTGTAAGCTCCCCCAGAACTCACACTCTAATTTTGAATATGGTTTTAAATGGATTTTTATACATTGTAACCAGTAGTTTATCTGATAGAAAAATATACCTTTCAACCACTGCATTTTCAGAATTTGCTAAAGAATTCCTCTCAATTTTCCATTGCATCTTCTGCATCATTATCTAACCTAAGTTGATATCGGATGAGAAAATATAACAGCAGATAAATGGGGAACAGCTAAGTGTTGAAAAGTCTTAGAGGATGAGAATCATTCATTTGACGTACTGGAGAAAAAATGACTCAGACTGTGATACTCAGAACAATTAGGGAAAAGAAAGTTAACTGCAGAACTGCTAGCAGACTTTAGAGGCACAGAGTATCAGGAAGTAAACTAGATGGTCAAGGTGTTACATAGGTTTGCACGTGCAGAAACAGAAAAACCAAAGGGTAGTGATATTAGAGGTGAAAATCAGAAGATTTGAAAAATAATACAGATGATTTTGGAGAGAGCACAGAGGAAGTGCATCTGATATCACAAGGAGGAGGACAGTGGAATCAAATGTGCTAAGACTGGAGTGAGACAATCAGACAGGGAAAGGCCAGACTTCCTCATTCCTGATATGTCTGGCATGCTAAGCATCAAGGAGGTGCTTGCCTCAGCAATATTTATATTGCATACTAATTCTAAGAGAGTAGATGGTTTTATATCTCTGTAATTATATTAACGAACATAACTAACTGCAGTGTAGGTTCTCCATCTGCAAGATGCCTATTTAATCTATGCATTTGGAATAGATTTTTTTGGAAGAAGTCATTGAGGCATGAAAGGCAAAATGCTATAATTCAGGTTCTAATTACATGCTACCTGATTTTACTGAACAGAAAAAATAAATAGCATTTCCTGGGAACCTTTGATTGACCACGGGCAGTCTCTGTGAAATAGATGTCAAAACATGTTTGAACTCAGGCTCATCTGCTTGCTCAGGCATAAGCCCCTGTGCATGTACATGCTTGGATATCTGTGCTTTTAAAGTGCAGTTATTTGGTGTGGGACAAATTAAACAGCGTTACTGAACAACATTATTTAATGCTATTTGAATTACATTAAATATTGTAGACACATGTAAACTTAATTCCTGTACTGAAAAATAAATTGCTTTTAATAATTTCAATATTTATGTAATCTTTAAGCATAAATGCAGTCTGATTGCAATACATTTTTCCATTCCACTTATTTTCTGTATCATGTTCTATTTAAAAATGAATCAATGTCAGAATAAACAGGCAAACAAAATAGATTTTTGTGGATACCAGATAGAATGTTAGGCGGCTAAGGCACTTAAGATTTAATTAGGAACAGTTCTTCAGCTCTTCCCATTAGTCATGTACAATAATAGCTCTTCTCTTCAGGTGCTCTATACCTTCCACGTAAATGTTGATTGTAAATCACACTGCATCAATAACAAATTAGCAGTATAAACATAAAATAGTGTTCATAAATAAATGTGGAGCAATACTACAAAAGGCTTTATCTAACAAACATCACTCAGATATAATGTGTTGGCTAAATAAGTTACTGTGTTAAAGGTCTTTTGCGGCATGCATACATGACCAACTGCTTGCAAGATTATAGTCCCATTTTACAACCAGTGAATATTTGTTTATGAATTTCTTTATCTGATCCTGTCATAGTAATGTTTATGTGTGTATATATTTATATGTAAATAAAATATCCCTTAAAAATTACAGAAGAATCTGTTTTTGGAAAGATAATAATCGTCCTCAAAACATCTATGTGAGGTAATCCCCAGAAGGTTCTTGAAGACGTTTATTTAAATGCACAACAGTTCTAACTTCAAAGGAGACTCTGTAAGGCTTCCTGTTGTGCATATACATTCCATCAGCACAGATACATAAACACATGGGGATGATAACTAGACTTCATTTTTCAGGCAACAAGCAAATGGATTTTTAAATCATTTGTACTTACAGGTATTAATGGTGAAAGAGCTCTGCAAAATTGGATGGTTATTCTAAACTTATGACTGCACTTTGGTTAAACAGAAATCATAATAAAATGTTAAAAGTGTTGAATAGGTTTGGAAACTTTCTCCTGTCTAGAGTGTCCCTAGCAAAACTCTAAGGCCTGGCACAATGCTGAGCCCAGGCTCACAGGAAGATCTTTAGTATATAACTCAAGATCTTGTGAAGTAAATACAGTAAATGTTTCCAGATATTGTCTGTGAAACAAATAAGCCCTTTAAGGAATGGCAGTGGGCAACACGGGAATGATTTCCAAACCTCTAATAAATGCATCCTTTAAATGAAAAAATGCTGTAAGAAGCTCCAAGAGCTGCTCACGCCATCCACAAACAGCTCATGTGCTCCCTGCCCAACTTTTTTCTGGAGAGCAGCATGGCTTTCTTGTACCTTTGCTGTCTTTGTGCTCCCAGGGTTTGGAATGTTATCTGGGCACGTGCCTACCCTGAGGTGAGCAAGGCAGTGAGCACACAGTCAGCTTGCAGGGCTGGATTGGTGAGGAAAAAAGACTGGATGTTGTGTTGAGGGACATGGTTTAGTGGGAGCTAATGGTAATAGGTGAACGGTTGGACTGGAAGATCTTTTAGGTCTTTTCCAACCTTGGTGATTCTATGATTCTATGAAAGCTACAGACAGACCTTTGCACACAAGAAGCACATAGATTCGCTGGCAGTGATCATCACAGAAATGCAGACTGTGCATTTTCTAAATGTTGTCTATCCCAGCAGGTGAAGCATACGCCTTGAAAGTGTTCATGAATTTATTTCCAACAGGAATAATTCATATGCTTGTAAACGTAATGTATTTCTTATTTGTACTATGAACATTCCTACTTACCTTAGTTTCTAATTTTATCTTTGCAGTGTTCAGCTCTTCTTTTAGTTGGTTAGTTTTTTCATTACATTTGTTTATGTCAAATTTAACTGCAAAACAAGGAAAACCTGTAAGCAAGCGTGGTCAGTTTGTAGATGTTCTGTTCTTACAAAGCAATGGCATTGGCAAGAAGTCATGGAATGTCTGCCTGAAAAGCTTTTCCAGCAAAACTCCCCTCATGATTTTACAGTGGTGTCACTCCACTTTTGTTGGGATATTCTGGAATATGGAGAGACCATTTACAGCGACCGACGCTGTGGGACATGCAAGATGGCGGCTGACCTTGTTGTATGAGGCGCCTCTTCTCGCCTGCCTTCTTTCCTGTGAGCTCAATTTGTTGGAACAAAGTATCCAGGTTCATTTCTGACTTGTGGGCAGGTCCAGGTGTGAGAGCGCTCTCTGCTCTGTGCAGGGTTGGCTGCTTGGAGCCAGAGGATACACAGAGCTGCGTAAGCCCTCCCGCAGCCCTTCCCACACACAGCCCTTCCCTCAGGGCTCTGCCCCAAGTGCTGCCAGGCCTTGGCTCTGCTCTCCAGCCTCAGCCTCCCCACTGGTGGTGCTCCAAGGCTCTGGGGAGAGCCGTGCACACCGTGCAGGGAACCACGTGGAAAGATGACCACAGACTGTGAGAAGTGAGAGCTCAGGGTGAAACTTCAGGATAGGGAAACGTGAACAACTGGGTCAGGAAGAGCACAATGGCACAGCTGTGCTGAGGGAGCGCACCCAGGAAACACACAGATGGAAATGGGCTGGCAGAGGGGCAGTAGAGTAGGAGCAGGAGAAGGATGTTTGGGGAGTCAAAAAGCCTCTGACCATCTGAATCTTGTCAAACTTGTGTGCGTTTCTGAGCCCTTGATTCTCGCTTAGAATTCGGGGATTTTTGATCAAACGGCTCTGACTTTATTTCTCTAGGGCCAAATGCTTTATACTGTTCTTGTGGTGTTCAAAAGCTGTTTTTTTTTTTTCTTCTATCTTCCTTTTCTGTGGAGTGTTCACCATCCATTTTTAATAACATAGCTGTTCAGATTTATTTGTCTTTTGAAGATTGATGCCTAACCTTAGCAGTTAAGGAAGTAGGCTAAAATCTGCAATTGTCATACAATTCCCAAGAAAATGGGAAAACTGACTACATAAAAACAAAGTTAAAGTGATTAGGCTCAACTCAGCTGCATCACTATTAATGGGAAACGACAGCACTTCTTTCCCAGTCGGGCTCTGTACACAAAGATGTGAACCCAGCCCGTTGTGTGCTATTCTGGGGCAGCCTTGCAGATGAGACTACTGTGCTCTGAGCTTCTGCAGCTTTTTGATTTGTACATCACTGGATCGAATACCTGGAAATGTAAATAGCTGGTTGAGAATATAATTCATATTACAGGATTTGTTCTTACACCTTGAAAAAGACTAACTACATTCCCTGCAGGGCAAACCTATGCGAAGTTGGCCCATTTGCTCTGAGGCAGAAAAAGCCTGGAGGAAAGGAACTTGATATCCTTCCAGCATTTTCCATGTTGTGAAAGATTAGAATTATTGACAGTCTGTCTTGTTAGAGTTTTCCTCAAAGGAGATACTGTCTTTAGAGTAGACTGCAGAAGAAAAAAAACAGAAATTAGGAAGTCTTTGACTACAAGAAGCAAAGCAATATACATGAGAGTACAAATGCCTTAGTGCAGTTCTAAGTTAGTAGAATGAAACTAAGAATTCTGTACAAATGCCATGTTGTAGCATTTACTACTTAAAAGGCACCCCAAATTATAGTAGTCGCATGCTATAAAATTGTGCTTTTAAAAAGAAGACATTGCCCTATGTAAGAAGGAAAATGTGGGTTCTGGTGAAATGTAAAAACCTGAGACTAACACATTATGTTGCAGGAAATGCAGTTATTTTTTAAAATGGAGCAAAGTGCAACTGAAGGAGAAGAGTTCACAAAAGTGAATTTAGAAAATGTTACAGAAATGAGGCTTCCTACCCAAAGGCCAAAGCAAAAGCAGATGAGTCAAATGGGAGCATTTGGTGATTGAGACAGTGATTTGTTACACAGGTCTGATGACTGAAAAAGTCATTTCACAAAATTCAAGAAAATGAACTGCTCTAACAGTGGATCAAGGAGAAAAGAAAATGAAAAGCATTCTTTGAAGTTTTTGAGACTTGACTGCTTTTGTATTTCAAACTGAAAAAGCTGCTCTAGGCTGGGATAGTGTTCAGTGTCACTTGTTAAAGAAATGACTGTTTTTTGTGAAGGGTGCTTCAATGTCTAATTGTGGCAAAGGAACTGCTCATCCTAGAAAGAAGAGTCTGGCTCCAACTATACTTCTCACTGTCTGAGAATGACCATTCAGCACCATTAACAGTTCTGTGAAAGATTCCTTCAGATACTGAAAAAAAAAATCAAAGTGGCACCAGTCTTTGAAAAAAGACTTGATAATTTTTGACTCCTGCAGATATGTGCTTGATTTAACATTGTGAATAACTCATCAGTTCAGAGTCATATTAAGTGAACCATGCATGTACAAATGCTTCAGAATCAGGATAAGGGCCACTATTTTAAAGGTGTGCAATTCCCTAGCTTTTACAGAAATGGATGCAATGGTATGAACCTAAATGTTTCAGAATAAAAGTAAAACGTGAATTACCTTTGCTTGACTTCTGCATAGTATAAACCTTTTGTAAATCACTAGCTGTTAGAAAGGTGACTTTAATTTTGCTCTTCCGGTCATATCAGTGCATCCTAATCTTAATCTATATCTGTATCTTAATCACGATGCTGTAATCAGGTCATGCCTTTCTTGTGTACTTCAAAATTAGTAATTGCCCTTTGTAATCAGGCTTCTGTGCTAATAGTAAAGTTTCTTCTATGAGTTTCTATTCTTGTTTGTGTAGAAAGAAGGAAAGAAAGATTTTGTGTGTAATTTCAGGTCAGTATAAAAATTTTATCAGTGTAATTTATTTCTAAATTTTACATGCTCAGACTGTTTCAAAAATTGATTTTCTCAGAGCTGAAGAAGAGGCAAAGGTAAAACAATGGCAGGTTACAGATTAGATGGTGCCTTATGGTCTTCATATAAAAAAATACAAAGTGGAAATTAGAAATCACTGGATTGTAGTTACAAATCATTTTCCTCTTCTGTTCTTAACATTAGCAACATTAATTTTTAATGTTTTCATTTACAAATTATACTCTTTAATTTTGAACTGCCGTATTTACACCAAAATTTCTTTGCAGCCTACAACTCCTTGGTCTTCTTTTGCTCATGGTGACTTTTGTGTTTGTCATCTATTTACCTACATATCTTTCCACTCTTCATGAAGGAATAAAGCCAAATTATTCTGTAGCATAAATCCACAATTATCATTTTGTGTTCAGGGCTGAAGACTGAGCTAACCTGTACTGGGAAAACAGCATATATATGTAACAAAGTGCACTACGCATGTGGAACGTGGTGTTGAGCTGCAGTGCTGACAGAGGGAGACCGCAAACAGTGAGTAACCCAGTAACTATTTGCATAAGTAAGCATAATACATAGTCTACATTCAAAATTAATTTTATAATGTGCCATTTAAAATCAAAAGGATTGATCTTTGATATACGACTTTAAATTATTTTTGTTGGTTCTTTAAGCTTTGTTTCTACTTGCTGCTGCCAATGTAGGGAAAAAAATATTTTTGATGGACTAGAACTGCATTATTATCTTTATTCATAACAGGAGAGGTATTTAGTGCAAGATTAGACAACTATTGAACCTTTATGGTATCCATTACAAAGCCAAATGAATTTGTCTACATGCTGTTAGATCTCTATGTTAGTAATTTTCATAAGATTAATGTTATCATTCCATCTATCATGTTCCTGCTTATAAGTATGGCAGCTTCCTTACACACTTGGCAAATGCAGATGGCATGAGTCAGGCAGCAATAACGACCAAGTGCCCAAACCAAGGAAATGTCGCCCGTATGAGGAACAGGAATCTCAGTTTGACTGAAATATGTATCCTAAAACTGAAAGCTTGCTCGTAGCGTAACAATTGAAACTTAATGATCTTATAAAACCTCTCATCAAAATTGGGCCATATGATATTTTTCAGTTACAAACCATTTTGTAGGAAGGGTTCCAATTCTATTTACTTTTTCGGACCTAAGCTGTAGTCCCTACTCCTTGAAAATAATCAGAGCAGTTTTCAGAATCCCTTTTTCTTCCTAAATATTGTAGAAAAGGTCTGACCAATCTCCAGGTTATAAAAACTGTTTTGTAAAATCCAAGCTTAAAAAAAAAAGACCCAAACTGCCCTGTTTTCCATATATCTTTCTGTGTGTTCTGATAGGGAAAGGGGAAAAGTTTTCAAGATAAAAGAAAAGTGATTTAGATTGGATATAAGGAAGAATGTTTTACAATAATAGTAGTGAGGCACTGGAACATGTTGCCCATAGAGATGGTTGATACCCCATCCCTGGAGACCTTCAAGGTCAGGCTGACAGGGCTCTGAGCTGTCTGGTAAAACTGTAGGTGTCTCTGTTCATGGCAGGAGTGTGGACCAGATGATCTTTAAAGGTTCCTTCCAACTCTAACAAATCTTTCATTCTATGATTCTACAGCCCTTTGTGGGAGGAACATATTCAATGAAGACTTAACAACAGTAAATAATGTAACTGCCTGTTGATACAGATGTTAGGTTATATAGATTTCATCCTTTTTAAACATGGAATATAAAAGGGACCTATAGTCATACTTCTATCCCATTCATATCCCTTTCCACGAATGCTTCAGGAAGATTACTTGCCTTTAATGCTGGAATTTTGAAAGGCTTCAAGGCATACTTTTGCATATGTATTCCAGGACATGGTGCATAGTCAGGATAATAAAAACATTAAATTCAACTAGAAAATCACATTCATAAATTAATAATTTGCATTGATACTACAGTGACTTCTTTCAGAAGCATTAAATGTCTATTCACAGATTGTGTGAAATGCATGTAAATAATTCTTGTGGGTTTGTCTTTTAAAGCTTATTGAAAGAAGATAACAGAAAGAAAGTGAATTAGAATAGATAGAAAAAAAAATTGATTCCTTTGAAATAATTACATTTTTCCTACTTTGAGAATTAAATCAGAATATTTAAAATGCCTTCAGCAAGTCAGTTCTATGAATACAAAAGTGGTATCTGTAGTTGAGGCAGCAGAGGTTATAAAAGAGAGCAAATAACAGTGGTTTTGAGTGTATTTTCACATATTTTGGCCTGCCTCTCTTCATTTTTTTTTTAATCACATCATAATTATGCTTCTGTTGATGGTATTTTTAACACTCCTCTTTCATTGCTAAAATAAACAAACATGGCTTAAATATTATTTGAGAAGTAATTGCTGTTGATGGTGAACACTGTTAGATATCCCAGCACCAGAAAAAAAGGAAGAAAAAAAAAGAAGAGAAAAAGTTATTTAATCAAAGGACTTAATGATAAAGAGTCCAATACACAGACACTGTTTTTTGTAATCTTTATAAGAATGATCCAGTAAAAACCTACTGACTAGATGACATCAGAATTGGGCATGGAATGCTGAAAAGCATGGCAGGAGACTGTCCATTTAAACTCTACAATTAGGGCAGAAAAATGCACTCAGGACTGTCTGCCTCATATGTGGGGCCAGGGAACAGCTGCACAGACAGTACTTCTAGGAACACCAGGAAGACTGCTGTCCAGCCTGGTTGTCCTGTGTTCTAGGTTCTTGTTTTGTTCTTCGTATTCTTAGACCATTTTCTGCTGGGCAGCTTGTAGACATTCCTTAGCCTGCATGTGAGAATTAAATTGATTGTTATTAAATATCTTGTGATCCTCTTGTCTGTAGTGAATGTTCCACACTAGTTTTCCCATTTCTCATGGTATTTGGAATTGTATTCCTTTCCTCCAAAATACCTTCTTTCTTCCTCTCCTCCTCAAGACTACAGACTGAGCTACACACTGTATATTAGCACACTCTTCCAAGTCTTTAATAAAAGCACTGACTAGAATTGGCCTGGCTCACACTCCTGTGTGATCCCTTTAGTGAAGCCCTGGATAATCAGACATTGGAAACTATTGACCAAGAGCAAGTTTTCAATCAACTGTGTACTGTAAGCAAGTACTGTAGACCATATGGAAGATTATGGTCATAGTTACACTGACACAGATCAAAGGACAACCCAGCCTGTCTGTGACAATGGCCAAAAGTGGAAGCCTAGGGAAAGATATAAGAAAATAGATGAGCTCACACTTTCCCCAGTATGGTCTTCTATTTTACAGCCATTTGGATTTAAGAATTCATTTAATTATAAGAATATGGTATATGGAAGTATGAAAGATCCAGTATTGATGTAAAAATCCTTCAGCTACCAGAGCTCAGCTACCAGAGGTCAGCTACAACACAGGTGCTGATTCAGTTTCACCCATCTAGCCAGCTGGCATTTCAAGGAAGGAAATAACAATAGCATGACATGATCTGTTTGTTGCAAACCAAAGTTGACCAGTGGTTTATTTTTGCTTGTTTGTCTTCTAAGTATCTGCAGTTTAATTAACAAATTTTCTTAGTACCTTTCTCAAAACTTAATCTGTATTTTGCAAAATTGTGCCAAGCAATAAAGAAGAATATTAAGTTTGGTCCTCCATACTTCTTTGGGAACTTCCCAGTTCCTCCGCACATTCTTTAAGACAGGCTCCAGCAATTCAAAAGTATCACTGCAAATCTGTAATCTGAAAATGATAATGTTTGATTGGCATGACCATACATAAATGTTTAGTATTTAGTATGTGTTTTATTTCTGTATTCTAGCCAATATTCCTTACTTGTTGAAATTAATGTAATTCTGCATTTAGGCACTTTTCTGGAGAGCACTGAAGGAAACAAGAGACAGAAAAGTGTCAGTGTTCTGAGTATCTTATTCTATATTCTTTCATGATTCATGATGGATCTTTTCAAGAGCAATACAGGATTATGAGCAGAGATGAGAACTTAGCGGAGTTGGTTCACACAACTAAACCAAGCATGAAATAGTTTCTCAGATGTAAGAGGGAGCACAAAAGTAAGATACAAGGAAACACAGAATACCAGAAACAAAACAGAGATTACAAAAAAATCTAGGAATGTTCAAAATAGCACATGGATACTTCGTCTGTTTTCAGTGGGAATAATGTAGTGCCTAAGAATAACAAAAATATACTTAAAGGGAATTAAGTCAGATTAATGAATGGTTCCATACGCTAGCTAGCAGCTAAACATAGCCTACTTAATATGATGAAATATTGAGGGTTACAGAATAATTATTTAAGAGTATGAAAAGAATTAGCAAATTCTTTTTATTATATTATTATATTTATTATATTATTATTAGCAAATGCTAGTTTGTAGGGAATGCAATTGCTGAAATTCTAAGCCTACGTGTTCAGCTCAGGGCTAGTTCCATCCAGATAAAGAATGAAGTTATTCCTTGTTTTCAAAAAAGGGAAAAAGTGATGGTCAAACAAAAGGCAAACCTGGGAGCTTGACCTCAACACTAAGCAGGTCTTAGAATAGATTTTGAAGGAAAAAAAAAACAACAACAAGGAACTGGAGGTAAATGTAAAGCATGATAGACTACGATACGGTTTTATCAAGAGCAGATCATGTCGGACTAACTTAATAACTTTCTTTGATAAGATAATTGTCCTGCAGAAGAGTAATGCAGTGAACCTAATCTACCTCGATCAAAATAAGGCATTATACTGTTCCTAGTGAGACATCATTTAAGGTGAAGAAGATGGGCTTTATTGTGAGGAAAGGAAAAAAAAAAAGATGGATGAGAAACTGACTAAAGAGTTATATTAAAAGAGGGTATAGCAGAAATGCTAAATCATGGTTTGAAACAGTGACTGAACACCTGGTGGGATGGCAGGGCCAACCCAGGGGAGCTCAAGTGCATGCAATTTTCCTGAGTAACTGGAAGGGATGGAGCCAGGATCCACTCCTACCCAGATCTCATTTAAGGGTTGCCAGTGTAGGGTATCTTGCTGGAGATTTCTACTTACTTGAGGTCTTCTAAAGGTAAGCAGCTTCTTTCCTTTGTTTCTTTGCCTACTGCTGTTGTATTTGAGCAAGTCTTCACTTGCTGTAGTCTATGGCTTTACTACTCTGATGTCATTGCTGCACTTTCCTTCGTATTACAGTGGGTTAAGTTAAAATTAGGAATATCAAAATGAAAGGGATGTGATAGTAGAATTTCTCTAGGTCTTTGGCCTGATTTAAATAATGTTTTTTTTTAGTCCTGGTTAAATGAGGAAAATGGCTATGGAATTTTTATATTTATTTATTTGTTTATTTTTTATAGATTTAGCAAAGTTGAAATAAGACTAGCATCACCTTCCTTATGGGTCAGGCTGAGAGAGTTGGACCTCTCCAGGCTGGAGGAGAAAAGGCTCCAGGGGGGACCTCATAGCAGCCTTTCAGTATCTGAAGGGGGCTTACAGGAGAGCTGGGAGGGAACTTTTTATCAGGATATACAGCAACAGTATGAGGGGAGACAGCTTTCAACTGGAATAGGGTAGATGTAGATTGGATAGGTTTAGGCTAGACAGAGGGAAGAAAATCTTTATTGTGATGGTGATGAGACACTGAACAAGTTGCTCAGTGAGGTTGTGGGCACCCTGTGCCTGGAGGCATTGAAGGCTGAGCTGGATGGGGCTGTGAACTATCAGGTCTAGAGGGAGGATGATCTTAAAGGTCCCTTCCCACTCAAACTGTTCTATGGTATAAGAGAACAAATTACTTTATGGCCTGACAGAATGGAAACCTAACAGTATGGTAAGCACTACTAGGGGATAATTATCATGTTCTTTTGATAAAAGTTGGTGACTTGATAATCACTCCCAACAGCAGAGGTTTAATCTGTTATGGTGACTATGAGCTGTGGTTATGTCATGGTCATTAAGTAAATCGTCATTATAGAAGACAAAAAATTTTTAGCTAAGGCAATAAAGTGTTAACATTGTTTTACAAAGCACTGGTTAAAAAAAAAAAAAAACCTCTCAGAATGTTGTTTACAGTTTTCATGACCCACATTAATTCACAGCAGGTGCAGAGTGGGATGGATAGAAGAAAGAAGTACCTATTTTCTCAGCTGAGATGAAAATAGCTTATCTGGCAAAACAAAGCTTGAAAGGGCATATGGTTACATCTTTATAAGTACATGTGGGGGTAGATGTGATGGGAATGTTATGTTAAAGCATAGCACTATTTCAAGATCAGATACATACAAACAATTGTGAATAAATGAGAGATTTAGAAGAATCTTGGCAATCTGTATGAAGCTTGAACTGTTTTCCAGACAAGGTCACAGAAGCAGAGAACTGAACTACTTCAGTATGGAAATTTAGACATGAATGAAGGGGTATGTGTGACACAGTGAGGTAATGATGAGTCAGAATTTAAAGCTTGTGCTATAAAGCTTTGGGTACTTACTGACATTGCTAGAGAAGCTTAATGGGGAACTTGTTTGAATACTTTTCTTAAGAAGAAATGTTTTTAACTAGACCTTTTGCTAGGGCTTCTCCTATTCCATCAGGATTTTGATGTTCCTTCTTAGTGCGTAGTACGTAAGAAGGGGACTGCCCTTTCTTAAATGGCTGTTGGTTAGGATGTCAGATACTAATTGGATGTAACTTGCTTATATGCTTAGATTTGAGACAATCAACCGGTTTGGGCCAGGAGGTAATTTTTCTTAAGTCATATTGGCTGAGATTGCTCTCCTCTCTAACATGAGCCCCCCGGAATGAGGTACAAAATTTTGCTTTTTCAGAATTTTAAATTGTGGCTGGTCAAGAAATTCCCTTACTTCAGCATCTTCCTTCTCGGACTAATTGGTGTTTTTAATTTTTATTTATTCTGCTGCAGTAAGAGGGAGTCTAATTATCTGGGGCACTATTTTTGTATGCTTCAAGACTTGATTTAATGTTTTCTTTCTCAGATCTTCCAAGAATTTCTTCTGAGTAAGAAAATCTCAGCTTCTTGAGGTAGCATGGAGCTGAATGGAAGGCAGTCAGGGATACTTCATATGTGTTGGTAAGTTTTGAAATGAAAAATTGATCATTGGTCCAGATCTTCCTGAGACTCTAATACTTCTAGCTCAAATAATTGAAACCATGACAACAACAACAAAAAAAAAAACACCCAAAAAACACATTTTGTTAACCAGGATTCTCAGCACTTTCCATTTTAAGTATTCTACAAAGTCTCTTGCAGATGCTTTATCACACTGCCAAAGAATTCAAGTTCTTCAGCCTTCATAAAACATACACTGTCTGTAATTACCTTAAAGTTTTCCTTCCTGATTTGGTTTCTTGACTTCTACTTAAAAGAAAATGATTGAAAAGTTAAAGTGATGATGGTGTGCTTTATCTCATCAAATGTGTGAAGAATCTAAGGCAACTAGGCTGCTAACACACCTATTATAGTCAAGTGCATACAATTAGATGGATGTAAATATACTTAATGTTTATTCTTAAAGATTGTTGTCTACACAGATATGGGTATTTAGTTTGGAAGCAACAAACACAGTGGTGTTAAAAACCTACTAGACAATTCAGTGTGATTTATTGGTAACTGTGCTTGTAGCTGCCGTGAAGACTTTTGCCACTAGTAAGAAAAAAGATTACTCTGTTCATCACTGTATTGTTTCTTGAATTATGAATAATAGCACTCTGAAATTGGGCAGTTTATTTCTCATAGCCTGTGCAGTGATATCGATGTACCAGTTCTGTGATGTGGCTTATCTTTTTCAATCCAGGAAGCTGGAGTTCAAAGGTCTTTCTTAAAGCGCAGATTACAAAGCGTCAGGATAATCTACTGCTACTCAGTCTGTGCGTCTCCTTATACTTCTTGACAGAGAAATAAAATAGCAGATTCATAAGTCAGGTCAGATCTACTCTGTATCTCTTTTCTTGAATCCTATCCTGACAAGCTCAGATAAATTATCTCTTGGTGTAGAAATGGCCTGAATCACATATAGAAAATGAATGTCTTTAAACCTGCCAGTCCTCCACAAATCCTCAGGTTGCATTTCCTTTGAACTGCCTTCTCAGCTAGTGATGCTAACAGAGAAAACACAGAATTAGTTTTTCTTTCTTCTTTGTAGCATTGTCTCTGTGGAGTCCAGTGTTACAAGCCATGGAACCTCTTAAGAAAGAGTTGGCAGTTGCATGGTGTATGTAACTTTCTAAATCCAAACCCCACGTAAATGGAAAGCAGTTACTCCCACGCTTCTCAGTCCCTTTTGGCTACCATCTGGAACAACAATAAAATAAAGCTAACTCTTTTTATCACCTTAGATACATAAATCCAGCTGAAAACAGTTATGTTTTTTTTCCTAATAAACTGTGTGATTAAATTCAAGCTAAAAAGTTTCTGGTGAGTCATTTTAACTTTGTCTTTTAAGTTTTAGTTGGAAAAAATGAAATTTTAAAGTTACCCTGTTAAATTTTTTCACTTTAGTATTTTATGGAAAATAGTGCTTTTCTCCCTGTTTTTCACTGTTATCTAAGTTATTGTCGTCTGACATTTATTTTGCTTTTGTGTCACGGGAAAACTGTGATACCTAAACAAAGATTTGGGAAGCTTTTAGGTTCCTGATACCAAAGGAAAAAAAAAAAAAAAAAAAGCCCAACCAAAAACCAAACAACAAAACCTGCTGATAAAAAAGCACCAGTGCCTGTAGGCTGAAAGCTTGCTACCTTCTTGTCCTCGTACATGTGTACATTCAGACTGCAGTATTGGACAGCAAGTTGTACCACTGTTGTGGGGTAAGAAGAACAAGCAAGGTGCAATGCAACTGGTTATGATGATCTGCTTCCAATATTGCATTCATCAACAGAGGTGTAAAATGTATCTAAAGTCTTGAGAATGCTTCCAAATTCTTATTCTTTGCTATTTTAGTTCGTTATAGGCTTCATTATTTCTTCCTTTAACTTTTGTTCCTCCCCATAGCAGTTGCTTTCCAGATTTAGAGCTCCCTCCTCAGCCTCCTATGGAGCTGTTTTCTGTCGCTGGTGTCATGGAACTCTTGCCCCAGTTTCCCTGACGCCTCTATTTCCTCTTGTATCAAACACTGCATTTGGAACAAGCTATAGTCTTTCTTTCTGATCCCAGACCAGCGTGCAGCTCAGACAAAGCAGAGCAAAGTATTACAAAGTTAAACCCAAAATACAGTAGTAGTTTAGTAGTTCAGATGGCATTCCATCCCAGCAATATCTGTAGGCTTTGCCTAAACAGATGTGAAGCTGTGTTTTCTCAAACTAACCTCTGGTCTATGCAAACAGATTGGAAGTTGTTAGGCATTTCTTGAGGATTTCTAGTGATCTGGTGTTCTTGTCAGTGCCTCATCTAAGTTTCTAAGGATGTGGACAGCAATTACAGAGTAAATTTCTTCACAGGAATGTGTGGGTATTATGGTGCTTGCGTGGTGAGCCCAATGTTATGCTTATTTCATAGTGTTATTTATACACAGCTTAAGCATAGGTACTCTTGTCTTGTGAGTACTCACTACAGTAAAGTCAACCAAGAAAGCAAGTGCTTTATTTTAGAAATAATATTATTTCAGAGAAATTGCTTTCTAATTTTCCCTTAAGGCGGGAAAAGCGCCACTGTTAGCCTCTGCCCAAGTTTTTACCAGCCCCTTCAGCCATTCTGTTTCACTTTCAGTTTAGGATCTACTTAAGCTTCATGTTCAAAGCACAAGTTAAAGGTGTTCAAGGAAGTCGTGCAGATTTAGGGGAACTTCTGTGTGCTTGAGGCTTCTTTTAAGCATTTTCATCAATATTCATCAACCTTCCACATAAAGTGGGAATCTTGAAGGAAGAGCACTTGTTTGTACTTGTTTGTTTTCCAGAGGAATAACCACGTTATTTACCTATGGGAATTATATATCATCATATTATGCCATGGGCTAAAAGATCATTTCAGAAAGGGAAACATTTATTTTTTTTTTTTTTAAATTTTTCAAAGCTCTAAACCTCAGAGCTAAATGAATATTGACTGGTCAGTCAAAACATGTTCAACTTCCCTTCAATATACTGTCTCTACACTGAAGTAAGCTATTTCAGATAGCTGAAAAATTATTGCTTAATACCTTTAAACACTGTCAGAAATCAATAACTTTGAATTCTGTGTAATTTGTACACTAAGTTTGGCATACCACTTTAATTCAGTCTGTTTAGAATTGAATGTAAGTGGTTTGAACAGTTGTCAAAAGGACGAATGTCAAATACTACTTCTTTTATTTTAGAAATAATAGCTTGGCTATGTTAGAAATAGTATTACTTTGATACATGAAATATTAACAGTACTTTTATTGAAGATCTGGATAAAGTACAAATTCAAAATATCACGAGAAGTAGCATTGTTTTTGTGGTTACATACAGCCTGTGCATCACGATTCCTATTTACAATATCTTTGAGATCATAAGCATATCTTAATGAATAAAAAAAACACATTTTCCAATTATTTTAGGTGAGCAACCAATTGGCAAAGAAGTCCAGTGCATCACATGATTGAAGCAGCCAAATTTCTTTAACAGCAGGAGCTGTAGCTTATGTAATGAACACTTGTAGAAAAATCAGTTGTGATTCCAGCTTTCAGATTTACTGTTCAGGCTGGCCTTATGTGTTTACTGCTATGGTGTGTAGCTCTGTGGGTACTCTGCTGTCATCAGAATTTCACAGCAATATTGGCAAAGAAGCCAAGTAATGGGATTATCTGGTATCTTTATAGAACAAACAGGTCTTGATTTTCAACAGTGTGTTTCCAGCTGATAATCAACTGGATTACAGGAGAATTATCTCATTTGCCAGTCATAAGGTCCTTCCTAAACTATAAAATTGCAAACAAAAACATGTGTTAATTAAGGAGTCAAGAAATATGTAGTCTTTCCACTGTCTTATGTATTGAATAGTTTTTATGACAAAGCATCTTCATTTAAATTGTTTTGCCTTTATTTTTCCTGAAGTGTTTGCAGATTTGCTCAGAATTTTTTTAAAATAAGAAAAACATAGACAAAAAATAAAAATTAATAATAATAATTAAAAAAACAACAACAACAAAAGATCCAAACCTTTGAGTGTCATTGTATCTTTAATAGAGATACTGCCACACACTGCTGATGGCAGATACCTAAAAATAGTTACTTTTTTCTGTAGGACAAATTCTCAAGGCGTTTACAACACTATTTTCTTCCACTTTCATTTTTTCTCGATCTCCCTTCACCTCAAACATAAATCTCTTGAGACTTTTTCTCCTCTAAATTTCTCACCTCAGAGGAAGGCAGAAAAAAACACAGATTTTAAAGATTAACACTGACGGAGTTGGTAACCTTTTCAGAAATCTCCAAGAAAATTACAGTTTCAGTGATATTTGCCATCAGGAGAAAAGTTAATTTTACTCATCAGGACTAGTCTAGCAAATGTAGAGGAAATACAGTTGCGAAAATCCAAGATGATAATTTTGCCTTTGGTTACCGAATTCTAAAATGACTTTTAACCTCCACATATCATTTTTGACTTCCCTACACAGGGCACGAGTCAGGGTAGATTTGGTCCTACAGTTTAGAATAAGATCTGTACAGAAAGTGAAAGAAAAATCTTCCTCTAGGATTTAATATCCTTTGCTCTGTAAATGTGTGCATATGCAGTGTAGCATAAACCATGAAGCTGAATACCCATTACTAGCTAGAGCTGTGCACATCTGAAAAGAGATTCCTACCACTTTTTGCACCTTGTTTTGTACACAGGCATTTTAGCACTTCCAGTTAAGCACATGGGAGTGGGAAATTAAACCTAAATGTAAGTGAAGCAGTACACACATGGAAGATACAAACATTCTCATTTTTCACATAGGTGTATGGTGGGGTTTCTGTCCTGTGGCTCAGGGTTGCATGGTTTCCACAAGACTGCACTGCTGGTAATCATGGAAGTTCAAGAAGACAAAAGAAAGATTGCTACCAGTGAACAAGCTAAGTGATGACATGGGCTGAATCACAGCAGCTGCTAATGGCCATGGGATGTTAAAGGCTGAAGCTGAGTATGAAGAAGAGTATGATCATACCTGAGGTTTCAGACAGTGCTGTACCAGTATCCAAATTGCATTGCTTTAGATTCTATAAACTTGAATTAATAACACTTCATGTATAGCATCTTGTATTTATGTATCTTTTATATTTTTCCTCGCTTCTCTAAATCAGGTTTCTTTGCTGACTGCTGTATTTTCTCGTGCTGTGGAATTTAGCACACTACTTTGCTGTAGAGGCACGAATCACCTCTCACGTTAGCATGAATTGCCCCTGCAAACAGCTAGGGGGCTGTATTATTCCACTTTTAAAGCAATAAGACACGAATCGAGGAATATACATATTATCAGGCTCTCTTAACAACTTTTTCCTTACCGGTTTGGGCAAACATCAGTGTCTGTGCCCGTGTGCCAGTATTTAAAGTTTAATGGGATCATTTGTATAAGGTATGGAACATCACAAGAGGCTACAGTTTTGCTTGTATCTTCACATCTTTAAGGGTGAATGTGTTTGGTGAGGTGTACATTCTGTTCTGTTTCTTACCTGTAAGCGGTTTGAACACCACTATGATATTTGAGCATTTATGTATCTATTCTACTGAAATCAAAAGAATGCCACATCAGATATAAATTCATGAAGAAATTTTGCAGTTTTTTTTTTCTTCCAGGTGGTCTGATACTACTTGAGCACAACCTCTGGTGAGGACAGGGAAGCAAGACAGCAGGAAGAATTTCTGGACGAGAACAGCTGTATGACTTCACTACCAGGTCAGTCTAGAGGTGTAATGGTTTGGTTTTTTCTTTCTCATTTTTTTTTTTTAAATTTTTTTGTGCAGGTAGCTTTATTTTATTATACTTCTGCATGAATTAGGCCACTCAGTAATTTGGATTGCACTTGCACTGGGTTTTTATTTGATTACCGTGTGAACGCTCATTGTTTACTTTGCTTTTGTTTTATGTTTTTCCTGATACTTACTGAAAGCTCTAAACCCAAATAAATGACAAGTTCAGTAAAAACTCAATCTTGCTTTTGTGCTGCAAAAGCCCACTCAAGGCTTCATAAGCCCCTCAAAATTGATTTTTGGAGCACTGTTATTTAATCTGTCCTTCAGAAAACTTTAATGCCTTGGGCAAATCCTTCTTGCCTTATTCCCACCACTAGGTTCTCTGACTTCATGGCAAGCAGACAAATGTAAGACAAAGAAAAGCAGTGCAGTCCTTAGTAATTCTCTTAAGTTGTCTACTCTCCCTTTCTCATTATTGAATAAAACCTCCTGTGTAAACACTATATTTTGCTCTCTCATGGCATGCAGACTTTTTCCCATTAGTCTCTCGCTCTTCCCCACCTGCTACATCTGACTCATTAGCTCATTTTTAGCTGTTTTTCACCTTTTCCTTCCCCAAAGAAATATATTTAAAGTTCAGGGAACTGTTCTTATTCTCAGCATACTTTCTCCCCACATATCTAACGCAGTGCAACTTTCCTCTCTGGCTCAGTGGCTCCAACTTCAATATTTTCTTGCAGAGTTCACTATTTAAAATGAGGTCTATGGCAGAGATGGCGGAGGGAATTAGTGGGTTAGCTCTGGTCCAGTCAATATATTAATGCAACCTTGTCAGCTTACCATTACATTGTCATCTGAACTGCAGCAAGCCATAACAACCTAACGTAGTGTTCCAACACCACAGCTCTTGCACATGAGACTAGCTACAGAACAACATCAAGTAGCATCTGAGTCAATTTTTCTTCCATGTGAAATCCTTCTGAGAGTTTGCTGTCAACCACTAATTTACATGCAAATGAGTAGGCAGAAGGAAATCCAGTAAGGCTGAATACAGAAAAAAATAGTATTCTGACTTCACACGTCTTGTATGAGTGGCCTGAAGTACCATATGGCCCTGACTACAGACGGAGTTGGATGCTCATGCTGCATTCAATGCATTTAGGTTCAGTCTATAAGATGGAATGAAGCTTAAAAATGCCCATTGTTTAGGAGTTTTGAAGCAGTGTTGATTTTTTTTTTTAAACAGAAGCTTTAATATTATTATTGTTCCTCATTAGCATATATTTTCTTTATTAAAAGTTTTCAAAGAAGTAAAACAGCTAATGTAGATAACTACAAAAACCCAAGAACCTACAGTTATGTAAAAACTAGCAGTAAGTGCTGGCAGTAAGTAGCCTAAGTAGTTAGTACTGATTTCCACATTATTTATACTGTAATGGCCTTTAAACAATAATTCAGTAGTGATTATGTTGTCATCTGTCTTCTAATGAAATGTTTGTCCTTACCAGCTGCACCTTGTATTTGTTATGTTATAATCATTGTTCTGAAACTTCTTAGTAACTATCAATCAACAGAACAGAAAACTAGCTTAAATATCTTTAAAATAGCCACATTTAAAACTTCCTTTTTTTTCTTTCCCAAATTATTTCTTTTGCTGAAGAACCTTATGTTTTGAGTGATTGTCACATATAAATGGCAAGGTCGATCTTGGTTAGACTAAACTCAACAGCAAAACACCCACTGACTTAATTTTACCCTAGAGAAGATACATGGAAAAGAACGTAGGAGGAGCATAAGGATTTCAGCCACAGAATGGGTTTGGAGCTTTCATATCAGTGAGAAATGGCAGATAGATCAACTGATGATTTTTCTCAAGGTGAGGGACGGGATCTTGCTTGTAAGGAAATTACTTCATTGTTAGTTCTTGCTATCCTAAGTGCAGAAATAGTGGCCAAACCGCAGGCTTCAGCCTTCTGGTGAGTCAGTTGTCTTGGTGGCCTATAGTAAACGATTGTTTGTTTAAAATATAAGAAAAATGTGAAAGCCACAGAAAAAACAAGCGCTATCAATTGCTATCAACCACTGCATATTGTTAAAATCTTCCACTGCGGATAAACAAAGTCTACCAGTTACTGAATCTACAGAATGGATTCTGTTGCAGTCACCTAAGTATGGGATTAGTTCTGTGGGAAGCAGAGCTCTACTGTTGTGCAGATGGGACACTTCAGTTTTGAATATTTTCAGTCTGGCACCTTGGTAAATTTTTCAAGACCCAGAATGGGGTTTATAGCTGCAGCTTACAGGAGAGTACATGTAATCAATATGTGTACAGTGGCACTTGAGGTTTGCTGCATATCTCAAGTGTTAATGCGATGCAAGTGAGTTCAGCTACCCAAACCCAGTGATCCTCCATGAAGAGAGCAAAGAGCTGCATTGTCTCTGTGCTGTCAGGACACGGAAATTAGTTTAGACATAAATGGAAGGGATGGCATCCAGAGACTAATGAATACTGCATGTAAGCTGGCAAAAATTAAAAATAATTTCATCTCCAGAACAAAAAATGTGGTACAATTGCACTCATGACAAGCATGAATACTTTTTCACACCTACAGTCCTGTTAGAAAACAAACAACAGGCATTCTGAGCTACCATGTGCCATGGACTTCCTGGCTGGATTACTTTTTTCAGAACATGGTTGTGTTTTAAAGCTTTTCCGGATTATGAAATCAAAAGCTTTCTTCGTTTTTCTAGAGATGAACCAAAGACTGGCAAGGGGAATGTTTAGTGACAATCCGCAGTTTTGGAGGTGTGCTTTTCCAGATGTCTTGGTATTTCTGAACTGTCAGTAACATTTTTACTTTTTAACACTTTTAAATCACGATTTCAGTTTCACTGCAATGGTAAACACTCCACACAAGCTGTGTTTTATAACAGTAAAAGTCACTGTTAATGCTGGGCTCTGCAGTGTGGGGCTTTTCTATGCCCAATAATACTGTCTGTGTATATGTACGTGTGTGTTCAGGACATTAATGCATGAGTGGTTTTGTAAGTATTGGTCTGGATTTCAGTTCAGTTCTTGCCTGCCTTGTTGTGGTGTGAATGTTGCAGCTACTCCTGACTTACATCTCTAAATTACAGAGTTATTATCAAGCATACATATAACTTTTATACTAAGTAACTACTATAACTCTGCGTGCCATAATGATGTTAAAATTACCAGTAAAGAAGTAATCATCTTTGCATTTTGCTCACTTTAGCTCACACTGAAGTGTGTGGAAGGCCAGCTTGCTTCATGGCTTGTGTAGCAGCTATTGCAAAAGCTAGGACTGACTTCCATCATCAATGCCATCACCAACTTAGCACCTTCTAGTTACCTAGGCATGCTCCCAAAATCTGGCTGTTGTCTGTCCCTCTGACAATATCCTTATTGCACATGTAACAGATTATAGTTTTTTTTCCCCATAGAGAAGCACAGCCTCTCTCAAATGAAAGAAAACACACAGAGGTGTGATTTCATCAGTTGCAACTTGAGATCAGCGTTATGATTTCATGGAAAGAAGCAGCGCTCTGGACAGGTTGGTTTGGAAATACAAATGCACCTGCTAAGAGAAAGTGGCAGGAGAGGAAAAGAAGCAGCAGCAGAGCTTTCACTCAGATGGGTTCTGTGAGAGCTCCGCGTAGCCCGGCAGATGCTTGGCTTTTAAATAAGTGTTTCTGAAGCACCTTACAACAGTTTAGCTCCATCTGTGATTCAGTTTTCTCCACAGCAGCGGCCAGCCCCACCAGCTTCCTTCTGCAAGGAGAGGCACGTTCCTTTAGGCAAAATGTACTGTGAGAAGCAAATTCCTCAAATTGAGCAGGCCGAGCAGCGCATTGATGACACTGCCAAGGAAAGGACAGAAGTATAGGCTATTCTTTTTAAGAAAGAAAACATTTGGTCGCAGCTAAAAGCTGAGAACACCTGAATCCAGTGTTCCACGTACGAAAGCAAGGAAATCTGGAAACCGACGCTATTTTGGGCTCACTGCATTTCGTTGGGTTTTGGGGGAGTGCTGCGTAGTAGCGACTGTGGGCAAACCACTACATAGTTCTCTGCTTGAACCATCTGTCGTGCACGCGGGACATATGCTCGCCTTACTCGTGCGGGAGCCCAGTGAAAGCCGATACAGGCGGGCCGGGTCGAGCACCGCGAGCCGCGGCAGCACCGCCCCGGGGCGCCGCCACACGCACCGGACGCCTCCGCCTATCGGTCACCTCGGGAGCCCTCCCGCAGCGCCCGGGCTGCCCCGCCGGAACAGCTCCCTGCCCGCGGCGGAGCTCCGTCCCAGTTTCCCCGGTCAAACTTTCCCAGCCGTCGGCAGCACCTGCGTGCATCTCCCGGGCGAGAGGCAGCACCGCCTCCGCGCGAAGAAATAAAGTTGCGGCTCCGAGGAAGGGACGAATCCCCTCCCGCAGGGCTCGGGCAGCCGCGGGGAGCCCTGTAGGTGGCTGTCAGCGCCTCATCCCCCCACCCCTCCCCGTGAACGCTCGGTCCCTCCCCGGGCACAGGCGCTGCCCACCCAAGGAGGCGCCCGGCGCTGCTGCCCCGCTGCCGCCGCTCCGCGCACACACAGACACACAAATACGGTGCGTGCGCCTCCGAGAGTCAGCGCCTCCGCCTTCAGGTTACTCAGACCTGAAACCTACGGGGAATCTCAGCGTTCTTGTCGCCGCTCCTGCTGGTGGAAGCGGTGAAGAGGAGAGATTTTTATTACTACTATTTTTATTATTTTTTTCCCCCCTTCTCCTTATATTCAATGGATCGGAACTTGGAGTCTTTGCACCTCGGCGGTTTCGGAATATCTACATGCTGAGCCTCTTTGTTGTGGCACATCGGCTCGTTCGGTGGAACCATCCGGAGACGGCACGATGTTCCTCGCGCTGCTCTACTTGGCTCTGCCCTTAGCGGGTAAGTTGTGCGGGTGTTCTGCGCCCCGCGGAGCCGGGCGAGGGGCGTGCGGGGCCGGGTGCCCGGTGGCTGTCAGCCCACCGTTCGGACAGGAGAGTGAAGTTTCCACGACTTTGCACGGCTCTGCCTCTCGCATCGCTCGGCCGCTGCAAGCTTTGCGAGATGATAGGCTTAGCGACGTTGGGCTCCGGCAAGTCGCAGGTAAACTTTTCATTTTAATGGAAAAGGGCTGCTGAAGGGACGAGGAAGGTGGCAGCAGCCTGTGAGGGCTAGCCGCCCCAGCCTGGCAGCCAGCCCGCCGCAGGCATCCCTTGCGCCCCGAGGGGTCCGCCTCCGCCCGCGTCTCTGAGGGAGCGCGACGGGGGCACGGAGGAGCGGAAAGAGTTAATGTAATTTGCTTTGTTCTCATGCGAAAGCATCGGGCTGAGGAGAAAGGGAAGGAGACCGTAAATTCCCGTTTTAGGATATGTGTAGCATAAGCAAAACGGTGTGGAGCCTTTAGAAAGTGACTGACGCAGAAAGGAGGCTGAAATCAATCAGCGCGGATGCGTCTCTCGCGGAGCGGCCGTGCTGTTGGGTGGCTGTGATGGAAATCACTGCACAGCTCGCGGAAAGTCAGGCCGAGTGCTTAACCCCGCTGTTAAACGCTGGAGCGGGAAGGGTATCTGTTTCACCGGAGAGGGATGAAGGCTCGTTCTGCCAGGCGCGTTAACCCCTGTGGGTTTTCTTTCCTTTTTGCGTTTCCTCGTAAATCGACCGGCAGGGTTAAGGCGTGCTCTTCTTCCCTCGCGCTCCCACAGAAGCGGATCCGGCTGTGAGAAGCCCACGTGCTTTAGGCCGTGCCCGAGCTTCGCCAGGTGCTGCTCGTGGGCTTTATGCAGGGAAGTGCCTCGTGTTGCTCGGGCTCCTGCCCCGGAGCGCCGCTTGTGGCAGCCCCATCCCACAAAGAGAGTGTGTGTTGGTTTGTGTCTCCTCTTTCCAGACGTACTTCTGTCCGCAGAAGTCAGCGGGCTGCCCGGAGGGGACCGCCTCGACTGCGTGAAAGCCAGCGATCAATGTCTCAAGGAGCAGAGCTGTAGTACTAAGTACAGGACACTGAGGCAGTGTGTAGCCGGCAAAGAGAGCAACTTCAGCCGGGCGACAGGCCTGGAGGCGAAGGATGAATGCAAAAGCGCCATGGAGGCTCTCAAGCAGAAATCTCTGTACAACTGCCGCTGCAAGAGGGGCATGAAGAAGGAGAAAAACTGCCTGCGTATTTACTGGAGCATGTACCAGAGCTTACAGGGTACGTTGCAAAACAGAAACATTACATTCCCCCTAATGCAGCCCCTCACATCTGCAGCTAGCTGCTGCCACTGAGGCTAAGCTGGGGGGTCTGACCTCGTAATTCACATTGTGCTCTTCAGCTGCAAACTGAGGACCTTTCATCCGACTCGGGAACAGCTGCTGTTCCATCTCCTGTTGTTGGGAAATCCACAATGAGGGTTTCCTCCAGGGGACCCAGCTGACCTTTCTAAACCAGAGTCAAACCAGGGCATTAGCAAGTGCAAAAGCTACAAAAACAGTCGCTTGGAGATGTTTTCCCAATATTTCAACTCCTTAATTAGGACTCACCTAACAAGATCACAGAACACTGAAACAGCAAAATGTAACATGAAGAGGAGCATTGTTTTAAAGAAAAGTTTATTGTTCCTGGTGTTTGCTAGCAATATTCCCTGGATATGCTGAGGCAGAAAAGAGAAGTTCGTGCTTCCCAGAGCAGTAGAAGTGCCAGTTAGGAGGGATGTGGCAGTGACTGACTTGTGACTTCTGTTCTCATTGATGTCACTGGCCGGTTTCCCACAGTCCGCTGAGAATAGCGAAGTCCTTATGAAAGATACCCTTTTTGTCCCTGTTTTTGCTCTGGTCTTGGAGTTATAGATGCTGTCCTTCATTTCCATGTGGTCCCCACTTAACTATTTTTGTGAATCTTCTTTTGTGTTCTTCCACAAAAGACAGTCGTCCCTTTTAGTTCAGTTATCCAAGCATCTACTGGAAGGTTGTCATGAGTCGATATATATTTGTGTTCTAGCTTTCATAATAAATTGCATGACTCTCAGGCATTTTCTGCATCATAAATAAATTTCCCTTCCAACAGTATCTTGTTAGGAATGTTTTGTTCCAAAAATGCTCATTTTTTGGCTGTTACCTGGACTGCTCTTCTATTGTTAGTGTAGTGAAGAGGAACTTTCCTGCTGGTGTATTGAGATGGGACAGATCTGATGATGTCAGACTGTCACTGCAAAACAAATCATGACCTTATTCATGGGGGAAGGAGAGAAAAGAGCTAGTGATGGGGATAAACAACTTGCTTCTTTCAGGTGTTTATATATAGAGAGAAGTAGCCATGCAGATACATTAAAGGGAATTACCTATCAAGTCTATTGCAGTTACTTCATTTGATAGTCAGCAACAAAATCTTAGCTTGAATTCTTGTTTTGAAAAAAAAAATGAACTTTTTTTTGTCTTTAGGAAATGACTTGCTTGAGGATTCCCCCTATGAACCAGTTAACAGCAGGCTATCAGACATATTCAGGCTAGCACCGATTGTATCAGGTAAGCAGGCTTAAAATTCTTTAACTGAAACATGAGTTGAATTCTGGAACTTTCATAACTCGTGGAACAGTACCTTCTTAAGTAAAGATATGAGTTGGTGACTTTCTGGATTTAAGAAGTTCATAATATGGTTGGTTTTGTAGTAATAATTAAAGCTGAAGGAGTTCTCGGCAGGATGGCAGTTTCTTGAGTCATTCTTAACAATAAATGCTAAATGTTCCTGTAGGTGGCAATCTGATTCCCTGTGTTCCTGATTCACAAATCAGTTCCTTTTTGGGAATGTGGTCAGTGCAAATTACCTCCTGTTCGCATTCAAGAACATCAGAAGATAATCTTTCAAATGTTTTCATAAGGGAATGCTTTACAGTTTCAAACAGTTTTGTTATTTTGTGCCTTTCAGAACTTGCTCGTATTAATTACAATGTTATTCATTAATTTAATTATGCTGTTTGTTTGCACTGGACTAAGTTACATTCATTTTGGATGATGTTAATTGAAACAATGAATTTGGGACATCTACAGTGGTTGAAGGTTGGAATTTAAATTCTTTTTCACAGTTTCAGAAAGTCTTCTGAGGATGCGGTCTGTACTCAGGACTTTGTTTAGTTACATAAAGAAACTGTGCACAATGGAATATGCATGTTCCATATATGTGCACAATGTAACATGATGTTAAGCTGTAGTTAACTGACATGGTACAGATAAGCATTAGTAGATTGCTCTTCAAAGGAAAAAAGAAAAGAATGGAGAGAATGGCTTGACCAATTTTCAGCATTGCTTGCACTTGTTAGGACCTTAAGTCTCATTAAAAGCTGGGGGATGTAGGTTGTTAAGTATTTAATGGTACAGATTTTCAAAGGCCTATAGACACATAAAATGTAGATAACTGCCCACTGGGATTTTCAGAAAGGGCTAAGTGATTTAAATAGGTGCTAGATGCCCAGGCATTTAAAAAAATTCTAAGTGCTTAATGCATCTTTAGGTATCTTAATGCCTTTGAAAATCGGCCCTTTAGTCACTTTTCAAAATGTAACTTCAGATCCAAATTGCATTCATCTTTTGAGAGCATTGCCTTAGTTTGATGATCAAGTCTACTGCAGAAGTAGGGAGAAAAAGAATGTCTGAAGAAACTTCATTCATTTATTTATCACTTAAAAAACAGACAATCCAATTTAGTACAAAAGCAAGACAAAATCAGGGAAGAGGTCTTCTAGGCTGTTTTCTTAAACAAAAGGGGCAAATTCTAACCTATCTTTGCAGTGTTATACGCTACTGAAACACCCTCTGCTTTCTATTACGTGTTAGATTGCCCATTTTCTTGCAAAGTAATTTTTTCAGTAGTGCAGTAAGTTTCTCTACTTGTTGTGTTCAGCAGCAAAGTAGGACAAGTGACTTCTTTCCTACCACAGCCACTTGGGTTGCTGGTGGACTGCTGAGGACTCGGTCAGTGTTAATGGTACGCCACGAATTACTGTTTGCTTTGATGGAAGTATCACTCTCACAGGGATTGGAGGCCTGGATTAACAGGGAACAAACAGAAGGTGTCATACAGAGGAGAACCACCACTGTTTGGAAATATTGTCATTTTGGAGAAAAAGATGAGCAAAAGCATTTTTCTTATCGTCATGGTTACTGCTGCATGTAACGTTCTTTAAAGCTGCCTCCTTAAGAGTTTTGCAGGGCTCTGCATACACCCCAAACAGCAGAACTGTGTAAGAGATTTGTATATCTTGATTTAAACAAACAAACAAAACCCTGTGCAAGCAATGTTGGCAGGCATTTCATAACTGCTAATACAGTTATTGCTGCTTAGAGATGTTTCTGCAGTGTTCCTTCTCATTAAAGTTACTTGGGTGTAATTAAAAGCAGAGGTTAGCCCTACTATCTCATGTAGGTTACTCTGTGGTACTGTGTGACTTGGTATATATCAAGGCTGTTGGTTCAGCTGTGCTTTTTTGTTTGTTTTCTACTTATTTTTGAGACAATATAGCAAATCATTATAATTGGCTTCTATCCTATGTGGGGTGGGAAGGAACCATTTGCCTAAGATGACTATTTTGTTACATCAATCTTTTGAAGTATATATATGTCAAAGGAACGGGGGGGCAGTTTTTAGAAGGAGTTAAATTTGGCCTAATTTTGAGCTGAAGGAAGTTCAAAATTGTGTCCTTCTCTTAAACAGAACCCTATTTTCTCATTAGGTGTTGAAGCATCAGTATGTTGACTTAAAACATTGTGCAGGAATATATATATATTTTTTTGCTCAACTTGTTCCTAAGTTTGTAGTTTCTCTCAAGTTCCCATTAACCTAACGGGGAACAAATGATGAGGTCACAATATTAAAGTGAAGCTTTGTTTTCTATTTTCAAGTAGCCAAAGTTGTACTGAGACTAGTGGTTTAATTAGTCTGGAACTATTAAGACAAAGTGTTCCATACAAACTTCAAAGCAAGGTTCAACAACATTGTTTTGAATGTTGAACAAACTGAAACATATAGAAGAAAGCATAAAGATGGCTAAAACAAGTATGTGCTCAGTGTTTGGTTTACATGTGAAAATGTATCCTGTGTGTTCAGAGTGCTGCCTGAACTTCCTTCCTTTCCATCTGTGCTTTACGTTCAGGATTCAGCTCTTTCTATGAAGCCAGTCTTCTGATACCCCACATTGCCAAACCCAGGACTGAGAGCCTTTCCTGTTGAAGGCCAGGGCTGTCTTATTCTTCTGATTTGGATATGTCTGATTTTTCTTTAGAAATACTGTGTTTGATGCAGCACTTCTTCCTCAAGGTTGTGAATTATTCTAGTAGGCAGCTCTTGAAATTACTGAAGACCTCTGTGTGTGTTTCAGAGAGTAACAGATTTGGGTTACTTATTGTGATGTATAAGCTTTTTGCTTAAACAGCAATTTTTGCTTAAATCTTAACAGCTTCTGAGAGGTGAAAACATTCTAAGGCCCTTGACTTCTATCACAGCTATAGTAAAGGCAAAATCTGTTGATTGGATTTTAGAGTTGAGTTTCACACCAAATTAACGGTACATGCTTGAGTTAGTTTGTCACTTGTTAAAGCTATCTACAGCTTTTCACTACCTGGGGAACAGTTTGGTTCTTGAATTTGTATTTTATTTGACATTGACCCTAATGACTGGAAGATATCTTACTATTTTGATATCAGCTGATACAATGTAGTTGTCATCTCTGTGGCATATTTCAAGAAAATATCTTGCATGAAAACTGTGGAAATACTAACAAAATAAACGTTGCTGAAATATCGCATTCATTTCCATGCAAAGTTGAGAGTCACTGAAGCCAAATAAAAAGCCTTAAGCCTTGGCTGTGAAGTGGTGTGGACAGAATACTTAATGTTAAAATGATTTGAATATTCAGATCAAGATAATTGGGATGGCATAATGCTTCTGCCTATGGATTCATTTTTAAGTTACTTACTGAAGTACAGGCTTAATAACCCACTGTTCAGCCTTGTGTATCTTTATTTTACATCCACCATGTTAAAAAATAAATAACATACAACAAAAATCAGAGTACTTCTTTAAAAAAAAAACCCTGAAGTTTTACTAGTGTAAGAGAACTGTTGAGTCACGGCCTGAGCCACTGATTGATCACCTGGGTCAACCATGGGAGCACAGGTGAGGGCAATTCAGCTGTGTGACTGGAATTCTAGACCCTATTTAGGGGCTGATAACACCGGGGAAAGATCTCTTTCTGGAGATCCCTCCTTTATGGAGCGTTTCAGCGTGAGCCGATATCTTTGGATACGGGTGAGCATTCCTTCTTTGTTTATTCCTTTGCTATCTCACTATGGTACTGTTTCCAACTGTACGTTGGTTGACTGTACAACTAGTAATCTGTGAAGAGGTGGTTGGGTACCTGCTGCTGCTTGTGTCTTGTTGCTAGTTGTTAAAGTGCGAGACAACTAGAAATTAGTAATTCTGCCAGTATATCTTTTTAATGTGGTAAACAGTTTTTTGCAGAGTGTGTTGTATCACTGACAAATGAGAGAGAAACTGGCTTGTACGTTTGCATGTCAAAAAGGAGAGTTGCCTGATTACATATGTCTGATAAAAGGCTGTTTAGTCTTGTAGGCAGTAAGTGGGAGCTTACATTTAGAGAAGGGTATCACAGAATATCCTGAGTTGTCAGGGACCCACAAAGATCACCAAGTCCAACTTCTGGCTCCACACAGGACCAAAAGTCAAACCATATTTCTGAGAGTGTTGTCCAAATGCTTCTTGGGCTCTGGCCATCTTGGTGCCTGGGGGAGTGCGTTCCGGTGTATACTTTATATTTAATATGATAAATTTTTTCTAAAAGGGAGAGTTCAGTAGATAGCACAGCACACAGGGTTTCTTACTGGAGTGTCTATTTTCACGTTGGAACAACTTGAGGATCTCTTAGAAATGGGTTTGGGTCTCCCTCTGGGATGCCTGTGTGGTTCAGAAGGAAGGACTGGGTTAGTGGTGTTTGCCATTCTTCTTCTGAGCCATTGGATGTCTTGTAGGCATTTTGTATCGTGGGAGTTCACAGATTAGTGTTGGCATTGGGAATGGAGGAACTACAGTATGAACATCAATATGGAGAAAGGCTGTTTTTCAAAATGGATTCACAGTATGCAGAGGAATAGAGCTTCCTAGTCCATCTGCTTAAGACTCTTTCATTTTCCTTACTCTCATCCCTTTTCTTTTTGCTCCTTCTATGAAACACGGGGTTCACAATGGGAAAACTCCCCATCATTGAATATTAGTACTGTCTAAAGTTTCATAACCCTGAAATTATTTTAATCAGTAATTGATTATGTTTCCCCATACACTTTCACAATTCCTGTAGTTGCTGTGTTTCAGGTAGCACGTCTCTGAACCCTCAACTGTCAAGTGGTTCTTTTTTTTATGTAGTAAATTACTTGTCTTTCATAGAATCCATACAAAGTTGTTTTCTTCTGTGTTTTTTTTTTTTTTTTTTTCTCCTTACATGTATTTAGGGTATACATGTTTTACCAAAAATATATGTTAGAGCCTTTGTCCTAGCCAAAAGAATCATTGCTTTTTCCTTTTGGAGTTTGTAGTGTGTGAATTAGTGGCTTCTGCAATGAATAAATACTGCATGACGTCCCCAGTTCCAAAAGCCTGAGGCCTCTAATCCTATTCCTAAATCTGTGTGTATTTCAAATGCTACATATTTTTGTAATTTAACAGTATGTTTTCTTCAGTCATTTCTATAAGAATATTTGCAATGCCACATTTCTACAAAGTCAATTTAATTTACAAGATATTTAGTATCTTGATTTCTCTCAACTGCTTACAATTCTCTTATTAGCTCTTGCCTTTCATATTGCTGCATCTTTTATTTCCAAAAATGAGATATTTCTTGTTACTTACCTTGCACATTCACCCAATTTCATAAACAATAAACCAGATCCTATTAAGTTAATAGGAGTCTTGCAATCTGATTCTGTTCCCACTGAAGTAAGCATAACACATCAAGATCTTTTTATTTGATTACGATGTATTCTGTTTCCTGTTGTAATTTTTTGGCTTAGTTCTGGTTTTCTGATGTGCAGTTGAGCCTTTTGAATCAGAAGAGTGAAAATGTATTCTTTATTTTGTGAGATGCACAGCTATATTTTCCTTTGTAAGATAATGTGCATTAATCAGAATTACAGATTTTAGAACCAATATTTAACATTGTTGTTAGAGTTATAAATCTAGTGCAAGTCTCCAGTGAGAATTAGTGTCCCTTTGCGTGTTGCAAGAAAAGAACAGAACAAAACAAACACAGGCATCTATTTTAGCTGCATTTAATAAAATTAAAACAGTTTGATAAAAATAAATCTAATATGACCATGTACAGTGTTTACGTTCTTTGACATTTCTGTCTGCAGATTTTCTTTGGAGAGACAACTAGGCTGGCTTCCAGTCAGATAACAAGTTATCAAGGCTGCATAGATACTAGTTGCTGATTTCCACTTCTGCCATTTTCATAATCAGATTGGACTTCACACAAAAGAAAATCACTTTGGTGGCTGTTGGCTTGCAGGAGCTCTTTGAATTTCCTGTTTTCTACATTTCTTGAAGCTAGATCTGATTATGAGAAGGGAATTAAGTACCTTGCTGAAGTAACTGATTGACTGGCTTACAAAGGCCGTGCATATGCTCTTTAACTTCAGGAGGAACGTGAACAGGCACTGAAACACCAAATAGGTATAAGCAAGTATTCACATCTTGGTCCATATTCATTGCCTCAGTGAGGTTATTGGAACTTTTTTCTAATACTTTTGAAGATGTGTTGGGGGTAAAGTTCTGTTTTCTTCAGGTCCTCTGCACAGCACAGCTTTGAGCAAATGTAGAGCTTGTCCCACTAGCCTGGGCAGGGCATGTCAAACCGTGTCAGCATGGCAAATGAGGTGAAATGTGTTTCATGGAAGGAGGAAGCATATGGTGATACAGCACAGAGTATTTCCACGTGAATGTTCAGTGTCCTTGAATGCTGGGAACAAGAGAGAATATGTAGGAGTCTTGAAGGAAACCCAGAGTGTGTTCTCCTGGGCAAGAGAAGTGTTGAGAGAGAGGCTGAAGGAGCTGGGCTTGTTGAGCCTGGAGTGGGAAAGAATCTTAGAAAACCTCTTTGTGGCCTTTCACTACTTGAAAGGAGCTGATAATCAGGAGGGAAGCTGACTTTTTACATGATCTGATAGTGAAAGGCCAAGGGGAAATGGCTTTTGTTGCAGTTTAACCTGGCAGGTGGTTAAGCACAGCATAGTCCTTTGCTCACTCCTCCCCTTCCCTGTGAGATGGGGGAGAAAATTAAAAGAAATCAACAAAATAAAACTAGTGAATTGAGATAAAACTATTTACTAAGGCAGAGAAAAGGAAAAAGGTAATAATTATGATAAAAATGTATGTAAGAATAGATGCACAGGCAGTTTTTCACCATCCCCCAAATGATGCCCAACTATCCTCCTGAGCAGCAGAAGAGAGATGAACTCCCACACCCTTCAAAACTCCTTCTGCATGATGTCATATGGTGTGGAATTTCCTTTGGGCCAGTTTAAGTCAATGGCCTTAGCTCTATGTGGCACTGCTTGATAACAACTATGAACACTGGTGTGTTACCAGCGTTGTTTTTCTGCTAAAACCAACACATAACATAGCAGAAGTTCTGTAGGAAACAATTCCATCCCAGCTGAAACAGAGACAGCTTTAAACTAAAGGAGGGGAGATTTGCATTAGATGTTACGGGGAAAATTTTCCCTCAGAGGATTGTTAGGTGCTGGCATGGGCTGCCCAGAGAAGCTGTGGGTGCCCCATCCCTGGAAGTGCTTGAGGCCAGGTTGGATGTGGCCCTGGGCAGTGTGGTTTGGTGCCAGATTTAATGTTGGCAACCCTACTTATGTCGAGGGGTTGAAATGAGAAGGTCTTTAAGGTCCCTTCCAGCCCAAGCCCTTCAATGATTCTAGGACTGGTTTATAAGCGTGACTAGGCATTCCACTTATAGTGTACAGTGCATCCAGCAAAGCGCATCTTTTGTCTCAGGTAGCATTATGGGAGAGAATTGCCATCCCTTCTGTCTACATCTTCACAGAAAAGCTTCAATTATAGTGTGGTGGACCAGACATCAACTGATGAAATGCGTATGCTTTTTTGAGCAGCAAATTGCATAGCCTTCTGTTTCTCATTACAAGCCAACTTTATGGCTTGTGTAACTGCCACACTACTTACGAAACAGAAGCAAAGGCATGCAGGTATCTGCAGATATCCTAGCGATACTGGTGGAATTACTTTGAGAGATGGGATGCTTTTTGCTGAGGAGAGTAGCAGGGTCTGCCCGCCTGTGAGAAAGGATATAGCCATTTCAAGGACTTGGTTAGCAGGAGGCGTTGTGGGCTGCAGAGGGGTGATGGGGACACAGAACTTACAAAGAGCTTCACTTTTCTGCCAGGTGTCTACAAACTGCTGTGTTGCAGGCATAATGGGTTGGACACAGCAGCCCCATTAGCATGGCATGGTGAGAGCCTCTGACAGGTCAGTGGCACTGCAGTGGTGCAACTGCTGGCAGGCCTGACCAAAGGAGATGCCAGCACCGATTAGGAGCCTCTGTATGGCAGCCTTCCTCGGTGGGTTTGTTGGTAAGCTGCATCCCTCCCATGAAATGCAGAGAACAGTGCCAAAAAGAACAGCAACCTGCAGCCTTCTGTCTCTTGATGGCACAGCAAGGTGCACATTATGGCAGGTGATTTGCACTCTGACTCTTAACATTAAAAGTACTTTAAAACTTTATTTTTGTAACTCTCTTTGTGTTTGATTCTCAACGATAACTTTGGCAATGTTGGAAAACCCAGTGGTATCTGTCAGGAGTTGACAGTATGTTAAAAACTCTGAGAGTAAAATGCCTGTATGTGATGAAAAGAAATAAGAATTTCTGAACTGTAAGGCAGAACTTTTGTGATAAGCGTCATTCGTTTCTTTTTTTAAGCTGTGCATTATATTATCTTAACCTTGGAGGGGAATGTGTTTACAGCTTTCATTTTAGAAATGCAATGAATTTGTTGACTAAACTAATTCTGTAATTATTTTATGTTAGTGTTTAGGTATTATTTTCAAGTTACTGCATTTTCTTTGGCTGAGACTAATGAAACAGTGCTATCTATACAGTTAGGGCATCAACACAATTAAGCTATTTTCTGAATAGTTCTTCAGTTACTGCAATGCTTTGACGACAGTTTTTATGTCAGACTATTGTCCTGTGCAATCTTCACTCAGCTGAAAATTTAGCATGAAATGCATGACACAGTGTAATGGCACAGAGATAGCTCTTCCTGCATAGAAATTTGCAGAAATGATGGGTTGTAAAGAGAGTTGAAGATATCAAACAATTTGAGTAGGATCCCATAAATAAAGATGCTTTTCTGCATTCAGTGGTTATATGATTTTATCACTGTCTGGTGTCCATAAAATGCATCTTCCCATTAAAGTTTTGTCATGCAGCTGATGAAGTTCAAAAGTGTTAAAAGCTTCCAATCTCTTCCTTTTTAATTCTGTGCCCTAAATTCAGTATTAAAGCTCGGTTCAGCAAAGACGGTTCTTCCCCTTCCTTTTATGACAGGCTGCTCCACTCCATGTTCTCCTGTCTGATGTTTTTTCTCTGCAGTCTGCCTCTGCCCCATCCCTGCTCTCCCCATCTTTGTGCTCCAACACCTCCCCATCCTCCCCCTGCCTCTACTGAGGTGACATGTCTCCTCTTTGAAAGCTGCCCTTAAACTCTGCTTTTTCCAGCATTCTCCAAACTGTTCTCTTACCTTTCATACAAGGAGTTTGAGATGTGGACTAATAAAAGAAATTGTTCCTGAGTAATGGAACTAATAAAGACTGGCTTCCTACAAATTCGCATCATCAGTCTCCTGGATGCCCCGTTCTCTGCTCAGACAGGGCTCCTATTTTCTGTCTCTATGCTGTCTCTCTCCCTGGATACTTACTCATCACTTCACTTGTCTTTAATTCTGTCCCATGTCTCTGGTCTCTGTGGGGCAGCAGATGTCACAGCTGGGTGGGTGTTAGGCGTATGCAGAAGGGCTATATGGATGTGTGTGCTGGCACCCTCTCAGAGCCAGAGAAACATCCCCCTTCTCTTCAGTAGGCAGGTTTGCTCGGTCCATCTCCTCCATGCTAGTCTGCTGCTTTCCGTGACATTTCTAAGAACTTCCTCTTCATTACTCTGTCACTCTTGTCTGAATGTGTCCCATGGGTTGAAAACTTGTTGAGAGCTTTCAGGAGTGTAGAGAATAAGAGAGGAGACCAATATTGCATTTACCTACATTTTCATGAAAAACTAGGATTAAAAAAAACAAACCACCAAGTATGATTCCTGTCATATAAGCATTAGACTGTGACATATCTCATCTTATTCTAGTCTCATAAAACGCCTACTGTGTTGTGCAAGTGATATAAATAAACATGCAGTGGACTTGGAACATACAGGCAATTAAGTGCAGTTGATGAATGTCACTTGTATTGGATAATTGAGGATCTCAGGATTCTTAAAATGGGAAATAATTCATGCATTTAGGTTATTTAGCATGAAGATTATTTATTCAGATTTAAACAAGAAAGGAAGGGCCAGTCCAAAAGCTGTTCTGTATGAATCCACGTATCGCATTTAATTATTTGAATAATACTGTATCATATTTACAGATGCTATCATGCTTTTTAGAGCTGTCTTCTTTTCCTGTTGGAATATGTTCATAAAAAAAAATAAAAAATCAGGAAAGATGAGATTGACCTTTTGGTGGTAGTTTCAAGAAATTCATGCCCAAATACCTGAACTTCCCCAGGCTTGCCACTTGCAAATAGAAAGGAATTTGTTTTGCGCAGCAGTGGCTTTGCATTAATGAGCACTTAAGTAGCAGATTAAAATGTCTGTTTAAAAAATAGGTTAGGATTATATAATAACACAAGTCTGGGATACTAATAGCAGCGAAGATAATTTTATTGAGCAGATTAAGTGCAATTAGATCTCAACTACAGAATATTTAAATACAGTACCAGATCAAAACCCAGTCTCTGCTGCTTTACTTGCTTTCCTTCACACCTACAGGATCAGCACCTGACAGCAAAGTAAATTATCATTTTTATTGTTGTTCATTTTATATTGCCATGGGAATGTGTTTTGTGTTATCCATTAGGACCCAGAGAAACAAGCCTTTTCTCCATACACACAGTCATGAAACAAGACGTGATTGAAGACAGTAAGGTGTCTGCACTATTTGAAATGCTATTATCAATTGGTAATTTGCTTGTCAGATTTCTTTAAAGGACTGCACAGATAAGGGCTGCTATAGTTTTCTCATATCAAAAGTTGTGAGAATTACAGTTTTATGATAAACCAGTATTCCTTCATAATCTGTGTGCTTAATTTTAGTCTACTAAATAGTGAGAAGGGGACAAAAACGTGCAGTGGTTGATAGCTTTTACGACCTGATGAAGTAAACTGCTTTGATCCTTGGAGAGGTCAAACTGTTTCTAAGCAAACGTTCCCCAAGGCTGCAGATGCGTGAGATGTCTCTTCCCATTGCCAAATGTCCCACCTTCATAACAGAGCATAAAAGGAGACTTGAAAAGAAATGTGCTATGTTAAATGTATTGAAACCTGTCTATGAATTGGTGTGAGAATTGTTGAATGCAGGGTGTTGTTGACTTTTTTGCACAGTATAGGAATGTCTCAACAGCTGTCCTGTGGTTTGGGTAAAATGTGAGTGTATTAATTCTTACTGCATTAATGTTTAGAGAGGAAGGCATGCAATGTATTTTCATTTAGTAAATAGAGAGTAATTTGAATCTGACTTGAAGCTTCATTTGCCTCTTTAATACATTTCTGCTGTATAGCTAAACATAACTTATCTTCATGCCCTTGACCTTTCCCTAAGAGCTGTGGGAAGATTAAAGAGCATACATGAGAATAAATAACCTATTTTAAGAAAAATGCTACCAAACGGATGGCTCAGCTTTCCATAAACTGGTACTGGTATTATGTCTTCATTGCTACAAAACATTCAGTCCGGCAGAGATGAGCCAAACAACTCTGCTGGAGCAGGGCTCTGGTTCTAGAAATGAGAAGATAGTTTCATTTTTCATTCCCTGCTCAGTCCTTGACCTCCTTGCGGAAGCTGCCAACAAAGATGCCAATTAAAATGATGATTTCTGTAGCTTGGCTATCTATCCCATAACATCCTGCCTCCCCTTGTCTTGTCCTGTGTAGTTCATCCTAGGGCTGTATAAATACTCTTGGTCATTACCCTCTTGGACTGTGCTTGAACGAGTGACTAAAAGGTGAGGTTGTCAATATATTAAGGACATCATTAATGACATAACCACAGCCATAAACTCTGAATAATTGCGACAGCTTTATTTATTTATTTATATGTTCATTATGAAATGTGTCCGTATCTCTAGGCATCTTTTAAGTTATAGTATACTTCTGGAAGCAGATGATTTTTACTGGCATCCACTGTATGCAGCCACTCTGCAGTGTTCTTAATTATCTACATTAAATTATTCACTTAACAAGACAGAGAATGGCTGCACTTGTGAAGCTGTCATCTTTAGGGCTTAGGTACTGCACTGCTGTGCAGTAATTACACAGTCTGATACTAGCTTTCACTTATGCTAATTGCAGGTAAGCTTACAAATTCCTCAGATTATTAAAATGAGAGTTATCTGCCTCCTGTTGCATTCAGTCAAGGATTTAAATGTTGCAAACTTTTGGCTCTGCTTGAATGAGAAAATGTCAGAATAAAAATCTTTCATGTTTCAATACTGGGAAAAGCTAAGAATATGAGAGTATTATTCCACTGTGCCTTTAAAAATATATTTCTAGCACTACAACTGTATGGACAGACTTTTCTCATTATTTTAAATCATTTTAAAAATACGTATTTAACACCATATGGACTTAATAAAAGGCAAAATTGTATCTAAAAGATGATCAGTAAGTGGTGATGCCTATGATGCTAACAGGAGGCAAAAAATGGATTTCATAAATAGTGTTTTCTCTAAACTTGTTCTCAGTAGGATCTCCAGAAAAAAGCATACCCAGATTTCTGTAATGTAGGCAGTGTGCAATATCTGGCCTAGATTGTGAGGAGAAATGTAATTTACAAGTTATAGAAGGAATTCTTTTGTCCCCAAAAAAGCATGAAAGAGAGCAAATAGTTAGCTCCCCTTGAGCTAATTGAAGGACTCAGGATTGCTTTGTAAGAATCAATGTTTGAGCTTGTAGAATAATTAAAGTGAGTAGTTTCTGTCTTTAGCAAGAATGAGAAATATAATAAATGATAATGGGTCTGGGCTGTGTTGAAAAGAGCTCCTTGCCACTGCAGCTATCAGAATGGGAGACATGTAAAGTGCCTGTAACAGATAGCTGCTCTATCTGCATAGCAGGCTGTACTTCTTCTGTGGCAAAGAGTGGCTCTGACAGATTAGGGTGATGATTTATAATGTTCCTGGGAGTGAGTGCTACATGTTGAACAAGATCAGAGACTCGAGGAGCATGTCGCAGAGAATTAAGGTTTATTACTTATCCTTCCTCGTGGCTTTCAGAATTGAAAAGGATTTATAATATTTGAAAGATGTTTAAACTCAGAAAACCTTGGTATTTCGGAGTAATACTTTACAAATCATATTCTCCCCAGATCTTAGTTGGGCACAGTGGTCTAATTTGGGGTATTAGGTTTTTGTTGTGTGACACGATACAGTAACAGGAAAGTATCCTGGTAACATTCCAGGAATTACTGTGCATGTTAGGGACGATTTATTAGATATCAGAACTGGAAAGGTTGTTTGGTGGTGTTTTTTTGTTTTTTTTTTTGTTTTTTTTTAACATCTTACCTTCTTAGATGTCTTACTGCTGTGCAGCGAGTGTATCGTTTTGAACTATTTATTTTTACAGAGTGGCAAAGCATTAAAACCCCTCCGTAAATCACGCTCCAGCTGTTTGGCAGCACGGCTCTGAGCAGCTGCCAGCAGCGTGCCGCAGGTCCTGGGGAAGAGGAGCACGTGCCTTTGAGGTATTTTTACCACTGGGGGACTCCTGCTGTTCACGTTTCTCCTGTGCAGTTTGGATGTGCTTGGATGATGGAGTTCGTGAGAAGGACGTGGGGCAGCGGGGCTGCAGGAGGTGCAGTCGGCGTAGTTGTCAGAGAGAACTGTGTTAATTTTACTTGGCAAACGTGGCGTTTACCTCGTTGGTGTTACACAAGTGTTAAGCTGGGCTGTTTCTCGTCACATCTGGTGCTAGCTTGAGAGGCTGCGTGGTTTGTAGGAGATGTGGCCGAGTTCATTCTTTTGACAGTTTTATCCTTAGCCTTTTTAAGGCTTGAGTGAGGAGGTGCTGCCAGGATTTTTTTTTTCGTATTAAATGTAAAAGCTGAGCTAATGTATATTTGGCAGACGCAGGCACTTGGAGGTCAGGACGTTTATGACTTTGCTTTTTCTCTTTTGCACAATTCCTTTTTGTCACAGGCTGGATATTCTATTCAAGCACTTCTTTTCCTGTATAGGATATGAATTAATGTTTTACCAGTGCTTAAGATCACCTTTGCTGATGCACTTAAAAATCTGACTAATACATGTATTAAAAGGAGAGTTTAGACACAAAAGCATCTCTAATTATGGATCTGCCTTACTGAAAAGTTTCTTTTCATACATCATTCAGGAGTTTTACTTAAAGGAAGGCTATGAGGCTCACTTGTGTAAACTTCCAAGCCTTTCCCCTAAATAGCTTTTTTCCACTGGAAAAAAAAAAAAGTGTTTTATCCTTATTTCCTGACTGTACTCTGAAAAGGCCATTCCGTGACAGTGTAACCTTCCTCCTTGCTAGGAGTTTTCAAAACCTTTACAGGTGCTCTCTGCAGGTCACCAGTTTTGGCACGGTGCTTTTTGGAAAGGACCGTATGGAAGTGAAAGGGCTTACAGTACACGGATCTGTGCTTACAGCTGGCAGCAGCTGGCAATTTGCGAAGACCCAAACCTTCCTGCTTGTAATGCAGCATGGTGTCCTTCCACCACGGGATATTTAGGTCAGCGTGTTTTTACAGACATCTAGAAAAGGAAAGGCCAAATATTTTCAAGGCACTATTTGTTGCAGCCGGATTGCAAGCTCCGTCACAGTTCATTACATCAGGCTATTTCTTCTGTCTGCAGCTGTAGCATCGCAGCAAAGTGAGTTCAGAGGTGCTGGTTAGTTGGAAACAGGGATGCAGAAGTCCTTATCTCACATCTAGCTTTCAGAGCCTGTTTATTTTATTAAAGTTAATAAAGTGCATCGTGCTACAGGTTGTCAATCACGCTGCTGTTTTATTTCATAAAACAAACAAAAAAAAGAACTAAGTTGTGTTTGCTTCATGAGAAAATCTGTCTTTTGTTGTTTAGAGAATGTATCCTGTGATGACTGTCATACGGCATTAATTTTTATGCTGTACTTAGAATTTAAATACTTGAATTTCTGACAGTTTCTTTTCTTCATTTGTGACAAGTAAATGTTGAATAATCAATTGAAAATTATTTTTTTTTTAAAGTAACATCTGGACTGAGGCAGGCGAAGGGAAGGGGAGAAAGCAACACATTGTAATTTAGTAAAACTAAAATGTTTGTCAAATTCCTAATTGGAGGGCTTCGTGTTGTGTAAAAGACATATGGAATCTAAAAAGGCCTCTGGTTGAGGATTTGCAAACTCAAGAGTTGACAGCATCTTCCTGGAGGAGAGCTTGTTTCCTTACCATTGATGCTGGAGAGAAAGAAATGACAGGATCGCTTTATCACTGGGTGCAATTCCATAAACTCTCTTTTTAAAATCTGGAGAACCCATATTCATTACAGTAAATTATGAGAAATATTTGACTATACTGGGCAAGTGTTTTCTCCTGCTTCTAGTCATAGGGCAGCCATTTCCATTCTATTATTAGGGTCTCTTTATGAGTCTGTCAGTTACTACTGATCCCCCAGTTGTTTTCAGTCAGCCCCGGATTAAGATCAGCTTCACAGGACCAGATTTGCAGTCCTTTAGCAAAATTTTTGTTTAGATCAAATCATGTTTGCCCAATTAAGCTGCAGAGTATAACCACCATCAACAGTGCTGTATCTCTGTGTGTGCACCTTTAACTGCACCTTCTGGAACTCTGCATGTGTGTGTGCCTATTTGTTCACGTTACACTGACATAGTTATTACCTTTTACTTATTTCTGATCTCTGTAAAATTAAAAAAATATTTTCCATTATTTTAGTCTGATTCCATATTTCATTTCTAATTGTAAGGTAAAAGATCTTTGGTGCTACGTGGGTTTGCACGCAGTAGTCTTATTTCTCTGATAGATAATCCTAGACAGATCTCTTCAGAAAACAGGACATGTTCTTGATAGTGATCCTCATTTTACAGAAACTGCTTCTTTGCTTTGAGTGATCGATCTCGTAAGGAGCCTACGTCAACCAGAGTCAGGGAAGTTGCTTCTAAGCAAGAGGAGATTTTCCATGTGGATGGCTCTTGATGTTAAAGATCTGTAATTATTTACAGTGCACCCAATGTTCCATACTCTGTCTTATACTGATAAAAATTCTTTTGATAAGTAATAAGTGTGTTACTATTCAGTAATTCCTGATCCTCTATCTCATTCTGCTGAAGGTTCTGAAAAGCCCCTTTAGTGACATGATGAGTTTTATGGAGTGCTTTCATGTCCTTTTTGTGATGTTCTTCATGAATCGTGTGTGTATTTTGAAGACTGCTGTGATCATCATCAGATTCTTAAAATTGGTATTCACTTCAGGAGAGCAAGCAGGCGTTGGACATTGATGGTGTAAAAGGTACATGCTCACTCTGTCAGGAAAAACAGTACTGAGTCTTTGTATGAAGTTTATTCATAAAGATGATGTCTGCATTATGCAGAACAGAATCAGTGGCCTAATGTTTTTGCCTTAAACTTCATATTATGGATGGGGAGAATTATTTATGTAGAAAACTGAGTTCATAGGTCAGCAGATAGCAGCTGTATTTTTCTTCACTGCCAGATCCTCAGCACCATCTCCTGTTTGTAAAGCCACCTGGAGTGTGAAAGTTAGAATGCTCCCAAACTGGACAAGCTGCTTGTACTTGTGCATTATACAGCTCCAAGATCCAGAGCTGATGCGCTGGGAGAGCAATATTCCTGTCTTTGCTTAACTGATAGCACTTTTCATGCTGCTGCTTTGAAAGGACTGCAGCTTAGTAGTTACTCTAGCCTTGCTTTATGCTGGCGTGCAGCCAAAGGAAAATAAGTTAGCTCTCCTACAGCAGCTTCAGTTCTTCAAGATGCTTAAGTCAGTTCAAGTTCACTGCTAAGAAGAGATTTGAATCACAAGGAAAGTGAGTGACTGCTACATCTCAGCATGGAGGCACTGAGCGCTAGAGGTCATCGTATATGAAGAGGGCGTACACTGGACACAGACTGTAGGGGTCTTGAGGTCAGACAGCTAAGGTATTGTCTACTGCGAGGTATTGTAGCACAGCCCCATTGACCAACACTGCAAATTCATGGGTATTTATCAGACAGTTGTTAGTTTTGAAATGATAGGGCAGATGGGGTTGTATTTGTCCTAACTACACTCAAGTACCTCAAATTTGCAGTATACAAATTAAATGCCATTTAAAATATATTTGAAACTGTTTGTTTTTGTCATTATAAAACTTGCCTTCATAATTTAAAATAGATTGGACAAAACTTTGTTTTTCAGTGTTTCATTTAAATTATGAAGTTCAGTAAGGTTTCTTTGCCCAGTTTATCTGTAGAATACGTATGCTTTATAAACACAATGCACCAGTATTTAAAAGGCCGTGTGTAATCTGAGCAAACTCGTGTAGAGAATCAACAGCTCTACCACAGGAATCAATCAGCATAGTGCTGCAAACAAGGGACCTTCTGTACCTCTGCAAGTGCGGAACAGCATGAATTCTACAACTGCTGAGTGTACTTCTAAGTTAATTACCATTTAGAGTCTAAATAAAATAATTCCCTGTAAAAGATCGTGTTGAAAAAAAATTTAGTGGTATACAGCATCCTATTTATTGTTTGTTCAGTGATAACTGAAATTGTAATCAGAAGTCACACTGGAATCATAGGCTGTGAGGAAACGTGCATCTTTTCATTGGGGCTAATTAGCTAGAATAGAACAAAGTGCTAATTAAGCTATCTGGAACCTGAGTTATTTTATTTGATGTGCATTTTTGCTGTATAAGACAATCTGTGGTGCCAAGGTCTTGGTTTTAATAAAGGGATGGAGAGCCGTATGATTACACCACTAAGATCTAACTGAAAAGAAGAAGCAGTGATGCTTTAGAATTGTTTAAAACAGTTGTGCATGTAGTGTACAGTGCGAGGTGTGCATAGATTGCACTATTAATCTCTAGTATGGGACATGCAATTCCAAATTTAACTCACTGAGAAGGAAACCATGCTCACATGGAAGGAGGAGTTTTCATGATACCCTGAACTTGGTGGACTGGTTGTGAGGAGGAGGTGCTGCTAGTGTTTTCCCTGTGTTTTGTAGACCATCCAGTGAAGCTGCACCACTTGTTACTTTGCATTCTGCAGTCCTCAGCATTTGCAGCGTCTTCAATTATGTTTAGGTTTGATTGAAGTCAAACTTTCTAAATGTAAGGTCAGAGCTGTACCTTCTGTGGGCTTTTTATCAATTGCGTGTCCTTTTGCATTGGCTTTTAATTATTGCATTTTGCCAATATGATTTTGCTTTCAAATACTTTGCATTGTTTCAAATGAAGATAGCTTTGATTAAGCTAAATAAAATTTGTCAATAGTGTCCTTGATTTTATTACTTTGTGTAATTGCTGCTATAGACTGTATCAGGTTTCTAGTGCTTTTGCATTCTTTGCTTTCAAAGTACCACAGATCAGTGTCCACTGACTCATTTCCAGAGCTATGTCTTTGTTTTTTAACCAAAAACCTTCAGAAATACTTCCTATTGCTTTTATATTTTTATTTTTAAACTTTATCAATCCTACTTTGGGAGAAGTCCCAAGTTTCTCAGGCATTTGACTGGCTTGCATAGTTGACTAGTAGTGGACTACATTGTAGTACATGTTGTCCTGTAAAGACATGAAATGTGACTGGTATGGATATACTGAGCATTACTATACTAGGGCAGTGATACTGAGATATTTTCTGCCTTCAGGAAAAAAGGATTGCTTTTAAAGGTTCATAAAATAGAGGTATGCAGTAATCTATTTTTGACTGGATTTATAAAAAATTTCTATGTTTTTAAGTTAGAGATATTTGTGTCTGAATTATTTTAGAAAGCACTTCACCACAAAGTCTTGCTTTGACATAGACTGTGAAACAGATGGAACAAAGAAAAGGCACATAGATAATTTGCCTTCCTTTCCTTCTGCTATGTTTACTGTGCCATTTGGTGTTTCTTTGTGCTGGGAGGTTTCTGAGTATTATTTTGTAATGCCCGAGGGACTTGGCTGGACATGTTATGAATTTAATGTAATTATTACTGTTACTAATAATTTCTTCAGTTTCCAAAGTTTTGGGAAGATACTATGTTTTAGGAATGGCAAATAAAGGGACAAGGAACGCTGACTGAGTCCACTGCTGTTGGTACCGCAGGGGGTTGAAAAGGTTCCTTGGTCTTCAGGCTTAGCTGCTGCTCTGTTTGGTATTTCCTTGCTCAGGAAAAAAAAAAAAACCCAAAACACTGTGGTAGCATGTGGGAGGAAACAAAACTAGCCTCATTAAAAACTGTGGGGTTATCTTCTCCCCTCACTCTTACTGAAGCCAGCTGCATCTTGTGTTATCATTGGCTAGGGGGTTCATTTATCACCATTCCACAGAGAAGTTTCAATTTCAGTTCCTCGTAGGTTCTGCTAAACTTCCTCAAATTCCCATGAATTTGTATTTCCTTTGGCTGTGGTGTCATGCCCAAACTTTGAACTCTCCCACCTCCATTTTGTACAGAAGTCTTCATTTTCACGCCTGTTTCTGCATGGCTAGACTGTATCAGCTGCATCCTGTTAAAGTATGCTTGGGAATTGGTGGCGTGTAAATCATTGCTTTCAGTGAACATGTGTGTGTGTTCGCTAAAATACGGATTCTTTTTTTTTTTCCAAAGGAAAGGTGAGATATAAAAGTAAAATCATTATCAGTACAGTTTCCATTTATGCCAGTAAAACTTTCTGGATATTAACTATAAAATACCAGCAAGAATTTGATACTAGGAACTGAATCCGTGTGTAAGCATTTATTGAATTTCACATCTAGAAATGTGATCAGACAATACTTCAGTGCCAAGATAGCATCATAATGATTATTGGCATCTTTCCATCTTTGTTTTTAAAACAGTATTTAAGTTGAAAGAAAAGCTAAATAGGAGCTAGACAGTATGTGCAGTTCGTGTCAACATCCTATATGAATTCGAACCTTACTCGCTGTAAACATTGCATACGATGTCTCAAATACGTCGTGAGTTCTCAATAGGGTGTATATGGATCTGATTTAATGATCAGTTAACTTGTAAATACAGCTGACAAAGCAATTCTCAAAAAGTTAGAAAAAATCTGTGAAGTTTAGCAGCGTGGATCCATTGTTGACTTGAGACATATCAGTTGTAGTGGAAAAGTATTTCCCTCTGCCCTCTGGATTTTGGAGGAAAAAAAGGAAGTATCCATTTCATTGAACATAGAATAAGGTTGTATTACAAGGCATATTTATATCCGCTTAGGTTTTTGCATGTCTTTTTATTTCCATAGGGCTTATCTCGTTGGAGGTTGTATTTTTTAATGGAACACTCAGAGTTTATTTTTCAGCAACATGAATTAGACATTGTAATGCATGTTTTGGGAGAGATCTTGTTCTTAATACATGTCTCTCTTTGTGGACAGTTTACACAATACTCTGCTGGTGAGATGCATCTGTTATACTAGGGAAATTCATGCTGGTTCTTAAGTAGTGCCTGACTACTTTGGATGGCTGCATTCACAGAAGCTCTTTTCATGACGGAAACTAAAAACTTGACGTTCTCTCTGATGTGCAGCTGCCTCTCATCTTCTTTGTTGGGTATTTCTTTGATGCAATTTCAACAATGATCAAATTTGTTGGGGACACAAAACCAGATGGACAGAGAATGCTCTTGTGACCAGGCCAAAATGCAGTGACCTAGAGAGATTAGAGTGGCTGAGGCCATGTGAGAGCAACGGGAGATTAGTTGCTTAATAAATGGAAAGTTCTGTAAGGCAAGGGTGAAGAAAGATTGGAAATGGGAGGCCCTGACCACGTTTGTGACATTAAAGGAAACTCATTTTCCTGGTTGGTGTCTCAGTTCTGTCTTTTCACAAAAACAAACTTTTCAGACTTCACAATCCTAAAACAGCACAGATGGAGCCAGGGAAAGCTCGGAGAGAGCTAATCCACAAAATGAAAACTTCTGAGGATACTGCTGTAATATAAGTAATTTACATTTCAGCTCTCTAAGCAGTGACCTTGCCAAGGTACTTGGAAAAAAAGAAAAGTAATCTATATGGTTTTGCTAGACTCACATAAGTCATCTTCAGCTGCTTGAGGGAGGGGGTTTAATATATTTTTATATCCCAGAGATTTTAATAATACAGCCTAAATATTTGTACTTGAATTCATTATGCCTGAATTAAATGTATCGTAATTAAAAAGTAATTGAATTTAAGAAATTCTAAATGGATATAAATTGTGGTATTTGCATATCTCTACTAATGACATATCCAGTTCTGGATTTGGCTTTTAGTTTATGAATAAAAAAGAGACCACTGCAATTCAATGTCTGCTTTTAAAAACATTGCAACTAAATTTAATATGACCCATAACAATGAAAGATTTCTGTAAGAAATGTAAATGCATTACTAATTAAAGGCTTTTTAAATTATTTTATTTATATCTCTATAATGTCTTAACATATCAAAGTGGCAACGCATTGTAGTGAAAAGCATTTGAGTGATAAGCAAGTGCATGTGGGTTTTTTTTCTGGATCGTGTATTTTCTCCATGATTCTTTGAGATCAGAGCTAGTATTTACTGCTGTTGTAGTAGAGAATCATGCTTTAAATATTTAAAGAAGGAAAAGATAAAACTGTGGCATACTGGCCTTGTGCTTTGCATGGTGTCGAAAATAGGAAGTGACCTAGTGCTGATACTTGCAAATTGCAAGGGCTGCTAGCAAGAGCCTTGGCAATTCTGGACTGAGGTAGTGGTAAACATTTTTCATTCTCCTTGGAAACAGAATATATACCAGAGCAAAGCAAATGGCAAGTAGAGGTTTGTTCTTAACCGTGAAAGAAAATGAAGGAAATTGAAAAGCAGAAAAATCATCAGATCTATATTTTACCATGCAAATATAGACTGATACTGTCATAATTGGTTTCCATAAGGCAGAAGAAAATATTGGACTCAAAGACCTGGAGAAAAAACCTGTACTTTTCCATTCAGAACTTTCAGTGTTATGAGGAACCCCAAGTGTCTTCCTCAGAGGAAGAATCCTTAGGAAACATTGAAAATCACAGATGCTTATTTGCAAACCAGCAGTCAGATAAGTACAGGTTAGGCTGGCTAGTGTAATTTTTTACTAGAGAACTCTCATCTTTCCAGTTTTTGTCAATCTGCAGTAGCAAGAATCAATAGTTGGACTTTAGAATTTAATTTTATACTTGTCCTAATTTTGTTGTTGACTCCTGTCAACTGCATATCTTGAGTGTTATTACAAAATATATTCAGTTTTTCCCTGTGAGGCAGAGAATTCCACTCCAGGACACATTCTTCTCCCACAGTGCAAGTTGCAGTGGAGCTGGGATGCAGTTTGCAATGCTCTTTGTGTGTAACAAGGGCTCTTTATCACGTTCTCTGTAGTATGCCGTATTAAATATACAGAGCTTATCGATCCTTCTCATTCTCTCTCCCTCTCTGTATCTACAAAGAGATATCTGTACTATACATGCACGTATCTGTCTGTCTGTAAACAACTGCCACACACAGCTGTGGGTTGTAGACGGAGCAGGGTGCAGGCAGCAGTGTGTGACCTTTGCTTCAGAGCGCATCTGCCTGAACTGACCATCCCTGCAGGCCTACTCCTTTTGCTGCTTCTCAGAGTAGGTAGGAGCAGGGGGCAGGGCAGGCAGGGCTTGCGTTAAAAGTTGATGAAACTTAGAATCTTCACTTTTTGTGAGTTAATGCTAAGTATTGTAAGCATCCATGACCATACGTGATGGAAATTACTTCTCCTTGTTCACTGTCTCTCATCTCTAAATTACGTCACTACCAATGAATTCTGTTTAATGTAACTAATTTCTGGCAGGAACTCCTTAAAGTCACAGTGTAAATGATCTGCAACAGGCTGATCTTTCATCTATTCTAACTTCTTTCCATTGGTATCTTATTTCTGAAAATTAACTGGAAAAGTGCTTGTCTTTTTGGGTTCATGCTTTCATTTTATTTTGTTTCTAAATGCCCACTGTCCTGTAGTCTTTCTTCAGAATGTTATTTTGCGTGCAAAAACAGCTGAACATACTTATTAAGACAAGATGAAAAAGCTTTATCAGTTGCTTAAAATGTTTATAATGTCTAGATATTCTGTCCTGTCTTCTTAATTAGTTCTGTGATCTACACCAATTTGCACACCGAGACTGTCTAGATACAAGTGTAATCAGCATTAGGCTGATGCTTCAATGCTATTGTTTTAGAAATACCTCCTGGTTTATTCTAAGAAAGGTGCTTTGTTTATCTGATTGATTTTTATCTCAACTTACAGCTTTCATACCCCTGTGCTTTATTATATGATTTAACATCAGGTTAAGTGGATTAATTAATAACTGTATGAGTCTAGTTTAGTTCAGAAGATAGATAATCTTGCTGTTACCTTTCTTGATGATTACTACCCAGCTTTGGGAGACTAGTTTAAAACATTATAATGTTTAACTTCATATATATGAGTAAAATATTCCTTCTCTTTCTCAGATCACGTAGAAGTAATACGGTCATTCATTTTGATGCAGCCTTTAAATGTGAGAAAGGGTCCCATTCGCGCTAAGTCAGGTTTTGGCCTTCCTGCAAAGAGTCGATAAACTGATGGGATTCTCCTTCTGTTGCATGCTGTTAGCATTAGAAATTCATCCAGAAATAAAGCTTTGTGCTTGCTTACTTGGCTAATGTGATCTTGGCTAATCTGACTTAGGAGAATGATAGTGAAAGGAGTACGATAGAGCAAACGAGGCAGGGTGTGAATCACACAGATCCCGAAGAAGAGCGTGTGGAATTTTGTGACTGCTCAGATTAGGCTGGTTTTTGAAATTATTTAGTTAGCAGGGGAAGGCTTAGCCTGGGATTTGCGTTGTTTTGGAGGAGGAGGAAATCGTTGCTCCTTTGCTTTACATGTCCTTGTTTACAGGGTGGAAGGCTGGTCTTTGGTTGTGGAAGAAGTTGAAGTTTCAGAATGGATAATGTATCCATCCATCCACTGTTCAAGGCAGTTTCTTTCTGGCTCATCTGAGCAGGTTTATCAGACATCAAAATGAAGTGGTAGTGTGTTATGTTCCTATCTGGCATGACTCTTAACCTGTTCTACTCCAGCTTCTTCTCTTGAGTGGTTTGAGAGAGAGAGCTTGGTATCCAAATGTGTATCTACCCAGCTTTCTGGGATCTTTTTTCAATCAGTGATGAATCTTTTCTTGTTAGCCAGATTGTTTGAGATAGTGTGGTTTTTCTCTTCTGGTCAATTGAGCATATATTCCTGGGACAGAGAGGAACAGATGTAAGGTTTTTAGTATCACAATAGAACAAAACAGGTGTAATTCACTTGCAACAGATCTCTAGACTGAAAAATAGCTTGTTTCCAAATGTAAATGAATTCTAAGATTTTTTTCATGGCAAATCTCAGTTTTCTTAGATGAAGTAATTTGAAATATTTGGGGTGTTTTCTTAAATATTCCTTATGCTTAAGGAAATTAATAGAGGTTAGGTTGAGGATTCATGACAGAGACAGAGAATGTCTGAGGGTGAAAGTTCTTGGAAAAGAGGGAAATGATTATAATCTCTGGGAATGAGAGAGAAGTAATATGAATAACCCATATAAATTTCAGCAGAGCAAACGTATCTGGGGTGGGAAAATTGAATTAAGGAACAACAAAAACAACTTCCCCAACTGTTTTGTTTTTACAGATGTGTCTGTGTTCTCTGCAGCTGTCTGTAGTACACCCAACACATATAAAGAAATAATTTTTGAAAGAATCTCTGTACCACTGTCACTGACTTTGGAAATGAGTTCAGGAATGGATGTTTGGTCTTTAGAAGACCAAGGTCCCTAGGCCTAGGAGTCGTGTTACATATGGACTGACCTAGGGTTATTCTCTGCCCAGATCATCACGTTTCATATTGCTAGCTTTTGTTTTAGAGAAAAACACTTTCAGAAGCTTTATTCAACTTGCAGAAGTGTTGTGCTCATGCTTTCTTACTGTCCTTTTTGTTTTGAGACCAGTAGCTTTATTGATATAGGGATGGATCTTTAGACAAACTAATCCTGACTGATTTATTTGTTCTACTGATATTACTATTGCATGAGAACAAAGGATAAAGTTTTATGAACTGGAATTAGTTCTGTGACCATTTCAAGGAATACAGAGTGAGAAAGCTGTGTTCTGTAGAGTTCTTCCATAGAATTCTGTTTCTTATTTGTTCATGATTAACATTTTAGGATATTCTTGTAAACAGGAGTAGATTTTTATTAAAACAGAAATGTGCTTTTGTGGCACAGAGTGGTGACTGCACTCGCATCACTGGCTTTTTAAAAGCAGATCTTGGCTTTTTGAGGAGAGCTTACTGGTAGTGTATAGCAAGTGAGAAGGCCTGCAGAGCATAGTGAACAAGCATGGAGGAACTCCCATGGACAGAAGGTGTACCTGGTTGGTAAGAAGGGCACAGTTGGTACAGTCAGAGGAGCAGATCCAGCTCCCCAGCTATCGCTTGCCTTTCACACCTCTTGTCCCTCTGTCAAGACACATATAAAAGTAGCTGCACAGGTTACCTATTTGCCTACCTCCCTGCAAGCTGCTTGCAAAATGTAGGTACATTATGGAGGTTTCAAAATCTGCCTGGAAAAGCCTGGTGCAATTTGGTCTGGTGCTGTAGCTGACCCTGCTTTTAGCAATACTTTGTTCAAATACCTTCTGAGAGCCCTTCCAACCTGAAATATTTAGTGATGCTACAAATAACAGCGTTTGAGAAGCATGCATATTGCATTTGTTAAATAAGGCAAAACTGAGTTTTTCCTAAATGGTATCTGGATTTAATATACAATTCTTGTTATGCTGCAATATGGCACTTAACTGTGTACATGAATAGCAGATTGTAATAGACTTCTTCATGGGCAAAAGTCACTGGAAGTTTTGCCATCCACAAAAGGGAGGGTTCAGAATCCTCATTCAGAATTCATGAATCATATTCTCTGTTGCCTTCTGTTTTATGGAGTCACTATCTCTGTGTACAGTGGGTAGAAAACATGTTATCAGATCAGACTGGGCCTGAATGTTTTTCACTGTGCTTTCCAAGGACATTGCGGGTAAGAGGCACAGAGAGGGATGATTCATGTTTCTCTTCTTCTCACTGATTCACTTTGTTTCAGAGACCCTTCAAAGAAGGGTATATACTGTGATGGGAAGAACAGATCCACCAAGCAGGCAGCGTAGACTTCAGTTTCTCCCTGCTGCTCTTGCAGCGCCATGCTATTCATTTCTGACATCCTTTGAAGATTAATAAGTGAATTTTCTAATCTCAGGAATGGATAGCCATAGGCACAGTGATGTTTTCCTAAAGATTTAGGAAGCTAGTGTGTTAATTAAATTCATTAAATAGTGAATACACTATTCATTTATGTAGTCATCAAAATGCAGTCTGAAATAGTCTTTATTTACACAGTTGTCGGTGCGTCTCTTGAACATCAGGAGGTATTAATGATTACTGGGAGCACATGGTATGGATGAGGGAATGCTTACTGTCTATAGGCTATCCATTATTTATTTCCAGAGGCTATATTATTATTTTTCCTACGGAGACATTGTGTGTGAAACATATAACCCAACGTGCTGTAAGTTGCATTGGAGATTATATTTAGTTGAAGTTGAACAAACAAAACTGAAAAGGGGATGAGACCTTTTTTAATGAAGTATCTGCTGTGGGAATGCGTATCTATTGGGAACCTTTCTAATTGGACTGAGGCATCTAGACAGCTTTAGGCATAATATATTTTATAAATTAGAAATAACCACAACTAGGAGTATAGACTGAATTTCTCATGTTGCCACTGGATCTGCGTATCCTGTGAAGTGGTGAAACACAAGGCAGATTTACCATTTAGGATGATAAAAATCTAAGTGCCTTATTTGCAAGCACCATCGAAGTGCAAAGAATGAATTTAGGTTTAGTACTAAATAGCTTGCCATACTTTATAAAATCTGCCATTCTATTGATAGGATTTGCCAGTCAGTAACACTGATAAGCTGTTAAGCGTAATCTTAAGCAAATTTCTTCTAATCAGAAACTCGGTAGCATTTTTAAAGTCTGGATCAGTTAAACGGTTATTTCCTCTTATTATTGTGTTGTAACAGTTTTCTTATTGGTAGGAGCTACTAGCATTATGAACATTAAAGTTCTAAAAACATCCAAAATTTTTTACTCTGTGCAAGGCAGTGCTTCAGGAGTCACTGTATTTATGCCTAGAAATTCTTTGTTCCTTGCTTTCTTCTGTTTTCTGATATAAGGCAGTTAGAGTTGCTGGGCTTGCTATGTGCTGTATTGCTCTCGCTATTTTAATTCAGTCTTTGCTTTAGAGCACTGAAGAAAGACAAAATAAAGTATCCTCCTGTCCCAACCCCTGCTGTGGGCTGGTTGCTCTCTGCCAGATCAGGCTGTCCAGGGCTCCGTCAGGCCTGGCCTTTAGCCTTCACTTAGCATCCAGCCTCTTTTCCAGCCAGCACCTCACTGCCCTCTGAGGTAAAATAACACAGAATGGTTTGGATCGGAAGAGACCTTTAAGATCATCTAGTTCCAACCCCCTGCTATAAGCAGGGACACCTCCCTCTAGACCAGGCTGCTCACAGCCCCGTCCAGCCTGGCCTTGAATGCTTCCAAGGAATGGGCATTCATAGCCTTGCTGGGCAACTTATGCCAGTGTCTCACCACCCTCGTGGTTAAAAAATTTCTTCCCTTTACCTAGTCCAAATCTACCTGCTTCCAGTTTAAAGACATTTCCCCTCATCCTGTTGCTGCATGTCCTGATGAAAGGCCCCTCCCTAGCTCTCCTGTAAGCCCCCTTCAGATACTGGAAGGCTTCTAATGTCCCCCTGGAGCCTTCTCTCTCCTCCAGGCTGAAGAGCCCCACTCTTTCATCTTGTCCTTGTAGGGGAGGTGCTTCAGCTCTCTGTTCATCTTCATGGCCCTCCTCCAGACCCGCTCCAACAGCTAGCTAATAGTCTCTTTTAAATTTGCAATGCATTCCTTCTATCCTTCTATCTCTTTATTGCTGTTGTTGGTAAGTTTCTGGAAGGAAGGGCATGATAGTAGAAATGCCTTGAAATTTCTTAGTGAAAGTAGAAATTCATGTAAAATACTCTCAGTGGGATGAAAACTGCAAAGAAGGGACAGCAGGCAGTCTTGAAACATCAGTGAACACATGAACTGCAAGGCCTGTAGGTGGGATTCTGGTGCCAGTGTTATATATTGTTTCCTCATGTATTGCTTATTCAGGGAGAAGTTGCATTCACTGCTTTATTTAGGCATGTGAGATGTTTGTCCAAGCTTCACTTCAGTATACCAAGGCTAGAAGGCAACACGAAAGTTGCATCAAGAATTTTCTCTGGCTGCAAATGGAAGTAACAAAAATGTAACAGTATGTGGGAGAGGACTGTAGTCTGCAGAATAGCATTAGCTATTGGAAAGTTGCTGGAAAGTACTGTGTATATACTACTTTCAGCTGCAGTATATGCTTCATTCTTTCTCTGGAGGCAATGCAGTGCCTCAGCTTCACTTATCTCTGACCACTGAAGCTGCAGCCCTCCCTGGGTGCCTGGATTTCTGCTTTAATGTGAGTTAGAAAGGAGCTGATCAACAGAAGGGAGCACCTAATGCCACTAAGAAATCTTATGTTAGACACTGTTAGACAATAGATAATATATACAGATAGCCCTGGCTATCTGACCATCTCTTTCTTTTAGACCTGTACAGAAGGGTTCAAATGGATCAGTTCACTTGGCTGCCTATATTAACCTTAAAACCTGTCTGCAGAGCTTCATGAGCATACCCTTGGCTCACGCTCTATCGAGAGACTCTTGCTTGAATCTACTTGTGTTGGATTCTGTTGCACAGCTAGTATGTGTTAAAAAATATAGTAAGAAGTACACCGGCATGAATCAACATTGTTGTCGTTCTGTGCCAAAGACTTAGCAGATGTGAGACCTGAGATTCCAGGGAATTTCCTGATGTAATTGCAGATCTGAGATAGCGCTGCTTCAGTAACCTGCATGTAATGAGTTAGGGAAGGATTAATAACGCTGTTAGTGACTCTTGCTTTTGATGCTCAAGAGTTGAATGCAAAGGAATTTTTATTTGGGTTGGTTGTCCACCTACGGACAGTGAAAGACAATCTGTAGCGTTGCATTTAAGGTATGGATGGATAAATGCTGAGTATTGGGGCTTGGCCGTATAGTGGCTTAGAGCAGAAAAGATTGGGAGCAGGTAACCTTTGATAAAACATTCTTAAAAGCTTCCCCTGAGTAATTGATATGTATTTATTGCCTTAATTTTGTCTCAAGTTTTATTTGGCACATCTCCAAAAGTTCAGCTTGTCTCATTTTTCAGATCTCCTTTATTTCCCAAATGTCTGTTTGATTTATACTGAACAGTTTTGAGGAAAAAAAATAAATCCCGAGTCTACATGCCACAAATGAAAAATTTAAGACAAAAGGTTTTAGTGAAGAAGGGAGGAAGGAAAGCAGAGTTTTATTAATATGGCAAGGGGAAAAAAATTGAATGTATAAACCATTTCAAACTTAGCAGGGTAGGAATACATTTATTAATTTACTGTCAAGTTGTTACTTGAAGTGTTATATCAGCACTGGGACCAAGGAGGAATCGACAGGCAGCTGCCATGGCTGCTGTGCTGTGAGAGAGGACTCAGGGCAGGACAGGGATGCCGGCGGAGGGAGGAAGGAAGCTGCCCTGGCTGGGAGCTCCAGCATCTTGCTCCCCGCTGGAGGAAGGGACTGGAGCGTGACTCTCCCGAGGCAGCATATCTTGCATGGCTGCCAAATCTACAGCTTTTGGCAGCAGTCTAACGCTTTTATGAGTCATCTATCATCCTACCATTTTTTCAGTTTTCCTATCACCAGCATGAAACAACAGATTTTGTCCTCCTCCTTTTCAATTCCTGCCTTTGCTGTCTGTTTCCAGACTGCCATATGAGCATCATGCATGCGCTCATCAACTGCTGCCCAGTGGCGGGGAGCGTCCCTTTGCCACCCACTAGAAGTACTGGATGGGCTCCATCCAGCTCAGCTTCTTCCCCATCCTCTCCAAGGAGAACAGCTGGCAGGTTCAGGTGCTGGATCACATGTGATGGGATGAAGGATAACCTGTGTTTGTGTGCCCTGCAGCCCACTCAGTATCAGTGTATGATCCGTTCGTGCCAAAGGCAGAGCAGTGCCTAGACATCACATTGGCTGCTGTCTGGATTCTGATTATTAGGTAGGAACACAGCTACTCTGTGTCCTTTACTCAGGTCATGGGCTGAAGCCATGATCCTTAATCGTTACGGAGAGCTGCCAATGTTCCTCTGGTCGTATGGGAAACTTGTTTTGACACACATACTGTATTCTTGTAAAACATCGAGATACAAGTGCAGTATTCATTTCAGCAAACAGGAGAATTGAATTCTCTCTTCATTAGCAGTGCATGAAACAGTGTCTGCTGGTTGGTTCAGGGCTTTGATTTTTATTCTAAACCCAGATGGAAATATTTGCATACGTCCTACAGTAGTCCTTCTTGGGGGCTTTTTAGTTTTCCTCACCCCAGCTAATATTGTAAACTTAAGAAATCCTCTAAAATTAATCCTTTTCATTATAAGCCTGTTCCTGGGTATTATGAAAGAAAGATCTAGAAATCACCATTAGTACTGCTTTCCAACAGGCTGTGAAGCTGGTGTGATTATTTGTGTCTGGTGTGCGTGCCTTTATGTCTTTTGGCTACAGAGACCTTCCATGTTTCCCCATTTTTATTTCCCCTGCACACACTCCTTCCCAGCTGCCATAACTGTGCAGCACTCGCCCTCTGGCCAGCCTGAAACGTGCTGCTTGTGATGCTGCTGGTAATGCCTCTCCAGTCACCACTACACAGAACACACACAGGGAGTTTGGCATCCGTGTTCCATGTGCTGTCAGCAGCCCGGTGCCACCTGGTGCCCTCTGGACCAGAGCTTGTTGCTCTACTTGATCCAAATCTTCTGCAAAGAAATCTGCTGTGGTCCAAACTCAGTTTCTACTGCCTTGTAGAAAAGATGTATTTGGCTCTTTTAGTGTTTGCGCTGTTGGGGGAGCAGGGCGTTGACTTGTATTTGCTTTTTGTTGATGTTCTCCTTAAGCTGTAGCTATGTGGAAGAAAATCTGCAATTTCTTAGGCTTTCTTTTGGCAAACTGGCAGATCCCTAATTTCCTAAGCGGGGGCTACCATGCTTGGGTTGGTCTCATCTCCTGCTATGGAGATGGAGGACTCTGCACGTGGTTAGTGCTCTCTGCTAGGTATAGGAGAACTTACTGAGGGTGAAGGAAGAGCTTTTCTGCTCAGTGCACTTTACTTTATTGGAATTTATACTTATTTTACTTCAAGAAGTGAATTCCCTTTTCTCTCTTGTCTATTTTTACCCTACCAATGATTTACTTTCCATTTTCATATTAAGTAGTATGGTGCCTATGCAGTTTTTATTTTTGATTTTGTGTGTTATAACGTGTTTTACTGTTGGAAAATAAGAGCTCAGTGTCTCTCCAGCTTAGAAATTCTGTTCTCCACACCGTCACAGAGATCCTTTCATGAACCATATCCTTCTCAAACTCCCCTTGATTGGTTTTTAAACGTTGCAGCCAGTGGACCGTAAGTTTTAGAGTTACATTTGTTAGAGATGTCATTTTGCATTCACTGAGAAAGTGCTATTACATTTTGACACCATGTCCTGTTGCCCTCCCTTCTGTTTGGACCAGGACATTCAGAGATGTGTTTTCTGAAGTGTAATCATAAGTACGTAAATAATCTCAGTGGTGAGGCTACTTGACTCTGTATGCATGTTTCATGAGTAAAGTCTGTATTCATCTGGAGGTGTTTTCTGTAGCACAGCAGTCAGCTCAGAGTCAGGAAGGGACGAGATGAGTACTGTATATGCACAGCAGTCAGTGGATTTTGAGTTCATTTCCAGTTGCCACACACATAGCTGTTTTTAATATCTTTCAATGACAGCTTTTATAACATTAGAGGTCAGAGTGAAGTTGTTATCTGTTTTATCCCTCTGAAAGCATATAGATATAACATCCTTTGGACCAAATCCAATCTCTCTTTTCCTCAGAGTGCAAGTGTTGAAAGCATGAAAAACATCACAGCTGCATTAGATGTATGGAATAGGTGCAAGTGGCAAAGAGCCGTTAATTTCCAAGGTAGCTGTTCTCACGGGGAGGTGTTGAAGATGTTGGGAAGGGTGGCAGTAGCAGTTGGTGAGCCTCCAACCATGCAAATTACTGGCCAGTGCCCCAGCACAGCATCTACATAGCAGGCATAGATACGTCATAGCTCTGCAGCTGTTCCTGTGATATTACACGTGTGAGTGAAGCCTATCCAGCCTCTGCATGGACTTTCTTTGTCAGGGGGATATCACTGAGTTCTCTCACCCAGCAGCCTTTCTCTGTATTAAAAATAATAATAATAATAAAATTGTCAATAATAACGGCATCCTGATGTCACATTTGCTAATTCTGCGACGTGGAACAGTGGATGAATTATTCTTGTTACTCTTGTTCTTTCTTTTCCTACCTCCCTGCCTACAATTCTTCTTTTGCCCATGTCTTTCCTTTCACGTTCCTCCTCCTTCCTCAGACTGCTTTTAAAGCTGAAATAAATTCTTACCCAAACTAACTCAGAAGTTGTAAACATATAACTTTCACTGTATTTTTGCCTTACAATAATTGTCTGAATCTGGTTATCCAGCTGGAGACATTATGAGAAAGCACATCCCTATTTGGAAAGAGGTGATGAAATCCAAGCAAGGTAGTTAACAGCCACACAGAGTGATAGAAACAATTCTCTCAAAAGCCCAAGAGGTAGTTCTCGCTTTTATTTATTTGATGCTTAGCTGAAAAAGGGAGATTTTTCCACTTCTATTTAAATAAACTTCTCAGGAATGTCATGGCTGCGTGTCACCCACTATAGCTAGGTTTGTCTAACTTCTTGTCAAGTTGGGATTTCTTTGTACAAACCCAATTTTAGCATTTTCTACATAAAATGTACGGTACAGGTTGTCTTATCCCCTGTGATTTAATTTGTCAGTATCATGTAGCATTTCTGCCTCCACCTCTGTATCCATCTCAAGTCAGTTTGTGGATGATGGCACAGATTTGATGTTGATTTTTTCTTTTTTCTTTTTTTTTTTTTTTTTTCCCCCATGGCTTTTATGGAAGTAAAACAGGCTGACAGGCACTGGCTGATTGGTATGATAGGAGAGGTCAAATCTAGGACCAACATCACTTTGTGTAAAACACCACTGAATACACAGTTATTTCTGGTATGCTGATTTGGACTTTGGTATGCAAACTATTTAGGAATAGAGATAATTCACAAAAATATGAATTAAACTCAGACATAATATTGGTATTTCTGGAGATGTAGGAGCAATTTTTTCATATTTAATCATAGTTTAAGTGTGAGGTCTTAGTGAAAGCCTAATTACTGAATGTCTTGGGAAAAAGAATTTCTTTCAAATTGTAATAATTTTGACAAATTCAACTTACTTCCTGTAAATTTGAGGTAGGAAAACTCAAGGCTTTAATATCCAACCAATGGTTTAAAAACAGTATTGGATGTTTTTATTTCTTAGAAAAAAATTTAAAGAATGTACTGCCATGCAGCTAGAAACACTTGTGAGCACTTGTGGATTGATCAGTAGGCAGGGAGTGTTTTGGGAGGAGATTACAGTCTCTTTAGTCCTGTGAGAAGTTGTGGATGGAAGAATCTCAGGGTCAGGGCTAAAAGTATGACTTATATGTTTGATCAGAGGAGATTCCTCACCTGGTGTCCACTAATCTTAAACCACAATAAAGCTCTTATAAAAAACAAAACAACAACAACAAAACCCCACAACAAACCAAATAAGTACAACAACCAACCAAAGCACCAACCCTTCCCAAACAACAGAAAAACGGCCTCATCTTGTATCCTTCCACCCCTCCTCACCTCCCTTCCCCCCCAAAAAAAACTGTTGCACTGTGTCCTGTTCTAGTCCCCAGTGCAAGAGACAGGGAAATGTTGGAAGTAGTCAAACGTAAGGTTGCAAAGATGAACAGGGGCCTGCAGCACCTCTCCTACGAGGAGAGGCTGAGACAGATGGGACTGTTTAACCTGGAAAAGAAGAGGCTCAGAGGGGTCTCACCAAAGGCTATGAATAGTTATGGGGAGGGAGCAGAGAGAACAGCATCAAGAGACAGTGGGCACAAACTGGAGCACAGGAGGTTCTTTCTGACCATTAGGAAGCATTTTGGTTCCTTCTGAGCACTAGAAAGCCTGTTCTGTGCAGGTGATGGAGCTCTGGCACAGGTTGCCCAGAGGCTGTGGGGTCTCCTGCTTAGAGATCTGCAAAAGATGCTTGGACACGGCTTTGGGCACCCTGCTCTGGGGAGTCCTGCTGGAGCAGAGATGGAAGCAGGTGGGCAAAGAGGTCTGTGCCAGCCTCAGCTCTTCTGGGATTCTGTGATCTTAAGCTGAATCCAGCATCTGACAAATATTTTTGTGTTCTTTGGTTTAGAAGATGACATAGGTATAATTTGGTTGAAGGGCTAGAGACCAGTTTATGTTTTAAGTAGTGGAGTGAATCATTTTTCTGTTGATTTTATATGAGTAGTGCTGGACCTGTATCCAATTTGGCAAGGATACCTCAAGCTAACATAAAGTAATAGTTGATTTATAAAAAAAAAAATGGAACTTTTTACTGTTTTACTTCACTTTATTCGAGACTTAAAGTTTCTAATCAGTCCTTAAAAGGAAGAGTGCTACTGACAGAGCTCTCTGAATTTTCTGTGGGTTTGGAAAGCCATAGTTGGAGTGTTGTCAGTTGTGCATTTGTTTTTTTTCTGAAAAGTAATGCTTTGTGTCCCTAATAGATGATGACACCCAAATGTGTAGGCTTGCTACATGTTGGGGATAAGTAAAGAACTGAATGGTTGAAATGTTGCAAAACCACATATTAATGCTTTAGGACTGGTCCAGAAAAATTGAATACAAAATCAAAAACCCTAGAAAATGTACCATATTTTGAAGCAGTGTATGCATAAGCTGCTGATTGATTACAGGGCAGAATCTCTTTAAATCCAGTTTGACCTGAAGATACTGGCTAACTCTGCAAAAAGAAGACCACAGATGGTGATGTTTTCTTGAATCGCTTAGTGTTTCCAAAACACAGATCAGGATTCTAATTTATCTTTGTCAGCAATAGATAATATGGAGATAAAAACTGTTGTAGAAAATGAATATTAATTTGTTAACTGTATTTAAAAAAAAGAAAAGAAAAACAGCCTTCTGACCACTTATTTTTGACGTAGTATTCTGAGAAGTAGCTGATTGAATCCCATTAATTTAAATGAGAGTCAAATGATAGTCTGCATGGACCTCTTTGAAAATGTGTGGTTTAGTTCTTTATTCTTATTTCTTTCAGCCTATTGTAGAAGACTTTCATGTATTTAGTGGACTTTCAAAAGCAGACATATATAGTGCAGTTAAAATACTACAATTTAGTACTTGCACTGCCTAGGTTGTCATTTCCTGCAGAGTAATAGAGTATAGTTAAAACATGTTGTTTTATTTGATGTTGCAAGATATAAGGCTTCTACTTGCTCACAGTGTAACCAGTGAAAACTTTATTGCCTGTTGTCAAAAAAATCATTTTAATTTAATTTTTGAAGCTTGAATCTAAATCTTAATCTGAACCTTAGATCATACTTTCTGTATAATTAGACATGCTTATGGAAGCAGCATATGGTGAAAATATATAGAACTTTGCTATATAAAAGAATAGAATACAAATGCCAGGCTTTTATGTTGATTGTACCTGTATGGGGGCTTTATAAGCTTACAATTTGAATCGTTTATAGACACAGACTCAACATAGCTCTAACACAACTAGTACTGCAAGACATTTACTTTTTTTTGCTGACTAAATGATAGGCAAAGCAATTTTCAACAAATGTCTCCCAGTAGGCTGTCATCATGGAAGCCATGTAATGTTGCATTTTAACCTGAGCACTGGCAGCTATCCAGAAATTACTTCGTTTCTGCCAAACCGTTCTGCACAAGGCTCTTGCCCTTTTACTGTACAGTAAGAGAACAGCTTAACTTTCCCACCATCTTCCCCCAGTTCTATCAGATCTTTTTTATCTGTTCTTATGAGGATGCAGCAAAAGTGAAATAGCAACATATTTGCATTTGCTTGGAGTGGTCTCAGTCTCATTATGGAAAGAGAAACTTGAAAACTCCCAGGGAACTTAGGTGCCTAATGCTTCTTGTGCCTTTCAGAGTATTTAGCATCAGAATTTGATCATTACAAGAATAAATTCCACTCCATTATATGCAAACTAAATCCTATTTGTTAGTTTGGTTTGATTTTAAGCACTTGTATATTCCCTAGTGCAGGGATTCAGGTAGTAATGTCACTGCCTTCACTAAAATCTTTTATGTTTATTGTTTTACATATATTCCCTCATCCTTTAGTGCAGGCTAAGAGCTTTTTTAAAAAAATGTAAGATAAATGATGCCTTAAATTAAGGCTGAATCTAAATTTTATTCAGTATCAAGTCGTGAACAAGCTGGAGGTCAGGTTTGGTGGCTGCAAAGCCCCAGGGATCTCAGTTCCCCAGTTCTTAAAACACGCACTCCTAAGATTCCAGCAAACTAAATTTGCCACTGTAAATGTATACTTTACTTAAAGTCTTAGGTGACATAAAGTTGTTCAGTGTAACTAGATGGAAGACACACACTGGATTAATTTCATAAACTCTCCCTATGTGGTCTGCATTTCTTCAGCTGGCACTGTCTAATTAACTTAGAGATGACCAGGTTTTTGCATAAGTTGTTATCCCATACGTACGGACTCTATAGTGATAGATTTATTGACAGTACTTCACATGAATTTTCACTTAATGAAAATGAGGTGTTGAGTTATTCCACCACTCAGAAAGCCATTGTTTCCAAACTCTTTATGGAGCATCCTTCTTGCTCAGTCCTATGCAAGGTATTCTAAAAGCCACATCATTCTAAAAGCCCAATCATTAAGAAGGGCTGCAGAGGAGGCTGCGCTGAGCCGTAGTTCTTGCACATCCTCTCTGAGACAGTATTCAAGGGGAAGATCCTGCAAATTGTGCTTTCTGCTAGGAACTGATCCGTGCCTTGAAATTGTTGTGTCATATCACATTGACTCAGACAGCCTGTATTTCCAGCTCCTTTGTCTGCTGAAATGTGATGTGTTTTTTTTTTTTCTTCCTCCTTTTTTTCATCATTACTTTTTACCTCCTCTCATGTCTATGAGACTTCCAGCCATACACTAAATGATTCCTGGTGACCCAGTGTTTTCCCAAAAATATGGCAGTGGCCTCAGAGTCACAAGACTAGATTATCTTCTGAATTTGGCTATTGATCACGACAACAACTCACAATTTATATTAATTTTAAGTTTAGGCCAAAAATTGTTCCAGAAGAACCAACTACTATTCCCTTAAGTATTTAAATATGAACGAGGAAACCTAATTTTAGAGATCCTGCTTTAGAAGTCTTGGACTTTTCTTTGGTTTTATATCCCCTTCAGTTGTCAGTGCTCAGAGACTCAGGTACATATTATTTACCCTCAATGAAGTCAAATATTTTCAGTGCGTTTTAGATACTAAGGCTACTGATAGTAATGTCTTGTGTGTGTGTGTGTGTGTGTGTGTTTTGATAGTGGAAATAGAATTATCTGAGGAATGAGGGCATTTGCTAAGAGTCAAAGCACTGACCTCCATTGCCTGACTCTTTAGAGCAATGCAGGTGAAGGAAAAACAAAAATAAAAACCTACAGCCCATAAACATCCGTGGTGTTCCTATGGCTGAGACCTTATGGTGTTTAATAAATCACGGAATGATTCCTTCACGTAGCTGAACTGTGGGAATGGAGAAACTAAGGGCCACATTCACAGGCACCCAAATCCTCTGAAGATGACCTCCTGAGATACGTGTCAGAAAAGTCAAGCCACTTTTAGTATAAATAGAAAGGAAAAGAAACTTCTGGATCTGGAATTTAATTATTTATTTATGAGAGCTTTCAAACATTTTGTAGATAGAGATTCGCCTTTCGGTCTGTTCCTTTCCCATCAGTGTGTGTTTGGTGCTTATGAATGATTTCTACCGCCTGGAGAGTGTAATTCACCAAACACGGCTGGGAAAAAAGGCAAAGTTTTGCTAATAAGAATCTCAGATAGACTATTAAGTGAAAACTTTCAGGAGACGTTATTAGTTACAGGGAGAAGGGTCAGGTCTCTTTGTGGATATATTTTCTGTTGGCTTTCAGCCTAACAGCTTTCAGGGACATTAGCTTGGAACTGAGCAATATAAGCAGAGAGAAGTCTGTTGCTGCTGCCTGGTGGGAGCTCACAGATGCTTGTAATAAAAATTGTTAAAAATTGTTTCATTAGTTTGCAAAAAGCAAATTTCTTGGAATACTGTACCTTCATTTGCCAGTAATATTTAATTTCTTTTATGTTCTACGTGTGACAAATCCAAGCAGAGGTTTGCTCTGCAATTAGTTATGATGATGATATATAGGACTTAAAATGAGCGCTCAGCGTTTTTGCATTTGCATGCTGGAAACAAAAGATAATTGGCTAGAAAACAATATGGCATTTAATAAAGCTGTTCCTTTAAGTAGCACATTTTTTCCAAAAGATAAAGATATCAACCTTCTGGAATTACATAATATCATGGACATATAAGTAAAACTAATCAGATATGCCACGTGCCCTCATTTTGTAAGTGCAATAGCTCATTTAGCTGTTAGCAAAACCTTGCTTAGTGATGCATCAATAATTAGAAACTGTCACTGTCTGTATATGAATAACACTTTTTCTCCCTCTTGCTGTTTTCCTTTTCGGGGGAAAAAAAAAAAAGGCACCTATCACATTTCATCTGTCCTGGATTACGAACATGGTTGGACACTTCAAGATGTCTATATAGAATTTTGTAAATATCACAAATTTGATAGCATAATTTTTACACTTACTGTTACAAAGATGTATTTTTATCCAGTAGCCGGGAGACATAAATGAAGGGTTACTTTTGAGATAACGTGTCTGCAAAGACTCTATGGAGTCTTCAGTGAATGCACAAATGATCAAGGCTATGTATTTTCAGACTTAAAAATATGTTTTTTGCCTCCTTATTTAAAAGGCGTATTTGTACATAAGCCCTGCTTGGAAGGTCCATGACTGGTGATTTTTTGCACACAGGCTTCTCTGAGCTTGTAGCTGTTTATCCATAGGGGAACTGGGCACAAGAATAGGAAGTAAACTGCTGGAAATCATTAAACTCTCTAAGCAAGAATGCAAAAGAGATGGACTGTCTTAGTGTGTGACAGTGTTTCAGGATCCATTTTTTTTTTTTGCAGATTAAGTGTGTCTTTGCCAGCCTTCCCTGTTACACCTAACTGTTTATGAGGGCACGGCTCCTCTGTCCTCCAAGGCGTGCATTTCACATGCATCACTTTGTGCATATCTTCCCTTGCTACTTCTGTTGCTGCCTTTCAGTGTAGCAAAGGAAGCAATATTTTTGTATGTATAGATGTGTGCGTGTGAAGTCCCCAAGTCTAGCTGTATAATTTTGGTGTCGGGCACTTTGTATGAAACTTCATTTAATTCATGTTTGGAAGCCGATCCTATTCTTTTTGAAAGATGTTCCATGCGAAACAGAACTTGAGCTGAACTTTCAAGTGGACAGCTTTAAACCAAAGCTCCTGTAAACATTCCAGTGGCTTTATGACAGTGATACACAGCTTTTAGTGACCTCCTTGGGGACTCGCATTGGAGTGGGTGAGTTTTCTTTTTTCTTCAAAGGCGGATGCAAGTGGATAGTGCTGAACAGTTGTTCATCCATTTTTAATGCTCATCTGGGCTGTGATCATTCGTTGGTGTGCTACTTACTCATCTGTGTAAAAACACTGGAGGAAGAGTAAATCTAACTTCAGTTTTGTAACACGAGTGACTGATCTGTGTTTCACCACTAAAAATGCTGGTGGTGCAAAGATCAGCTTATCTAATTGTCACTCAGGTTTTGATCTTATCTAGACTTTGGATAACTCAGGTAAATGGAAATAAAACCTTCTTTCCTGGAGGCACACGCATGGTAGAGGACATTCCATATTGGAGAGAGAACTTTCGGGTATGCACAACTATCCCAATTTATATATAGTAATCCTTAAAAACTTTTGCTGAGACCAGGCTTTCAGTCTCTCTTGCTGTAGCTGCTCCTCTGTGAACCAGGTTATTTATGAGGTTACTCATGCAAATTTAGAAAGTCCTCCTTGAGAAACAGCTTGCTTCATAAAGTGCTGTGGAAAAGTAGGTCACCTAAGGTATTTTTCAGCCAGTGTTCTTCTGTGATATCAGGGGACGGATCTTAGCTTGCGCTCAACCACTACCAGAGGTTTTGGTTTTAATATGTAAACCAACTCTTTCCAATTCTTCTTAATGGAATTCTGAAATGATGAAATATCAATGCAGAACTCAGAAATTCTCTGTACAACTTGACTTACCTGCTCCAAATTCCTTCTTTTCCCAGGCTGGTGGGATTTCAAAATATAATTCAAAGACCAGCTGCCTGAATGTATAGGGAATGTATTAAAAGTGCATGATGTCATGGACTCACATACATACATAAAAATATATATAATACACAAATAATTGGATGACTGAAAAAATATGGACATAGCCGCTTTATCTCTTGGTTCCATAACATGCAGGGTCAAGATATTCACTCCCACATGTGGGCTCTGGGGGGGAAATTTCCGTCTGCTGTATATATAAATATGAGAAAGAATTTTTATTTTATTTTATTTTTTTTGTTTTAGAAACAATGCTATTTGTTATTCAGAGTCTGTAAATATTTATGGGCTGTAAGAAAATACACCTGCTACTTATTGTTCCATGTGAAACAAGAGCACAGAAAGAAAATGCTGTAAAACAAAGGAGATGCTGAAACATGTTTTATCAATTACTGGAGAGTAATAGAAGTTTAGACAAAGTTTTTCAAGATTAAAAACAAGTAATGATGAAGTTAAAATACGCCATTGGAGAACATGGCTCAAGAGTCTTGCCGTAATAGAAGGCATAAATGATGATTATAGCCTTCTTGTAAATGGATGACAGTTGAATGGGTTGAAAAAATAAACTTGGTACGTTTTAAGACATGGCAGCTTTTAACAGTAACCTACATAGACAAACCTGGTTGAGGAATCTTTTATAACAAGGCTTGAGGGGATTTTATGATCAGGCTCATCTGAGTTGGCATATGACCATACACAACTTTCTGTATTAATCGGAGAGACCTCCTGGTTTAGACGGGCTGTGTCCACGTTGCATTCAGTGTACAGACATTTGAATTAAGTTTGGATTCTGGTGCCATGTAGCTTCAGTGCAGACTGCAAAAATACAACTGGGAACTTGGAAAAAACTCTTGGAATGCTAAACTTGCACTGTCTGGCTACATGATTCTTAGTAAGAAAGCTAGAATGTTTGAAGCATTCATGAAAGAGTGTGCTTATTGTAATTAACAAAATGCCTACAGTAAGAATTCATAATATTTACAAGAAAGACTGGTTAGGCAAAAGGAAAATTTACAGTGAAATATTTTCTCAGGTAAGAGTTTGGTAAAAGAAACCTTCCTCCTCCCCAGATCATAGCATGACATGTAGGTCAGGGGCAGCTGTTTGTGGCAGGCATACATCTCCTGTCCAGCATTTCTGAAGATGGAGCTGCTGGAGTGCCATTTCATTGCCGTTGCCATTTCTAGTTAACGTGGATAGCTGTGCTCATATTTTCTGAAAAACAGAAGACAGTACTGGGTATGTTTTTATCTCTTGCCGTGCGAATGAATGATTGCAGTGTTTCAAATTCCGTTGTGTTGAGAAGGTGAAGCAGTGGTATGATGTGATTACCACCTTCCATTGCTACAAGCACAGTAAACTGATTTGCAAACTTGCTTGAATTGTTCTTGTCTTGATTTGTAAATGTTTGTAATGGCATCTAATAGCTTTACATTAGTGTAGTGCTGCTGATCTGGCAAGTTCCAGCCCAGATGTAGTCCACAGGCAAGTTTTGTTACTTCTGGCTACAAGTATGGGATGTCTGCAACTTTCCGACAGCAATCTTGTATTTCTTACCTGTGATGTGGGAGAAGCTCACACACAGAATTCAGGGCCTTGCAGACAACTTGAAGTTTTTATTAGCAGCACTGGTGAAGTTGCAGCTGGCTTATTGCTTCCTGCTGTGTAGACTGTGGGAAGGTCTGATCAGACCCTGGTAAAAATTAGTGCATGCTGGTAAAATTAGCCTGTGGGCTTTTAAAAATATTAATTGAGTAGTCTTCTAATAGTACATTGTAATTCAACTTAAAGAGCTTAATCAGTATCTATTACATGCTACTAAAGTGGCTCAATAATGGAGGGCTGATTCATAACCATCACAATCACTTCATTGCACTTTTAGTTTGGGTCTGTTTTTCTTCTTGCTTTAGTGCTCTATAGTCTCCACATCTAGAAAAAACTTTGAATTCAATGTTTGTAACATTAAAATATTGTTTTGTAAAGATGAAATAATGAATGGAGGGGCAGTGCACTTGTTAAAGTTGTATTGCTTTACTTGCACTTATGGTGAAAATAGGCTTTCTTGTCAGTCAGTGGCGTATATATTTGAGTCAGTCTCGTCATCATGGTAATGCAGTTGGAATTCTTGAAGAAGCATCTTTAATTTTGAGGATGTTTTTGCATACTCTAAAAATCCAAGTTTCTGATATTCCCTAAGCTGACCAGAATTTTGAAAATACTGCTGGATTGGTACAGTAGAGTATAATAATAATAAAGCTCCTCAATTAATGGAATTCCAGAAGGTGTTTTTTTCTTACACCAAATAAACTGTGACAAAAAATCAGAAGAGTAGCAGAAACCCCCCTGGTGCCCCCAGGGAGTTGCAGGGCTCAGTTATTCCTACTCCCTTGCTGGATGTCACCTTCCCCGTAGCTGAGCTTCTGTAATAGGTCAGGTGATGATTCTGGGTCTTTTGCTGTAGATCTTGGTTTGAATTACTGCACCAGTGTGGCTTCATATAAAAGACACATAATCCATTAAAAAGTCTGTAGCGTAGGGGTCATGTCAAATATGCCTTGTGGGTGGTAGACTGTGAAGTTGCTGTAGCTGTTCCTGGAATTACTGTATATCCATGCTCAAATAATTGATCTGGAAAGTGGTGATTATATGCAACTGAAATAGGCCTGTTCCTGTAGCCTTTGTTCAGGTTGCACGTGTCCAATTGCCTGTTCAGTAGCGGTGTCCAAATGTGCAGTCAAAAGCCACAGCCTTTTCAGAGGGCTCAGCTGATGACCATCACCCCTGTTCTCTAAGGAGGGCATTGCTGTCTAATTAGCAGCCCTCTGAGCAGGCTGTGGATATGGCACTGGTTTACCGACTGGTATCTCAGTCTCAGTTTATCCATCTGTTCAGTGGAAATAAAATCACCTCAGCTTTCCTTCTGATCAAATTCTATGTGCAGCTTTATAAAGGACTTTGAATATATGCATTGCTATACGAGCTGTGTTACTAGATTAGACTGGAACAAATTAATTCAATTAATTAATCTTGATTTAAGTCAAGACTTAAAAGTAGTCTATTTGCATAACTGATTTAAATCTTGCTTTGTTTTACTGTCTCATGATTTTTCTAAAACAAAGATTGATTTTCCATTGTTAGTAAGCATTGATTGACTATGAAATGCACAGTGAGTTGGTCTGATTGTTTCTGCTCTCCATGTCCTGCAAAACTTGTGTTAGGAATTTTCTTGCTCTTCACATTATTCATGAATTGACAAAACAAACAAACAAGCTTTCTGAATTTTTCTGTTTTGCACCATGTTAGTGAACTAACAGAAAGAAGTATAACAAAGAACCTGTACTCTCTGAGTGTTCTTCTGCAGTAATTTGCCCTGAGTGACTTTTTAATAATGCAGACATAAACAAGTATTGCTTGTATGCCTGTGATTCAAGTTATTTCAACATAATAGGTAGTAATAAGTGTACTTGCTTTACATTTAAGTAACGTGCTTTAAGCATGGTTAATAATACATTCAAATTTACCTTTCTATAGGTGTAATTTAAGGGATGTTTTATAAAATTAAAATAACTTCCAACAATGTTAATATTAGCTCATAATTGTCTTCCTTTTTTTTTTTTGTGTGTGTGTGTGTAATTTACTTTGTTCTACTATAATGTATGTTTGGTTTTTTTTCCTAGCAAAGGCCATTCACTCAGTTGTTTTGATACAGATACTTCAAAAGTACATTAATCATAGTAACTAATCCCTTGCATATTGTGAAGGAATTACAAAAGTTTGTCAGCTACTACTGTAATTCAGATATATGAGCAGTACAAAAGATTTTTATTTGTTTTTCAGTCTTTGAAGACGTCATTGTTCTGGAATCATTTGCTTGTACTAATTTAAAAAAACAAAAAACAAGCACAACAAAAACATTCGAGGCAAGAGAGGCAAAAATAGCCTGGCCAGAATGATCAATTACAATGCTTAATTCCTTTTTAAGGATATAGACAAGGATTGTGATGCACTGGTTAACTGCAGGTGAAGGGAAGCAGAGAATTTTAAGAATAAACACCAGAGTAAGCATGACAGGGAATTGTATTTTGGAAGGGAAGAAATGAAGACAAGTTGTGTATTCAGCATTGCGGTGGCACGTGCGAGGTTTTGATAGAAGCAAAAAAATAATAAGCAAGTAGTAAGTCAATTTGTGTTAAGCAGAACAGAGCAGAAAAGGAGAAAGGAGCTATAGAAAAACCTAATTAAGAGTGGAGATGTACTAGAGTTTGAAAGTAAGAATTGGGATCTTGAACTTGATGCAGGAAGTAATGGGTAACTGGTGATACTGTCAGTGTAGGAAAGAAAGGTAATTCTAGCAGCTGTATTTCACATGTATTCAAAGTTTTATTAGAATATAGGAAAGAATACCTTAAACAGGAATTTACTGTAACTGATGCAAATAATGCTTAAGTTTTGGACAAAATTTCAGTGGAAAGATTGGAAGGCATTTGGTGGATATTGGAGGTATCGTAGAAGAGTACTGATAGGATTTGATGACAGTCTGAGCAGGCAAAGTGATGGAGAAAAGAGTTGAATGGGCCATGAAATTTGAAATCTGGAGAATTGAGAAGGATAGTGGTATTGTCAACAGTAATGGCAAGGAGATGAGATTGGGAAGAAAAGATAAGAAGTTCAATTTTTCAAGAGACTGACTTTGACATCAAAATTGTGTGTTTGAGAAGTAGGCAAAGAAGTGAGACAGTCTGCAATTTGGGGGAAATGAGAGATGCAAGTGAAGATCGGTGATCCATCAGTGTCAAAGTAGTGCTGGAAGCTCAGGGCAGGTGAGAAAGGAATAGGGATAAGGAGTGGCTGAGATTTTGCAGTGGAGAGTAATGAAAGTAACAGGAGAGAAAAGGAAACACTGACCTGTCAAGTCCTGGAGGGAATAACCATGTCAGGAAACAAGTTCAAGTAATGCTTGTTGCACAGAAGGGCCACAGATCAAATACACAAATTAAAACTTCATCCAATGTAAAATTTGAGCGGGGATTGTAAATGTAATACTTTGGAGTGCATACTTATGGAGTGTGAAGACCAACCAATCAAACAAACATAGGCGCTCTACAAAGGAAATTGCAGTGAGCTGGGGGTCGGCATCTTCTCTTGTGTAACTAGTGACAGGTCTAGAGGATATGACCTCAAGTTGTGCCAGGGGAGATTCAGGTTGGGTGTTAGGAAATATTACTTCTCAGAAAGAGTGGTCAGGTGCTGGAATGGGCTGCCCAGGGAGGTGGTCAAGTCACCAACGCTGGAGGTGTTGAAGGAACGTTTAGATGTGTTGAGGGGCATGGTTTAGTGAGAACTATTGGTGATAGGCAGACATTTGAACTGGGTGATCTTGTGGATCTTTTCCAACCTTGGTGATTCTATGATTTTATGATTCAGGCTGGATGTGGTTCTGGGCAGCCTGGTCTAAATGTTGGCAACTCTGCTCGTGGCAGGGGGATTGAAACTAGATGATCAGTACAGTCCTTTTCAACCCAGGCCATTCTATGATTCTATGATACTATGATTTAACTGAAGAAGCAAGATGAAACAGGAAGTATTTTATGTGTAAGAAGACCTTCCCTATTACACATAGAATAAAAATGCTAGTTTCTAATCTGCAGAAGGGATTTGTGTTAATTATGGGAAGCTCAAATTTGAGTCATGCAATTCTTGCTGATTAGAAGTGCCTTAGATTTTGATGTTGATAGAGTATCCTTTTCACTGTGTGAAATTCCTCAGATTGAATTTGACTCAGATTATCACTACTGGGCTATTAGAAAGAATTCCTTCTTTCATCAATTAGATGAAGAACTTCTGAATATTCCTTCCATGATGTAAGAATTGAAGACTAAGATTTTCATTTAACTAGACTACTTGTATTTCAGTTTGAGACTCTTAAAATATATTTTAAAAAGGACATCACTCCTATAGATTCTACGTTAGACCACTTCAACAGTATCATTTTTCTTTCTGTGGATTAGATCTCCCAGATCACTATGCTTTAAAAACTCTGTGCTTTCAAAATCCTGAAAGCTCTCTGTTTCTGATAGTTCTTTGTACTGGGGTGAACAGTGTGAGTGCACTGCAGCACCAGGCTGAGCTCAGGCTCAGTGCTGGGCGATGCTAATGACACTTGAACTGGCCTTGCCTTGCACCTTGCTGCTGTGCCTGTCCTGAGTGGTGGTGTTCTCCTTGAGATTCTTCCTCTGGCAGCACAGGCAAGAAATCCTGGGTTTCGTCATATGTTTTGAACAGTCACCATCTCTTTGTGTGCATGGGAATAATTGGATTAGAAGTCTTTGAAAGAAGTCTACATGCATTATCTTCAATTTATCGAGCAAGTACATCTGAAAGAGCATTTAGATGATCAGTTCCCCCTAACTCTTAGATACCTCATGGCAGGACTTTTGAACACATCCAAGAAATGCGTAATCCCTTCCGAGACACTAAATATTATTTTTAGTTTAAATATTGGGAAAGAAATCATTTTTTGAAGCTTATTAGAATGTTAGATTAATATTTTTCAAATACAATTTATATTATCACTGGTGCATAACCTTTCAAATGAATAATTCACGGCTGCAAGTAGTCACTTTTGATAATCTGTAGTGGTGTATTATGTTGGTTCTGTGGAGAGATTGACACTTATGGCCTAAGGAATAAAACCAGAGAATCTAATCCATTTGTTTGCCTATTCACAGTGACAGATATTTTCTCAAATTAAAGTCTATTAGTCTGAATTCTGAATCTTAAAATTGAATCTGTTTTCGCTCATTTTATACTCTTCTAAAACAGGATTATGATATATAACGTATTACAGGCAGAGAACTAGGCTGACTATTGATTTTCAGCACAGTTTTCCTACTGCAGACACTGAAGGATGTTTCTAACAAAAATTTATAGGATATTAAGCAGAGAAATGGTTTCAAAAAGCTATTGGAAAATGCAGGAAATAAGATAGACCTTGTCTGTTAATACTTGGGCATTATAATTTTTCTGGAAAGCAGCTGAATTTGAAATAATCTTTCATCGCGTTAGGATGGCACATCTGAAATAAAGGTGAGAAAAAATGTGAAGCTATTTTAGTAAAATTAATTGGGCCAGATCCACATCATCTCACTGTAGTGTTCATTTAGCTATAAACAGTGATGTACTGGAACTTACACTTTACCAGCGAAAACAGTGGAATGTATGCAAATGTCTGCTTATCAGTACTGTCTATTTACAAGTAACATCTGTTTAACCCCTTCTGCTGCTGGTTAATTAAATTTTAGCTTCTGTAACTGAAAAACATAAGTGTTGTAGCATCACCTGTGGTGGCTCTTTTTGGCTGGCAGCAGTGGGTGACCTGCTGGTGTCATCTCCTGGCTGATTCTGTGCTGCTCTTCAGAGACTGTGCGGTGTTTTGGGAACATGCAGACAGTGGGACTGGAAGAGCACTGGGTAGAAGGGTAATTTTAGGAATCACACCTCATCTGGAATGGGCAGGCCTGGGGAAAGCATTTTAGCAGCTTAGTTTTTACAGAAAGTGCTTCCTGTGAGTTGAACCTTTCGCCATAACAGCCTCGCTCTTCATCTGTGTTGTGGGCAGGGAGAACAGCACAAAGGTGTGAATGATGATCTGTTGAGAAAGTATGGAGGTGGCTGGAGCCTGGGTCCTGCAGCTGGGAGCTCGGAGCACGTGGCTGTTTGTCAAGCTGTGTGATGAAGCTAATGCTTGTTGATCTTTAAAAAAAAAAAAAAAGTGAATGGAAAACAAACAGACAAAAACCACTCAGAAACGAGCGTAGTTAGATAGCATGGGGGAAAAATACACCTTTTGGGATATGCTCCCAGCATCCAAGTGACTATTATGCAAATTGTGGCAAATTGCGTTTTTCTTTAGGTAACAGTGGCTATAAAAACCTCTTATTTAAAATTGCATATTCTGTGTAAAGTAATTTTGGGTTAAGTCATGGCAAAAATGTTCTTTCTGGGCATCTTATTATCAAAATTATGGTACCTGATTGATGTAATAGCCGTCTGAACCCTCTAATGAAAAGTGTGTGATGCTTCTACAGTATGGAAATGGCATATCAGTGTAGTTCTGACTGGAGCAGGGGGCTACCTGCACTAGTATTGGAACTGATACGCTATCTAGCTCAGCAAAAGCTCTTGTTTCTCTCTTCCTTTGTTGTAGAGGGTTTGAACAGCCGTACTGACAGCCCATTGCTGTAGGCTCCCAGACTTCTGCTGGTTGAACAGTAAGCAGTCTTTGAAAGGTGGTTTGTGTAGTGAGTGCTGCAGCTATGATGTGACCCTGGGTGAGGTGCCAAGATTGTACTTAAGGATTAGAATCTGCAAGTATTAATAAATCATTCAAAATGTAGAGGTTTGTTGTTGTGTTTTTCATGTCGAGTAAATGCTGTGATTTAATTACAGTGAAGTATTTCATACAGGAGAAAAATTTATTCTATAAGTTATTACTTTAATAAGCGATGAAAAAGTAATTAAATAACTTGAATCTGTTTTCTGAACCAGAATTGTTATTCAATATACTCTTGAAAACTACCAGCAGAAGAGATGAAGCAGATACTTTTGCATGTTCTGCATTACGATCAGAAGCTGAAGTATTGCTTAAACTAGCTCAGAAGGTTAATTAGAATTACCTTTGGGTCTTGTTGTTGTCCTGCCTCTGCAGCCCCCCATCCTCCTGGTGTGATTTCAGAGTACTGTCCCTGACTGAATGCGAACAGACGAAGCCTCCCGTTAAAAAAAATATGGTAAAACATTTGTATTATTTGTGAGTCTCATCTAATGTGCCTAAATCAGAAGTAAATGTATAATTAACCTTTTTTCATGATAAATTAACATTAATTTTCTTAGGATTAGTGGGAAATAGCATAATATAGGGCAGTTTTAGCATTCACAGTAACTGTCACATGGGACCTTTAACACTCTTACAGGATTAGTGCAGTCAGTGATTCATCCTGTTACCATGCACACAGAAGTAGTGTGCAGCTTCTGACCATCAAAGAGGCTTTCCTAATTATCAGCTTTTACAAGTGAGCATAGAAAGATTAGAATATAAATATGAGGAAGATGGCTTCAGAGTTCTTGAGGGAGCAAGATAAAATGCACTCTTTCCCCAGTGAGTAGTTGGATTTTGAATGAAATTTCACAGTATTGTTTGAGAAACCATCATTAGGAAGATAATTAATGAAAAGGCCTGTTGTAAGGCCTGAGCTAGCATGGTGTCTGCATGTCTGTCCCTCCCTTTTTCTTTTACAAGGGCATTTCTTCCTTGTCTTACTAATCTGAGCATTCTTTATGCAAGGGAAAAAGATGAATAACTTTTGCAGAGTGGGAAAGAACAGTTGAACTTGAAAAGTGCTGGTTGGAAGGGGATGCTTTGATGGCGCTGAGAAACAGGGCAGCTCTGTTTAGGTACTGAACTGCAGACTCGGTGATGATTTTCTGAATCCAAGAACACAGCAGAAGAATTCTTTTGCTGAAACGCTTCTGAGCCAAAATACAAACAGAAAATACAGATGTTTTAGAAGCATTGTTCCAGTTAGTCATGTTAGCTGCAAGGAACTTGCCCAGTCGCTCTGCAATTCGTATTTCTCTGAAGTCTGGCACAGACAGCCACGGTTCTGAAATTACCCACACACCATCTGAGCTGTGGCCCTTGTCTGCGTGTGCACAACTGGTGACACTATGAGGTAATTCAGTGTGGTGTAGCCCACAGTGATGAATGCAATTCACCCTGCTTGGTGCTGTTAACCCAGAATGTGCACACAGACAGAAATGTCTGTAATGTGCACACTTAGATTGTGGATCTGAGATCACAGATGAGAAATTGCTCAAGGAAATCTATTCCACGTCCTTGTTTTGTCTTTATCCTTTAATGTAGATGCAAACATTTATAGTCCATAGTGCACAGACTCTGACCGGCTCATCTGAGGCACTTTTGCAGCTTCTGCGTTAAACACAAGTCAGTGGAGGAGGAAATGTGGAACAGCATCACCTGAGCAAGGCGTTAGAAAGGCAAAACGTGCTTTCAGCCACTGTGCTCTTCATACATTGAGTTGTAATCTGATGAGCTCTGCTTCATAGCTTCAACAGAAAAGTTGGTGGCTCCTCTCTGAATGTTAGAGACCATAAATTGTTTGGTTCATTAAACCACACTGACCACCATTCGTCTGTGCTCTCCTGGACACGTTCTCTTGTGCACCCAGAGATTTTGTCCCTATAGATTTTAAGAATCTAATGGGGTTACTCTGGATTTCTTGTATGTCCTAGAAGTTTGGATGCTACTGTGTAGGCTGCCATATGTTCTTAAACCTCAGATGTCTGTCAGTCCAGCTGGAACTGGTGCAAATGAAACCTCACAGATCCACGCTCAGCAAATCCTAGAAGGAGTTGGATACTTCCAGGGTACTAAGAACTCTCAGCTTGGGCATGCAAACACCCCGAGCTGTTGGACTGGTTTGTTGTTCGTGGACAGGAGCACCTGCAGTCTGCTTACATTCACACTTTGTTATTTCTCCTAATTCTGATCGTCTGTTCAGGATGGTCTGCATGAATTTACACAGATAAGGTAAAAATGTATTCATATGTAATGTATTTGGGAATTCAGGCTTTTTGAAGCCATGCATTTGGATATGTATATCTGTGCTCTGATCTTAGAAACAGAGTGTAAATTCAGAGCACCTTTTGGATCTCAGTGCAGTTTTTCTGGGTTTACATCTTAGCAACAGAGATTAGAATGGGAACTGCTCAGTGGGACTTCATTTTTTTTTTTTTTCTCTCCCTCTTTTTTTCCTTTTATCCTGAATACTCGTGTTTACCAGGGAAACCAAGAAGGCTGAACTCGTATAGTGTGTGCTGAAAACAAGCCGTTTTGTGCTCAACATATATTGTATAAATTGTTTGAGAGCAATTTATCCATAGGCTGTCACTGCAGTGCTTTCAAGGACAGTTTCATCCTGGGTTATCAGCTGCTGTAAGTGCCAGTTGCACAAAGGCATATTTAACTTGTGCGCTCAGTTTGCTTTACAGTCAGATTTTGCATTCATGAACAGATAAAATTTGCTTATTATTTGAAACAGTTCCTTTCCTTTTATGTAAATTCCTCATCTTCTTTCATGGTCTGGTACCTCTATTATATAGCAAACAAAATCGGATTGTAAGGCAAGATATCTGTATGTGAAATAGAAATTGAGCATAGGTTGGGACAGCTGGGTTCAATTGTCTTTCAGATTGCAATTACATGGAAACCAAAAAGTATTCAGCATGTATGATCTGGTAGAGGAAGGCAATAGAACTGCATCTTCCTAGACTGATCCTCTCAGAATTCTGTACAAGGTGAACCCTGCGTAAATAGGAGTCCTAGTAATATGAAACTGATTTGTATGAACCCACAATGCTTGTGTGAGTTTATTTGTGTTGTTATCTGCAAACCCAGAAGCACACGTACACGGAAAGTTCAGCACTCTGTGTTTGGATGTATTGGGTAAAGGTCCTCATTTTCATCCTGTAGTGCCAGGGAGTTGGTGGCTTTGTATTGTAATTAAATCTTTGTAATATCAAGAAGATGTGAAAATTCACTGTGCAGCTAAATGCTTCTCTTCACATAGAAACTGTTCATAATTAATAATCAGCTTGATGGATTATTAGTGCCAGACTGGATTGGCATCTGCACTTTGGACATGATGTACCTGATTGTACTAACAAGTTATAACAACGCGTATCAACTACTGTAATTATCATATTGCCACTGTTTTCTACAGATGTAAAGATACATAATTCAAGCTGACAAGCCTGAAGATTTTATTGGAATGACCTATGATACCCTAACTTCTCATTAATATACAGCCAAATGCACAATATCAATTAACTATAAGGTACGACCTCAGGGCTTCTTAACATTAGTAGCAGTTAAAAATTAATAATGCAACAGAAGTTCGTCCTATTATATTTTCCTATCATGTTAAAATGAAGAATTTTGCAGTATTAGAGCTTTTTTTTTTAAAAAAAATGTATGTTTTAAAGTAGTTCTTTTTTGTGTTTTTGATTTTTCACATTAGTATGGAGTAGGAGTAAATAACGTTTAAAATGAAGCCATTGTTTATTCACAAATCAAATAAGCTACCGACAGCTGCCCTAGTGGCTTCCTCATTCACTTAAATTAATGCCTAAGGCCTTGGGGTGAATAGTCTTCTGGGGAGAATGTGGGCATTTATTTTCGATTTCCATTCAATGTTGGGTCTTTTAATGCCAAATCCTATTTAATGTGCACATGTTATGTTGAACTGTGTGCAAATTTATTCTATAGACCACTTGACAGAATTCAAACTATTAAAGTCGCATACAATTTGTACTCCAGAAATAAGATCTTCTGTTTTGAACAAGCCGTGTACAGTTTTGTCTTAATTTTAGTTTTTCTGAACAGCACTGAGAGTAAGTGCTTCATAATAGTAGGTACTTTTAAACTAAGCTTGAGGTTTTGATCTTTTGGATTTGGTCCAGGCCATGTCCTTTTAATCGGGATTTTCCTGTGCCCTCAAGTGTTAAGGCAGTGCTGGGATGTAAGAGTGATAATGATTCTGTAGCCTAGTGGTTGGCCTTCTCCTGGGGAGGTGGAGTACGGTGTTCCAGTTTGGCTCCAAGGATTGCTTATGTATTTAACAGAAACAATGGAATTGGATTATTGTCACTTTCTCATTTTCTGTTCTGGCCATGCATTGAAATGGCTGCATTTCTTGCAGCATTCATTAAGAAAGTTCAAATGAATTCCAGTAGGCTTTAAGCTTCTTAGTCTGAGAGGGAGAGGAAGATTCCCAGTGTGGATCATGAGGGTCTTCGTTGTCAGATAAATGGGAAGCTGCTCAGCCCATTGACAGTGGAGTTATGGACAAGTTCAGAGGTTGAATGCAGAATGCGATTTAGTAACGCTAAAGTGGCAATCTGGGCATGACCAGAGGTCCAAGGTCTAACCTTGAATGTGGAAACTTTAAGGCTGAGAATAAAATGCTTATGGACTTGTGTGTGTCTTGTGTAGCAGCTGAGCAGGGCTTGGAACTTCACAGTTCTAGATTAAGTGCTTAGCTTCCAGCACAGAGCCAGCACAGATATGTCTGAAACATTTGTGAAGCTGCCTCTGAATGACTAGAATTGCATTTGCAGTTGAGGAGGACATCCACGGCCAAAGTTTGGCTCTAGCAGTCTCCAGAGGAGCATAATTTTCCTTCTTTGCACTTGAAACTCTCAGCAGATTTTGTTCCAGAACTCTTTCTATAGCCTAGATTTCAAAAACGTTTTTAAACTGTGAATATCTGATAAGTTATCTGAAAGTATCTGAACTTTCATTGCTGCTCTTCTGCTTTCTTCTGCCTCCATTGCACTCTGGCTCCAAATTTTCTTCCTTAAAAAGTGAAGTTGGTGTTAACCCATGCTTCAGTTCCCACAGTTCCCAGTTTGCAGCAGCATGGAAATGATATGACATCTGAAAGCTCTGCAGAAACCCTGCACAGTTCTTAATGGCATCCGTGTTATGACAGGAGCGTTGTCAATTTTATTTTTTTATCCTGTTAGAAAAGCTGTAAACAGAAGCTTGGAGGTGGAGGCTGTGTTGTTTCATGGGTTATTTTTTTGGTTTGGGGTTTTGATTTGTGTCAAACACCTCCACCCCAGCAGCTTCAACGGGACAAATCTGCTTTTGCTTTATGTGCAGTTCACTTTTGAGGGTTATCTTTGTAACCAGACTGGCTGGGAAATAGCGGCCAAGTTTGTCAAGACTGCGTACTCAGGACTCAGATCAAAGTGATTTTAGGAGTTGCCACATTTCTCCAGCTACCAAGAACTCAGGATGAGCTGGGTTTGTTGGATAGTTCTAGAAATGACGTTGCTTTTACTGAGAGGTATAACATGAAGTAACTTGGTACACCGTTTTGCTCTTAATGTGTTTTTTGTTTTAGTAAAAGCTTACATCCTGAAAGGATTAGTGGTTGCAATTCTTCTTTTGCCAAAAAAAGCTTCCAGCTCAGCCTGCAGTTGCAGCTTTGTCTGTACTTGCTGAAATATCAGATATCCTTGGGTTTTTTTTGTGTGTTTTTTTTTTTCTTTTTTTTTTCTCCTGCATTTTAACTGTGTCTTGAGACATGGTAAAGAGAGTCTAGTCCTCTTATGGCACTCACTCCAGTTCTGTATATGCTTAGATCATCCCAGGTACATTCCCAAAGGGAATTACTCCAACTCACCTGGTTCTGGAAGTGCACTGCTTGTGATCTTTGTTGGAGAGGGAGAGAATCTGTCTCTGCTTGGCCTTTCCTTCGCACACTGGCCTCTGTGTGTGTGGGGATGCATTTTTTGTCATGCGCATCTTTGCCTAAGGGTGTTTCGTGGTACAGCCCTGTATCGCCTCAGTCTAGCATGCTAGAGTCTCAGAATGGACTGGACTACAAAAGAGATAAAAAAAAATTTACTCTTATTCCAACTATCTTCTCATTTGCATGCACAATTGATAATTTCCATATTTTCTCTTGCCTGGGATATTGATTTTCTTTTTAAAATACCATTTTCCTAGACACATATCTGTTTTTCCCTTCATTGCTCTTTTCCGCAGCCACTTAAACACAACACCAAGAATCCCTAAGCTTGATACAGAAAACAAATCCTTTGTACATTTTTTAATTAACCTATCTGTGTGGTTAGAACGAAATAAACAAAATTTCTTGAATATGTTTCCATTTGCTGGCCTTTTGTGTTCTTAAAGATCGAAACAAAACCTTTCTGGGAGAAGACTCAATTAGCATTTTGATCTCTGTTTCACTTGAACAAATCAGCCGTGTTTTAAGGACTTAGTCTTTTGTCTGCAGACAAACATAGAATTAGAAATCCAACCTAATGTATCAACTAAATTAAAATTGGACAGGTTACCCCTGCTCATCACATGTTGTATATGGAGCATGTTTTCTCATTGCAGCCTGACAGCTTTAACTCAAAAAACACCTGTATAGCACTTTGTTTTACAAGTATCATGCGGAATGTGTTTCAGGGTCCCTGGGTGCATGAGAGAAATTCTGGTCAGGCAGAGAATCTTCCAAAAGAGGATGGGAGCGTATGTTAGACATCCTTTGTGTAGGACAGGGTGGAATATGCCTTCCAGTGTTCTCGCATTTATCTGATTGTCCCCCTTTTGAGAACGTCGATGTAAGAGAAGGAAGTCTGTAAGCAGATGAAAGCCCATAGGGTTCTTGGAAGCACCTATGTCAGGTAGAAGTTGGCTTGTACAGATCCATGCAGTGATAAATGGAAATGAAAGTGTGAGTTACTATAAATACAAGCTATAGGTGTAAACAGTGTTCTCTGAGATACCGGTTAAATTCTTCCAGTAGCACGTAACACCTCATTTACTGAAGCATAAGTGCTGTTTTATAATAGCAGTCAATGTCATTCATGCCACTTCTCTGTGTACAGATATAAACAGACCAATTCATTTTGGTTTTTAATTTGTCATATGTTTTCTCTGCTGCGTTATAATTTAAAAACAATAATTAAGCAAAGATGTTTCATGGCATTATTTTATCAGGCTGAAGGAAATAGCCTTAATTCCCAAGTTCTGTATTCAAACAGAGTAGTGATTAATATGGTGGCAATAGAATGACACCAGTTGTTTTTCCCGCAAAAAGTGAATCCAGCAACTTTCCTTGACTGCAGTTAGCCTTTGGGTCTGCAAATAAACATCCCACATCTACTTCAGACAGAGGCAAAGTGCAGTTGACTAATTCTGCAGGCAGTTTATAAACATATTTTGATAGGTGCGTCCTTCTAAATCTTATATCAAATCAAATGTGTGTCACACAGCGTGACCTAACATAGCTCAGAGCAAACTAGCACACACAGAATTCACATATGCATTTGCAGCCAAAATGTAGTGTCTTTGTTTGTACCTTGTCTGCCTCTCTCTGTCTTTTCATCTTTACCATAATGCCAACAATGTTTACACTAGCAGTCCAAAACACTTCACCAATGCTGCTTGCAATCACAATGCTTTTGACCTTTCCAAGACTACTGAGGTTCACTTGTTTGTTGGGTATAGGGGCTTTTAAATTCAGTTTGAGGTGCATATGTGCACAGATGAACAGTGGATGACTCTTGAGCCCCTTGATTAATTTAGAGTTCCTACTAACCTTGGTTATCTTTAGCAGATTTTGTTAGCACTGACGTTTTTTTTCTTGAGTAAACGGAGACTGAACTTTGTTGGATCTCAGAAAACAAAGACTTTCTTATATTTGTAAAGTATTTTTCAAAGCCCACATCAGTAAAATTCCTACTGTTTTCCTTTGCCGCTCTTTCAGCAACCCGCTTGGCTGGAGCGTGGTTATCATGATGAGAATCTTAAAAAGAAATTCTTTGACGTGGTTTTTCGTGGTTTTTCGTTCTGGCCCAGGAGAGGCTATTGTTGTACTAATAGCTCTAGAGCTGTGCCTGAGACTTTCCAACTGTTTGGCTGGTGTTAGGATGCTTTGCTTTTGTGAGCATCATTTTTTGGCAGGGGGGACATCCATGTGAGCATCCCATTGGGGTTACTGTTTCTTGTGGCTATCAGTATCCAACACACAGCTGTAAAACCTGCAGCCACACTGCCGTGTAAACAGCATTGCACAGTGATTTCAGAACACTTCAATTTATAACCTTTCTTTGAAAACCAAATCCCTTAATGATATTTAAATGTGGATTCCAGATGTGACAGTTAAATATACCCAACCCTTGGGAAATTAGCAGTGGCTTTTTTCTTTATTCAGTACTAACTGCCCTCTGCCATTTTTCACGCTCTCCCTCCCATTGTCTCAGTTTCTGTGTACTCTTCATTACAGCAGAGACTGCTGTGTTTTGGTACTTACATTCTCTTGAGGTAATGGAAGAACAGCATTATCAGCTTACTTATTGTAGCAGCTGAACAATGTAAAGTCTCGCTGCAATTAATCCTAGTTACTAAATGTTATTATACAGCAGCAGGTAGAGTTTTATGTTTATGTGTACACGTAGGCTGTGTGCACTTGTGTCCCCATATGCATTTGTGCACAATAAGAGCATGATCCATTAAATGTCCTTTTGGTAAAAATGTGCAATTTTTGACCAGCAGTTTTTTTCTTCCTTTTCATTCCAAGTTAAGAGTAGCTTAACTGAACGGTCTTAAAAATAGATGGCAGCTGTAGAACCACGAGTTTCGGTCATGGATGGAAATATGTCATGTCTCAACTACAAAGTGCTTTGCCGTAGTTTTCAGAGTAAGTCTGTTCAAAAGTCTGTGTTAGAGAGAAAGCAGCAAGCTGGAATATTAAATAGCTATTTTTCAGTAATGTTCCCATAGAATAATATTAGTGACAGGTCAGAATCTGATTAACTTCTTATGAATTGCTATAGGATTCAAAGACCCTAGAATTGTTTTCCCAGATGCTAATGAGTTTGAGTATCTTCATACTTTTGAGGCACTGTTTCACCAATATTCTTCTATCAGATCTCCCAACATTTGTAGAAAATGTCAGAAAGCTGAGGATTTCTGGTATTTGCTGGCATTGCTAGCATCCCAGCACTGGGCTTCTTCCCAGGCACTCAGTTCACTGTGTCCCTTAGTCATATGGGGCACTGTTTACTGGGTACTGGAGCTGATCCATACAGACCTACAGAGTAAACCTGTTGCAGTCAGATCTTTTGACAAGGCGTTGCCATCAAGACAAGCTGCATTTTGGCTCCACGGAACTTTTCCTTTGGGTATCCTTGCCCCCACTCCTTCTTGCAGTTCCCTTGCCCCAGCTCACACATGAAATAAGTCAGCTCTTCGGAGGTCTGTTCTATTTGCACAACTTTCATCTCTGTTGTTGGAAGCAGTCTTGGATCATGTACTGCAGGGACAACTTCGGTGCAACGCAGAGCAAAGCTGAATCTCATCCATCTCTGTTTTCTTTAGTGTCTTTTCATATTTTTCAATATATACTTCATGAAACCACATTTTAATAATGAAACGCATCACTTTGTTTATCAGATTACTGTAGACAGTGACCTAGCCCTCTATTAACATTTATAATATTCTTAGGTTGCAATTTAGACAAATTTGTGTTACCTGCGTAGTAAATTAAGATCCTGTAACAGAGGAGTTAGTCATTAATAGTTGCTATTGACATATGCCTTTATATATTATAATATTGACTAATGAAATAGTGTGCATGAGACTACCGAAAGAGTCCAGCGGAGGGCCACGAAGATGGTGAAGGGCCTGGAGCATCTCCCCTATGAGGAAAGGCTGAGTGAACTGGGTCTGTTCAGCCTTGAGAAAAGGAGACTGAGAGGGGACCTGATCCAGGTCTATAAATATCTGTGGTGTGGGGGGCAGAATGGCGAGGCCGGACTCTTTTCAGTGGTGAGTGGAGACAGGACAAGGGGAAATGGCCAGAAACTGCAGCATAGGAAGTTCCGCACAAACATGCGCAAGAACTTCTTTACAGTGAGGTGACGGAGCACTGGAACAGGCTGCCCAGGGAGGTGGTGGAGTCTCCTTCTCTGGAGATGTTCAAGACCTGCCTGGATGCCTACCTGTGCTACCTGCTGTAGGGAACCTGCTTTGGCAGGGGGGTTGGACTCGATGATCTCTGGAGGTCCCTTCCAACCCCTACAATTCTGTGATTCTGTGATTCTGTGATAAATCTACATGTGGCTGAATGCCTAGTGGTCTGTCCTTCTTTGAAACAGTCTAAATGCGTCATGGGTTAAAGGCAGCCTACATTTTACAAACTGTACATTGGCCATTGATTATAACCCATTTATAATTATAACTCTTACAACGAAGGAATCTTGAAATAGTCTTTGTTCAGCTGTGTGTTGCATATTGCTGTGTGGTTTATGGATCATTGTTTTACTACTGACAACTGAAATGTTCAACCTTTCAAAGTTTGTTTCCCAAAAAATTGTCACAGCCATTTTAAGAAAGAAAGACTTATCTGGGGTAAGAGCTCATTTAAACTATCCACATTTGAACAAAATTAACATTGGCTTCCTCTGTAAATGTTACTGGGAAGTCTGTCAGACCAGGGACTTCACTGTGAATGATGAATCACTAACTGGATGAAAATATAAATTTAAAATTGACTGGGGACATCATTCAAGACTAGTTGGGATTTCTTCTGTAAAATGCATGAAAAAGAATTCTTAACAATGAATAAATTTACCTTAAAAGCTTAATTAGAATTTGGATTTGGGGACCCGTAAAAGAATCATTCTTTAATACAGTTTGGGACTGTGCACGCATCTATTTATTTTCAATGCTAACTGAACCTTAGAGTATATAAAAATGCTGTAAAGTAAAATGGTGTTATGTTTAAGAAATTACTGCAGAACTTGAGGTTTCTGCTCAAGATATCTCCTCAATCTCTTGCTAATACCACAGATTTCACCTGAGATCCAACCATGTCATAGGTATTATTTCTGTGCCTGGATTCCATACCTATTCTTTGGAGCTATAACTTTGCCTCTCTGATATACTAGGAGGATAAATGATAAATGCATTAATATTTCTGTGGTGTTCATGTGGTTGTAGGAAGAAGCACATAATGATTTAAGAAAAAATAGAATTACTCAAACATCAACTATTAAAAGCTATGTTTAGATCTGTTGACTTGAACTATGACTTGCCTGATTCAAATCAAATGCAAACCAGATTTTGCAAAAACACGTAATGAAATCTCATTTCCAACTTGCTGGCTTTCATCAGCCTTCTTTTAGTAGCTTCAGTAAAGAGATGATTTAATTTCACTTTAAAAGAACTGCAAATAGCAGAACAAAGTAATGTTACACGAAGATTTCAAAACACCATATCCTCATGCTGTAACCAGAGTGCATTTGGGAGATGCCTGGTGTGGTGAGCAGGAAGGGTGTGCAGCATGCAGAGCAGCACCTCTGCAGCAGCCTTCTGAGTGTGGGAAAGCACACAGGTATTTCAGGTACCAACATGATCTCAGATGTTATTAACTGATTCATTTCTTCTGCACTGTGACTTGACTGGAGCTGGTCATGGATTTTCAGCAGCCTTCCTTTATGCACTCCTGTATTTGCTAAAGACAAAGTCCTCTCTCTGCAGTAGAGAACATTAGGTTAGGGGTAGATGAACTGATGCCCTCTTCTCCATCCAGCTCTGTCTTCTGGGGCATCTTCTGCACTTCTGGTGGCTCCGTGCTTTCTCTCTGTTTGTCTTAATGCTTTCTGCCATCCTCAGGAGTTGGGAGATCTTGAACTCTTGGAGTAGAAACGTACAAAGTTACTCATTTTGTCAGCCCAGTTGTTTCTTTGTTTCTGTGGGCTTTGTGCATTTTTTAGATCTTCTCTTTATCTTTTACCACGTCACATTAAAGCTTTCTGTCTCTGCCTTTAAGCCTGGAGTGCTCTCACTCTCCCCTACGTACATACTCTGCCCAAACTGCCTCTCTCCATGTTATCACATCCTTCCGTTGTGCTTTTCATCTTGTTCTTTTATATTGTGCTTTCACTAAGCTGGCTCCTCTGCCTCCAAATTCTTCATTTCATCCTCTAAACTCTTGTGCCTCATCTTGCTTGCCATCTTTTGTCTGTATTTCCAAGGTAAAAAAACTTATCCAACTCTTGTGTTTAGTAAAAATCCGTGTCAAAAAAAAGGGGGGGGAATTTATGTGTATGATTAGATTTCTCAAAATAAGTTATTTTTCACAGTAGGTTCACAAGTTTTTTTCTCTTGTAATCAATCCAGATGTTGTCTAATCGGACAAAGATATACCTCTCATGCTTGTCAGTTTCTGAGTTAAAATTGGTTGGAGGCAAGAAGAATGGTGTGAGATTCTGAAGAAAAACATAAGATATTCCAAGAAAAATATTTGATAAATTCCTAGCAAAATTAAGAAAATCATTCTGTAACATAATTTTAACTCACCCTAACGACCTGTAATTTCCTTCTACTGAAATGTGGCCATGTTACATTAATCAAATTGACGTTGTCATGATATATTACCCTCATTAAAAGGGTGATTCCCTTTTCTAGTTAGTTCACCATTCAGCATCCATGCAATATATCTAGTGATAGTGCTGTACAGAAAATGAGAATTTTGTGGGTTCTTTTAGCCTTTGGCTGAGTCAAATAAGCTTTTGTTAAGATTTGGCATTAATATCATACCATATTGTTTCAATATATAAATGCAGCAATTTTTGAATAAGACACATCTAACAGTGCATAATGCAACATTTTTAAAATATATTGAATGGCATTAGATCACACACCAATTTGTTTTATTGACTGCTGCTTGCTTTAAGCTATTGTGCTGGAAACTGATTTGAATAAACATGTCTCTTTTTCTTTATGTGGGCCAGATTCATAAACCAAAGTTGATCTTTATAGCCATTTGTTCTTACCAACTCGATAAAGCTTGATAGATCTGTCCCAGTTGGTAATTCAAGTATACATCCAGCTTGATTACTGTGCCACGTGATACCTGTGCCATCTTACATTCAGGCAACCAAGCTTTAAAATTTTCACAGAGCTCTAGATGAATTGTTATTGAGTAGAGAAATTTAACTCTTTCATCACTTTCAAAGCTGCAATTTCTTCCATTTGTTAAGGTATTTCTGCAACTGAAAACATGACTTAATTATGTTATTGAAAATTAGCAAAGATTAGGACAAATGTCTAGAATCGAAAGTTTCTGGTGGTGTTTTTGTCTGAATTTATTTTCTTTTAAAAGAAAAATAAGTGTTTGGAGATAGAGAAGTGCCTTTGCTCAGCCCCTTGTGATTTATGCATTTGCTGGGAATCTAAGAATAGAAAGATGTTTGCAGTGAATCAGAATTAATGTCCATCTATCCCTATCTGGCAGCAGCCAATAATTGCTGCTTCACAGGACATTTTTGTACCTATATTCTTGCCATTACATTTCACTGTAGCAAGATGGGTGTGTATGTGACATGTTATCAATTAACTTTTTTGCTGGTACAGGTGGGAGGCAAGATAGGAACTAGATTTTGAATTGTAGTTAAAAACTCATTATGTGTGTTTGAAGGGAGGCTCCTCCATGAGTGCTAGAACAGACTTCTTCCCAACTTTATTAGATTTCTATTATGTATTATGTATGCAGAGAAAGAACAGCATCATCTCTGTTTCTTCTGTATGATTCTTGAAGAGTTGTATGTTCTAGTTCTTATTCTGTTTTGGTCTCTTTTGAAGTTGGAAGTAGGCTGTGGGATGAGACAGTGCATGATATCGTTCAGCAAAGCAATAAAGTTACTCTGTTTTTATGATGCTACTCAGAAGCAAAGAGTATAGCCTGCTGTAGTACACTCCAATTACATTGAGCATGCTACCCTCAGTATTCTTTGGAATTCAAGGTGGAAACACGGATCTGGAAGTTTACATAATAATAAATGTAAATATAGTGTAATAACTAAAAAATAAGTGTACAGTATTACTCTGTGCTGACACTGAAGGGTTGAAAGTGATTCCTTTGAAAGATACTATCTTCTGTTGGTCTTTGTAAAATTGGTGGAGATATTCCACGAATGAATCATGTTTCTTGCATTAATGTTCACGAGTCATTTAGGAACGAGGCAATGCTCTGCCAGGCAGTACGCAAATATAGAACGCCAGATAAGCTCTACCCTGCTGAATTTACATAGTAAATCACTGGGATATTCTGAGGGACAGAGCATGCCAAAGTGTGATAACTGCAAACGCTGTCTTAGTTCTATGATTGATTTCATTTGATTAAACTCCGTGTTAGTGAAGACTTGTTTTTTTCTCTTAGGTGTCCACTATAAATATGTTTAATCAAGGGAAGGGAAGTAGAATGAGTGCCTGACATTGATAGAAATCCTGTTTGGAGAAACTATTCAGAAGCAGTTCATCCATGTAAAAATATGATCCTTGTGAGACCGCCAAGGTCACTGAAGCCTGTGGTGATCTGATGAGTAAATGCTGGTCACGCCTGGAGGCAGCTTTAGCTTCTGAGCCCCGTTCTTCAAAAAATGTAAAACAGTTTTGCAGAAAATAATGGTCATCATTAGCCTGTCGAGGCCGTTTCCACCTTGTTTTCTTGGTGCCCTTTTCAACAGCCGTATTTCCCTTTATGTACCTGTCAGCTGTCCCAGCTACATATAAACACTGGAGGGGCTGGTCCTGGTTTGCATTCTGCCATTTGGGAGGAGCATAGACGCCTCACAGGATGTGAAGTTGTGCTTACAGAGCGCTTTTTAATGGCAGGTCGGCAGCAGTCTTTTTCACAGGCCTGCTGTGGTCGCTATGCCAATACTAATGGGTGCTCCCAGAAGAATTCGATGCTGTGGCCTCCTTAATGAGCTGTTGCATCCCAATGTTGGAGTGAAAATAGATATTCAGGATGCTCATATTCTCCTGTAGAAGCAGACCAAAGTCTTTAATGAGAACAGCACGAGGTTTATTAGAAAGATTAATCCATTCATTGCTGGTCCTCCAGCAGCCCTGCTGATTTGCCATCAGCCATGGGAATTATGCATGTCCCTGAAATATTGAATGCACCTGCTTCTCTCTGAGATGCAGTAGGTGCAAGCAAATGGTTCATAAAGAACATTTAGTTCACCAAACTTTTGGAAAACCTTACAGCTCTTACTTTGGAGCAGATGTATCTTCATTCTGTAGTACACCTTGATGTTTGAATTTGCACATGATTTAACATCCCTTCAGCATTCATATTTTCTTTGATCCCCTTGCTTATTAAAAAATGCAAATCTAAATTGTATCTTATTAATGTCCTTCTTTGTGTTAAAGCTGTGGGGGGTTAAAATCCCAGCTTTGGTAACGTATTTGGATTCTTAATGTGCAAAGTGCAAAGAAAGCTAGGCTGTCTGCAGGCCATATTTTCTAATCAACTGTTATGAAAAAAGATTTTTATTGTGCTTCTGTTTCTTGCTCTCATGGAATTTACAGAAATAAAAAGAGTAATGACTTCATTGTTATGCAAAAATATTTTCAGCCATGGGTAGAGATTCTGATTAATTTGCTACAATTTCTCAAAAATGAAATGAGGAATCTTGGATGGAAGTTCAAAAAGATACGTATTTTAAATATATGAGAGCCTTTCAGATCATTAATCTCTGGCAGATAGTATTTTTGTCATGAACCCAGAATCTTGGTTTTTCATTAGTAATCAGTGGTCACTCGTTTGTCCATTTAAATATAGTAGCTTTTAGGTACTGAATGCATCCTTTTAATATATATTACAAAAAAAAAAAAAAAAAGAAAGAAAATGCTTTAAAATTACTGATGCATTTAAAGACACTAAATTGCTCCTATATTTCCTTTTTGCACAGCTTGACCTATCCCTTTGCCCTAGTAAAAGCTTTCTCTGCTTGTTTAATGGCTTTTTTTTTTTTTTTTTTTTTTTTTTTTAAAGCATTGTTGCTTGTTTTTTGCATTGCTTCTTCTCATCTGCTTAACTTGGGTTTTTAGGTGGGTCACTGTGACTTAAAATCATTCATTGTATAAAAATATAGCAAAGTATAAAGCACCTGTGCGATTGGCTAAAAGAAAGCATGAACATGTTGAACTTCATTTGATACAGTGCTGTGCTTCTTCTTCACAGCCTACTTTGCAGCATTTCATTTGTAGCAACCTTTACATAGGAGCTGAGCTTTTAGATCAGCAGTCCAATCAGTAACTAGAGTTACAGATATTGTCCAGATAATTGGCTGAAGAGAGTTTGCAAAGTTGATACATTATTTTACTCTTAAAAAAAAGAAAAGAAAAAAAAAGTGTCAAAAATCACCTTAGTATTAGGAAGCAAATAAATAAGAAAATTTTGTGAAGGTTATGTTCCTGTTGAAACAGCTAATCCATAGTTTTTTTTCCAGCAGTAGCTGCAATTCAGGCCATGCAGACCCACAGTAAATAGTGGATTATAATACATTGTGCTTCTTTCACTTTCCTTTTCCTCCTCTTACTGTTTCAGAAGCCTGTGGGATCCAAGTGTGGGATCAAGATGGCTTAGTCTATCATAACATGGAGTGAATACCCTGCTATTGAGCTTATTTTAAGCTTTTACAAACTCTGAGGAGGTGGGAAATCTTCTAGGAGCTGTTCTAACATATTTAGCTCTATCCCAATACTTTAATTTGCATTGAAAAGAATTACTGATTAGGAAGGGACAAACTGCTTCATCCAGCAGCCTTATCTCCCTTGCTTAGAGCAGGGGTTCCATTATGTGCTTGAGATGCTGATTAGCTCTTCTAGTCCAGTTGTTTTCGCATACTTTACTGAAGAGTTAAGAGAGACCCTAGTGTTATCTGTAATGCTTAACAAACTGTGTTTGTTAAGGATGGATGCTGTGGAAAAGTTCCTCACTGGACAGAATGCAAAGCACACCAGTCCTTTGCTTGCTGGATGTGAACTGTAGATCATGACCATCTTCACTTCAGTACCTGTAGGTCAGCTACCATCGTCACTATGGGCAGACCAGCTACTTGTGTATTCAATTGTACACGAAACAGAATACTAATACAATTTTGGCCAACTTTCTTCCATTTCAGTCTATTTTCAGAGATTTATCAGAATGCTCCTACTTTTCTGCACTTTCTGGTGACACAAAGTCACCAGAAGTCTCTTATTAACTTCTCAGTAGGGGTGAATGTTTATTTCATTCTCCAGTGTAGGGGAAAAAAAAAAAAAAGAAAAAAAAAAAAAGGCCTTAGGGCTCACTTCTTGTGTCTGCTTATTCCTCAGTGGTCTCCATGTATTGGAGGGGAAAACAGAGATTACTGACTTTAATAATTACTTCTCTCTACTTATAAAAGTTCATCTGAAAATATTCAGAATAACTTCGCAAGCAATTTAGGAAGGCAGTTCTAAGATATTTTGCCTCTAACTTATGGTGTGTTGCCACATGGCATGGCACAGAAAGTATTTATGGTTTATATTTCCTTTTTGGTTTTATGTTCAACTATTTATTGAATAGAAAACCATGAATAAATATTAGGAAATGTTAGAGGTTTTTTTTGTTTGTTTGTTCTCCTGATGGCCTGAAAATGCTCAAATGTCTTGATGAAATTCTCTGTAGTGTATTTGAACGAGCTGAAGCTGTCATTAAACCATTAATAATGATCCTTGAGAACTTATAGAAGAAAGAGAAGGTCCCGAAGTACTGGGGAAAAACTAATAGTGCAGTAGTACTGCTTTTATTAAAAATAAATAAATATATATGTATAGCTATAACTATATACACAGACACACACACCATCAGTAAAATAAACCTAGTGGAAAGAGTGGCTCAGGGAATTACAATCTGGTTCCCAAAGTCAATGCGTAGAAAGATGATAGAACAGAGTATTAAAAAAAATTGATTTAAAATCATCCAGGGGATATAAGGTGATAAGGAGGGTCAGTGTGGATTCATTAAGAACAAATGTCAAAGCAGTCTGCTATCCTCTGTGACAGGGTAATTGTCAATGGGTCTGATTTGTAGTATGTGATGTTTAGGTTGGATATTAAGGAAATCTAACTTTAAGAATAACTGGATCTAATACTTTGGAGACTGTAGCATTTCCTGTAATGAGATATATGTAAAAATATTTTGCAGAGGATGGACTCATTTTGGTTTGCCACAGGAGGATGAACCAGGTAGCTGTTACAGTCCCTTCCAGGTTTGAATTCCTCTGATCTCGTTAGGCCTTCATTGCACAATGCAGGCTTCACTTGCTCAGTAAAATATCTGATAAAGGGAATTTCCTGAATTTGCTTATTAGTGGAATGGAACTTAAAATGGGCTTTTTGCTCACATGGGTACATTCTCTGTATGTATGTACACTGCAGTTTCAGGTAGAGAATTTTCATCTACTAGCTATTTTTCATGTTCAGTTATATATTTTTGCAGTGACTCATTACATGCAGGCCAGAGTATTATTTTCAAATATTCCTTTGTATCAGTAGACTTCTGTGTCCTTATGGAGCCTGTTGGATGACAGTGAGATGAGTACCACTGTGAGAGCTCTGGCTATATGGATTGGATTACAGCATCATTTACTGGTTTAATCCATTTTTAACTGGATTATAAAAAAGAAAAGCACCTCAGTTTCTACTTCATTTTGTCTAGCATTAGTACAGAAGGCCTCGAAATACAAATCTACTGTGTTGCAGTTTCCCACATGTGGGATTTCTGCTTTTGCATCCTTTATTTGTGCAAGGGCGCAGAAGCATGAACTTTATCCATTGTATACTGCTAAAATAAAACAAACAAGTTTTGCTTTAACCTTCATTGTTACAGCTTTCTCATATTACCCTTGCAGAGTAATGAGTGGATGCACCCCAATTTGGCTTAAAAATACAGATCTAAATCCAGTTAATTTGTGGATAAATATGGGTTTCTGCTATTGATATTTCTCAATCCACATGAAGCGGTTATATTAATACTGAAACATTATTAAGCAATAGGTACCTCTTTAAAAATACATCACTAAGACTAGCCAATTACCTTTAAGTATCTATCAAAGGCGACAGAGCAATCTGACTTACACTCATGGTCCATTAGAGAGTTCCAAACATTTTAATTATAAATATATCTATTTTGGCAGTGAAACTTGAAAAGGAAATTAAAATTTCCAACCTCAGTAAGCTAAAAAAAAGAAACCCTAATTGTTCAGTTTTTCAATTTCTTTTCATTCCAAAATGTATAAAAATGTGCTTAATTCATCTTAGTCTCATGAATTAAAACTAAATAATCTGTGTGTTGTCCAATGCTATCTTGAAGATATTCTGCTCTGTAAGATGACAAAAGTAAATTGTAGAGACAGATCATGTCACTGAAGTACATAACTCAGGTTTTATAACAGTAATTAACTCTATTGACTTTCAGAGAAATTGCATTATTTCATTCTCTACAAAAGAATAATCTGACCAAAGCATATAATCTACCTGTAAATTCTCAGAAATATTTTCTGTACTGAAGGAATATAGGCTGTAATTTTGGTACCTTTTTATACTTTGCTCAAAGATTAAATACCTATTTGAAATACAAAACCTCCTGTGACCATTTGTGGAGTTACAACTGATCCTTCTGCTTTAGGAATGTGTTGGTTGAAGTAGAGTGTTGCATTGTATTTTGCAACCAAATGAGAAACTCTGTTTTCATTTGAGATGATCATACAGTTCTTTGTATAAATTTCTTTATTTAAGTCATCTATTTCCCCTCTGGCTCATGTCCCTTGACGATTATCCAGCATAAGCAATCTTCAGAGAATAGTGTGAGGTGTAGCCGATTGTCATGCAATGCAAGTGAAATCTTAAGGTGAACATTAGTCACTCTTTTAGACATGTTAGCTTGAAGTGGAAGCAGTCAATTATAGAGTAGAGGTTTTATGGCTACATTATTACCGTCATACTATTAGGTTTTCGGCAGTAGCATTCTGTTTGATCGATCTGTGCCAAGACATTGATGGATAGTTTTGTTCTTCAAATGTCAAATATGTGGAACTTTTGTATTTAATTTATTTACTTGTACACTATGGTACTGTGAATATTTCTCCTTTCCCCATCGTTTTAGCTTTAGCTGCTAATCATGAGTCATTTTATTTGAAGTTTTAGTGTTGATTTCAATAACATTCTCAATATTTTTTCCCTGTGTTTTTGGATTTCAGAATAAGATATGCTATTAGATATACATTTAGTTGTACGTGCAAAAGGATCACAGCTGTATCAGGGCCCCAGAGAGCAAGAGTTGCTGCTGATGTAGAAATACACATGCATACACCCCAAGTGCATGCTGTTATTTAACGTGTAGTGAATTTGGATGTTCCAGTCTCAGTGTGTTGTGCTTGTTTTGTGGGTTGAGGAGTTTTCCTCTTTACCATTTCATATCCCTTTCAGGCCACACAATAATTTTAGAACATTGCTAGCCTCAAGATGCATCTTTAATTAAGCTCACGGGCTTTCATCTTGCTACTACTTGTTTAATTAAACGTAGGCATTTGTAAGTATATTCAGAAGAAAAAAAACCACTCTACTATGAAAACAATAGGTTTATGTGTGAACTCTTTTTTAGTTTTGATGAGATGATGATGTGTGTAAATGCACTTGGAAACAAACAGCGTATCTGCATAGGCTGCTGTTATTCTCCCATCTCCAACAGAACTGAGAAGAAAATCTGTCTCAGCCTGTTTACGAGGGATACAAGTTCTAAGCACTTGAACTGTCTGCCAGGATTTTTCTCAATGCTACTGATTTCATTCCTCAAGGAAAAGAAAGTAGAAAAAATGGGAAATGGAAATTTGCCAAGGTTTTCTGCTCAGTCTAGTTAAGCATCAGTATTTTCAAAGAGAAATAACCATGGTTCGCCCATCCTGAATGGCTTCAGTGACGCTGAGAAGATCAGAGGAACTGCCCTAAACTAAAGCCATGTTTTATGCAAGAAGATTCAGAGAGCTGTAGTCTATGTGTTGTTGTCTAGTGGCTGATGTACTCTGCTATATTCCAGAGGACTGGCATTTAACTACTGCTGTGCAAATATAGTACACCGTGTGTACAATTGCTGTCTCAGCAACACTGTACTGGCTGTAGGCCAAGAGAAGTGAATGTGATTAACATTGTTAATACGGGTGATTGGTGTTTCACAACCAGACATTGAAGTCAATGCAGTGTGAGTGTCCCAGCAGGAAGGGAGTAGTGATGTGGTCAGTCGCAGTCTGAATTCCTGGCAGTGGTAGCGCTTTTTGCCTGATCAGGAGTGTTAATGATGAAAAAAAAATACCAATTTTGGTGATTGTTGTAATTTTGGTTATATGCTCTTGCTTCATCCCTTCTCTGAGTTTACCCAGTGCCTCTTGAGCAGCATTATTGGTGCTGGATGGCTGTGATTCCCCACTCCAGATTGGGCTGCAGTACAGTAGTGCCTGTGTCTGTGCATGTGTGTGTATGGAGTGACTCTGAATAAATTAAGCTATTTAAATGTGAATGATGTTGTCATTCACCTCAGCCTCAGTCCTCATTCATTAGGAGGTTTTCTCTTTCACTTGTTTTTGCATTACTCCTAGGTACATTTTGCATTCGTGCATTTGTAAACAAGTACATTAAATAAAAGCCCATGAATTGTACGTGTATTTTAAGGTAAATATGCAGTCAAGGAGAGTGTAAGCTGATGTCCAGTTTCTGATAGCACATACTCAAATACTTAAGTTGATTTAAATGGGTCTAAAAGACAGGCTGAATTGGGGCATAAAACCTGAATCCAGAATTTATTGAACCTTGATCCAGAGTCTATTGAATAAAATGGAAGTTGAAGCACAGTGTTTTGTGGACTTTGGACCATACTCCATGTAACAGGGAGGCTGTAATTCAAAAAAAGAGGCATGATTGCCATGAAGTTAAAGACATTATATTTCCTGCTTTTTTTTTTTTTTCTTTTTTTCCCTCCAGGAAGAACTACATTGTTTACATATGAAAAAATAGAAGCGTTAGAGATGTGTTAAAGATGGTAATGGTAAACCTGACTAGCTCAGGGAGAAACCTGAGCAGAGGACTGGGTGAAAATACAGAAGGCAAAACAGAAGGGAGCTGGGTGTCACGCCCCCTATGTGGCGTAAATGGAAGTGAAAGGGACTCAGAGTAGACAGTAGGGAATGTTGTGGTCTAAATTATTAAATAACATAATGATTTCTAGTTAATAAACCCCCAGTTGCACGTAGGTAAGTGACGTACATCATACACAGCTGCCTTACCTTCACTTTGTACTGCTTTATCTTCTGCACACACAGTAGGATAGTGACCATTATTAACATTATTAAATCTGTAAGTCAGTATCATTTAAGTTACTTATTTCCAAAGTATCCTATTTCCTCTGTTCCATTAAGTGCACCTGCCTCAGTGCACACTTCTCCTTGATCACTGGCTTTTGAAGTATCAGCAATAAGTCTTAAGACCAAGGGAGCAGCAGCTCAGTGGTTGCAGCTTATGTAAGCTTCCTGAAGCTGATCCAGTGACCCCATGAACAGAGAGAGTTACCAGGGCTGCTGTCTTCCCATTGTGCTGCATTTATTTCTATTCAACAGGGTTGCATTGGGACCAACTGGTAGAGAAAAGAAGAGCAGCTGGTGGTGGATTAACGGGATGAGGTTATTGTTTGGTAGATAGGACAGATAACTACCCCAAATGGTTTTCAGTAGCAACAGGGAAAGGCGGGTGAATCGGTGTCCCCGCAGCTGCTGTGACTTTTGCTTTTCACTGACTCTATTGCTCTCTCTGCTGCCATGATGGCAACCTTTGCCCCACCCCTACTGCTGCTGACTCTAATTGAGCATCTGCCCTGTTTCTGTTACTGCTGCTTTCACCAATAATATTGATGAGATTTTAGTCTCATCTTTTACTTGTCCTAGTGTACTTCTGTCATAATGCAGGGACATACGTGTCTACTGGATAGGAGTTGCAGGAGAGCTTTAGAGTGGGTCGAGTTTTTTGCTTGTTGTGCCAGAGTCTTTTCCCAACTTTCCACTTTCCAGTGTTTTCTGATTTATCCCATCAGATACTGTTGTCAGATTCAATTCACAATCACTTTTTCAGTCTTCTGTCCTCTCTTGTTTTTCTTTTCAAAAGAATAATACTGTAGAATAAGCAGGATTATTTTTCTACTAAGGTTTTATATACTTTGACTCCTTTTTTTTCAGGTTATAGCCATCAGGAGCAAGCTGCTGTCATAGATAAGCTAATGTATACTCCTGCAGTAGACAGTCAATGCGTGTAAACCATCCCTACCTACGCTGGTATTGCTTGAGGCTGGAGTAAGTTATGCTTCAGCAACCCTTGAATTAACAGGTTTTGTCTGTCTGTAGCAATCTCCTGAGTACAACTAGTAGTGGTAACTCTTGTGAATGGGATTTATTAGTAATTTCCATTTTATATCAAATCCAGGGATAAAGCAGAATAAATTTAGATACCTGGAAAACATGATTTCTAAAGGAAGAATGAATAGTATGTCAAAAAAGTGCTTAAAAGAGTGAAGCAAAGGGAGGGTGACAGTCTTCAAAAAATTAAAAGCTATTGCTAAGAGAGTAGAAGTAAAGGTCAGAAAGAAATAGTGGGATTGGGTTGCAAGAAGTGATAGGTTGATTAGCTATCAGGAAAAAAGTTTAATGGGAAGTACTGGATAACTATTTATAGAGGCTGTGCAGTTGCTGAAAAACAGGTTAGATCATAGATTAAGTGAATAGTTGAGATAGCAAGAGACTTTTGAACATCATCCCGATCCTACTCCAATTTCCATTTTCTGTGGAGTTCTTCTGTTCAAAGTATATTTTTCCAATTTAACTGTTAGGATAATGTCGGAGATTGTAAGGAAAGACATGCTGAAGTCAATAAGAATTGACACTGTCCATTGAACCAGTCATATAAACGTAGAAGACAGGCTTGATTTGTCTTTGCTAAATCTATGCTGACTGTTCTTAATCACCTTTCTTTCATGTGTCTTGAAGGAGGGCTTGTTCCTTAGTCATCCTCACAACTGAAATTAAGCTGATAAACCTGATAATTCTTGTATCAACGTGTTTGCCCTTGAATATATTTATGACGTTAGCTTCTCTTTTAGGAGGAAGTTTTTCACTCAGAGGGTGGTGAAGCACTGGAGCAGGTTGCCCAAGGAGGCTGTGGATGCCCCATCCCTGGAGGCATTCAAGGCCAGGCTGGATGTGGCTCTGGGCAGCCTGGTCTGGTGGTTGGCGACCTGCACACAGCAGGGGGTTGAAACCAGATGAGCATTGTGGTCCTTTTCAACTCAGGCCATTCTATGATTCGATGACTCTTTTGATTGCCAAGAAATGTGAGAAGGAGTTCAGCTTCATGGTGACATTGGCCTGGCCTTTCAGCACTTCAGTATGCATCTATTCCAGTCCTATGGATTTGGTTATGGTCAAGAAAGAATCAGTCAGGATTTATACATTTGTAGTTCAAATTGAAGGATTTTTCAGTCCTCTTCCCGTTGCACCAAACAGCATTCATAATCCCATCTCTGACCATTTGGCTCACCTACTGCTCTTCTCATGTTGAGATAGCATGGTTTTGTATGTATTTTTTTTAATGTATTCACATTGCCTATTTTAAGAGCTTTATTGCTTTTATGAAGAAAACAAAACTGAAATATACAGCTTTATTAACAAGATAATTCTTGGCATGTGGTGGAACACTAAAAGAAGGTGTTGGAGAATTTAAAAATATTGGGCCTCACAACCAACTGTATGTTACGTTTTACAGCATATTTAATGGATAAAATTGAAATAGGACAAGCTATAGGAAAGAAATATTCAGGAGCTTAGTATTTTGTATGGTCAGTGTATAGTTATGTTACTGAAATGATATGTCTAAAAATTCCTGTCACTAATTTGAAATCTAGTTTTAAAGTTTTTTTCTGAAAAATGTTTGGAAGTTTGGCTTGGGCCTTTGTGGAGGTTTGTTTCCTTTTAGTAGCTTTTCTTCTATCAGACATATCTTTCCCATCACGTTGAGCTTAGAAATCATTAAAAAAAAAAAGCCTTAAGTTAGACAAAAAATTTGCATTTTTTCTCATACTTACTAATAAATGTATATGTAAATTTCTTCTGAAATGAGACATGAAACCAAATAGCATTGAAGCATTTTGTATTCATATAAAGGAGTATCTATAAATGTGTCTGTGTGCATATACATATGAAATATCTAGGCCATCTTTATGTAAGTATACAGTGGGCTTCCAGTGTGTATAACTGTAGGACTCTGATTTGGTGCACCAGTGTATAGAACACAGGACCTCATGGTGATTTTATCTTCAACAACAGGTAGAAAAAAATATTTTATTTGGGGCCAAAAACCATTCCTCATCTGAAATCTGTTATTATTTCAAGGTTCTGTGTTACAGCTGAAGGCATATCTGGCCTCTTCTTTTCAGTAGCTGGCAATACTTCAGGAAAAAAGCAGTTGTTAGTGAGCAGAGAGAGGATTTTGGAATTTCCTGCACTCCTGCTGTGTGGATTCAAATGCTAAGTTTAAATAATGGATGAACCTAAGATTATTATAATTGATCATTGTATGATTTATATGGAGTAATTATAACTAGGTTGAGAAAGAATTTTCAAAAGCTAGTTTCCTGGTAGCCAGAGCTATTAAATAACAGTGTGCTGCCAAAACAAAAATTAGGTGGGAACGTAGCCATGGAGTTCAGAATGTCTATCCTCCATCTGATTTATAACTCCCCCTATGATGACGATATCAGTGGTATTTTCTTATTAGGAGCTGTAAGAGCTGTTCAAATTGTTTTGCTTTCTAAACAGAGCTTTGCACTGTTTTAAGCTTGATCAAGCGTGATAACTAGAAAACTGCAAAAATCTAATATATAACAAAACTAAAAGGTGTGAGAGGTTGAAAAGGTTAATTAAAAGTCTAATGATGGCATTTACTGAGACAGTCCAATTAATCACTTTATTCCAGCAGTCATGTGATACAGAAACCATTGCTGCAGATAACTGACTACTAGTCTGTGCATATGCTATGTTCATTCAAATCTGTTGGTTTGTTTGGTTTTTTTTTGTCCTAAAGGAGTGTTAGCTTTTGATTTTATTTATCTCAACGTGATTTTTAAATAGTAGCTAATGTTTACCCCTTAATCCTCACATAATACTGTTCATCTGCACTCACACTGAACAATAAGGAAGCATTGCCCCCTTGGTACTTGTAGCCTTACAGCCCCGGGGGGGTTGCTCACAGCTTAATGGGATTGTAGGTATAGAAGAAACAAAGCACTGGAAATACATCATTATGTAATATGATCTCTCTGAAACAGTGTATATGACCAACAAAGTGAACTCTCAAGTGTCAACAAGCACATTTAAATGTAATTTTTACCACTTCAACTGGAAAAAGACAAAAAGAACCTTGAAGGATCAATTACAAGGGTCGTAACCTTGTATTATCTGATTTGCTGTAATATTCACACAAGCTTTATTGGAATGGAACATAAATTTGAAAAATAGTGAGATTAGAAAGGATTGCAATGCTAGAGCAAAGAGCTAGAAGCTTTCTCCTGGCTTATTTTGCTAGGGCAGCACTTTAGAGGGAGCCCATTATAAGCAGGAGAATAGTAGTTATGTTAACACGGTAATTAATCAAGTCCGAGGAAAAGAGGAAACAAGTTGTGAATTCAATTCTGCAGTAATAAAAAGAAATGCTGAAAGTTACCCTGTAAATTGGCATGACTTTGGTAAACAGTCCCTCACTGTGTCTTGAGAACTGCACGCAGTAAATCACTTCTCATGGCAACCGTGTAGGTTTGAATATTTTCACAGTTTTATGCTGTATTTCTGCAAGTGCGAGTTCCTTCCAATTCTGTTAACTTACTATTAAGCTAATAATAAACTACTGAACGGTACAACATGAGAGCATTTGCAGTAACACAGTTCCACTGTGAATGTTTCAAAGGGAAATTAATTAGAAGAACTCAGCTGAAACCGTGGCGATAGCTTTCCTCATCACAAAACCAGCCTCTGACTCGACACAGAGCATGAATTGTATATGGAATGACTGCAGATCTCTGCTCCACAAAAGAAGTATATCCTGTATATGGCCCCAGTCACGCGTAATCCATCCTTAGTGATAGTGCAGTGCAGGTACATTAAGAAGACCTTTACACTCTACAACTCTTTAGTGTAGAACTGAAATCCTTGGTGCAGTAATGTAATAAACAGTGTTTGGATCTGTTTCCAGCAGCCTCTGTTCAGCAGCCTGTGATTTTGTTCATGCATTTCTGCTTTCTACATGAGATGCTTTGGACAGAAGTAAAAGTAGCATTAAAGAACAAAATTCTTGAAACTTAGATTATTGAAAATTCAGAATAACTCCACTGAATAAAATTGATTTAAGTATGCTGGCGTGAGTATAATGCGAATGCCATCCACATGAAAAAAATAGGAATCCTGGCATAACCTTTCACGCATTTGTAGCAGAAAGAAAAGGTGATAGATCAGGATGTTTGTGTGAGTGAAGACAGAATTTAAGCAGGCAACCACAATGTTATTCATGCTGAGGAGCAGGGTTTTCCTCTCCCTCACAGCTTGAATCACAAAATCTTGAATCAGTTCTTTATAGGCTTTCAGGACTTTCCTCTTTCATTAACTGTAGGTTGGAGTAAATGTACCTCTGCTAACCATTTGTGCTTTAGCCAGGAATTATCTGCTTCTTTCCAGAGAAGACAAGTACCAAAGGAGCTCTTCAGTCATTATTTCCCCTCCGTTTCACCAGCACATATCTGGCATAGGAGTTTTCTTTTGCGATCTTTATCATTGCACCAGGAAATGATCAACTAAAGGATCTAACTCTAAATAGACAGGAGTCCTGCTAGGTGTTAGAGCCCAGACCCACTGGTGAACTGGGACAATACAGAACAGCACACACAGCATGTGGCCCTTTTAGAATTAAATATCCAGGAATGGGCCAAGACATGGTTTTATGCATGTAAAAGTCAGGAGTCCCTGCTTCTGGGTGGTAGCTAACATTTCTGGTACAGTGCACAGAATCCTGTCCCTAGAGTATTAAAGGTCAGATTGGATGGGACCCTGGGCAGCCTGGTCTAGTATTAAATGGGGAGGTTGCTGGCCCTGCGTGTAGCAGGGGGTTGGAGATTCATGATTCTTGAGGTCCTTTCCAACCTGGGCTGTTCTGTGATTCTGTGATCCTTGAAAAGTTAACAGGATATTTTGTATAAAACAACATCGACAACAACAAAATTGCACAGTAAATGTCTAGATAGACAACAGGAAATACAGAAACTGTGATGTGTTGGAAGTCCTTGGACCTGAGGAGCTGGATTTGGAGCCTCGGGCAGCAGGTGCATCCATCTGTGCCGCAAGCAGTGTCTGCTCTTGGGAGCAGGCAGCTTACTGGGGGAACTGAACAGGACTCAGTCTGCTTTAACAGGGCACCTAGCAGAAGATGTCAGGGTGCTTTATTCATTGAGGCAGTGATCAGAGCAGTCTTTGAGGAAGCAGGAGGCCTGTGCTCTGTAGATTTTCATATAGCCTTGGAGGAGAACCTGTGGGCTAGAAAGAGGATGAATTGTGCTATAGAAAGGATTACTTTGTCTTTTTAAGGGATTAGATGAAAAGAACGCAAGCAGGATCACATCTCTGCAGCCTTGCAATTAAGGCAGTCATCTTCAGGGAGGGAGTCTGGGTTTCCAGTCATTGTATTTGTAAGAGAAGTGACTCTTGTGGGCACTGGCCAGAGCCAGCAATCTGTCTCCCAAGGAGAGCTCTTCCTCTGAGGCTGAAGCATCATGCTGTCTCTGGTGTTAGCAGAATGCACCGTTTCCTGTGCACCTTTCTGAGAATACCCCAAAGTTAGGTGGTTTGAGAATATTTATGGGAAATGAGAAGAGTGGTTCTGATTATCTACGTGACGGATGGCAAGGTCTGCCAGATCCCGACTTATAATGCACCAGTGAACTCTCATAAAAACAAAGTCTGGGTCTTTCTGAAGAAAGACTTTAGGCACAGCAGTTGTCCAGTGGCATGGTAGCTGAGTGATGAACACTTTGTAATTGTGTTTTGATTCACTCTAAGCTATGTTAATGCTCATGATCTCTGCAGGGGTTTGATTTGGGATTAGAAATAATTTGTCCATGAAAAGGACAGTTTATTTGAATCTAGTGAGACACAGATAACAATATTGCCCATGTTTTGCTTATTTGTTTAATCTGCTTTTGTTACAAAGCCCAGGTGCTTTGGTGAACCCCATAGCAGTGCTCCCATTAAATTGGGATCATGGTTCTTCTCCATATCCAGGTCAGGTTTTGGTTCCTCTGGGTGACATTCTGCATCTGCTTTAGAGTAGACCCGTACCCATATGGTCACCTCTATCCCTTTGCAATTTTGTATTCCATCACATTAACTTTTACTTCTCTCTTTACAGCACTCCCTTCTCTAAATATCCCAGAAAGCCTACTAATACTAATTACTTGCAAATAGTAATTGTAATTTTAAAAGCAACCTCAGTAAATAGCTTTTTATGTACTGTAAGAAAATTGAAAGCTATGTCTATTCTGCTGTTTAATATGAATGCTGTAGAACAAGTAATAGTCTTCTATCTTACCATGTAACGGGGACATGAATAAGCTCCCAGTATCCTCTGAGAATCCCTTTGTGTGCAGTGTACCATGGGGTTGAGGAGAGAGCCAAAGGCTTAGTAGGTGCAGAACTGAAATAGAAATGGAAATGCAGGAGAGATGAAAGATCTTGAAAGAGAGCATATCATAAGGAAGATCAGACAGGGCAGAGGAAGCCCTCTTTAAAAGTTTAGGAACATCTCTGGTTAAAAGCATTTGGCTTCTTTCTGTTGTTTTATACAGGTCTGCATGAGGGCTTGAGTTCAGAACTGCTGCAGTCATAGAAATGATGTGCCAGGGTAGGAAGTTTCAGGGGGCAAGAAATGTTGAAGTGGTTGCAGCTTGTACTATAATGCAGGGCCCATCATTAAAATATATCAGAAAACATCTCACCCTGTATGTGAATTTTCAAGGCACAGTTGGCTGGGAAATGGTGGTCCACATGGGTGTAAGTTAGGATTTCTCAGCCCCTTGTTGCTGCCCCAGAGCTTCTGCGCTCATTATACAGCAAGCTCTCACATAGGAGGACTGTTTGGGCATCCTTACTCATTGTTTGTGGGCGGCTGCTTTCCCACCCAAGCTCCTGGCTATGGCTGTTGTGCTGTGACTCCTCCTTGCAACTGCAGCAGGCTGGTGCCCTGAGCTGCTATTGCTAATGGCTCTGGTGATTTCTGGGATGAGCATTGCTGGCTGCATGTGCAGACCAGTGCCTCACGCACACCCACGTGGCACAAGGCATCACTTACAAGGCTGGAAGTGGCTTACCTGAGAGTCTGCAGAGATTTGGCAGGAGCTGAGAGCTGCGTGATTTGGCACAGATTTCCACAAAGGCAAAGCTGACCTGGGAGGGAGAAAACTCTTGGTGGGGAAATGCAGCAGGCAGGAAGCTTCACTTGTCCCAGGTTGTGGTCTGACTGCCTTCCATCCTTACCCAAATGCCCCAGGAGAGGAGGAACTGAAAAAAAGATCTTACACGGAATTTTCCCGAGGGACACTGGCAGGAAAAGAAGCTCTGGATTAGATCCATTAGCTCCTAACTTAGTCAGAACCTAGTGAGAGCCAAACTTCTGCCTGTCTTAATAATTTAAGCTTTTCAGAACAGAAGCTGGGTGAAATTTTGACTTTATATATTACTGCTGTGTAAGTAATCCTCAGAAACATTCTCAATCCTGTTAACTGTTTGTAGCTACCACAGGATTTAAGAATAATCACACTGCACTTCTTCAATAAAAATAAAGCAGAAAAATGTGTTCTGGATGGTAAGTTGTGTTAAAACATGATTTAAAAGCTTGGGAGAAGCTGGCACTAATGAGAAGTTTAGACAGTCTCATTTAATTCAAGTGCAGTTGGTGTAGATTTCTTATGTGCTTTGCATTAGTCTTGGTTATAAAAGATAGAAATAAACTGTATAATGTGATGATAAATACACCACAAACAATAGCTGGAGACATATGGATCAAAATAGAGGAAGCAAGTGGCAAGTTATAGCCAAGGGTAGTTAAAAACAAACAAAAACCAGAGAACATGATCAATGCTCAGAGTTCACACGGGAATGCAATTCTTGGGTATAAGTTATATGAAAGATATGACTGAGCACTGCTGTTCTGTCTGAACACTTTGCCAGTAATTCAGCTTTCCTGCAAGGTAACATTCGCTGCTGTTGGTGCTTTCAGTGAATTTGGCTTATGCTCTATTTTTCTGAATGCTTCATTAACCTGTCCTTTCTGATTTCTGAGGTATTCATATTCACAGCACTTTGAAATTTTGTAGCAGCATTTGCTACTTAGTTCAACCTTTATTGGGAAATGTGTATATGATTATTACTAATAAGTGCTTTATTACATCTTGTTGTTTTTTTTTCTTTTTTTGTAAATAATGCTCTATAGTGTACTGCACGGTAAGTTGATGTCTGTTTGCATTGATATGCACCATCTAGAGCTCTTCCACAGAATCTGATTTTAAAGAGTGGAATTCAGTGGTTTGACTCCCAGGCACAAACAACCATGTAATTACTCTGCAATCACACAGTAATTAGCGTGTACTATTCATATATTGCATAATTATATGCCCTGCAGATTACATAGTAATTATATTTGTACCAAACATATAATTCTATATACTGTATCACAGGAAAGAAACTTGGAGAGTTCATGGTTAATATTATAAGTTAATACAATGCAATTATATAAAAAATCTGACAATCTTATCGGAGGGTTGTATTTGGATATCCCATCTCTTCTGCATCTGGTTTAACTTAAACTGGTAGACACTACTATAAGGGATTCTTGGCTGTTAATTTATAGTCAAATGTAGTATGTTTATAATGTAATGTGTGGAGGTAAGCAGAAACGTACAGCTGCTCGTGCAGGAAGCTGGGTGTGGGAAGGATTGGTGAGAATATTAAATACTTAAATGACAAATGTATGAACACACTGAATGTAGTTAGAATGCGTTGTTAGAGTGAGAAACAAATGTTATGGATTTTCTTTAAGTGTTGGGTTGTTTCTGGCTGGCTGAGATGCATGGGGTGGTAGCAGGTAATTTATACACATAGTGGCATCCACGGCCATAATCTCAGGCACCGCTGGTTCAAGGGAATGCAGCAGCTCTGTGCACTGTGGGACAGCAGCTTAGCTGTCCCATCCTTCTGGCCATGAGGAAAGAGGAGAAATTGGTGTCCTGGTCCGGGAATGGGGCAGAATGGTGGGAGAATGGAGAGGAATGGCATTGAGTTGTACCTTTGGCCATTCCTCCTAAAAGATAGATGCAATGTTTTTGATATTTTGTTCAGCTTGCAAATTCTGTAGCAGGGGAAAATTGATGCATCTTCTTGGTTCTGTGGCATTGGCATTCCCATTATCCAAAGCAACATTATGATTATTCTTAATTGAATTTTGCGCTCTAATGCCAGTTGCCTTCGTTTTCAAGCAAAGCATATGTTGGATTTTAATATGTGGATAATGTATTGCAAAATTAAATGTGTAATTATAATCTTTTATCTGAGTTTAATTTATTTTTCTCTAACTTATAGTGTGTGCATGTGCATGCATGTGTACAAGGGAAAGTGAATCCTGGTATTAAAATGTTTCTTTCACTGTGACTTGTTAATTCTGTGTCAGACTTAAAACTCACAGCTTCATAAAACTCAGTGTTCAGGTGGCACCTACAGATCTCATGAAAGTCTCTTGGTCAGAGCCCAGAGCTCACAGGCGTGGTGGGTTGCCTCGGAGCCCCTGGAATAGTGAGGCTCCACTGCTTGCCTTGTGCTTGTGCTGCTGTCTGTGTTGGCTACTTTTATACCTCAGAAACTGTGGTAGCAGGCATGTGGCTTTTACATTCTGCAGAGTACATAAATTACATTTAAATGTTGTTTCTTGATGTAGACACAGGATATCAGTTATACTGTTGAAGGAAAAAAAATAAGAGAGTAACTTTTTTCCAAACCCAGGCTTAAGAGTCCTGCTGAGTTCTTGTGCAATGGGCCACATGTATCCCTCCCAGTTTACCAGCATAATGGCATTTAAGTGAGGACAAGTCTTACCCAATTTTCATCCTGCATGTCAGCTGCAAAGATGAAGTGCAGCCTCCTGGTGCTCCTGGCTAAGCCATCACCATTTGATGGTTGGACTAGATGAACTTAGTGGTCTTTTCCAACTTCAGCGATTCTATGATTCTGCCCTTAGAAACATAAGCAATGGTCACAGGTTCTGGCACTGCACGTTTTGCATGTATCAAATATATAATCAGGATCTCGTTAACACAATGAAATAAACACAAGCGTCAAAACACGATATGAATGTGACACGTTTCTTACTGCTGTTGTGTTGTTTTTTCTAGTGGAGCCAGTACTTTCAAAGGGGAACAACTGCTTGGATGCAGCAAAAGCTTGTAACCTAAATGATACCTGCAAGAGGTTCAGATCTGCTTACATAACCCCCTGCACCAGCAGCACGTCTAATGAAATCTGTAACAAGCGGAAGTGTCATAAGGCCCTCCGGCTATTTTTTGACAAAGTTCCCCCAAAGCACAGCTACGGGATGCTCTTCTGCTCCTGTCGAGACGTAGCCTGTACAGAAAGGAGGCGGCAGACTATTGTTCCTGTGTGTTCATATGAGGACAGGGAGAAACCAAACTGCCTGAATTTACAAGAATCCTGCAAGAAGAATTACATCTGCAGGTAAGATAGCACATGGCAGGGGAGTGATTAATGAGGTGCCAGAGAGAACTTTTTGGTACTGCTGGATTTGCCAGGAGTAAGGGTTAGAATGTCCACTAGGCAATAGGAGTTGGGGAAAGCAGCAAAAGTCTCTGACATCCTTAACAGAGTAACAAAAGCCTGCATCTGGTTACCGTGTGTGCCTTCTTCAAACTGCTCACAGCTATTCCCTCTCGTTATGGAAGAATCGTTAAATGCCTGGTTTAATTTTCACAGATTTCTGTTGGAAACATTTTAATTAATTAGGTGTCTCTATGAAATGATATCTCAAAGTTATTTTTATGTCCCATTAGCGGCCAGGTGGAAATAGAATTATTCATTATAATGGGATTTATTGTCACTGTTACCTAGCCTGTAAGCTTGAATAACAGTGGATGCAAGCCACATGGTGGACTTTGTGTGTGGTCAGAATACACAGATTCCATGCAGGCTTTTGCTTCGTAGGAAGAAAAGGGGACTGCATCCCACTGTCTTTTCATTGCTATTTTAGGCTTGGAATTGTTTTCTCTGCCCTCTTCTGGCAAAAAGGCTGGGCTGATGTAACTGGAGGGTCATTGATTTAGTGACCCGATCCCCAGTCTCTTCCCTTGGTGAGCTCAGCACAGAGTGTTGCTTTGCACGACAAACTGGCTCCTTCCGCTGTCAGCAACTTCTCTACAGGTTATTGCATGGTGCTTGCTCAGTGGCATACAGATCCTCCTCTGCCCTTAGGAAATGCTTTACTCCTGCTTAGCATTGTGTATGTTTATATAAGAATGCTGTTCCAGTGCTGTGTTTATGAAGTCGTGCCCAAGAATCCTAGTCATTTCTAATGTGTGCATTCTTTGTACGTAGTTCACCAAAGCCTTCAAATTAGCAAGTGAGGAAATAAACACTATTGTTAAATGTCAAGGACACCAAAGATATGTGCATATATGCCTTAAATAAGTACTTTCATGTGTCTGATAAAATATTTACTTTGTTGTTTACGTATGAGCCCCCCTCCAGTGATCCTGAACCCGTGACCTGAGCACCACATGTGCCTGAGGTGCTGGCAGGGGAGGAGCAACAGAGCTCTGCTCTGCCCTATGGCTCAGGGATGGCAGGTGCCACTGCTGTGCTGACAGACTGGAGCAGCTTTATGTTAGGGCAGGATTTTCACTGCAGCCCAGTGAGGCACATTCAACACCTTGATGGCTATTGCAGTTTGTGAGAGCTGGATGCTGGTTCTGGAGTCAGAACCACTTGTTTTCCATTTCCACGTTGTGTCATCAGTCTTTTTGTTTGCATAAATTGTTAGACCTAGATTGTCTTAACACAGGCCCTGTTAAATAGCAGAGTTACAGCATCTTTGCTGTGCTTCCTGCCAAAATTCCAGTGTTATGGTACTAATGAGATGGGGAGAGGGCTTTATTGGGACACTTTTTCCTGTTTTTCAGGCTGTGCTCAGAAATTGCTTAGTTAAATGAATGCCATTACTTCTCTTATGACTGCGTTTTTCTTTGGTCAGCTTTAATCTAATGTTTTATCAGCAGCAAAGTTTTTAATAGCATTTTGTTTAATCTGACTTCATGAGCCTGGTGTCGTGCTTTCTCCATTTCAGCTGCAGAAAAAACCTTGGTAAAATGTCTGCTCCTGTTGCCCAGAGTTGCAGCCAATGCTGGGGTGGAAATGGATTTCTTTAGATTTTCTTCCTGTTGCTGCTTTTCTTTAAACTGCCAAATTAAAATGTTTGGACTCATGGGCAGGCAAACTTTGTGGGTCTGGGGCAGGATCAGCAAAAAACAGCACTTGACCCTGCACCTGGGGTGCAGCAAATGTTGCAGGATGCTGACAGTCATCCCCTATTAATGCCTCGTGGGCTGTTTGAACTGCTAGCAAGGTTAGTTCCTTTCCTCTCTCCTGTCCAGGAAAGGGGAAATCAGCAGTAGAGTTATTCCATTTCATCCAAAACACAGTGAAAGGCATTTTCTTTGAATTGTTGTGCACTTAGAAGGAGGTGGTGTGGTTTGTTCCCAGTGATTTACAAGAAAACAGCGGCTTGGGCAGGAGAGGAAAGAAAGGGAAGTAGAGATGACATCCCCTCCTTGCTATTGAAAGTTTTGGCATTGATAAATATCAGTCTGCATAGTAATTCTAGACATGTTTAGAATAATTAAAAGCAGTAGTCACAAGACATATAATTCTACCTCCGTTAACTTCTTGTTCATTTTGAAATCAGAAAGAGTATCTAAATGAGAGAATAATTTGAGGCTGTGTTCTAACTACTGTGAAACCAAGTCATTTAGAAACTGTTATTTGTGTGCCTGTTACATGTACTGGAGCTTCTTCATAATGCCAAGTAAGACAAGGGGGGCATGTTCTGAAGCATTTCTGAAAGTCCATATTACTTATAAAATATACTTGGGCCCATGCAAATATGTATTTCAACATTCAGTTTGGGATGCTTTTAAGAGCTTTGTTTTGGATGCACAGGATCACAGGGGTTGGAATGGACCTTGGGGATCATCCAATCCAACATGCTAAAGCATCATTCCCTAGAGCAGGTTACACAGGAAAGCGTCCAGGTCGATTTTGAATATCTTCAGAAAAGGAGACTCCACAACTGCTCTGTGCAGCCTGTTCAGTGCTGTCACCCTCAAAGTAAAGAATTTTTTCCTCATGTTCATATGGAACGTCCTATGTCCCAGTGTGTCCCTGCTGCATCTTGTCCTGCTGCTGGGCACTCACTGGAAAAGCCTGGCCACTCCACTTCACTTCCACCCTTTAGTTATTGATAAGCATTGATAAGATCCTCTCTCAGTCTTCTCCAGGCTGAACAACCCCAGGTCTCTCAGCCTTTCCTCATAAGGGAGATGCTTCAGGCCCTTTCTCATCTTTGTGGCACTGCACTGGATTCTCTCTAGAAGTTCTCTGTCTTTCTTGAACTGAGGAGCCCAGAACTGCACACCGTAAATATCACTGAATCATAATGTCACTGGATCATAATCTCACCGAATCTGCTTTTGAAACAGAATTAAAACAAGTGAAGCAATTCAGCCAAACTGCGGCTACCACACGTTTATTCTTTTGTTTTCTCTTCTATTCATCCATCATCTGTTATATAATGTGAACTCTTAATCGAGGTGAAAAAAGGGGGCCAGAAAAGTCAGGAAATGCAAATAAGTTCTGACTTATATAAATAGTTCTAATTTTTCAACTTCATCAAAATACTGAATGGTTCATTTTCATTATCATTCTTATGCTTGCTTCTCCTCATATCCAAGTCCATATCCCATATTTGAAGCTTTCAGGCACACCTTTCATGTATACCTGTCAATTCTAACTGAAAAGAAAGAAAAAACAACTGAAAGAAAAAAAACAGAAAGAAGCCATTAGAATTCATTTTATTATGAATATAAACAAAACTTGTAAGGAAAGTCATTTAACTGTCAAAAACTTTACCCAGTTGTCCTGGAAAAGCTCAAACCCCTGAGAAGCTTCCTATTTCAAGTGCTTCAGCCACCAGTTAAATTCCATAAGGTTGACTGGCATGTTTTAGAAATATCATTCTGTTGTGAAAACAGAACAGCATGCTTTATTTTTGCCAGTATCACTTTGACAATATTTAAAAATTCTAATTCCTTTGTGCTACAGAAATGTGAGTCATTAGTTTGGCTTTTTTTTTTTGTAGTAATCAGTGTTTTGAATTTGCATACGTCCTCTATCTTCTGGATAAGTTCATCAGGAACTGAGCAGAATGATAACAATACAGACGTGACTTACTGAAAGAACAGAAAATTAGAAGAGTATCAATTCAGTCACTTGCTGTAAAGATCTGAAAAGAAAGGTATTTATTTTCTTTGTAGACTTTTTAGAATGCTTTTTTTTTCCCCCTCTTAATTAAGATCTAATTGTAGAAAGTAAGGTTCTTGTCCTTCAGCACTGCTGTACTCAAAATGGTGGTGAAACAGTCAAAAAGTTGTTCTTGACCAATTTCCAAATAAAACTACAATAAAATTATTTTTGACACTCAGTGTTCACAGGGCCAAATCTTTATATGTGCTTTCATTACCATTCATTGGCATGTGCTCACCCCTGGTACAATCGTTTGGGGATACTGCTGTCAGCAGTTTCTGGTCACCTTTCCTGTTCAGTCTTTGGTGCAAGAACCATTCAGTTCTGCTTGGAAGATGTCTGCGTGTGCAGGTAGAAGAACCTTCTGTGTAGATCCACAGGCATTTTTATCAGTGCACAAAACAGGTCGTTCACAGTAAAAGCCAGAAGAAAAGCTCAACTTACCGTGTTTCTTAAAAGCATACAAAACTTGCCAAGAAAATCATTTACCTTCTTTGTATTCTGTTGACATTTTTTACTGATAATTTGCTGTGAAAAAGGAGCCTCTGTTTCTCTGCTCGTTTTCCATAAGGCATGTGCAAATCAGTGAGTGCTTCATGCTAGTACCTGTTTGTGGCTTCTCTGCAAGTGAACACTGGGTGTTTCTGTAGCTGGTTACACTCTGCAAACCTTTATGGGTAAGGAGAGGGGTTGGTCAAACACTGTAGGGAAGTTTATGAAGAGGTATGTCCTGCTGTAGAAGAGAGGAACCCAGACTCTCGTGTCAGTAGGGAATTGTCTCTAGTTGCATTGTTAACAGGTGGCAGGGAACAGGGCACTCAAGGGATGTGTGGAGGAGAGAGGTGGAACAGAAATAGGCTCTTTTCTTCAAATTTTCTTTTTCTCAGACTTCGCTTTCATTTTTCCTGCTTCCTCTCTTTCTTTACTGTCATGCTTCTTCCCATTGCTTAGCCTCCTTTCATCTCCTTTTCCCGGGTCTCTCATCATTATCTGACTTTTGCTGCCTCTCTGCCACATTTGAACCCTCTCCATTACAGCTGCTTACAGTTCCTTCTCACATCTCTTCTGTGCGCTGCTCTTTTCCTCCCTCAATATCCTGCCTCAGCCCAGCGATCATCTGTGATTCAGAAAATGAAAGGGAAACATTGATGCTCCTTCCCACTTGAGCCCTGTGGCTTCTGCTGGTCACAAGACAGTTGGCCAGCAGCTGGGCTGGACTGCTTGGTCTCCAACTGGCTCTCGATGCAGGGGTTCCAACACTCGCTGAGCACTGTCGTGAAGGATACAGTGGCAGTGGTGCAATTCTAACAGAATAGGGTTTGCATCCCTCTGGGGTGTTTGTATCAGTTGGGCACTCCAAACTGTCTGACATCTCATTGAGATTAGTGTTTGCTGTCAGTATGCAAAAGCAGGACAACATGTAGTTTTCATAATGCTACTAAGGACATTAGAACAGGGATGCTGTTGATTTCTAGAGATGTGCAGGCAGTGTCTGTATCATATATACAGGGAATGGGCAAGAAATCCATTCCCATAGCTGCCTGGCTAACCCTGCTCTTGATGCAGGATGTCTACAGTGTAACATGGTTTGCCTGGGATGGGGCTACGAGCAGATCCCTCTGCTCTCTGAGTACAGTGTCGATGCTTGGCAAGGAAAGGTCCCTGGTTGCATGTGACCAAGTGAGAGAGGAAGAAATGGCAAATCTGGTTTTCAGACCATATACTGCAGCATGCCTACAAGCTTACCTCACATCTGGAACCCAGCCTGTGCTTGGAGAAGAATGATTTATACATATATATTTCATGAATATATATATTTGCATATATATGCATATATATATATATATGCATCTATATATGCATGTACGTGTGTATATATTTATGTATATATATGTATATGTATGTATTGCTAGAGGTACCATAGTTACAGAAAACAAAGCAAAAAAAGAATTAGTGAGGAATTATCACATTTCATAAAATTCAGACAATGTGGTCTAGTGGGAGGTGGGACAGAATCTGGTGTGCTTGGCAGCAAGACATATGAGGGTGTATTAGAGTTTGGGGTAGGGGGGGAAATGCTAGTCTGGGGAAAAAAAAATGTAGTGTCTGGAAAATAAGCAAAAACCTTTCAAATCAAGGAAAAGTGAAGTGGAAAGCTTGGAATATTGTATTATTTTCTTCCTTTCTACTCCCTCACGTGATTCATCACATTGATGTCTTTCATTAAGAGAGTAAAATAGACGCAGTATTCATCTCCCTTCCCTGCATCGAGTAAACAAAGGTCATTTTAAATTTCTTTCCTCTGAGCAAACCTCAGAAGGAATCGTGCCATTCCTCCTTAAAACATAACCATAAATCCCTTCGGAATCTTAAAATCAGAACACCCGGCAAACCAAGGCTGCTTTGTCACTGTTAAAGTGTAGATAGATCTCATTCTGTGATGCCAAGATTTGCTTGGCCAGTCCTCATTTATACTCCCTCTGTTCTGCTTAAGAAGGTCTTGAAGATTAAAAGTTTGCTGGATGATTGACATTTTTCCAACGGAAGCATAGATGCAAGCAAAGATACAGTAATTAGAAAAATAGCTCAGTTGTATTCCCGCACCAAACCTTCACATCGCTTTATGCTTTAACAGTGAAGAGGAAATCCTAAAGCACAGGGGGTTTTATGCTCTAAGAAACAGTAAGCACACGGTATCTTTGCACTGAGGTCCTTTGGCACGCAAACTTGAGACGCTCCAAGCAGCATGTCTGCAGCCGGCTAGAGCCTCCAGCCATTCCTGAAACCCAGTAACCACGGAAAGGTAGTGTAATTCTTTTGTGCCTGTTATCTGTAAAACAGATATGCCTCAGCATTGTCAGAGCTCTTTGGTTCAGCTGCCTGATGTTTTGCATGGCGTAGCTTTGGCAATATCCCTCATGACATTGAAGTCCTGCTATTCCTTCCTCATCATTTTTAAGGATTAGAGGTAATCATGTTGCTGATGATTCATTATTACTTGTCTACAGAGTTACGAAAGTGAAAGAGGGAATAAAGTAACTGTGTGACCATATAACAATCTTAAAATAAACATGAATACAACTGATTACACTCTTAGACCATATTTAGATATGTGACTTTCTGTGTCAGTCTCTTATTAGCAAAAACAGTTCAGTGGGTTAAAGTACTCACAGCCACCAAGTATACTATAGCTCTAAGAATCTGGGGGTATTTGTATCATCCAAACACGGCCCTTCATCTCTGTATCACTTCATCTGTTTCCTTACTCTAAGTGAGAAAGGAAAACTGCCTATGTAATAAAAAACAGAGTACAGATTAAAAGCGTGATCCAGAAAGGGGGTTACAGCTGGGGGAATTGGGCCTTCTTGTTTCTTTATCATGTAGGACAGATGAAATCATGTTTGTTAATGAAACAGCTTTACCCATGTTTAGTCAAAAATATTGAAAGCCAGGAAAATTAGATTTTATATTAAACTTTAATAGAATCTACATTTGGAGCAACTCATGTTTTTACGGTTAAGCAAGCTCTTAATTGCTTTGCCGGATGAGGTTCCAATAAGAGCACTGCCACAACCGGTTCACTGAATTGTTAATTGAGAGATTTTTGTAGAGAGTAGTCCAGCATCCACTGGTTTGCATGAGTAGCTTCCACCCTCTAATGTGTTAAATCTGTTGAGGAGGACACTTTTGATCCCCTTTAAACATATGCTCTGTCACATTTGGCTAACCTGCTGTTTTAGAGGAAAAATAAGGAGATACGTATCACACAGTAGCATTGACTTAAATAAATCAACATGTTTCCCGTTCACCTTAAACTATGTAAGTACTATGGGCAAGAAGCTACTGTAAGTTTAATGTGAATAACAGAGATATTCTGTCCAGTCATTTACCTGTGACTTCAGTGAGTTTATTCCTGGGGTGAATTTGGATATTCTTATTTTGTGTAGGTAAATCTTCAGGCAGTGCTAATTAAAAGAATGTCAACTGATTTTACCATTCCATTATGCTGGACTTTGTAAAGGTTATTTATATCACTCTACATCAGGCCCCAGCGAGAGAATATTTCTGGTGGCAGTTCATCTATTAAAATAGCTGCAAGATAATGTAAGCACTAGAACTAAAAATAAAACTTTGTTTCTCAACAGAACAAGTGACAGCAGCATGCATATTTTCAAGTTTTAGCATTTTAATGTTTGCTGAATAGAAATTGCGTTGCTTTCATTATGTTTTAAGCATTGCTGTGCTACTGGTGGATTAACTGCTGTTAAGTAGAAGCCATATGTAAATGTACCAATATCTGCAAGGACTTCTCAGCACAGAAGGTAGTGGTTTCCTACACTGATTATCTCCTGGCTTTAAAGCAAATAGCACAGGGAAAGTTTTCAGATGTGTGTTTGCTATTGAATACAGATTTTCTGTGTGAGGCGACTGTGACCCTTGCCTAAGATATTATTAATAGATACCCTAACATTCGCATATTTGTGCTTACAGTAAATTTGTTCAAGCACATACTATAAATCATTACAAAAAGTTTTTATATTATAAATCCTATTTGACTTGGACCTCTGTTAAAACTTCCCTGATTTAAATATTCCGTTCATTTTCTTTTGTTCCACTTCAAGCACAAACTCCAGTTGGTGTCCTCCCAGTGCTCTGTATTCTAATTAGGCACTGTGTAATGCTGGAGATACATCTCAGTATCTAGCATAATGCAGCTCTGCAAAATATTCTTGAAAACATAAAATGTCTTTCAGAGGAACTTCTGTAAGCAGCTGGATATGTCACAGGCTGTCAGCTCTCTTAGCCTTAGTGGCCATGTTCAGGTTTTTTGACAGTGGAGGCAAAAAGCAAACAAACAAAAAAACTCTTAGGACATCCATGTCATCCTTAACTGGTAAAAGCTGTTTGTTTTCCAACTTCATCCTATAAATCAGTGATTTTTTTTACTAGCATTTGACATCCATATATCTTCTAAAAGCAAGTAAAGCATGTTGAGTAAGATCAATGCCATACTGGTTTGCTTCTGCCAAAACTTGGGGATTTTCCATTTGATGGGGCTGTTTTGTGCACGGCCAAAAAGCTTCTCGCAAAAGAGACTCTAATCTGCTTTTATATGCTGTTCTTCCGATTTGATGTTTGTTGTCTGACTCCCGAGCTAAGAACAGCTTTTAGCGTTGCTTCAGGGTGAGTTTCAGCCACATTGGCTTCAGACTATGCACAATCAAATGCAAGGATGCACCCATTTTCCATTAGTCAGGAATGACTCAGGGGGCAAAGGGGCACCGAGATATTCTGCCACTGCACATCCTGATGTGCCAGTAAGGGATGTTGGCATGCAAAAGCAATCTTTGTGTAACCTTAGGAGACCTGATGTTCAGTGCATCATATTTTTGCCAACAGGAACATTTCTGGTAAACAGAGAACCTACATGCTTCTATGGGAAGCTTTTTTTTTTTTTCTTCTCCTTTTCTGCTTCTAGACTCCACAATAGCTTCATGCTTGAGCCATATTCTATTACAGTTTATTCATGTGGTTACAGAGAATATTATTGTAATGAATGTGTTTCTCATGTACTTGGAACCACTCTTGCTGTAGCTGTTAATAAACACCTCAGCATCCAGTGGCACACTCAAAGACTTGCAGTGGCATTAGTTTCTATGGCTTACTTTGTGAGTGCGGCAATAATTTTCTTATGTTTTCAATCTGTAATTCAAAGACACTCCTGTCTGCCCAGCTAATGAAGTGAGAGCAACTCTCTCTGAAGCAGACTAGTTCTTTCCTGAGTAACATTCTATCGAGAGACTCTGAGGCTTGGACGTCTTTAAACATGACAGCTATTTATATTTAGAAACTTAAAATTAAACAGAATAAAGGAAATGAAATAAAATGGAAATATACAAACTCTCAGTACTCTGAAAGTAGCTAGGGGATTTGTTCATGTTATTGGAGAGCTTTGTTACTGATAAACTACATAGAAATCTTAACATCTTCTGTCCCCTGACAGAAATCATGGTCTGACAGTTCAGCCTACAATTTTGTAGAAGATGCTCAGAGAAGTGTTTTCTTTGCAGCTGAGAAGACAGAAACACATTATGCATGCTTAAAGTCGATGCAAGGAAACAGAGCCCCACAAAACATATTTAATGTAGGTTTGATTTCCTGCGGAATGCTTTCCAGATGTTCTCTCAAACAGGCCTCTAAAATGTGGTCTGAGGTAATTTTTCTTTTTTTTGCAAACAGAAAGAGAAAATCCTGTTTTGTGTCACTGCATCAGAAAATCACTGTTCTAATTCTTTATTGCATTACCTTGTGCACAGGGTTCGCACCATATTTTTCAAAATTGGTTTTATTACGCAGAAGGTCAGAAGCAAAAAAAAATATTTATTCTACCCAATTGCAAATAAATCACACTTATTTAGAATCGCATTTGAGCTTAGTCGTTTTTCTTAAACCCAGAGGAGACCTAATATATTAAATTATAAATACTTCAACATATGACCCTGTGTTACTTAGAAGCTTTAACTAACTATGAGATCAGTATTTTGGTAAGGTCTTTTGATTTGCTGTAGCAGACATTGTGTAGAAAAATCTAATGGGATCCTAGCAGATAGCTTGAGGAAAGGATAGCATTAAGGAAGAATAGTGTGTGACTTCATTATGCTTTGAATACGATACAAAAATAAAGCAAGAGCTTACTGTGTGTTCATGTTAGAGCAATTTTTAATCAGAAAAAGGTGAGCTTTGTTAGTAGAAAAATTGAAAGAATACAGTGTATTGTTAATTTTAAAATATTGGTTAGCATTGATGAAAATGTTGGGATTTTACATGACTGGCTTTGTAGCAGGCAGCTCTCCATTGCTTGGAATGTTGAATGTCCTGTAGGTAGAAAGCCTGCCTGACATGGGTGCCATTGGACATGGTGGGGCAGCAGTTGGTTGGGCTGGAAAAATACTGCTCTGCTGGAGTGGTGCTGGTGCCTGATGCGCTGCATGGTGAGCACCTCTTGGTGCTGAGAGGCCTTGGAATGAATCTTGTGTGGTCCCTGCTCTTTGCCTCTGTATCCAGATATCCCACAACCTGAATCGGCTGCTTTTATGTAATTGAGGAGTGTCTGCGTTTTACTTCCAGATAAACAACGCAATTTACAAAGATAAAAGAAATCCAGAATCAAATATTTGCGTGGGCTTAGGCTTCAAGTCATTTGAAATGAAGAAACAGAAGCAAAACCAGATAAAAGCCAGCTTCTTCCAGCTAGTAGCTGATATGTGGTGTCCAAGATCCTTCAGTGGTTTCTGCCAGAGTTACAAAAGATTTGATTTGGCTCATATGAGAGGAACTGCTTTTGGTATCCAGGTCTGGGAGCCAAAAGGTCTGATTTTAACTCTTTTTACCCTTCGAAAAGGAGTAAAGGCGCTCAGAACGCCTTTTTTTAATCTCAAAAAAAAAAGGAAAAAAAAAAAAGGTACAAATGCCAAGTTGTACAACTGGGCATAGCAAGGGCCAGACCTGCGGGTGGGGACCATCCCATTGCCTCAGCCCTGGGCATTGGCACCTGGGAACAGGGACTGGCCAAGGACAGGCATACGTGGCTCAGCTCAGTGTGGCCTCAGGCATGAAGGGCTGTGGGAGTGGAGGGCAGCACCTTGAGTGTCACTGGAGCAGGGGACTGATGGCCTGGAGGAGCTGGAACAGGCTGGAATGGGGCCTTGGGCTGCCGGCAGGTGGGGGAGAGCCGTCGGTGGACAGGGGTGTTACTGCTCTCTCAGGCACTGTCACTGCAAAAATTTGTAGTTGCTCACAGATGCTCAGTAGTATGGGTCCATAACTAAAGAGCTATGATATATATATATATATATTTGTATTACACAGTTCTAGTACCTTTGATGAAAAAAAATCTTCAAAGATTGGTCAATTCTCAATCACCAGGTGCTGGGAGGACTGTCTCCGTAGTGATGGAGCTGCTTTGAGGCTCTTTTCAGTTCACTGCTTGATAGAGTTTTTAATGTAGCCTTTGACTTTTTTCTTTCTGCCCACTCACTGTGTGTTTATGAAACAAAGTGAAAATGAAAAACTCCTCCAACAAAGAACCCATTAGTTTTGACACATACAAGCCCTCTTGCCCCTGTTACAGGCATAGCACCACCTCAGCTATACAGGAGCTATTTGTAGGTATGGAGCTAGATGCTGCATGTGACCCTTGCTAAAGAAGAACAAGTATAACAAGTATTCTGGCTTGTTTTCTTTTTTTTTCTTCCTATAATGGTGTCATTTATCACCGTGACACATATTCATTGACTTAGTCTGAAATTTTTCAGTGTCAGATTTGTATTTCTTTTCTACTTTGAATATCGATGCAGCACTTCTCTTACGTGACTGCACTACATCTACCAAATGGTGTCTAGACGCTGGAGCAGCTTTAACTAATTAGCTTAGTCACTACAGTCATTCAGCTTTGGCATTTACGTACCCTTTATGGTACTGCTGTTGAACCATAAATAGTTGCTTAAACACAAACAGCAATGTAAAGAGATGTGGTAGTGAGTATGTTCGGCCTTCGCTGACGTCACTGAGATGAACGCAGAGGACAGTAGCCCTCACTGCCTGTTTTCACAGTCAGTGAAAGAAGTTGGAAATGACAGTGCATGTGAGTGTGGTCAGCAGGAGATCCAGATCCAGCATCCTTCTTAGGCTGAAGATCACCACTGTAATGGCAAAGCTGAGAGAGGTTTCTCTCTTTTGTCGTTCAGCCTTTGCCAGTGAGCAATTGAAGATACATACTGCCTGCAACATCATAATTTAGGCTGTACTTTCATATATTGCAACCTGCATTTCTGTGCAGCCAACACTGAGGTTGAGTTGGTGAACTTTAAAGAACAAGAATTGATGAATATCAAAGCGTATTTCAGAACATCAAAGAACTTCTGTGAAACCTTCAGAATAAATTTAGTAAAAATCTAATCAATGTTGCCTATGCAACAAGCTGTCCTAATATAGAATTAAATTTTCTCAAACATTTTATGCAGATTAGACTCAATACTGCTATTAGCAAACCTTATTTATAAGCAAAATTTGAAAGTTCTGATTTACTCTTCTGAGTGCTTGAAGAACTAGTATCATAAGGAAAGCAAATTAACTTTGTTTTCTTTGTATTCCTAACTGTTACAAATGCTTTTACTGGTGCTAATACAAAGCCTTAGAGAATAGCAGGTTTGAGATTTTTTCTCTCTGCAGAGGGAATGTTTGTTGTTTGAGCAGATTTTCTTTGAATTTGCCAATAGGATTATTCTTATTTTTTGTTACCAGTATGCAAACTATTTAAAGTAAGCTTTCCAGAAGATCTGCTGTTCACTTTGAGGAGATTTTCCAGGGCTAAGTTAGAACTCATTTAATTTCTGACTTGTTTTTTTTTTCTCTACAAAGAGAAGTATTTTTTTTTTCCTAGGAAGAAGATTTCTGAGTGGTGCTTTTCAGTTTGTTCAGTTTGTTGTGATTCTTTTTTCACACAAGGGAAGGGAAAAATCATTAATGCTGCTCAGTGCAAAGAGGATTTGTGATTCTTACATGGAGAAAGAAATTGTTCCTTTTTGATGCAGCCCTGCTGCATAATATATACCATATAAAAACTGCCTGTCTTTTTATCCAGCCACCTAGTAAATAGATACATGTATGTACATTGCACGTGTGAAACCATGGACACTGGAAGGCACACATGCTTCCTGAGTTTGTCTTCTAGTTGACCAAATGGCTCATGTGGGGGTTAGGCACTTTACCCACAAGTTGCTTCTTGCTGAAAGAACACAAAGTTAATACAAACTGCAATTTTTAATAGGACCTCTATCATCTGAATGCTTCCTATTAGCATGCCTAAAAGGATCGTCTCTTTTACCCAAATGCTTTTTGATATCCTGTGCATTACTTTATAATAAATGATTTTGTTACTTCTAATTAGGCTGATTTCTCTAAGTAAATGGCAGTACCACTATTTGGTATTACTAATGAGCACTTCCATCAGTGCCCCTCTCCTGGAAATATCTTAGGCTGGATTTTCAGTGAGTGTTAATCAGCACGTCTTTACTGATGGAGATACTTAATGATAGATGGCTGTCTGTCTCTATTTTTATTTGCTGACCTTAGCTTTATCTCCAGTAGAAATGAATCCATTTGAATATCAGGTGTAGCTAACAGCTCAAGAGGGAGAGTAAGTACTTTGGTAGTATGAAGTTTGGATGACTCACCAGAGGGGAGGTGTGTGACAGTGTCCAGTAATGCTTGGACCAGAGCTTTCTGAACTATATTTGGCATATTAAATGTGCAACATTGTCAGATCATTACCTTTTATGACCACAAAAGGTCTTCAGAAATGAACATAGAAATCAAACTGTATGCAAAGGGATCAGCAGAGCAATTTTTAGCCTCCTCCAGGGTTTGCTACAACAAATATATCCTTTAGGCAGATTGAGTAGTAAATGACCGGTGTTATTTCGTATTTATCAGTACTTAAAAACATTTGGGGAAGAGGAGTTTAATAAATGATCTCTGGACCAGTGCTCCTAATAATCTAGGGGAGAATTAGACAATTAAAAATGATGAAATGATTACAAGAAGTGTTTTCAAGATTTTCAAGATGCTGATCATGTAATTTCAGTTCCAAAATCACTTAGTTGGGGTTACGTAAATACTGAAATTTAAAATTCAAGGAGCTACTTTGTTTTAAAAATATAGAAATACAGGGCATACAGCAGACTTGCTCCTTCCACCATGGCAAAGGTTTTTCATACTAGATAGATCTAATATGCTGTTTTCTGTCATAAAACAGAAGCTATCAGTAGAATTTATAAAAAACTTTAGGAACTGTTGACCATCTTTGTTCCCAGTTGCTCAGAAGACTGGATCCCAGCTGTATTTATTGACTGAGAGACGAAGTCATCACAATGACTTAGGGTTTCTTGCCTAAATTCTATGTAAGATGTTACTTAACTCTTCCCATCCCTTGTAATCCATTTCTTCTCAGCCTGTTCCCTGTCAAGTATAATAAATACTCACCAGCAAAACTGAGAATTTGGGGAAATTTAGGATGTATACTTACAAGGCATCTTGAAAGACATGCAGAGAACTTGCATTTAAAGGCTGCTGGGTACAGATGTCTATCATAAGGCTAAGTGGTTAAATAAGTGAAGGGAGAGAGTAAAAAACTTACAGATTACTATGGTTTGAAGGCAACTATGGTTTTGCTGCTGTTGGTAGGTATGGATCTAAAAAGAGGTCATGAGAATAGCTCAGATGAGTTCAGGTACAGTTTGCATACAGTCTATTTATAGGATGCTTCTCAAACTAAGCCTGTGAACCTTTTGAAGTTTGCCCATCACTATTTTCAGGCCAATTAATGATGTACATCCCTTCACATTCTGAGATAGGTAAAACAATAAAGCAAACTAAGATAATTAGTCTCTGGAGCACGTCAAGAAAGACAGTAAATCTGTGCAAATAACTTGTTTCTGCTAACTTTTGTTTTTTTGCTGCAAAACTGAAAAAGACCATTGCTATTACAAATCTACATAATGCTGGAGCAGAGCTGGAAATGCTTTTGTGATACTACCCTGATTTTGAAAGGTTCTGCAAAGATCAAACGCCTTATCCTGAAGCATCACTCTGAGTTGTTTTAAGCAAAAGAACGCTTTCACCCTTTTCGCAGAGGAGAAAATCAAAGCAAGGAGGTGAAATCATTTTGTTCATGGAGTCAAAAGTCTAAATGACTTCATAAACTAACAAAAGTCGCTGCTCCAAGAGGCTTACAAGCATCAGCACAGCTGAGGAGAGCAAGTTGCGATGGACAAAAGAGAGACTGCACATGATGCACCTTGCCCTAGCTCAGTGAAGCCTCTCACATTTTACAGGCCTGGATGGGGGTGTTGTGTAGCCTTTAAAGTACAAATAAACAGAACTGTTTTTGGATGTTAGGAACTTTTCTATTGATTTCCAAAGTTGTAATAACTTGTTAATTGTGGCATAGGTTCAGCCCCTGACTTGAAGCACTTTCCATATGTAAGCAATGCTCTCCCCCTCTTGGAAATGGGGTAAATGAGGTAAAGGAAGATAACGCTGAAGCAGAACTGAATGCAGAGCACACATTCCCTTCTTCTGAGCCCAGGGCTCAGTGCTGTAGACTTCGGATAAATGCACATTTTACAAGAACAAATAGATTCTCAGTACCATTGCTCCAGGGGGCTGTGCAGATCGTGCCATCTGGATCTGCCTGCGACACCAATTCTGCCAGCTGGTTCTCCAGGCCAGTGCAGAGCAGGGGTAAACCCATTCCCTGGAAACTCAGAGCAGTATTAAAGCAGGTTCTGCCTCAGGTAATGGAGTAAAAGGGCTCTGGAAGCACGATCATACAGTTTTGTGTAATCAGAAAACCAGCAAAATTGTGTTCTATTCCTACACAGAAACAGATTCCGGAGTTAAGGTCCAGGCAAAATGACCACTCGTGATAAAATGTCTCTGTTTTTTTCTTTTTTCTTTTTTCTTTTTCCTTTTCCTTTTCCTTTTTCCTTTTTCCTTTTTCCTTTTCCTTTTCCTTTCCCACAAAAACGCAGAGTATTTCTTTTAGTAAAGGGCATGCATTTCCCTGTCATTTTGTCTCTTTTTGCTGTTTTCTTATACTTTTTTTGTTATTGCTTCAGAAATGGATTCTGGTAAAAGACCCCCATCAATTGAAATGTGTCCAATGTATATTTAAGTTAAAAAATACTAAGTGCTGTCGAGAAATGAAAAGACTGTAAAAGGTAAGAATGCCTGCAGGCTTGATTTTTAAAGATATGCTTTTTCTTCATGTTACAGATCTCGCCTTGCAGATTTTTTCACAAACTGCCAGCCTGAGTCACGCTCTGTTAGTAGCTGTCTGAAGGAGAACTACGCTGACTGCCTCCTCGCTTACTCGGGGCTTATTGGTAAGAGTGCAGGGAGCGGTGGGGGCTTGCTTCATCAAAAAATCTACCCAAAGGATATTTTGAAGACCCTTATGAAGCAAAAAAAGTAGTACTGTTGATTCTAGGCAAAATTCTCAACTAAATGTGTTGGTCTTGTTTTACCTTACAGGGATCCCTGGGGTAAATTTGTACATTCCAAGGAGATTGAAGTTAGAGAATAATGTGCTTGAGTTTGATATAAACAAGTATAAATTAAGGTTACAAAGTAAAATGATGGTTGAATTTGGGCAGGACCATCAAGTAAGAAGCTAAAAAGAACAAGAAAAACCTATAGCTTGGTTGTTTTTGCAGCTCTCACCTCAAGATTGGGTAAAATACCTCTTAGTCTTTAGAAACAAGACATTTGAGGAGTGTGATAAAAGACCTACCCAGCCTTCTTTCACTTGCAGCTGCTATTTTTTCCACAATCTCCTCCTCTGTGCTCTAAGGGTTTTCTGAGGCGCTAGTCAACGGAGAGGAATTGCGACCAAATTTATCTTCCAAACACCTCTCCTCCAACATTATCTGTTTGCTTACTGTCAATTTCCCAACTGGAAACAGGATGCCTACATGTGAGTCAGATTCCATACCCTGCATACAGTATTTGATTCCTGAATTGTATCAGGAAGGTGAACTTACAGAAATACCATGGTTGGGCAATAAAGAATAAGTGAATGTCAAAACTCCGAAACAAACAGATTTTTAAAAGGGCACCAGATAAGATTCTTTTAAGCTTACAGCCTGCACCTGCTGCAATGCAGTAATAGCCACTTCTGTTGGGCGTGAAGGTCCCAGCTGAGGCCCTGCAGCAGATTCCGCTGTTAAATAAATCTCTTTTGAAATAATATCTGAAATAAAAAATAAAAAATCTGAAATAGGGTGGATGTTGCTGAAAAATGACTGAAAGCGATGTTCGCTGACTTGTTACCCTTCCTAAAACTCTTAACATTGAGCAAGTGAGGTATGTCCATGGGGCAGCTGGTGAAATAAAACGTCATAATTTTGGAGGACATGCCTGTGTGTCTTAAGAGATAAAGACAGTATGCAAAGGCTATAGCATGTGAACAGTTATGACAGAATGTCATTTGACTCTAAAATATAGGATTGAATAGCCTTGAAATCCGATCCAGTCATTGAGATTAAGAAATCTAGCTGCTGGCAAAGAGTAACTGTTACTAATAGATACTTCTGGGTAAGAGCTGCCAAGAAGTTCTTGCTGGACCTACTGAATCTTGCTGACAGTTTTGTTGGATCCATATTTCAGCTTAAGCTCAGAGATGGCCCAGTTCATACAGAAAGGTGTTTTTGTGTTACTGTTGATGACTGTGCTGCAAAACACTGTCAAACAGGGAAAACGTGGAATGGATCCCTGAGGAAACAAAATCAAAAGGAGATCTGATTTTCAAAGAGAAAAATAAACATTTTTTCCTCTTTTTTTTTTTTTTTTTTTAATTGTGTCAGCCTCTAGATACAAGCAAATGGATGCAAATACAAGCAAATAGACGAGAACTGGCTGTTACAAAAGTTTTTACTTCTCAGAAGTAATTCTGATGAACCAAATTTACCAAAGCACATACTGAAGCAGTGAATTCCTGCTTCTGATACCAAGCTGCTATAAAAGTGGAGTAAATTATGTGAAAACTATCCAATGTTTAAGAAGGTATCTGAGATCAAAATCAGAGGTACACTGTTTCTCCTATCTGCAGATAGAGAGGCCCTGGGTAAGAAGCTGTTGCAAATTCATTAATGTATTAAAGTTCCAGGATGTCCAGGTGTTTTAATTAAGATAAAATGCTATTCATTATGATTTAATATTTTTAAATTTAGCTATTTCATTAGATGTACTAAAAATTGTGCCTCTGCAGATTTTGTTCAGGAAAATTAGGATTCTCTATGGAAGATACGGTGGATGTGATTCTGCTGCCACATACATGGATGTACATCAGTTAGCTTTACTGAACTTAGTGCAATTCTGCCTTGAAATAAATGACTTAAGCATGAAGAGTCAGGCACAATTTTTTTGTTAGGAGCTTTACCAGTTGTATGGAAGTTAGTCCATACAGGGTGCTTTATGGTTTGCATCAGTGTGTCATGTATAGTATTTAAGCTATGTATATTTCACAGCAACTTGGAAGACTTCATTGAGTCACCTCAGATTTCTTGTTACGGTAATTAAGATAAATTAATATTTTTAAAGAATTACAGAATATAAAGGAAAAAAGATGAAAATTAAATGCAAAATTAGACTGAAGATAGAATCATAGAATCTAGGTTGGAAAGGTTGGAAATGACCTATAAGATTATCTAGTCCAACCATCTTCTCGTTACCATTGATAGCCATGTTTGAAATTCAGTGCTTTGCTTACAGCCTAGTTAAACCATCTGGACTTGTCTGTGCTTCAGCATCAGTTGAATGCTGCTCTAACTGCTGACTTCAAGGTCTACTTTAGCATTCATTTTCTGACACATTTTCACCAATTTTCAGCAAAATCCATTTCATTTCTCCATTGTTCTCTGGAATTCTGTGGGAGTTTGTAAGAATAAGCTGGAGCTACAGGACTGGATGCTTGCTTCTGAACCTAGTACATTGTCTTTAGATTGTGGCCAACTGATTTCTGTCATTTGCTAAGATACTTTCTGCCCCCAACATGCAAAAGGAGGTCTGATAACATTCTTATTACTATTAGCATTTACTGCATTACATGCCCTCCACTGATCTTGAGCAAACTCCTGTTGTTGGTTTTGGTTTATTGTGTCATGTGTGAGTCAAAGCAACTTCAATCACACACCCCACTCCTGAATCCACCATCCATTTCCTCATCCTTAATTGGCCCCAGTTTGAGAAACCTCTTGGCTGTGCTCAGGTCAATTCTGCTTTTTCGTAGAAAATTGAGACAACCCCAAAACTGAGACTGTCACAAAACTATTTGATACAGAGAGCACGCTAAACCAAGCATGTCCTATTTTACTGCCAACCACCGTGGTTTCTCTGATCTGTTAGTGTCCTTCAGCAGAATTTCCAAGATGCTGGCTGGAGGAGGGAGGAGGAGGGAAGGCACGCATGTTGCAGGGAAAAAAGAAAATCCACCCCAGGAAACCAAGCATATCATCCGCTTGGGTTCACATCTGCCCCCAGGTTTAAATGACAGACTGATTTTCTACTAGCTGCTCTTTCAGCCACTCTGTTTTTGCTGGATGTACAGTTTGTGTGCTGCATATACACATTCCTTGTCCTGTCTTTCCAGTATTCATCAACCCTGATCATAGTTTCATATCTCTTCCTCTTTTAGCCCGTCTTGACCATTTAATTAATCTTCATGATTAAAGTCTTTCCTCAGTGACCTTTTTTACTTCCTCAGTACCTTTCTGTTTTCTGAACCCTTCACTAAGCGTTTGCTACTTATCCTTTTTTTGAGGCCAACTGTTTTCTTTCCATTTGCAAAATCCTCTTGCTTTTTGTTTTCTCTCACTTCTTTTCAGATCATGTCAAGCCCACTGAGGGCTTGAAACTGTACTGAACCATCAAACAAATAATGGGTAGATACTTTCACTTGTTCTATTTTAATATAACGTTATTCCTGTTCTTATTTATCTACTGTCAAGTTTTCATTTTAATGGTGCAAATGATATTTGCCTGTTTTACTGAATTCTACACCTTCATTTAATAGGTTTTGTACTGTTGTGTTTACTCATGTGTTAATCTCATGTACGGTTTGAGCAATTATTACCACAACTCTTTGTTAAAAGTTGGAAGTAGATAAAGGCATAGGATTGCATTCTAATTTAAAGACATCCCAAAACAAAACAAAAGATGCTTTTTCTGACTTGGCAGTTGCACTGTGTTCATTTTCATGTACATTACTGCCTTTCTCAGGCCAGTTCTTAATGTCTGTTCTCCTTTGTCTCCCACATCGTGTATGAATTAGCTTGCATGCTGATTTGTTCAGTTCCCAGCACTGCCCAGTGACTGAAAGGCCATTTCACATCATTCTGTGATTTGTGTTATTTCTAATGTTACTTTTTTTAGCCTGGTATTTGATAGCCATTTCCTGTGTGCTATTACAGACTTTTGGACCCTGGACCTGTGGACCAAATTTTTTCTGCAAGTGTACACATCAAGTCTCTAATATTTATCCTTCATCTATTACATCGTCTTAATGACTTCTTTGATGTCAGTTTTGAGCAGCTGTGACCACATGTCCTCATGATTTATAGCCCGTCCTAGATCTGTAGATTGCACAGCGAAGGACTTGTTTCCTGAAACTGCTGTAATCAGTACAAGTCTGGAACACCAGCCCCTTTTTATTTAATTTTTCCTGTTTGGTGAAGCAAAATAAAATAAAGATTCAGACTTCCCAATCCTTAGGGAAATTTGAAATCCCTGACATACTGAGGTGATGTCTTCAGTGAGACTCCTAGTTAAGAATAAGTGCTGATCTTACAACAGTTGCCTTATCCAGATGAGTGGCGAATATTTCCTGTATAACTTTTAGGACATATAACACATTCTTTGGTTTCATGTGATTCTTGCTAGCCTTGAGCTGACATAAAAATATGAGAACATTTATTCAAGGATTTGTAAGAGTGTTGGAATTAACCTGTGGTTAACCTGTTTAGTTTATTACCCATAAAGAATCTACTGTGTCCTTTTATGCATGCTGGTTATGTTTTTGCTTTGTCCATTGCTGTAGCCCACTCTGCTGGCAGGTCCCCCAGGAGCACCGTGAGGTTACCACTCCTTCAAGATGTATTAGCTTTCAGCATGACCATCATTCTCCTTGCTTGTGACTTTCAGAACTGTTTTCTCAGGATGGCTGCAGACTTGGGGAGGTAGCTCAGGTCTGGATGTCTAGTTTGAGCCATTATTTGCAGCCAGAGGGGAAATGATAGAAACTATAAGCAAGGAAAAAGATTGGATATTTTGAGTGTAAATCTACACATATTTGATTTGGCAGCAAAAGCTTTTCAAGAGGCTCCCACCTTCTTCTCCATCCCTGTGCCACAATTCTTCACCTGTCAGTTCTGCTGATGCAGCTCTCTGTGGTGTTGCAGTATAAACCTTTTTGAAAGAAGGGAATGGGTCTTTACTGTGTGAACCATTTTACAATCCCTAAAGTGGTTGCATTCAAACAACCAGAGGTGTGAAATCTGGCACAGGACTGGTGAGCAAAGGGAGCCAGGAACTCTTTAAGTCCGGAAGCTGAAGAATTATAGACTTACCATGGATCTGCATTCTGATTATATAGCTTAGAAAATGTTGATAGTCTTCTTCCAAGGGAAAAATATTTCAGCATGTAGGGTTCTCACAGTACTGTACTCCTCTGTTCTTTAATAGGCACAGTGATGACACCAAACTACATAGACTCAAGTAGTCTCAGCGTTGCCCCATGGTGTGACTGCAGCAACAGTGGTAATGACATAGATGAATGCCGGAAATTTCTGAATTTCTTCCAGGACAACACATGCCTTAGTAAGTACAAAATTAAAATATGTTGTTATGGAAGCTTTAGCTTTTTTTTATGGTGTTCCTTTGTTGTTTGAGTATGTTGTGATACATGAAGTCCATCTCCTTGCACACTGTAAGCATGGTTCTGCTGTAGGCATAAGAGCTAGAATGGAACAAACTTCAGCAAAGAAATATTCCTGGTACTACAGCTTATGGGCAAGATTGTAAGTGCAAGAAGCAGTTGGAAAAAAGTTCAAATAACTGAAGTGTATCATATAGAAATATGTTTACGTATTTGGACCCTGGCAATCAGGGAGCATCTATGCAAGATATTACAGCAGATCAGGGCCTTGTGTATAATTTAAGAACTTTGTGTTAAAAAAAAACAACGGCATGTATTTATGAAGGATCTGCTGTAGGTTAAGTATAAATTGGATTATGTTTGCAGTTTGTGGCTATGCTTTGGGTTTTTTAGGTTACTTGCTATCAAATGTCTGGTTTTAACACAAGCCTGGATGGTACCTTCTTTCAAGATTTTGTTGAATTATTGACTTTTTTTTTCAGTCCTGCTCACTCCCAAATTGGGGACTGTTATAAATTTCAGAATGGCTCAGTGGAGTCAATTTTGGCAGGTTCTCCTTTCAAATTTCCTGTCTGCCTGGAGCAGCATAATTGGATGATGTGGAGTGTGCACCAGAGTTTTAATTTCAGATAAATGAGGAGACCAAAAGAACTTGGCTCCCTTACCCTGGCAGAGCAGAAGTTGAAAGGATACATGTTTGTCCTCTGAAATTGTATTAGAGTGGCAAGCACAAGGAGAGAAAAGAATTACTTAATGTAAAGGACAGTGTTGGCAATGAAGCAAAAAGGGAGATGTTGGCCATACATATTTAGGCTTGGAAGTGGAAAATTTTTAGCCATTAGACTGAAGTTAAAAAACAGCCTTCCAGCAGGAGTTCTGAGGGGGAAAAAATCTCCCATTTTAAAAGTAATTATTCATCAGATTATGAGAAGAAGTATACACTGTTTCTTTGTGCAAAAGGAACAAATGAACTTGATGATTCAGAGTGTCCCATCCAATTCTATATGCTTGCATTCCCACTAACGAAGGGATCAGTCTGTGCTTTAGGATAGGGTCTGAAAATCTCTATTTGTAGCTCCTCAGTAAACAGCGCTTCTGTGAAGTCGTGGGGAGATTTGCATGCAAGAAGTGAGTTACCCAAGTTGCTATTTGATAAACTATTTACTAAGCTTGGGAAGGAAAAAAGAATTACTCACAATTACTTACAGGAAATAAAGGAAATTCAAACTGTAGCTGTGTAAAAGTTAATAATACGGCCTAAGACCTCCTTCATACGTAATGGTGGTGCCATTTCTATATACCTTGGCACATCAAATTTTATTAATTTAGGAATATTGATTTCTACAGTGTTACAGATTCCTTTCAAAAATTTTAGGCATGGAGACTCCATGGTCTTTCTTTTGCTACTAGTTTGAAAACAGAAAGGTTTCTTGGGTGTAATAAAATGTCTTTTCCCTTCGCAGAGAAGAGGAAAAGTTCTATTTATTTTTTATTGTTAACGTCACTAATAGCCTAATAACAAATTAACAGGAGTTACTGTTAATTTAAGAAGTCATTCAGACACTTAGGAAAACTTTCTATGTGGAAAATATTGCTTTATCTATTGCTTTATTTAGGTAAAAATAGGAAAAATTCACTCCAGTCCTACAGCTGTGTCTGCATCAAGCCAACTGATTGCCTTTTATAAATCTTTTCTATGTGCACTGGAGTTCTGAGAACTAATATTGGAATAAAAAACATCTTTCTCAGATGAGAATTAAATGTAAATTATTTTATAAGGGAAGGAATACCACTGAGAAGTAGTATTAATAGCTTCCGCATATTAGTCCCCAGTGAACTTGTTTGATTTTTTATACAAAGAATTTGAAATAAGAAATCCCTAAATCCGTGTTGAATCCCCAAAGACCTGATTAAAAATTGTTTTTCTATTTGTTTATTAAAAAGCCCAACCAATTTACTCTTGCCATAAACATACTCTTTAATCCCATGAAACCATGATAAGCTTTTTAACTTTTATATTGTGAAGTTTTAGTTTAAGTATGCTTCCCTCACCTAATTATGCAGATTTTGATTGAAAACTGTAAGGAAGAGACTGTCTTAGTTAAGCCATTTTCTAGTTATGAGCATATTAGTTTTAATACAACAAGCTGTAGAAGTGAATCAGTATTGTATTGTTTCAGTTTGTAATGTTACATCTCCTGCCTCAGTTAAGACATAAAATTCAAAGTATATTTTAAACTGTAAAAGTAAATTTTGGATGCTCTTTGTTGGTAACAAATACGATTACAGTAAGACCAAGGGCTTTTGTCAAGAATGACTGGGAGCACTGCACAGGAGAGGCTGCATTGGATGATTATGTGGCTCCAGACTCTTAATTCATGTTTCTTATATGTTCAAAATTAAAACACATTTCTCAAAATAAAAATTGAGTTTCTGTAAGTACACCTTTTTTTTTTAATGGAATAATCAATAATAATAAAAATAATAAACAGTTTCTGCTTTCTTCCATTTGTTTTGAAGTAGAAAATCGCCTGTAATTTCTTTTTACAGAAAATGCAATTCAGGCTTTTGGTAATGGTACTGATGTGAATGTGTGGCAGCCAATTTTACCGGTACAGACCACAACGGCCACAACTACAACAGCTTCCAGACTTAAAAACATAGGTTCAGAGACCACCAACAATGAAATACCCACCCACAACGATTCACCAGCATGCGCAAACCTGCAGGTAAGAGTCTTGTAATTGTTGCAGTGCATGAAAGAAAGTTGTTCATGGAGTTGTGTGCAGTGAAGTCCTGCTGCATGAATACAAACCCGCATTTGAGTATTTGTTTATTCCCATGTTGTAGTTACAAGCCGGATGCACTCCAAAATATCAGACACTGTTTTAAATAAGAAATGCTCAGATTTCAGAATGGACTTTTTGCCTCTCTGTTACAGAAACAAAGGGTAGTAGTATTTAATTTGGTAGCACAGATTTGGATATGAATGTGGTTCTCTTAAATCCTGCCAGTATATTTAAATTAGTCCCCTGAGTAAACCAAGCTCAGGGAGAACTCTGAATGTTAGCTATCATGAAATACTGTCTTTTCCAAGCTTCTTTATTAGCTTACTGGCAGTAAATTTAAGGGTGGGGGTTTTTTGCCTCTTTTTTTTTTTTTTTTTTTTTTTGTCTGAGTAGGTGTGAGGGATGAAGAAATGGTGCAAAGATACAAACTGTTTTGGATCAGATGTCCTCCTAAAGTGGGATCAAAGTTGTGATGTGATTTTGGCCAATGGCTGCAGCCATTTTGTTCGTTGTTTCAGTTAGCCTATTCGTGGTGTGTCACTGGATTTTAAAGAGGCTTATCAATTGCTCAAGGCAGTGATGAATGTGCAGCCCTTAGAAAGTGTGAAAAATTTGGGCAGGAGAGAACTGTGAAATCTGGGCAGGAAACAGCGTAAGATAACAAGCAAGGTAGATTAACATTCTTTTGAGGCGTTACTGACTCAAATATGCAGAATTAATAGTAAATAGTGTTGAATTCAGGAGCTTCTGTTTTAATTTGATTCTTCATATCTGTACATTCATTATTAGTTAAGGTTTGTAAGTTATTGATGAACAGAAGATAGTTGTAGGCACTACATTCCTCTATGCAGAGGCCATTTCACCAAATGAAATATGCTAAAAAGAACTGTAATCTTTTAAATCTGGAACTCAGAATATCTAGCATCTAAAGCAAAAATGACTTCAGGTATTATTAATTCACTTCATGTTATATTAAGGAGTTCTGAGATAGAGATTGCATTTTCCTTCAATTTTTGTACAGCTTCCTATAGTGTAAGGCCTCCAGATGCTCCCAAAATGCACAATAAATAATGAGCTTAAGAAGTGGCAAGCAATCACAGTCTCACTGGTTTTGGTTTGATTTGCAAATCCTCTTCAAGCCTCAACAGATGTCCCAAAGTTCTGAAAATAAAAGTTCTTCCCTGTCCTCCCTACCTCACTCATGTTAGTCTGGCATTTTGAGGCCATGTTCCCCATGAGATTATTAACAGCCGTGCTGTGGCTTCAAGTGTTCCCCTGATACACTGGATGGAAGTAAAGGTCTCTAAGGAAAACAGCATCCTTTAAAGAAATGATCTGCTGTTTTGTAGAAGCTATAGATATGTTGGTACTCAAAGGTCACCGAAGTTACATGAATCACACAGATTTATTCTTGTGAAATACAACATTCAGGTTACAACTTTTTCTGCCTCTTCTGTGTCAGAATTAAACCACGGAGAACAAAGCTCTTACATTTCAATGCATCTTTTTAAAGTAACTTGCAAAAAGTGCCAAAACAAGCCTACTTTTTTTTTTTAACCTGTGTTTATTGGACGGTGTGGTGCCACTTTGCACATTGAGACTTCAACCTCAGTTCACATTTTACAGAAGAACTGAAAGCATTCATATCACACTTTGAAAAGTGTATTCATTCCAAGGCTCTCCTCCTATGAAAAAATAGGCCTTTGTAGTATTTTCAAAACATGAAGTCAAGCTACTGAATCTGAAGGGCTTTGTTATACACTTAGCATCTGAGCAGAAAGATTTCAGAAAGGCAGTAAAGCCTAAATATTCTGAAAAGGAGAATTAGAAGCATAAGTATGGAAAGACAATGACAGAGAGGGGGTAAGGATGTGATCGCTGAGATGCTACAGGGCTGAGTATCCTAGTTAGTGGATTTCAAAATGCTGTAAAGGAAGAAAGAGCAGGAAGTGATTGATTAGTATAAATTGCCATAGAAATAAATACAGTAAGGGAGGAAAGAGCAGGAAGTGATTGATTAGTATAAATTGCCATAGAAATGAACAAATACTAACCTCCTGAGGTTGTAAAATACAGGGCATTAACCCAGTCTGCCAAATGTGTCACTGGCTGAGCAATTTTTATACATTTTTTCCTGACTTGTTCAGAATGGTTGTATGAAAAGCGAGAGTTCACTAATGGTTTTGTCATTCTGCCATGTACTCCTGCGCACGTGCCTACTTGGAGTCTGGGATGGCTACAAATGCTTAAAGAAACTATGAGATACTCTTTGTTTATCTGAAGTCAGTATTTATTTCAAATACCTGCTGAAGGTTTGGACTTTAAACTCAAGAAATGGTCCTTTGTTTCAGTGTACCACTTCTACAAGAATTTACAGTTCATTGTACTGATCTTCTCTTACTTCCAGCTGATGCAGAGAAATGTTGATTTTTGGTATATGCTTATGATATGTTTATATATGCATGGATTTGTACACTGCATTACTGTTTTCTCTCCCTGAGTTAAATTGGCACACTGTCTTTTCCAGGAAGATGCTTAACTTCATCAAGAGTCTTTCTATAATCATGGCTTACAGCAAAGTTTTATAAATACAAATATTAAGCAGTGGCTAGCTTTATACAAAATGCCAAATTCAGCTATTTCTGAGGTGCTGTATGCCTATCAGAGTCTACAGCACTACATTAAAAATGAATAGAAGTTTTAAAAAGTGAACAGAAAGGCAGATGAAGGCCAGTGATGTTGTCCTTACACAAGCATATTTTTTTATCTTTTTTCAGGCAGCTGCACTCTCATATTTACTATTTAGTGACCGTATTTATTTGTTTGTCCTTCTTTCTTGGTCGTAACTGGTATGTGCCAGTCAGAAAATGATTATGGTATTCATTCTCATGTTCTGCCACCACTGCTTGAACCATCATGTTGGATTATGTGAAAAGGACAAGAGAATTACTTTGGATGTGCACTCACTCCATGTATTCTTCAAGAAAAATGCTGCTTCTGCATTTAGGAAAGATACATGGAAATGAAAAATGATACTAAAATATACTTCAGATGATAGATGAGACTAGATTAGACTACAGTCATCAGAGATAAATAAAATATTAAGGCTTTCATACTGACTTTACTATAATATTTGAATGAACATTTTGCACATGACTAAAAATGTAAGAAATCAAAGTGGCTGAGTACATTTCATTCTAGTTTTCTGCATCAACTCCCTACACAAAGGCAATATACTTTGTTTTCTCATGTTTATTACAAATGTCCTGATCTAGGTAACCTTGGTTCAGCATTCAGATGGAATTTAAGGTTTTTGTGGTTTTGATTAACTGTGAGCTGTGGAACATATAACTGAGATATGTGGCCCTTCAAACTAAAGGCAAATATTTTTCGGTTGAGTCCAGCATGTCAATGTCCTTTTATTCTCAGCAGGAGATTTCCAGATTTAGGAGGTAGGATTTTAAAACCTCAAATATTTTGCAGGGAAACAGAGGAAAAGAGGAAAAATGTAGGTACTTATAAGCAAATTTTGTGGATTTGTTGTATGACTGGGAAGTGTTTATAACAGTGTGGGTGATGTTGCATGCTGTCCATAGATTTCTCACAATTCCACATAAACTTGGGACTTGGAGAAGAATCTATTATGGCTAGCCTTTAGGACAAAAGCAAGTGACAGAATCCACAGTTCTCTGAGGAGAGCAGAAGTTAAACGTGACTGAGACTGGAGATGACTGTCCTTTTAGCTTGTAGGTCTAGGTTTTGCAGATCTTCACCCCTGTGCCTGCTAATCTGGTTTTTGAAATACTGTCTACAACTATCTAACGTAGCTTTCTGTGTGCCACATATTATTATTATTACAGGCATTGTGTAGGTGTTGGGAGAGGGTTAAAAGCTTCCATGTAGTGCTGAGGATCAAGACTCAGTAGGTGTGGAGCTTCGTGTGATGATAATGGGTAGTGGGTGAGCATAAACAGGGATCATGGGCAGCATGTACAGTTTAGTTGATTAGGGAATAGTACAACTGTCAAGATCGTACTCTGAAATATAGACAAAATGAATTTCATTTATCCCCTGTGCACACCAGTCTCAGCTTGTCCATATGGCTGGTACCCTCTTTTCTATGGTCCCTCCACACCACCTGTGATCATTCGGCTTCTTTTCATTTTGTGGAAAAGCAAGCGCTGTCCTTTCAAATGCCCTGCCTATCCTTTTCCCTGGGAGACGTTGTACTTGGACCTCCAGACATTGCAGCTGCACAGAAAGTTCCAGTCTGGAGCAAAAGATGGATGAGAATATAAAACTCCCATTGCTGTGCCAGAACAAATTGGAAAAAAAAATAGAATATTGACTAAATGTTTCATATGAAAAGATTTAAATTTACTTCCTGTATTTCCAGGATTAGCTGACATAATGGGGTCAGCTTGCTGGTAAAAGTGATTTACAGTACACCTATTGGCAGCTTCTCTTCTGAAAAAGCAGCATCTTTAATTTGCTTCAGAGGCTGTACCTAAAGGAGTCTTTCGTGCTTTACATGTTCAGATTAAAATCTGGCAGCTAGGGGTAGTTTAGTTTCATGTTTAATTGTTGCATCCTTCTAATCTGGACAGCACTAAACAAAATTCTGTTTCACTAAAACAGAGGCAGCTTTGTCCATTCACATTGATGTCAACAAAGTTAATCCTTATTTTCTTCAGCAGCATTTTGAATGGGGTCCTCAAAAATGTGCTCTTAGAAGCGTACAGTTCCTTGACACTGTATTCTTTTACTTCATGATTCCTTGTACCTTTTGGACAGAACCCAGGAAAGTCAGGTCACTACAAGAGAGGCTCAGTTCTCGTTTCTCTGTATGCTTGTTTGGATATTCATCGTTGTGAAAGTGGCCAGCAATCCTGCATTGCTGGCATTGCTGTACATGCAGTGTATCTCAACAGCAAAAGGCCGCTTTGCAGTGAACATAGGCTTACATATGTGCTAATGGTGTATCATGTAGACTACTCCCACTGGAGCAAGGCTGCACTTATGTTCTGCAGTGTCTTTGCCAAATAATTTCAGGACCACACAAGATGAATGATTTTAAGCTTGCTGAAATCCTGCTGAAGTTCAAGATCCGATTAGCACAGCTGATGAATTTCTAAGAAGAGAGAATCTTTTGCCTCTTTTGAACATCGGGGGAAGAGTTTGAGGATGTAGCCAAGTATTATACCCTATAGGCTCATATATATCATATGAGTGACAGTATTGCATCCACTGTCAGCAGTCAGCAGAAAATAGTTCACATATACCAGCCTTGGCTGAGCTTTGCAGTTAAGCACAGGGCCCTGCTGCAGGAGCTGTCAGGATTTGTAAAGTAATATGTAGCCAAAACTCTCTTCTGGTAGTAATGGGCACAGCTCTGTTGCCATAATCAGCACTGCTCAGATGTGCACCAGCTGAAGCAAACATTCAGTCTTTTTGGCATATAGACAGGGCTTTATGTTTGATCATTAGAGCTCAGTGAAATACTTATAGTGTTGGAAGTTGGGTATAATAAATTTCTGTTACTGAAGGATAACAATAGCAAAATGGTTTATTTTACATATTAGAATTACAGTTTAAATTACGTTTTTCTGACGAGTATGCTTTTCATTATACCAAAATATTGGGCATGTATACTGCTGGAGAGCATAATACTTTAGAATTATTTCATCAACGCTAAAATATTTTACAGTTCATTTAAAAAAAGTTTTAATAGCCTGAGCATCTTTAATGTATTATAATAATACAGCTCTTTATAGCAGACTGTAAAACTCTAGCCTACAGTTTTAGGAGTCATGCAATTTTGTTTTATAGTTTAATAATTGTTCAATTGAAAATGACTATGAGGTTACTAAAAAGCACTTTAATGACTTACAAAAATACAATTTTATCAAAATGTATTGCACACCTTTATAGAAATTAGAATTTCTACGGACAGGTTATAGTTTTCATCCTCAGAAAGAATTTTCCAAATTGTTGCTATTAAAAGCAGAGGTAGCATTTGCAGCATTCCCCTAAGCCACGGTTGCTTCTACGTTTCTCGTCAGTATCCCTTGTAGGAATAGCCACAGAAACACAAAGTGCTAGAATAAACCAGAGTCAGAATTCTGAATCACATCAGATAAGCCAAATTGAGCCATTCATAGGCCATGTTATTACTTTATATGGTTATTTATCATATTAAAGGCATTCCTAATGTCAGCCAACTTTAGTTCTCAATCAAATATCTGGTCCGTCATACATTTCCCTTCTGTAACAGATAGCTTCCTATAGCCTTCAAAATCAGCTGTAAAATAGAGCACAGTATTCTAACCTAATTTTAAAGCATAACTACTTCTAATAAAAATTCTAGGGCATTACGTTGTGATGGTAGATGTTTAATCATACTGTCTTTGAAAGTACAGTTCATAACATATTGTGCATTTATGGAACTTGACAAAGTGTTTTGTTTAAGATGTAATGTTTGCAGTTAGCAAATATTAGGTTTTGTCCATGACTTTGTTTCCTTTTATATATGTGCATGTGGAAGTAATTCTGGCTTCACTAGCAGGCTGGCCCTGTTGCAAAGCAAGTGCAGGCAAAAAAAGCTCATGCCACCGGGTTCCTAATAGAATGGAGAGCTAGAAAAGAATCCTTGAAGTCCCTAGTACTCTCTTATTTTTACCACAGTAATTTGTGAGAGTCCTACTTACAGACCAGAATCCCATTGAACTATATATTCTGAGGGCTTGTGGTGACAGAGTGCTCCTGACCTTAAAATCCTAATTACAGTTGTCTGCAGTTAAGGTAGCACCTCACAGACTTCATTTATTCTGAATGCCACTTGGTGTATTGCAGTGCTCTAGAACAATAAATATTTTACCATTATAAATTATGTTAATATGTTATCTACATTAAACCAGGTTAATACTGACTTGTAATATTTAAAAAGTATATCCACAGAGACACGAGGAAAACCAAAGTAAAAGACTTGCACTACCTCAGATAATGGAGACAGTTGTCGATACTGAGATGTTTCTTTATGAAGTCTGAAAACAGTCTGATAGCTGCTAGAATTGATTAAATTTTAATAAATCAAATCTTTCTTTATCAATTCTGTCATTTTTTGCAAAGAATTGTTATTTTCTAGGCAAACAGAGGGACTTGCTGCCAATTTTATGAGACTTCTACAATTGACATGTATTTTTTAAACACTGCATTGATGGTTTTGATTCGTAGTTTGCTGGCTTACGACCAGATGACAGTGTAGAGGCTTAGTAATTTTGGATACTAAGGCAGTTTAACCACAGATGTGTGCAACGTTGTGAATCACTCAGTCTTGAGAAGGATATGGCGTAGAGGAGTTGAGAAGTGAGGAGGAGGGACAGCATAGCAATTGGGTGCATGATATCTTCATCCCATCGTTAAGAAGGCTGTCACCGGGGAGACCACAATGTGTTGTACAAGGGTTGCACTGAAAGTAATGCCTCCTATTATGTTACATTCATCCACAGTGTCAGAGGCAGGTGTTGGTGGTATGGCAGTAGAGCTTGAACCTTCCCACCAGTATTCCATTATATTCCATTGCTGTGTGACAGATGGCAGCAGAAGGGCAGTTGACAAAACGGCATCTGACATGGAAGCACAGATGATGTAAATATGAGTAATTGAATTCCTCCACATGGGCAAAATGGCACCCATTGACATTCATCAATGCAATCAGTGGGCGTGAGCACAATGAAGAGTGGGTGGTATGTTTCAGCAGTGGTGACGGCAACATGAAAGACAAACCTCATTCCTACACCATCCACAGCTGCCACACCACAAAATGAAGAGGGTCTTGATCAGCTCATCGATGTGAATTGTCAGATTATGATCAGGGAATTGTGCACAGAAATACATCAGCTTCAGTGTATGAGAAACAATAGTGGCAGCGTTGGAATATCACAGAGGTTGTGGCAGGTGAGTCTCACAAATGCTTGTGCAGAAAAAGAAAGAACACCAAAGAACACATCGGCTGTGACCACTACTACAAAAAAATAGTTTCTGTAGCTGAGAATTTGCTCTATTGTGTAGTGTTATTGTGCTTGTTGTATCTGTTGTAGTTTCCATAGAAATAAATAGGAAGTATTACTTGCAGAGCAACGTATGTATATATTTCTGGTTCTGGGTCTCAAGGTTTCCTTCAGCTCTTTTCCTGCACCCTGGCATCCTCAGAAGTTGGAAAGGTGGTTTCACATCCTGGAGTAGGATTGTGGGGCTGCCCTTCATGGAGTCTTTTCCCAAAATCTTTGTTCCCCGATATTTTTGAGTGTTTTCTTGTGTATGATTGGGATGAGAACTCCTCACAAATGGCTATTCTATTCACATTTAGTTGATGTTCTTTGGTTTGATGTCACCATTCTGCGCTTCTTGCAATTGGCTTGCTGTGAACTCCTGAGTAGTTTTATGCTTCTTAATGATATACAAGTTGTCTGTGTATTTTACTTACCTATCTCCTAGTGCACATTAAAACTGTTCTGCTGTTTGGGGCAAGTAGTCAATTCTATTTTGTCTACTGTTATGGCAAAGCATGGTGTAAAGTTCATAGGTTTATGCTTACAACTCTGTCTGATTTATGTTCAGTCCAAAATAATTTTGAAGGAGCTATGAATGGGATGGTATGCCAAAGCCCATACCCTGTTGTCGTGGGTCCTGGGCAGTCGTGATGCAAACAGAGTTTTCTACAGAGCAACCCAGGCCTTGAAAACCTTATGTAGGTGTATAATTGTCTCTTACTTGGTAACTAGATGTTGTTCAAATTGTGTTCAAATTTACTTGTTGCTCAGTTCAGCTGATTCATTATTAAGAATATAGAGTTGAAGCATTCTAGGAAGATATATTAATTCAAATAGTCCAGTGCAGATACAGGACTTACAGAAAAATAGAAAGGGGTTATTTGATGTTACCCACTGGGTGAAAATGGGTTTGAAGGCATTTACCATAATTTCAAAACTAAATCATATAGTGTTAGCTTTAAGCATACTTCCAGCATCTTGCAGAACATGCCATTTGTGGAAGTGGATGTGGCAGCTTTCTTCATCCTCTTAGTCTCACCGCAACAGTACATTTCTTGGCACAGACCTGTAACTTTTCCTCTGCAGCTCTAAAAATCCCCATAGCAGCATCAAAGAAAATGACACTGCTTTTAGAGAGAGAGAGATTCCCTTAAATTCATATAAGGAGAGCCATTCTAAACACCTTCAAACACCTTTCTGTACTATTGGAAACCCTCCTTCTTTCAGAAAATAGAAAGTTCCCTCTCAGGAAACAATAACCGAGACTATCACTACCTATGGATGTAATATTAGCTGTTAGCCCATTAGCTCAAGGTACAGGCATATCTATTCCATCTCGGAAACCTCACTTCTTGTTAACTGTTAATCTTCATTGCATCTTTGCATCTTTTTCCTATATGGCCTTTCCTCTCTTTTTTTTTTTTTTTTTTTTTTGTCCCTTCTTGCATATCCACACTTTTTTCTTTAGGTACTCAACTGTCTCATAGTCTCATTCTGATATGAAATTTAGCACTTTATTTTTCTTTATTCCTTGTGTCTGATGTAACATCTACATACAGATTCAGGGGGAGAAAAGGACAGTAGAAGACTGAGTAGGAGGGGTGTTGAGCCCATATGGCACAGGAAAAGCCTCCCTGCCATCACTGACTTGGTTAACCTGGAAAGAGGAAAAGGTGAGGGGTTGCAGCCATGCTGGCAATCAGTAAAAGATTGGACTAGGTCTGTATTTTGGTCTGGGAGAATGTCTGATGTGATCCTGTTTCTTTATCCTTAATTAAAGAGAATAGATTGCATCCCTCTACCAATAGCAAAGCCAAGTACATAAGGGTTGTTTGTGCATGTAAAGTTATTCGGGTCTACAGAGGTAATCATGTGACCTATCAAATTCTGTGGTTTGTTTTTTACATACATAGAAAAATGAACTTAATGCTGCAATTAACAATTACCTGTAGGTACATCATGTCAGTCCTTGATTTTTATATGTAAATTACAGCTCTAAAAAACTACTCAAGTCTGTAGGTATCATACAGCAGATATGATCCAAAACCTTTCAGTAGCAATAAAGATCATTTCTTAGGAATAGTTTTATCCTAGGTAAAATCTGGAAAAGTCTACCTAATCAAAGACTGTAACTAATCATTCTACATATCATATTGGTGACAGTGCAGCCTAGCTATTGAAGTGCTATAGTTCAGAACCCTTCCCATAGCATGCCTAGATCTTTCAAGTAGTTAAACCAAGTTTATAGTACAGGAAGTAAAACATAGCTTTTTAATCAAATTGGCTAACATATATACTGTTAATAAAAAAAAATTACAATATCAAAACATCTGAACATAAATGTATTCTGCTTTTAACATGTCTGCTGCTTCTTCCTATGCTCTTCACTGTAGTAAAATGCTGGAAATAAAACGTATCTCACATTCCCTGCTTATTTTTTGTCCCTGAGACTTTCTAATAAGCTGTCTCACCTGAATAACAGATCTTTAAGTTACCTTTAAGCCGTCTACTCTACAACTTCCAACTTGCTTTTGAGTTCCAGAATTGAAGATGCTGTCACTCACTTCTATTCCTTGCATTCAAACTCAGTGGGAGTTCAAAATGTTTACTTCAGTCTGTACTTTGGAGAATGAGAACCTAGCTATTTCACATCAGATTGAAGTTCTAATCAGTGGATTAGGCCTAATAATCCTACCTCAGGTTAAATCCTCCTGTGTGGTTAGCTCCTTCTGTGAGCCACTTTCTGTGATCTTTTAAGCAGACTGACTGTTGTGCATAATGCAGGATATTTTTTCATAGGTTCGCTTAGCATGTATCCTAACGAATTATAGGATTATCCTCCCTCATGACTCTCTTAAAAGAGAATTATGTATACAGGGCAGTAATTAACTAAATACTGCATTACATAGTACTAATTTTTTTTTCCCCAGATTGACATTTTCAGAAGCCTCGAATTGTCTCTAATTCCAAGAGGGTTGTGCATTATCAATTGCACAAAAACATTTGGATGTGCTGAGTTCATGCTTAGCTTTTAAATACGTACATTCAAATTTTTATGTACATGGAGAGTAAGGTGTGTACTAGGTAGGCCCCAAGTAGCTACGTGCATTGGCTGTAGTGACATGACCTCTGCAGTAAATTTGGCAAATTAAGCATGCACAGATGAATGCAAAACATTTACAAGGATCTGTGAAAAGCTGCTCCTAAATTTGTGTCTGCATAAATCCTATGTGTGCTTGTGAGAAGACTGTTTGATCAGAACTTTCCTGATCAACAATGGAATGTTTTTTACAGCAGCATGCCCACTCCTAGTAAGGGTAGTGCACTCACAGTTGCACGTATCTAAGTTAAATTCTTGAAGACTGTTGCAAATAAATGTTCTGTGTGTGTGCTATTTTGCACACTTCAATCACATATGCACTATAATTATCCAGTTCTGAGGGCAAATTTAGGAATTTATTCCTACAGGGAACTTCCTGAGTGCGAATTCAGACGTCAAATTCAAATTCAGAAGGAATAGTTGTTCATTTTTCATATTTTGAACTTAATTAGTTAGGCATATTCATGCAACTATTGGCAGAATTGTGCTCTCATCGAGTCAGCCTAAACCTTATTACTTTTAATTAAGATTTCCTGATTATTCCTAAGCATTCAGTCATGGTTATTTGCAGATGAGAAATTCCGATTGTTATAGGCACAACTGCAAAGGTTTAGATAAAAACCACACATGGTCTATACGCAGCTAATGAGCTTAATGAAGATACTTAGAAACCATTAATTAAGCAGAGGCTTTTCACCTTCAGGGTGATGACTGAGATATGATGTTGTATTTAGAAGCAGCACTGACAACTCTTTGATAAGTGCTCTTAGTGAGAGAGACATGTTTTTTGGAAGCTGAACATCACATGAACAGCCTCTGAAATACAGGTCATGCTGGCTCTTGTAAGTGTAACAGGGACTGAACTCTGGCGTTTCATGAGCGTTTTAAATAGAGCAACTGGCAAAGTTGCAACTCCAAATAATCTCTGAGCCAGTGAGATGCATCTGCTCATATGCTCTGCAATCCTCATTCATCATCTGCTGCCCTGTGTTACTATAAAGGCTGTTGTTCTGCAATTATGTTCATCCATGCACAGCGTATCAGTAGTGCTATGTCCTGTGCTGTTCAAGTGTGAGAAGCGTAGTGATACCCCAGATCCCATTTTAATGATGTTCTTAAATTTTAGAAAGGCTAATTCCATCCTGGCTGCTAAACACAGCTTCCATTTAACCTGTTAAATTCACTTCTCACTGCAAAAAGCTTGTCTCACAGAAAGGGAAATTAAGAGCATGAGGAAACATCTCAAGTTCTTTGCAGTATTATAGACATACATCCCATTAATTCCGTAGCTCCTTTGATGAAGCGCACTGTCTCAGGTGAAAATTATTAACACTTTTGTGCACTTGACCTGTCCTTTTAAGAGAAGTGCTCCAGATCCACCTCCTCATTTCAAAAATACTACGGAATAGTTTGTGTTGATCTGATCTAGATGAAACTAGCTATCTAGAAATATAAGGCTATATGTCCCACTAATAATCTCCTGAACTATCCAGTCTGCTACAACATAATACTTCAAACTGTAGGGAAGCTATTCAAAATAAATCTTCGAAAGCTTTAGTATGGAAACCTGGCAAAATATACCCCAAATGATGGCTGATCTCTATTTTATTCACATTGTTAGTATTCCTCTATTTATATTCTCAGGCTTATTAAATGTAAATATAAAAGTAAGCCTTCTGTCCCTCTGTGAATGATTTGTGTGATGAAACAAAACAGAATAATATCTTACAAATACAATTTTGCATAATCTGATAATTATTTGCATAATCTGGTTATTATGGGCTCTGAATTTTTTTAACATGGCTGTAATTTACAAACATCTGAAACTCCCAATACTTTTTGTGCCTATGAAATCATTTCAGTTATGGAGAAATGTTTCTTAGTGTTTCACTAAGCTCAAATTTGAGGCCATGCTTGCAAGTGGTATTAGGAAGTTTGTGCTTTCATTTGTTGCTGCGTGGAAGATTTCCCACTGGTGCTGTGAGACCAGGCCAGTAAAGAATAAGAAGAATCATTCTAATAAGGTCGTGCTGTTGTAGACCTCTCGCACAGAAGAGTTTCTCTAGTTATTTGAATAGCTTCATTAGCTACAATGCAAGTGTTGTGGGTGAGAGCATTGTGTAAATAATGGATATGAAGAAAGCCACTATAATATAATCCATTACAGTATTGCATATTCTATTGTAGTCCATTAAAGAGAAATAAGGCTAGATTTTGATTTCACTAATTAGAGGGAAGGTTCGATCTTTTTCTCCTCCACTCCAGTGCATGAAGAATGAAGTATATATATTTAGAATGCTACATCGGAGTCTCTTTTAAATACTGAATTTTAACATGTATTCTGCAAGGGCCTTTTAATAATGTCTAGGAAGCTGATAAGACAAAGGTCTAGGTGATCTGCTGGTAAGACTATGGTTGTTTTTTGTTGTTGTTTTTTTTTTCTTTTGGTCATCACGTAAGTCTGGTGAAACTTAAGAAACTTAAGCATATCACTGAAAATGAAATACCAGCAATTGGAAGATGATGAGGGGACTGGAGCAGCTCCCCTATGAAGACAGGCTGAGGGGGCTGGGCTTGTTCAGCCTGGAGAAAAGAAGGCTGCGGGGTGACCTCACTGCAGCCTTTCAGTACCTAAACGGAGCGTACAGAGAGGAGGGGAATCAACTCTTTGAAAGGATAGATAACTGCAGGACAAGGGGAAATGGGTTTAAGTTGGGGGAGGGAAGATTTAGGTTGGACGTCAGGAGGAAATTCTTTAGAGAGAGAGTGGTGAGGTGCTGGAACAGCTGCCCAGAGAGGCTGTGGATGCCCCGTCCCTGGAGGTGTTCAAGGCCAGGTTGGATGGGGCCCTGGGCAGCCTGGTCTAGCATTAAATGTGGAGGTTGGTGGCCCTGCATGTGGCAGGGGGGTTGGAGATTCATGATCCTTGGGGTCCATTCCAACCCTGTGATTCTGTGAATTGTATGATGTTAATTCACTTTCAGAAATCAGAATGACATCAGAGTTTCTTAATCAAACATACTAACACAGAATTTGAATGCCTGTCTATAACAGTATGGAGAAAGATAAAATGTCTAATGAATGACAAGTGACTGGGGTTTTGCTCTTTTCAGGGGGACCCAATGATGTAACAGGGGGTGATGGGCACAAGTTGGGACATAGAAAGTTCTTCACAGCTTCTTTGCTGTGTGGGTGACAGAGCACTGGAACAGGCTGCGTAGAGAGGTTGTAAAGTCTTCTCTGGAGATATTCAAGGCTCACCAGGCTTCTGTGCAGCCTACTACAGGTTTAGCAGGGGGTTGGACTTGATGATCTCCAGAGGTCCCTTCCAACCCCTTCAATTCCATGATTCTTTGAAATAGATTATTATAAACACAACTGACAGATTCACCTGAAGATGTCTTATATTTCATGTTTAAAAAAAATCCTATGTTTAGTGACTCTGATCTTTGCCAAAGCATAAACTATTTTGAGTGAAATTTTCCAAGCTATGTTTGTGGCTCCGGCCAAATTTAAAGGGAACAGATGTCTCTCAGAAACACATTGTGCCACAGCCTGTTTTTGTGGTAGTCTCACCTTGGTAAACTTGATTGCATTGCTTAAAAGTAAGCTTTCTGATATTTTTATTCTGAGTGGTATTTTCAGCACTAAAAAGAAACATGGCTACTGAGACGAGTACTGCAGTAAGTTCACTAAAATTTCAGCCCTCTGTGTTCTACAGATACATCTGTGCACCTGCGGAACTCAGCTACAGGATTAGGAGAACAGGGAGAAAATGCTTTAAATTTTTATTTCAGTGGCACTTCTGGAGAGCAGACTGTGCCAAAAATGCAAAATTTCACTAATTAATCCAAATCACAGCTGTTCAAGATTGAAATACTTTAAAAGCAAAAAACAATCTCTAAATCATGTCATGGTTTAATGGACTCAGTCATAGCCACGTAACTGCGGATGTGAGGAAACAAATGCACTGGGATTGAAGGGTATAAATAAAACAGGGGGGTTAGGGGGGATGTGTGATGGGCACCTCAGCTAACAGGCTAATTTCCTCTGCCTTTCTGTGCAAGGTTATATCTGTAGCCTTTGCTTTTGAATCCCTGTAATTGAAGCAAATAGCTTGTTATCCTAAGTGTTTTCTAAACCCTTTAAAGGCTGACCACTGCATTTTCGTTGCGTGTGTATCTGTGCTGGCACAACACGCACGTGCGTACACACATGGTTAATAAAGACAGAAATTTTGAATGTTCTTAGTTTCTTAACCAAAAGCAGATGTTCGTGGTCGTTCTCTTCTCCCCTTCCCTTTAAAATTCATGAGTGAATACAGTGCTCAAGAAACCAGCAATAATATCCATTGCTTCAGGTTGGTGCAGCACGGAAGGCCGCTCCTTGCACTGCTCAGCGCTGCGGGCCTCGTGACGGCTGCTGCTCGGCAAGCTTGCCTGATCCTTCCCTCCAGCTGCAGAAGCAGACGAAGGCACCCTGGTCCTGCTGCCCGAGTGCGGTGGCAATGCATGACCTCTGTTCCCTTCCACCTCCTGGCAGCTTGAGGCTGGATGCCACATGAGGCTGATGCATGGTCAGCGCTTCCCTGCTGAGCCCTATCCCTGCAGCTCCTTCGGGTATCCCAGGCAGCTGAGCTTTTCCTTGCAGGGCCCCGGCTGGACACCATCCCATCACCTGCCAGTCACGCTTGGTGCCAGCCCTCCTGCTGCCTGTGACGGCATGCGTGGAAATAGGAAAGGCAGCGCGGTGCCTGCATTCGTGTGGTGCCTCTTTCAAGGCTCATTAGTGCAGTGCAGGCCCGTGCTGTTCTGGCTGAGCTGCTCGCAGTCCCATCATAGCCGTGGCTGACAGCTGCTCAGGAGTGTTTACAGCACACTCCAGTGCACCACGTAGCCTGGTCTAATAGGGGAGGTAGGCACTTCACCTGCTGCCAAACAGAACAACTTTGTTTGCATATTCGGACACGCAAGGGCACACACTCTAGCCCAGGGACGTGCTGTGGGATCTGTATTCCTTCAGCGGCTTACCTTTGTTCAAAATTAAAAGCAGAAGTTGTTTTGTAACGGGGATTGTAATGGCTTCGTGTTCATGTTTCTGTTCTTTAGATGCTGTTTGGTGCACAACAGCCAGATGCTACCTGTTACCACCGCATATGGCGCTGGGTTGATAGTTGTAGTAAATCACTAGAAGAGTGGGCTTTAATAACGAAATCCCAAACAACTCGTCTTTGGATTACGTGGCTGTTCTGTTTCATAAACAGAGGAAAAAAACAAAGCCTAGGCAGCCTAAGCCATTGAGATATTAACAAAACTTATTCCATCTATGCTTTTTAGTATTCTGTTTTTCTTCTCTGCCCTTCTTAATGCAAAAATATTTGCTTGAGGCAAATCCATAAAAAGACCATATTAGGAGAATTGCATAATATCCTCTAAAAATAGGAAGGAGGAATCTAGGACTTCAGAAATCCTTTTTACTTGGAGAAATAAATGACTGAGCACGAAAACAAAATTGTAACATGTTACTGTACTGCCATGAAAGGTAAGTCAGGCAGTTCAGTTGACTTGGCTTTGTGTCATATTTTGTACTGTGCTTGCTGGGAGACTAATTGCTTGAAATAAATATTTGAAGATCTCCATGTCTGGTCCTTGTAAGCTGTTTGATCAGTTTGGTATTTCTGATAGGATCTGTTTTTCGTAAAACCTTAAAATATTGCTGCTAGACACTGTTTGTGCCGCATTGTCCCAGCCATATATATTTGTGCAGTGAGGGATGGGGCTTAGGTAGACCTCATCTTTTTTAAAATAATGGATCTGGGAATGGTCAAGCAATGTTCATGCTGTGCAGGTCATTTTTCCGCTTTTCCCCACTTGCTTCTGCTCCTTCTGGGAGACTTATTTCTGATCTCCTCCTCTCTATCAAATTTTCTCATTGTTTTCAAGTTGAAGAGGTTGGAGGGAGGGGGTTTTCTTATACCTGCACTGGACATTATCAACTCTTAAGTCTGTTTCTCAGATTTGTATAGTGTTCAGTATCTGAGCAGCTGAGGGGTACGGGGAGGTTTAAAATGCACCTTATGAAAGCCAGAGCTGTCTGAAGGTGAACTAGACAGCTCTGCCGCTGTGCAGTGTTGCCCATTAAGCCATTTCTGTGGGTTTGAGATCAGATCTGACTTGCGATTTGTGAGTGGTTGAGTTGGTAGAGCAGTGAGTGGCTGATGGCATGGAGCAGTGCTCGGGGTTGCTGGCACCCTGGCTCAGCTATGGGAGAGCTTTGGGGGGAAATCCTGAAAAAGCATGCCTTCATAGAAGAAAAAGGGCAAGAGTTGTCATTTTAAGTTGGGTGCAAAGCCTTGCGTGAGGATTGTAATGCTGGGAGATGTGGGAATCTGAACAGACTGGCTGATAAACTGCTCACTGCGTAACACTGCAGCCTCTAGAACTCTGTTTCCCCAGTGCGTATTTGGGTACAAGGGGATAAGGGGCTTGTTTTATTTAATACATCTCAGCTGAAGAACTTGTGATTTTATTTTTACTGTGCTGGGTATTATCTATGTGGATTTAGAGACTAGTACCTGCAGTATCTTGGTAATACTTGTTTTTAAAATATTTCATTCAGTGTATGAAATAGAATAACAGGACTGTGGTGCTTTTGAGCAGAATGTCCATCGATAATTTTATGCCTTGAGCTTGCATCTTTAGGATTGATTCACAAGAGAAAAAGAGAAAGAATAACAAGCAGAAAAAAGGATCTGACTTCTTTGTTGTAGGCTTGTGCAAAGCTGATTGTTTCAAAAGCTTAAATATCTTTGTACTCTGCCTCTGTGGTATGGGCTTCAGAATTATTCGGTGCTGAATTGGATCCCTGTTTTAGTGGCCTGTGTCTCTGACCTGCACTTTGCTTACTCTTGCAACTCTTCCTTGTTGAAGGTAATTTATACTCCAGTGAGGCACAGTACTACCGTGCTAATAAGAAAATACTATTGACAGTTGTGATAGATGCACCTACCACTTAGTGTGCACAGAAGACTTAAAGTGATTGCATTTTTACAGTCTGTGTATTTCTCTGCTTATTGTTTGTGTCCTGCTGTTAGAAAAACAGCTTAGTTGCATAGTAAATCTCTCCAATCAACACCAGAAAAGAACAGAAAAGAACGTGCACCCTCATTTGTTAGAGCTACTTCAGAAGGGTGGTCATTTGAAGGATGTATTCCAGGAAATTTGTCCCTCTTTTTCAGAAAGCCTTGTTAATATGAGCAAAGCTAACCAGGCATCTCAGGAGAGGATAGAGGCACGCTCATTAAAATTATCTAAAAAGGCAACCCATACAGCAGATATCTGTCATAATGATACTTTTGTTGTCTCTCTCTGCAGTGTCTAAGCAATAAGTTCCATAAGGCATGTAAGGCCCAAAGTGTGTAGCTGACAGCAAGGGACTGGTTTCTGAACTCAGCTGCTCACTCTGTGCCTGTTTGCATTCAGGTCCAGTGCATTCAGTTCCCTTTACATCCTTCTCCTTCCCTCCTCTCCCTCCAAATTAAAGCTTACCTCCATTTGGAGCAGTCCCCAGTCAGACCTTTTGCTTGCTGTGAGTAACATAGATGTGCATGCTATCGTGGATATATAAAAATACTGCTGGATGACAAGCTATAAATAATGTGAGTATGGACTCCTGGTGAGATACTGCTCTAATGTTTAATGCATTTATTAACCATGTAATGCTGTGATTTGTAGAAGCTGGATTCATAATTACAACACAGCATTTCTGGGAATAAATCCATACCTATAGTGTTTGCAAAGGATGGGGGCTGAGGAATGTGGGGTGTGGGAAGCAGAGTTATTAGGTTTGGGAAATCTTGCAATAGTTGTTAGGTGCTGAGCAAGAGAATTCTAGGTTACGATGTGTCAATCAAAGTTGTACACATAAACTCATTTAGGAGATATTGGGGTATGAGGAAGATGGAGGTTCGCAGATTCCATTTTAAGTAAGTATTTAAATGAAAGTGAGATAAGAAATCCCTCTATAAACAATATTACTTTCTTCTTTGATAAATCCACCAGCTCCTCTCCTGGTCTCAATCCAGATTTCTTTCTGAGAAGGAAAGAAGCAAAATTTTGCTTCTAGGCATGACAATTTTTTTTCTATCCTGGACATGCAGTTGGTTTCTCTGCTTACCCTTTACCATGCCCAACGCCTTCATTTGAACACTGAAAGCCAAAGGTTGTGAGGGCCCAAACTAAGCTTGTGTGACAAATGCACACTGTACTGAGGAGCTCATCATGAGGTGCATGAATACGATTATATCTAAACATAATGTGTTGCTTTTGCTACCACAGAGATAAGACTCTCTGTGAAAGCAGATGTTCATTTTTACAGAATATAAAAGCTTAAGTGAGTGCAAAATTTTGGCAGTATGGGGGCAGCTTTGCCAGAGTAGCCCCCATTACTGAATTACAGTTCCCTGCAAAGCCAATGTGAGTGTCAGCTCATCTCACGTAACTCGTTGTACAGTCAGAAGCATGTTACAGCTGAGTATGTCATTTGCAAATGCTATTTTACCTCAGTGAAAGAGATTTCATACTTCTTTCCATATGTTTAACCAGTTATTTTAAGCTGCTTTTCTTTCACTTTTTTTTTTTATTATTATTTTTATCAGCTTGTCTTTTGTTGAATGATATATAATAATAATTGTAAGTAAATTTGAATACTGACTTATTTGCCATTTGCATATGCAATTTTACTCCTGCAGAATTAGGTGCTTCAAACCCATCTCAGGAAACCTCCTTGCCTGGTTCATTGGGCAGGTAGGAGGCCTGAGGTGGGGGTTTGGTGCTCAATCTTTAGTCTTTTATAACAAACTGCTCTCATTTCGCACAGTTGTTGATTGCATAGATGCTCACTGTGTGAATTGTCTGCAGCTGTAGAAGATGGGCACAGGTTTCTGTTGTTTAATTTTTTAGGATAATGGAAGATGTTGTGGAGTATCCCAGTGGTTGAGGGTATCCTTCATAATTCAAGTGCATCTCCCTGCTTGGTTGTATTTCCACCAGGACAATCATCACAACATCCAAGTCCTTATTTTTAACCTCATATCAGGTGTTCAATCACTGTGGCACAAATACAGCAGTTCTGGTGCTTGCAGAGCCCTTTGTAGAAGACTGAGGAAGAAATAATTTTCCCTTTAGGTTAAAATTGCAGGACATATGCTTTCTATAGCACTCTCTTCAACACATAGGACTTTTTCTTTTTCCATTACTTGTGATTTAGTGATGCACTGTTGTATTACAGTAGTGCAGCCTATGCCAGCATTTCCATTATAACCCATTTTTACAGGTTTATAACTCAACAGTAAAAATGTACTCTTCCAATTTGAAACTTGGCATATAATGTCTCATCCCTTCTTCAAAGTGATATTTTTTCTTTCACTCTGCCTTTTCCCCCCAAAAAGAGGCTGCATTTTTTGCTGTACTTTTAAATGGGAGAAATTATTCTCTCTAATAGCAGAGAAGTCTGCCTGATTATTAAAATTACTTTCCAATTCTAAGAAAGTAGGACTTGATAACAGAGGTTGCAAGTGAATAAGTGTTGATGTTAAAATTACTATGAATAAAGAGAAGTACGACTTCCTAAGCTAAAGCTAGGGAATATTGATCATAATGATTGGAAAAAACTTTTTTTGGTGTTGGTTTTGTTTCTGCGTGTCAATTTAACCCTTAAAATAGTTTCCTCGGAAGTAAATATGATTTAGCTGCTGTAAACTATTGTTTTTCAGCCTGAATGAAGTTAGGGAAGACTTTACTACATATAAACAAAATAAAGATGTTTTTATCCTGAGGAACACAGAACTGGAGGAAGAAAAATGTTGACTTGTAGTGTGGTGACAAGCTAGCAAGAGTAGGTTGTGGTTAACGCAGTGTTGCAAATCTAGAGCAGTACGCAGTAACGAACAATCCTTCCCATAGGCAGATGCTTCTATGGACAGGGAAATGTAGCACTGAATGTCTAGGTTCAGTGCTAAATTGGAGGGTTTTTACAGTCCTTGTAGTTTACACAGTTAAGATCTGAACATCTGCTTATAGCTCCTTTTAAGCCCCTCGCTTCAATTTCAGTGTAGTGTGTTTAGGATAAGAGAAAATCAGGATTGAAGTCCAGTTTCTCCTTCTTTATCCATCTTCCTGTGGCCATCCAGTTGAGAGCTGAAATCTCCCCAGCTGCTATTTAAGAATGTTTCCTAGTCGGTGTGGAAACCACCATCATTGCAAACACAGCAGGAAGGCTCTGCTATGTTGTTTCTTCTTGCAGTAAGTTTACTTTGAGGCATTTTTTTTCCATTTGGATAGTTTAATTTATGCTTACCATAACCACATTAATGGTAGTAATTAGAAGACAGGATATGTAAGAGAGATTTTGTGGAGGGTTTTTATTAATTAATTGAGGTATTATTTTCTCATATATTTTAAAGCTGTAGACATGTATACAATATGCATTCTTACTATAACCAAACTGTTTCACTTAAATCCCAGCTGTTTTAGGTTTCCAATTGTCTCTTGTAAATCTATTTTATATACAAAAGTGTCATGAAAATGTGCTTCTTAATGAGTAGTTCAGTTCTTTCATTTGGATTCTAAAATCAGCAATTAGGTCAAAGAATATTTTGTATCCCTAGGCAGCACCAAAGGCTCTCAGATATTAAACAAAATGGTTGCGTGTAGAACTGAATTTCTGGGAGGTGTATAATCTGAATGCTTAGCATTTCCTCACACGACCATTAGGCCAATCCATCTTTGCCAAAACCATTATTGAAAAGCCTCCCAGCCCAGTCAAGTTCTCTTGAGCAATGGAAGTATTAAACACCTTCTAAACAACTGAACACCTTCTGATGGTGTTGCAGAGTGCATGCTATTGTTTTCATTTTCTGCAATGCTGCCACCGCAAATGTTCCCTTCTTGAGCCAGTGTGGAGAGCATCCAGCAGTACCAACTGTATGCTCATCGTAAGACGTGGATGAAGGTATTTCAGATTCATTTTCTGTAGGCTTTGATCATCAAAAATGTTCATGCATTTATTAATATTCCATATGTAACAGTCAGTGAGCATAATGTAAACAAACAGCTCGTTTTGACTTACAGGTATATATGTTAAAAGACCTTAAACGTTCTATCTGTATCCATTCAGAAGAAACTCTGTGGCAGCCAAGCAAGATATTAAAACTAGGTTTAAGTTTCAGAAAGCGTACATGAAGAACTTGCAAGAAGTCTGAAAGATAGAATACTCACGTATTGTGCATTTTCCTAAGGCTTGCAAACATAGTAGGTTTTTTCAAATATTCAGTAATATTATGGTAATTATTAACTGTCATATTTTATTTCTTCTCATGAACATCCAGCATCATTTTTAAGGGGCCACAGAACACAACATGTTCTTTGCAGCTGGCAGCTCTCATCATTGTAATTACTGAGTACCCTTAAAGTTTTATTCTAAATTCAAATCAGAATGGAAAACGTGCAGTTACACTGGGAAAGTTTATTTGCTAATCGTGTGCAAATCACTGTTGAAATCATACGAGTTTGACAACCCTTGTGAATTTATCTAATTGTTTTGTGCTGTGTATAAATGTACAGGGAATAAGTTTTGTGTTTGTTTATAGGCACAGAAGAAGCGGAAATCCAATGAATCTGTAGATGCAGAACTCTGTCTTAATGAGGTAAGAGTGCAGATCCTCTGTGTTTCATAGCACAGGTGTGCCCCATAATATAAAATGCTCTTTGTTCTGATTCTGTGATTATACCTGTATTTTTCTTACTGAGGATGATGAGCAATGAAAAATATTCATGTTACACCTCCATCTGAAGTGGCTTACTTTAATGTACAAATGCATACTTTCCTGTGCCTACTGCTTTACTGTTGCTAGCATAAGATACAAGGCATGTAAATACCACAATTAGAGGAGGAAGACTTAAGAAAGAAAATAATTTATAAGCTGGAAACCTCCATATTCTCTGATCCCAAGGATTAGATGTTATCTATTGGCATCCAGAAGCCAATTTTTATTTATTGAATTATTGAAGTTGTTGTCTTGACTATGCAGAAGTTGCATTCTTTTATTTTTTTTCTGAAACTGGCAGGATAAGCACTGATGGCTCAGAAATATGCCATCCCTAACAACAGGAAGTTTTACATGTGGAACCATTGTTAAAGTAGGGATCTCTTAATACTTTATTCCTTTTTTCTGAGTCGTGCTGTGCTGATGTTATACATTAATGTTGCTTTTATCCTTTAACTTAACTTTAAAACGTTATCATTTGAGTTCAATTTCTGTGCCTTTTGTATCTTCCAATCTGTGACAGTGATAGGTAACAGTGGAGGGTGGGACATGAACAAAGAGAAAATGAATTCCATGGCATGGATTTAAATAGTTTGCAATGACAATGTGTAATGGTGACCAAGGAAAGTATTGTGTCTTGCAGAATGCTATTGGGAAAGACAACACACCAGGAGTCTCCACCAGTCACATATCCTCGGAGAATTCATTTGCTCTTCCTACAAGCTTCTATCCAAGCACACCACTCATTCTGATGACAGTTGCACTCTCACTCTTTTTGTTCCTAAGCTCATCAGTCGTCTTGTAGCTGCATTGCAAAAGGACATGTAAAAAAAAAATCTCTTTCCTGTCCTCTGTTGTTTATCTGGAATTCCAGGTCTGGGGGCTAAGCTGAGGCACTCCTGCTAGAACAGTTTGTCAGCTGGAATTTTTTTTTTCTCTCTAAAAAAGCTTCTTGTGATATTTAGAGGCTTTGTGAAATACTTGGTGCAGTGCTACATTCCAAACCCAAGAGGCTTTTGGGCATGCAGTGTTTTAAAGAGACGGTGTATAAATTTGCCTGTGAAGCGATCTGGTTGGATTATTTTAATAATTATATTAATTCTGGCCTTTACCTGAGAAAGGAGGATGGTAGTTTTTTTAAGATCCTGTTTATCTCATTGGATGGTTTTGGTTTTCAAATTGCTCAAACTCCAGATTATCAAGGATGCCAGGCTTTTGTCTAATGGTGAATGTTCTCCCAGAGAGTGGACTTTCTGAAACTTCATTTGATACATTGCTACTGATGTTAAACTCTTTCAGTGTATTAGCATTTTCCTCTTTAAATGTTTATGTACTGTAAGTGATTCTGCGTTCCCTGCTGAGAAGCCATTCTAATTCGCATACAGGTATAATGTATGTCTTTCAGTTAAATTCTCATAGTGTGGCATAGAACTTTCTAACAAAACATTTATCTTTTAATTATAATCATCTAGCCTTAACGAGGGTGAAGATTCTTTAAATTAACAAAAAGCAGCCATTGTGAAAGTTCCATAAACGTACATTTCATAAACTTCGATGATGAACAGTAGGAAAAAAAATTTGCTGCAGGTTTTCAGTTGTACAGTCACTGATCTTCTACGCTTCCATTGTGACAATATAGCCCAATTATTATACTGTTCATTCAATAAAAAAGATAGGCATTTTATTTGCTCTACTAAAACAACACTATCTGTTTATATATAGCTGATAATGTCAGCTCAGAAAGTTACAGGAACGTCACACCTTACTTCTCTTACTGCTCTCACAACATTGTAGAGGGAAAAAAAAAAACAAAAAGGCAGTAGGATATCATTTAAACCGTGGTTTATTACTGAGACTGTAAAACCAGCACAGAAAGATGGTTGATCCAGTTACAAGGCAGCATCATGCACACTCACCCATGTGACAGGCGTTTCTCACCCTCGTAGTCCTTACTGCAGCCCCTGGGATTGTTGACATGATGAGCTGTTTGCAAGACCTGTTCCGTAAATGTTTAAATGATTCGGATGGCGATATTGCCAGCATACGTGATTTGATCACTTTGGCTTTCATTCAGTGACACTGACAGCATGTGCTGGCTCATGGTGACTTTCTGCGGTACCTGGAAGGGATTCTTTAAAGCTTTAAGTGTCATCAAACAGGCACTGTTTCTCCTGAGGGCTGTCCTTATACCTTCCTGTGACGGCTTGGTGACTGTTACAAGCAGTTGTGTCTAAATGATCAACAGTAATCGGTTTTTGTTTTTCCTGGAGTAGGAGATAATTTTACCAAGCAAAGAGTTCAGCATGCTGAATGTACAGATTTACATTGAGACTTACACAATACCGCCCAAGCCCGCTTTGAAATGCCCGGATCTGTTATTTGCTATACAACTGTAAGGTACAAATTACTGTTTTATGAACAACAATGAAATTTGGGAGTCTGCAGAATAGGCCTTTTACTAAGAGAGCATTAAGCTATTGACCAGTTCATCTTTTGAGCCTTTTCTTAGCTAATGGCAAACACTTTCAGAAATTATAGAATTCACTTATGTACTCTTGATTATGGTCACATGATATAGGTTTCAAAGCACTGCGTATGTGATAGAATTCTAGGATACTCTGTGCCACTGAACATAAGAAATTAGACACTATTACTCTTTAATTTTGTGCTGATAAGAAACTGCAAATTACTTTCAAAGGTGTCAGAACTGCTTTTGGAGAAGAAATATATAGCATATCATTACCAGCAAAGCCCATGTGGTTCCTATTGCTCTCCTTGTAGAAACTAATCAAATTATTGAAAACTAGTGACAACAGAAAAAAAGATAACGAGATTCATGATTTAAAAAATAAATCAAATTATTTTATGTCAAAAGGAGCTGATAGTATAACCTATTGAAATGGAAATGAACATAGCGTTACAATCCAGAAGTCTGACATTACCCAATTAAAAATATTTTCAAAACAAATTCATAAACATTACAATTATTAAATCCATCTTTGATCCACAAAGCTTTCTTTAAAATATCATTTGTATTCAGCACATTAAACACTTTAAGCAGTATCAGGAATTTTAATAACCTCCCAGTATAGCGTGTAGCTTTTTGAAGCTTTTATACATTTGGTTGGATTACAGTATCAGTATTTAATATAAATTATTAGAGCTGTGACACTGTGTGATCCAGAATACAAGCTATTGATCACTTATGCTATAAACAACAATCTAATTAGCTTCTGATTACAAAATAAATGTCTAGTTATCTGATTCAATGAGAGTTACCTTTGGAAATACAATTACGGATACAGAAGAGGAGGAAATGGTGTTTTATAAAGCTAGCCATGTTACCACAGACAACACAGAGCACTCAAGCTTTCTTTCCTAAATTAAAAGCATACTGAATTCTTAATTAAAAAAAATAAATTGCTTATTAAACAGGCAAGAGGGAAAAAAACCCTAAGAGTCTGACACTTAATGAGGTTTTTACAGACAACATCATGAAAATATTGGAGGATTTTTAGAAATTGGATGTGGTGTGGATGATGTCAATTTAGCATGGTGACCTTGTCAATGCAGTCATTTACTACAGTACTGAAGTATGCAGATGATTGTTTTATTTTTCCCCTTCTAGTCACTAAAATGCCATGTATTGAGTGCTCAGCCAACAAGCTAAGACTGCCATTTATATAGTCCTTTAACAAATTAATTTTACCAATGTAGCGATAATATAGGAACTGTCCAAATACAGGATGTACATACAGATGACCTACTGTTTAAATTGTAAATTTAACCAATTCAGTTGTGTTTAAATTAAATCATGGACTACCATAAACATTTACAAGTCATCTTTTTCATTTAATGTCATAGAACAGATGTTGTCATTAGTGTTATTAGGAGTGTGTATACACTGCCACGTTAAATAGCTTGACTAGTGTGTTTTATGTTTCTCCATAAAATTAGTTCTCAGAAAGATTAAATCCAGTCTGAACTGAAATATGTGGCTGATGTTTTAGCAGTATTTGAATAGGAATTAATTCCATGAAGAAAGAGGCAAGGATGATGAGCATTTTAGGGAAAAAAAAAAAACAACCAAGGCTTTCCCCTGCCCCACAGGGGACCAGTGGAGATGGAGACATCCAGCACTGTACAGCCATCGTGCACGCAGTCTTGTGCTGTGTTTTGGTCAGGAAAGAGGAGCACAGCCCTCATTGCACCGACCGCTCGCTCATTGCTTGGCTGTCTCCAAGGGAATGGGGAGAGAGGTGCTGAGGACTGTGCAGCAAGCCTCCATCCATCCCATTGCACGGCTTCATTCCCACTGTGTCATTAGGAAGAATTAGGAGGAACGGGAATTCTTAGTCATTTCAGAGCATTTTGCAGTCTCTGTCTGGAGACTTATTTCCAGCCTATTTTGTTTTAATGAGGTTATATCCTTGTAAGACTCAACCTTTAGAAAATGAGGCTGTTCATAATTTGAGGAGAACTACAGTTTGAGTCAGTACACTGAAAACATGAGCATAGACATTATTTGCTTGCAATTAGGCTGGAGATGAACAAAACAGGAGGAATCACCTTAAAAATCTCAGTCTGATCTTAATTTGTGATTCTTAGCTTAATCTCAGTGATATTTCCACAGAGAAGACATGGTGAGAAACCAGTGAAGGAGAAGAGCAAAACTCAGAACAGCTCCCTGAGGGGACATAAATCATGTGTATGTCAAGTGACAGGAGCATCTCATACTTAGCACTGGGATTCTTTGAAATAAAAGAGCTGGATTCTGTTAGGACCAGCACTCCATCAGAGTAAGCAGTAAAAGTTGGGAATATCTGCACAGCAATTAGAACTTTCTTTAATAAATTCCAGTTGTTATTTTTCTTCACCAAGGTGGATCTACCTCGTTAAAAAATATGCAATCACTGGCAGGACTTCTGCATTAAAACTTCTGAATAAATGCATCTGAGCTGAAGAGGCCCCCCAAGGTTGTTTTATACCCATGAGGTTATTCAGATTCTACCTGATGTCCATTACTTCAAACAGAAGTGTGTTTGATTCTGATGAACTTGGCAGAGAAATTAATCCAGTGACTTGTTAAATATTTCCCATCTTTAAATATTTGCTTTTTCTTACCAGCTCCGTTCTTTCTATGACATTTCAATTATTGGCTATTTCAGCTTCCCCTTTTAACTTCGGAAGGTCATTTTCTCCATACTCTACAGTAATCCACGTTTGCCTTATAAACTTATCTGTGTTTGTTTTTGTTTTGCTTTGTTTTTCAATTACAGCCTCCTCTTCTGAGAAAAGAAGCTGTGATCAGGAATATGTCTCTGCTGAACCATCAACGCTTTTTCAGGCAGAGCAAATTGCAAATTCCTATTTTATCTGTTTAGCACTAGTTTGGCTAGTACAAGCTAAAACATGATGTTTCTATTCCCCAGATGGAATTTAAAATTTAGTTTGATACTGAGTAAGGATTTAAAAGTGTTAAACTTTCACAGTCTTTCAGAAATATTTAAATATTTTTAATGTATTTTCCGCTTGGAATTTCTGTCAAATAGAAACAGTGTCACTAAATAATAATTATTTTTTTTCAAAGGTAAGAAGTTACACTGTAAAATATAGATGTGTCCATTTGAAGGTAAAATCAGAGAGGGTGATAAATTCCCATTTTTATCTCCGTATTGTTGCCACTTTCATATGCTCTCATTCCATGCTTTCTTCATCTGAGAATGTTTACCCACGGGTGATTATACTTAACAGATACATTACATGTGGGCCAGTCAGTAATCAGAAGGTAAATCCTACAGCTCTGACTCAGATGCTCAGCCTCTTGGAATTCATAAAAGCTGGAGCAAGAAATTCAAGATGTAGCCCAAAGACTAAAATTCAAAAGAGAGCAGAGTCAACCAATTACTCTGTAGTATTGCTCATTAATATATATTGTGGTACTATAATTCCGTGCCATCTAAACTAATCACTGAAGTTCTCTGAGCACATTTGACCAGGGCAGCTGCAGTTTTGGCTCTTTCACCTTTGCCAGGTGCCAATGGCTGAACTTTGCCATGTATACACTTAGAAGTAATTGCTGCCTAAATTGCAGCAGCCAAACCCAATACCACTTCAGAAAGGGTTCCTCTGACCTCATTTTCCCCTGCTTTTAGCAATTCTAGCATGCTTCAATTCTTTTACACAACATTTTAATCTCTCAGAAGGAGAATTTCCTGTAAGTTGTATATGTAAGGGCAAATATCTTCAAATTCCTCTTGTTGCAATGCCACAACAATTGACCTCTTTGCATACAGCCTTCCGTCCTGCCCAGCACCTTCAGTCCTTATGAAACTGAGCAGCACTTTGGGGGATTCATCTTCCAGTAAACGAAGTCAGGCTTGTTTTCAGGCCTCTTCAAGCCACTCATTCTAAGAATTGATGGTATGGTGTAGTGGAAACACTAAATCACGGTTTCAAGCAGTGATTGAGCACCTGGTAGAAGGCAGGGCCAACCTAGCTGAGCTCAGGTGTATGCAGTTCATCTGAGTGATCGGAAGGGGTAGAGCCAGGATCCACCCCTTCCCAGACCCCATTTAAGGGTTGATATTGGAGGCAAAAGTATCTTGCCTACTGGAGGTTTTCTGAAGGTAAGCTGTTTTTCTTTGTTTCTACAGCTACTGCACTTGAGCATGTCCTTGCTTGCTGCAGCTTGGGACTCTGCTACCCTGCTGTGTTTGCTGTTTTTTTCCATCACCTTGTAGTGTTACATATGGGTATACCATAAGTAATGTTAGGTGGCGTTATGCTGTTCCCAGTGTCAGCTGGTTCATCCCCAGCAGTTCTCCATTATTGGTACTACTGATGCAAATTCCTTATGGGCCCTTCTGCTGGACATTGCTTTGATAGTAGGAGAGGATATTTGAACTCCTGTGGTAAAGTGCAAAAATGTTACCCCTTTTATTGTTTCATTCTTGTATGACATACATCCAGTGTCTCTCTTTTCCTTCTAAATTCATTCATTCAGCCTGCTTGGATGCACCAGTGAGCTGAAAACAGTTGGCTGGTGCCACCCAGCTCTCAGTGACTTAGTCCATCTCAGGTCAGCAGTTATCTCCATCCGTTTCTGTCTGACCATTTTGTGGCCAGTGGCATATAAGCAGTACCAGATAGACACTACCATGCTGCAGAATTCTCTGGCTGGAGATACAGAAGTAGGAATGGTGGCACTAATTCCTGACCGCACAGAAGCCAGAAAAAAGCTGGAACTGTGGCCTAATTTTCAAAATAATATGACAATATCAATGTTCTCTAGTGGTTTGGATTGTTACAAACACATTAACCCTTAATTTAACTTGGAAAGACTGTAGTAACTCCTAGAGGTGGAACAAAGTCCTTTGGATTGCATCTGGCAGTTGGGAGCACAATAACCCAGACTTAGCTGAGAAAAAATAAAGACAGAGAAACAACTGAAGGAAAAAATATGGTCTTGAATTTTACATTGCCTCCTCTCTGGGAAGGTCACAGCAGAATTGAGGCATAAAACCAACCTCTTATCACTTCCCAGTACCATCTACTGTTTCTCTTTAAGAAAAAATAAATCCTGAAGGCAGGCAGTGGAAGAAATCACTTCAGAGCACTGCAACATATGGGAAACATAACTGGTGGCAATTATTAATCTCCATCCTCTCCCCTCCCCCAGAGTTATTGCTACTGAGTTTGATTAACAGGATTTGTATGATGTTTTGTGTGGCATCACTTAGTGCAGAAATGATTAGCTGTGATTAATACTGTTCATGCCGGGAAGGTGTATGTTTCTTTCACTTGAGGCTATGTCAAAGTTTGCATTTTTTGTTGTGTAAAGTGCACATCATTGACGAGCTGCAGTGAAGAGGAAGTAGCAAGGGAAGGTTCAGGTAAAGTAATTTTAGCTACAACACAATGATAAGGGGATTAATTGTGAGTAGGCAGAAAGAATGCAGATAAGGGAAACTGGTGGTGTCTAGACCCAAAACGACTGGCATTCACTGTGAACTGAGGATATCCAATATGAGTATTTTCCTACTACTTTCATTTTTTTTTTTTTCCCCCTTCTTTTTCTGTCTAGAACATGCTTCCATTTTTCTGGAGGAAATTCTTACACAAATGGTTACCTTCTTGTGTAAATTCTATGTTGTCTTATGGATTTCTGTACATCTCACTGCAGGTTATTATGATGTGTCAGGTCTTCAGTCATAACGGCTGGTAATTTGTTGTAAAAAAAACCTTAAACCACTGTTCACTTGTTCCTGTTGACTTAGACTTGCTCTAAGACCATTGCTTTTTGGACCGTTCACACTTCTTCAGATGTTTGGCATTTTCTGTTAGCATAATCCTCCCACATTATTATTGTACATATCCGGAAAACAATCAAACAATCCCTCTCAATAAACGTTATTCTCTTTTTTATTAAAAAGCATGTTTTTGTGACAGATATTTCCTGGTTGTTTGTTCTGTTTTGAATTATACAAAAGAAAGTCAAAAAAAAGAAAATACGCTTACTAAGGGTTGATCTCATTGTTCCCTGTTGTTTTACAGTCCACTATGATCTAAGAAAACAAGAAATAAAGCTTTTCCCTTTAAATATCTGTGCATTTGCTTGCTCCCTAGTCTTTTTGTGCTAGTGAATGTTGGCTACAAAATCACAATAAGCAGGGAATGTCGGTTGGAAATGATAGGGAAATGGGCACAGGAGAGGCCAGCTGGTCCTGTTCACATATGCTTATGCTTGGACATGCACACACTGCTCCAGACCCCTGCCCTCAGTCCCATGGGCCAGAAGTGGAGTGGAGTGTTGCAAGGCTGTTAAAGATAAAAGAGGCAAGGAGGGGGAAGGGATGGTGGGCAAACAGGCTTTCATGGTGCTCTTACTGGTGTCTAGAAGCTGAGAATAGTGTCTGAGCATTTACTCATGTGCAGACAATCGGAAGGAGGTCTCCATTTGAGATGCTCCGACTGAGCAGCAGCCTCCCTGGGGATCAGTGAGCCCAAGCGGCATTCAGTGTCACCAGGCAGTTGCAGTTGCCTGTGCACAACCAGATGGGTTCCTTTGTGTGCATGGTCTGTGGGTTTGACTTAGGTTTTGCTGCTTGATTTATTTTTATTGTGATTACTACTGGTCATGCACAGCCTCCCTTTGTGACCTTCCCTGTGAGTTTGGCAATACTGGCAACAGGATCCTCTTATACTGCTCAAAAGCCAAATGGTTAACTCAGTGCCATGGGACTGAGTGGAAGGTGCACAGACTGAAATTGCTCTTTACATTGTGAATAAAGAAAGATTGATCATAGCATTGATTGATTGATAGATTGATCTTGCTCGGCAGAGAAGGACCTGGGGGTCCTGATGGACGAGAGACTGAATATGAGCCAGCAGTGCGCTCTGGCAGCTCAAAAGGCAAATGGGATCCTGGGCTCCATCAGGAGAGGGGTGGCCAGCAGGGACAGGAAGGTGATTGTCCCTCTCTACACGGCTCTTGTGAGGCCCCATCTGGAGTACTGTGTCCAGGTGTGGAGCCCTCAGTACAAGAAAGACATAGAGATTTTGGAAAGGGTCCAGAGGAGGGCGACTAAGATGATCAAGGGGCTGGAGCACCTCCCCTATGAGGACAGGCTGAGGGAGTTGGGCTTGTTCAGCCTGGAGAAGAGAAGGCTGCGGGGTGACCTCATTGCAGCCTATCAATACCTGAAGGGAACCTACACCCAGGAGGGGAGTCAACTCTTCAAAAGGGCTGACAACAGCAGGACTAGGGGAAATGGTTTTAAGTTGAAGGAGGGAAGATTTAGGTTAGATGTTAGGGGGAAGTTCTTTACTAGGAGAGTGGTTAGGCCCTGGAACGGGCTGCCCAGGGAGGTTGTGGATGCCCCGTCCTTGGACGTGTTTAAGGCCAGGTTGGACGGGGTCCTGGGCAACCTGATCTGAATATGTATGTTGGTGGCCCTGCTAGGCAGGGGGGTTGGAACTACATGATCCTTGGGGTCCCTTCCAACCCGGGTGATTCTGTGATTCTGTGATAGCATCAGGTTGTTATCATGACAGTAGGAACCAGGAAATTGGCCCTCCCTGCCCAAGATGTGAGGTGTCCAATGAGCAACATGGTTGACTTTTGGTAGGAATGTTTGTAAGGTAACAGTGCCAAGAGGTGCTGAGGTAAGTAGTGTTACTTTCTTTTAACAATGCTTATTGAATCATTTCACTCAACTGGTCTGAGTTACACAGTTACACATTACCCCTATAAGAATATGAATAAAGAAAGCTGATATCTTCTAGGGGAAACTGGCCCATGTGCTGTTTTCTAGAGATGCAGTTTTGGTCTGTCATTAAACCAGTGAAGGGTCTCAGCTGTCTAGGACATGGATTTTAAGAGGTGATCTCAGCCACTTGTCCACGAGCCATTGCTGCTCTCCAAACACTTCTGCTGCTCTGCAAAGCGCTCTGCCCAAGCAATCAGCCAGCCCTGACACTTGTGCAGATTCTCTTGGCACCAAAACCCATCTATGTTAGTATCTTTTTCATGTTGGATTCTGTTTCACATTCAGAAACAGGAGAATCATTTCCTGAAACAATTTTTTTGTAACAAAAAAAATAATACTCTGTTATTCTTGTAATATGCATATCTTTTTTTCTGAGTTGGAATATAAATTACAACCCTTAATTCTCCACTGCCATTTTTTAAAAACTATATTAATTACAGAAAACTGTAAGTAGAGCTGGGAAACAGTACTCCAATGTAATTCTGCAGAAGGTTTTAGTTTAGTTTGTTTTATTTTGCTTACTCAGTTAGTCAGACAGTGGTGAGAATATGTTGTTCTGAGGTGGGAACATAATTCAGTCTTTATTAAAAGAAAATCTGCAATATGCATTAAAAAAAGAAAAAAAAAGAAGAAGAAAAGCAAACCACAACACTCTCCCCTAAAAAACAACAAACCCACAAAACAACATTGTGTAGCTTTACAAAATAAAGACCAGTAGTCAATTGCTTTGGAAGGACCTGGTATTCAAACTTCTGAATGGCTACAGTATATTCTTTCAAAATAAAAAGAACAATAACCCAACAACACTGTCAGTGAGGTTAGCTACACAGATGGCATTTTTCTCTGGGCTTGCAAGTATGCCACATCCCTTTTCCTTTCAAAGGAGGCATTAATAGAAATCATCTTAGAGGGAGGCATGTGGGTATGTCACACATGCACGCAAACATAAAAACCAAAATGAAAGAACAAATCTACAGTATCAAATAACTGCTGGCTTCAATCTGAACCAGCAAGGCTCAAAGCCTCATTAACACAGCATTAATCTGGCTGACCAGAAATGTTTGTCAGAGGACAGAATCCAGTGGCTATAAATGCAGCTCAGCCTGTGTTTGCTTCCAAAACAATACTTGTCAATAGTGCAGTGCTGGGCTCTGTGCTGATCAATGGCTGGCTGTATGTAGCTCCCTACCCGAGGGCTTTATTATTAATACAAATGTAGGTAGGCTAAATATTGAGTGACATTATTAGAACAAGATTGTCCTTCCTGAGGTGACTTTGATTTATGTTAACTGAACTTGGAGCCCGCTAATGCTTAGCCAGACAGCTGCTTGTATCTGTAAGAAACTTCATTGCTTGCTCTGCCCATCAAGGGAATTGTACCTTCACTAACCAAAGCAAGATTATTAAAAATTACTTTCAAAATGCTGGCAACTTGAGTTAGCATTTAGAAACTGTCTACCTTCCTGAGCAAAAGACTCAGTTATCTCGCTTCAACTTCTGCAGGGGAACAGGAGTAGATAATTTCAGAGAGGCTCCAGAACCTTCATCCTCTTAAACTTAGTAGAGAGTGCTGAAGAGTAAGACCTGGCATCACAGTGACTCCATTTCACCTAAAGAATGAAGGTATTAGAATTAGAGCTACTGCTGCTCAAAAGGAGGCCCGGCTCAGGTGCCTTTACACTAATGCACACAGCATGGTTAATAGAAAGTAGGAGCTGGAGGTCACTGTGCAGTCAGAAAGCTATGAGCCCAGGAAGGCTGGGAATACGTTAGTACTTCCTTACTCTAATAAAGAAGTTATTTTAAAGGTGCAGGAGCTGACCATCCCCAAGTAACAAAAGACGAGCCGACAGGCAAGGAGGCCGGACTGGCTGAACTGAGACTTTAGGCTGGAACTCAAGAACAAAAAGAAAGTTTATGGTCTCTGGAAGAGTGGGCAAGCTACTTAGGATGATTAAAAGGTATGTAGAGAAGCTGTGCAGGGAGAAAATTTGAAAAGCTGAAGGCCAGCTAGAAATCAACCTGGCCACTAAAGTAAAGGACAACAATAAATATTTCTATAAATATACCAACAGAAAGAGGAGGGCTAGGGAGAATCTTCATCCCTTGTTGGACACTGACAGCAACATGGTGACCAAGGATCAGGATAACACTGAGATATTAATGCTGCCTTTGCCTCAGTCTTGAATAGTAAGATTTGTTACTCCCTGGGAACAGAGCCCAGAGAGTTGTGGTCAATGGACTTAAATCTAATTGGCAGCCAGCCACAAGCAGCGTTCCCCCTCAGCCACAGTACTGGGGCCTCTTCTATTTAAGATCTTTATTAACGATCTTGATGAGGGGATTGAGTGCACCCTCAGTAAGGACTGGGGAAGTCATCCTGCCCCTGTACTCAGCTTTGGTAAGGCCCCACCTCGAATACTGTGTTCAGTTCTGTTCCATACAGAAAGAACATTGAGGTGCTGGAGCAGGTCCAAAGAAGGCAACAAAGCTTGTGAAGGACTTGGAGAATATGCCCTGCAAGGAGAGACTGAAGGAACTGGGGCTGTTTAGTCTGGGGAAAAGATCGCTGAGGGGAGACCTTATTACTTTCTTCCATTATCTGAAAGGTGCTTACAGCAAGAGCAGGGTTGGTCTCTTCTTACTGGTCACCACTTGTTACAGCCCCAGTGGGCACCAGAAGCAGATGTTAGGCTGAGGAAGATGCTTCAGAACACAGTTGGCCATAGGAACAGTTGTCCTTTTAGGTTTGTTGGTGCTCAAGTGTCAGATGTGATCAGAGAGCTGGCTGGCGAGTTGAACTCTTAATAGCCTCTTGAATAAGACTTGAATCAGATCTTGTAAAAGAAAGCCAAGAAAGCCTATTGACGAAGAAAAATGAAAAGAAAAAAAAGAGAAGTTGCTGCATATAATGGCCCTTGGTTGCTAATACATGAAGCATTGCTGAGATCTCCTTCTGAAGCAAGCACATATATGCATGTTCAGATAACATATCCTTTACCAATTCTGATAATAACTGAGACAGTCTTGTACTTACTTGAAATATAGCAGTAAGATTGTTAAAAATGCCACTTGGTATAGATTATTTTTCTGCTGAGGAACACAGAATTTGTGTAGTCAGAGGGGTTCTCTGGTGGATTACAGACCATTGACACTTGAAAATAACTTTCAACACCCAGTGGCATTAATTTCACTTGATTTCATGTCTTAAGGTCAAAAGCATTAATCAGCACTTCTATCATTAGCTCAGTTTCCTTTTCTAGTAAGCGATTATGATCACTTACTATTAATGAGTCGTGAAGTTTTAATAAACTTTTGCTAGTGTGAAATTGCTAAACAGTAATTATGACAGCCTGTATGGATGGTTTGTTCCACAATGTACATTTTGCTTAATGTTAGTTAAAAACATGTACAAAAACAACAGAAAATAATTAACTAGATACTGCAGAATGGCATTTTCACCACATTGATAGTCAATAAGACCACAGAGCAGATCATTCTTTGTGTCACTGCTGGAATTATTGTATTTCTGGAACTTGTGATTTTTGTACTGCTTTACATGAAATGGCACTACCAAGGTTGCTTACTAACATGATGAAAGAAAATATCACATCATTTAAGAGCTCTGGTTTTAACTTGTGTTATATACGTCCACCATTCTGGCATTGAAACAATAAGATTAAAAAGCAAAAGGCAGACCCTTTCAGCTAGCACAGCAGAGAAATAATACGGCAAAACCCATTGCCAAAAAATAATCTCTGAATACTGGCTTGTCTTTCCCATAGCTTGCTTTTGTTCACCAGCACATCTGAACAACCGGTGCCAGATGCTCATTTGGAGCTTGGCTGAAGATTTTATTGGTTAGTTGACTTTAAGCACTTGTCAAGCAGGAGCTGGACTAACAGTGGCTGACTGACTGGAAGGCAGCTCTGAATGCTGAATATATCAGGAGGGTGTACTAAAGAAAAACAAATGAGGTTGCAGTGATAACAGTTTTTCAGCTAACAGCCCCTGTTCCCAGTTTCCTGGTTTACTGTCATAAGGCAGATTTGTTGAGAAAGGTACATATGACAAGACCAATACAATTGTACTCCCTTTTGTACCCGTGCCAAGTTTCCTGGACCACCCAAATGAAGGAATAAAGTCAACAGAGCCACACTGTCTTCACTGCGAGCTACTTCAGTGAATTTCCTCCCACTTCACAGTAGCCCTTAGAAAAATCCTTCCCAGGGTTGCTACACTGGTATCAAGACGTACTAATACTAATACTGTCCCTTTTCAAACAGATCTGGTTGAAGTGGTGCTGAAATACTGGAGATGGGTCTGATAACTGCCATAAGCATTATTTCAAGACTCTGTGAAAAGCATGATTAATAAGCAATCTCGTCCCAAAGCTGCTATGCACTGTCTTGGACACTGCTTGTAAGTCCCTAACAAGGAACAGAAATTGACAAATAAATAGAAAGTTTTCCATCCAATAGACAAAGCTTTTGCAAGGCTGGATAAATAGGTATTAAATATAGACCAATTCAGAATAGATGCATCACCTTTTTGGTGGAGAAGATAAACATAGGAACAAGTTAAAAAGAAATAGCTTTGTACTGTGTTCTACACCACTGAACCCAGTTTCTAAAGGTGTTTCCCCCCCCCCCCCCACAGAAAAGCTGTTTGGAGAGGAAAACTCAGGAACATCCTACAGCTTGCAGAGTGCCAAAGGAGACCCTCTTGGTTTCTGATGGGTAAATCCATTTATCTAACATAACATTTGGAGTCGCCAGTTTGAGACATCAGCACAGTTTTTGTCCTGAAGATTCTTTGTATTCTCAAATGCAAGAACAAGACATTATTCATGAAGTAACACCCTTGTTACTTCAGCCATGGAGCAGTCACATGCGCGTGTGAATGTGTGGGAAGATTAGCATTGTGTGGCTGCTTGACTTCTTCACTGAAGACAAATAATACCAGCATGGTACCAACTAGTTCTGTCATACCACCCTAGAACTGATGATTCACAGCTGTATTTCAATTCAAATCTGGAGTTCATCTATCAGGAAGTGAACAATACTATAGCCTTTCCTTTCTATTATAAAAATAGCAAGCTCCCTAGTTCAGTAGAAAAGAATGTCTTGTGCAGCATAAAGTTGACTGGATGTAAAAATAAACTAACCAGCTTCTGTCTTCAACAGGGGCTATGGCGCTGTGAATAACAGTTCAGCCCAAAGCACCCTGTTGCACAACACTGCTGGGACAAGGTCATAACTTTATGGGTAGCTGAGTGACCATCCATCTGTACAGACATTAAGTATCACGTCCTTGGAGAGTTATAAAGCAATACTGTTCCATATAGGAAGAGCTGTATCACTCTCTGGCAGTGATGGGGATCCCAGCCCGTGTGACTTGTACTAATCTCAGGAAGATTATTAAAACATTAATTCACATCTCTTGTCTTCATCTTCCTGGCTTGATTCTCACAATGTTCATTACTAGATAATATGCCATTATATCATCTAAGTTTTATAACTCTCTGAGGATACTTTGGGTCAAAAATGAGCCTGAGATTCCAGGGCACAAGAGAAATATAATTTTCATTTGAAGAAACAACAAAGTATAGGAGAATTACGACCAGCAAAAGACATCATACCCAACTATCTACTGAAAGCAATTTTACTTTAATTGCACCTAAAATTGACAATTCCTTAATATGTAGAAAGGCCAGTAATTGCTTTGTGGGGATTTGCAAGGAGCAACTGAACTGTGCCTTGGATACATGCACTGTGTAGGATTACCTGGGAAGCGCAGCCACGCATAAAACAGCCAGTTAACTTAAAACAGGTGGCAATTCCTACAATCAAATTTGTTTTATTAAGATTAAGCACTCTTAAGCAGAAGGGGTGATTGGCTCATTAGTACCTCTCCCTCAGTCATTAAAGAGGGCAATAACACTTCTTAGTAAGTGTGACTGATGCATCAGTGGGTGGCTAAAGTGGGTGCAGCAACACCTGGAGCCAACCTCACACTGAGGCTTCCAGCACTGTCAAAAGTTGAGTTTCTCTAGAAATTGCCCCCTTAGTTTTGAGGGACTGCTGAAAACACAGGTTTGATTTAGTTCTCAGCATTGGCTAAAATTGGGCTCGAAACATAAAGCCTTAAGGATGAGGGAGGTCTAGACGTACACGCCTTTTAAATCAGTAGCACAAACAGCTCTCTGAGACTATGAACAGATGACAGGATTGCTTTTCACCAGTATGTGAAAGAAGATCATAAATATGATAATCCTTTAATAGGAAGTAGTCACCAGCCATATGGTCACATCTAGCTAGGGGTTAGATCACTTGACCAGGCAAACGATGCTAAGGAGAAGTCAGAGCTCATTTAAAAACTCATTCCTCACATTTGACAAGAGTTGCCAGCTCCATTGTTTCCTCTCTGTAAGCCAGTTTTTGCAGGTTTGTGCTCCACTATTGGACATCAGAGTATCTCTAAAATAACTGTACATATGCTGTAAATCCACATTTAAAAATAGTTTTCAAGTTGATAATATTCTTTAAATTTGCTCAGAGAAAAAGCTGCGTACTTTAATCCCCTTCAGTTTTGAAACGCTTTCAGTCCATTAGAGCCACATAAATACAAAGCAGAAAACAGTAACAGGCTACAAATCAATACATTTGCACAGCCAGGCCTACATAAACATGATTTGATTGCTGACTTGAAAAACTGAGAACAGCTCAGAGTTTCCAGAGCAAAATGCCAGCAGTGGAATAACTTCTATCTGTGCCCAGGAAACACTGACCTCTTACTAGGTGGTAGGAAGGCACTCTTCTGTTAAAGAAATGGAACAGTTAAAAATTTGCCCTGGTGTGCAGTGGGCATAGCTCAGTGTTATTGTGGATAGTGAGCTGATGAAGCGTGGAATGAGCCATTCAGCTCAAATATTCACCAGTGATTCCTCCTGAAGGAAGCACTGGACTGAGCAGGAACTTCATAAATAAGACACAATAAAATAATCATCTTCAGCTCAGATAAAATTGGTATCAAGCACATGGACATAAGTATACACATTGCAGTCACTCACAATCAGCATGGCTGTAAGGGAGTATCAGAGAGCCTATAGGAAGTGACAAACCAGAAATAATGACAACCTCCATTCATTTCCTCTTGCATGTATTCCTTATAGGTTTCAGCTTCGCAGATGCTTTTACTATAAACAACAGAGGATGCTTCAGAAAAAAATTATGCTTCAGACACCTGTGCAACACTATAACGTACAGCAATAATAAAGGAGTGGCACAGTCCCAGGCTACAGCAAATGAGAACAAGTCCAAATTCAGCAGTCACAGATGCAGAAACAAAGGAAGAACTACTTACCTTTGGAAGGCCTCCAGTAGATAGAGATCTCCTGAGAGATACCTTTGTCTCCCCCTGCCAACTCTTAAATGAGGTCTGGGAAGGGGTGGATCCTGGCACCATCCCTTCTGGTCAATCAACTGCATTGCATGCACCTGAGCTCCTCTGGGTTGGCCCTGCCTTCCTACCAGGTGTTCAATTACTGCTTCAAGCCATGACTTAGCATTTCTGCTATGACCTGTAAAGAAAAGACAAGCAAAGAAGAGTGTTTTTTTTTTTTTTTGTTCTATTTGAAATTATAAGCAATTAAGTCCATTGGACTTAAGTCCCAAGTAGCAACTTAAAGGTCAAGCCATTTTATATCATGATATTCCCTTATTACTTAGAGTTATCATTTTCTGTTCCTGCCAGAAATTAACAATTTAATGCATCAGCCATTAGTAACTAGCACAAGTATAGGAAGAAAAGGGGCAAAGGCAAAATAGGCATGAGAAGAGTGTTGCCTGCTCTGGTAAGCACAATTCATGCTTGTCTCTCCTGTAGGATAACAAAATTCTGCTGGAATTTTGCTGTCGGTACATAAAACTTATGGGTCACTCTATAACCTTCTGGGACCCCACTATCTGTTTTTCAGTGAGGAAGGATAAAAGAACAAAATAAGACTTCTTCCTTCCTGTTTCCACAATCAGAAGAAGCATTAACAATACTTTCCTGTATACTCTTCCAGCACCCAACCAGTCTCACTTTAAGGTAGTTCTTGAGCTAGCTATTGCTTACTTCCAGCTGGTAGCCCTCAGTGAATTCCTTAATTAAAGGTCTCAAAATTCACAGAAACTATTAGAACTTCAATTGAAATTGGGAAGAACATGTGTACCACTGTTAATCAGAGGTGTAAGTGTGGTGCAAGCTATAGCAAGATTATGACCACCGTCTTTCTGTGTTCTCCTGGGAGCAAGAACTTGGATGCATTTGAGGACTACTGACGACTTCATTCTCAATTTGTTTCATTTCCTTTTGCATAACTACACAGAAGAAATGGACTGCCTGCAGTGAATTGTCTCTCTGAAACATTCCTTGAGTGGCTACATCCTACAGAAGATGCAGCTAAAGCATATTCTAAAACGATAGTCTGGACAAAGAGCATAGCTATTGTTGGTGTATTCTGTAGCCACTTTAGGAAAATTATCTAGTAGAATATAACTCATGTTACTTGACAGCATTTTGCAAAAGAAAAGATAAAAGATTAACTCACTAAAAACCATTACAGGGGACTCTTGTTTGAATCTGAGAGAGGTTTGCAGGCACTCTGGAGTATGACCCATTGAATAACAGTGAATAGGCACTACTCCTTCCAAGCTTTTTACGCTGCAGACTAGACTACTCCTACTCTGTAAGTACAGTAGATGAAACCTGACTCTGTTCATCTTAATAATTGTTTGAAGATCTCTGTGAACTCACATGTCTTTTGTCAGTACTACATCTGATGCCATTACAGCTTTAACATCCCACTGTGTTTATAGTGCAGTTCAGCTCTGCGTCGAGCAGAAATATGCTGGCGAGATGGAGTCTGTGCTGGGTGCTCTGCAACTTACATGTATGATACTCCAGACCAGTCTTACCTCATGCAAATACTTGTACAAACATTCTCTTAGTGACTCCCAGAGGCTTGAGATACACTAACACTTTGCCTCAGTGTCTATCACCTTTCCTTCACAAAGGAATTGCCTTAGTTCCAATGACCCCACTGTAAGCAAAGGAGGGCACAATCTTTCCTAGTGGAGCTCATCTTGATTTCAGTAAAGCAGAGGTGTGGCAGCGTGCCCACACTACCACATCATTCACTGAAAACAACATATTACATTTCTGGGAAATTCTCAATATAGTGGGAGGCTGTCCTTTTGTTCATAGGTCATGAATTCACTGTCCCACTCCTCTGCAATACAGAGAGTTGATAGAACAATTTCCCTTCTGTTCATTTAGTGAAACCACTCATCAGGAATATTTAATTAAAAATCCATCCTTTGAACTCTTAATTCAGGAAAAGAAAAGAATTCCAAGTAGTTTAGCACTCTCAGGAAATGAGATGAAAGGAGTACAGGCGCATTATGGAAATGCATTGATAGGGGACTTGTGGAACAAATGATGTCATCAACCTGAAGAGAGGAGAAGAATCAGGGAGAAAATTCCAAAGTGAAGATGGTTTTGGCTCAGTTTTGAGCCATCTTAGAATCATAGAAACATGGAATCAGAATCATTATGGTTGGATAAGACCACTAAGGTTATCAGGTCCAACACCAATATTGCCCACTGAACCATGTCCTTCAGTACCACATCTCCACATTTCTTGAACACCCCCAGGTGCCCCTTCCTGGGTAGCCCTCTTCAGCCTTTGCCTTCTCCCAGGCATTTTAAGGCTGCAGCTTCCATACATGGGAATGCAGCTGCGAGTTATGCACATCATTTGTCAGAAAGCTCACTAATTCTTCCCCACAAGACATGGATATAATAATCATTTTCAAATAGAATCTGGAAGTGATGTTATTCAAGATAGTCAAATCAGGCCTAAAAGCCTGGGCTTAATGATATGACAACTGACAGAAAATTCTTCCTGCCCTCACTAATGGAAGTAAATAGACAAATGATCACAAAACTATATAATTTGTATGAGATTAAATGCTTTCTTAAACTTTGCAACTAAGAAATAGAAAAATAACGTAAACAGAAGCAGAAACAGAAGGTTGCTAATGGGCTTATCTCTACGGCTTCTGTTGGGAAGATTAAATTTAGCAATATTCTCCCTGTGAGATTGCTTCCTCCCTCTGGCAGTAATTTTCATAGTACCTATCCCCAGGTGTGACTTTTTTTTTCTGATTAAAAAAGTGCTTGCTGACATTGGCCAATCTGATGATCAATAGCTGCAGCCTCAGTGGCTCTCAGTTTTTACTCTCTGGTCATATGTGGAAGCTTAGACTGTCATACAGCCTTTCATTCTGAGCCAAGCCAGCCCCAAATCACAACCAATTTACCAAATACAGAACAAACAGATCCAAAAAGATGCGATTTTCATCTATCGAAATATCTACCATCAGAGATGATGAAAGTGGGATCCTACCCAGCATAAGCTTCTGCACAAACATGCAGACTGAAGTCAGTTTGGTTAACTGGAGCCTAACAAGGTTCAACAATGTTTTGCTAAGATCACCTTTAAAATTACTGGTTACACACCTTACAAGATGGAAACTGAGCCATTATTTCCATCAACTCTTTAAAAAAAAAAGGAAAAAGAAAACCAACATTAAAGGTAGCTGGTACAGTAATCTGTCCCCTTTCTATTTGACTCCATTGTTTATGAATTATCAGAGACTGTCTAGAACCTCTCTGTCCATTTTGTGCAGTGTGGCACATGTGTCCATATGTCTTATGTTTCCTAGCTCCTAGGCGGCGTGAGATGAGCAGTTGAATTCCATAGCACATCTGTACTCCAGAGGTGGTCCATGCAATGGATTGCCTTAGGAACTTGTCATGCACTCTGTTTTGTAGGAAGGCACGGATGCTCATCACATGTGGCTAACAGGATGACACCAGGCTGCATGCACTGTGAGCCAGGTCTGTGCCTCACTGGTCCCTGCTCGCCCTGCACCTCCCTCCTCATCCCCTGCACCTGATGTGCCCCTTTGGGACCCCATATGGTTGATTGTGGAGTTGAACCGTAACACAGATTCTTGAAAGGCACAGCTTGAAAATAGCTGTTAATAATAAACAGCTGTATCAACACAGCTGAGGGGTGATGAACTGTGGGGCAGTGGGTGGGAGCTGCCTTGGGGGAACACATCTCAGCCATCTCAGCTTTGCTGCTGAACCCCTCATCTTTCCAGCTGCTCCTTCCAGCTGCAGCAGGGGGTTAGCAAATAGCCTTGATGGGGTGCTAAGATATTAATATCCACAGTGATATTATGAACCTCGTTCAGGGGGCATTTCAGCCTTTTATAGCTGCTGCCACTGTGAATCCAAATAGCACACTGCTTTCTGCTACTTTTTCTCATACTACTTCTGAGGACATTGGGGAATTCAATGCCAGATCAGGCTGTGATCTTTTCGGTCCAGTGCCTGCCTTGTTGTAAACACTGGCCAGCAAGACACTTCTAAGGAAAGCTGCTCACAGCTGCTGTTACACGTAAATCCCTCACCTGGGAACTATCTTACCAGCCCCAGCAGTCAGGAGGTGGATGAAGACTATCACTATCACCCTGCTCTTTACAGTAGGGCTCATATCTAGTTTACTATTCTAGGAGCATGGATTCTAACTGATACACAAAATATCAATTGTCAACAGTCAGTGACATCAAGGCCAGGCAAAGTGTACTATTTCAGCTAATTTCAGATTTTGAAGCTGAGGCACAGTCTTAAGTGTTTGCATTCCCATCAGGATGCTTTCAGAGCTGTGGCTGCGGGCGTATCAGCACCAATATCTAACACCAAGGCTCAGAAAGCTGGCAATCCAAATGGACTGGAGAAAGAAGAAATATGCTTATCATTATTTTAAAGATAGATAGAGATCTAAGACAGAGAGAAATGAGGGACCTTCCTCAGGTCATACAAAGAGTCAATAGCAGGAATTGAGCAAAGATTGCCCGAACCATGCCCAGTGTGCTAATATCTTGACCTTTATTTCAAGGCATTTACGCTTCCATAGGAAAGAGTTATATAGCTGGCAGAGGGAAAGGGGTGTGCAGACAATTAATTGCACTTTTACCTGCCCTTTCTTTCTTCGTCCCCAGTTACCTCCTGGCCCCATGGCTTGAATCATGAATTCTGGAAGAATTTCCTCCATTTAGCGAATCTGTACATAGAAGATAAATAGAAGCTGGAGGAAAAATGCCGAGATGATAGAGTAGGTGGAGGAGCTTTTCTGTGCAGCCAATGTACTTCAGTATGCTCCTCATCTCAGCTCTGTGCAGCTACTCCAAAGAGAGAAAAAGCCTGAACACTTGTTTTTTTCCCTCCAGGTAACAAGTGCAGACGGTAGGTGTTGAAGAGTGTTCCAGCTCTTCAAAAAACTAGAGGTAAAGACAGAGATGCATTAAAAGGAGAAGAAAAACTGTTTCATTTCTTGCCCCAAGAACTCACAGATACTTCCTGGTAGGTGCAGAAGAGCTGAGGAGGCATTTGCATCAGTACCTGTAATAGCTGAGAGGGGCAGCAGAGGGCTTTTTAAAATGCTTACGGGATTTGGGAGCATAAGTCCTACTGACAGGCATTATGTTCCTTAGCTATGCCTGAAATGCCACATTGCAGTTAACACCTGGAACAGCAGATTTTGTGCATTACCCTTCATAACTGCAGGTGATGTTGGATTACATTTAACTTTCTATTACACAAAGAGACTTTTTCAACTTGTGCTGGCAACAAAGTTCTGCTCTCACAGCTCTGCTGTGCACTTCAGTGTCATGGCCATGGTGTGGCTGTGCCTCGAACTGTGCCCTCACCAACCTCCCACTACGTTCCTACACAGTCTCCTCAAAAGGCACCAAAATGCATAAAACCATACTCAGCCCATACAGGGCCAGAGGTGCTGAATTGTGCTGGATACTGCTCCTTGGTTTGAGAATGAGAATAAATTTCAGCATTGCTTTGGTCCTGCACAATCATCACTTGCATGGATGGAAGCCAGAAGATATACAAATTCCCAAGTGTTGCTGACTTGTCTAGCTTGCTAAAATCTTGTGTCTGACCCAAAGACACACATATACATTCACACTATATTGTCAGCTTTTCATACAAGTCGACTGTAACAGAAGAGTGGCTGCTTAGTAAATGGGGAGCTGTGGCTCCCTCCTGCCAGCAGGCCCTGTACGCTTGGGGAAGCTCTGAACAGCCACAGTTCAAATGCTGACCCAACTAATCCTGCTAATCCCATACCCTGATGTGCTCCATTAGCCTGTGAAAGGCAGACATGGATTTTCACAACAGTTGCCAACCTACACGGCAGATAGGTGACCCGTACATTTCTCCAGACCAGCCAAAAGGGCAACACGAGGATGTGGCCAAAGGAGCTCACAAGAAGCATGCCAATCCGTGAAATGAGCTCCTCAGAGGCCTCTGGAGGCTGTTGTATTTGAAGCTGTATGCCAGAAGCCACTGATGCTCTCTGAGGCCATAACTGATTTATATAGAAGAAACTTTTTATTTCATTACATTGTAAAGAGCAGAGTGATCCTGCATTGCCAGTCACTCTGAATCTGCCGAGGCACAGGAGTCATCTATCTCAGGCCTTCACTTTAGTGCTATGAGTTCCAGAAATGGATTTTACATGGACGTACGCAGCCAGCATGCACCAAATACAGCAGCTATAGCAATGGAGTGAGAAAACCGTTTTCATTTCTCTTTAGGACCTCAATTGGCACTGCTAAGCGCAAGTATATAGTGCCTAAGCCCATAAATGCCGTGAGGTTTGAATTAAAGATGGAAACATCCGTGCGAGAACAGAGAGTGGAGGAATCATTTAATCCTAAGGAAACTTCTAGGTAGCAAAAAGAAGTGGAAAGATGCTGTATGTGGATGTGTGTGTGTGTATGGCTGAGAAGCAGCATACTCTTCGTAGTGATAAACTTTAAAATATGATTTACTCTGTGCAGGCAGCAGCCTCAGACATCAAAGCTTCAGACTCAGTGCAGTGTCAAAAAACCATGAAGCTTTAAGACTCGACCAAACATCAACACCAAGCTGAGGCCAAAGCTTTTACTCTTGAGACCGCTGACTGAACGGATTAGATTTATTATTAAAAAAAAAAAAGGGAAAAAAAACACCCTCTCTAAAACTGCCGGTAGAAAAATAAATGACTAAATGTATGTTTGCTCAAGTACATCTTTATCCTGCTGTGCTCCACACATCAGTAAACTCCTTGCATTTTAAATGGAGGCTAAAACCAGTTGTATATGCACTAGTCAATGAACTAATGATAACGAGGGTATCCAAGTGCAGAAGACAAAGGTTTGCTTTTAATCAGGGACGTGAAAAGAAAACCACAATGTACTGACATATCTAGGTGTTTTCTCTCATGCTGCAGAGTGGATTGCTGTGGAGCCATACACCAGCTACAACTATTTCCTGCGTGCACAAAGTTATACAGAACCACTGATGATCCACTTGTGTTTAGATGTTGGAGCAAGACTAACTATAGCCAATAGGCACAGAGGGAAAGGGTTTCGTGGTAGATACTGCTCAATGAGACGACAGACTGCTGTGTCTTCTCTGTCCATACAATGGGGCCAGACCTAAACATACCATGGTGCCATAAAGTGAGGCCTCTTGTGGTGAGCTCTGAATGCACTTGGAAAAACCCCTCCTACAAGGAGCATGCAGCTCAAAACAGACAATATATAGAAAGGGGAAACACCTAAAAGTTATCATCTCTCTTCTATAAATGAATAACAAACTGTATCACAGAAGTGATGTATGGCCTTCCCATCAATTTCAGAGGGGATTTTCAGTGCCTTTTGGAAACCATGCCAGTTGCCCAACCAAGCCTTTTGTACAGTCTATGAAAGAGATGGGAAATGGCTACAAAGCCCTCTATGTCACTATGGATGTTCCTTTCCTTTAAGCCTCATAGCTTCACCCCAGACTTTGCAATTGAGTGAACACTGGGAGAAGACGTGACTGGAGAACCTCCATTCAATGCTGTGAACCTGTGACATCCTCTGCTCATGTTGCTCATGCAGAAAAGGGAGGGAAGTTGGTTTTATTTGGATTGCATACACACATATGAGCAGGTGAATGAATTGCTACTTTGCTTTCAGCAGAGTACACAGACTTACACAGAGTTGGCAGCAGCTGGTGGGCTGCAGCTGAAGTGATGGCAGGCATTAATGCTGCTTGCATAGCTTATCTACAGGTCTGCTTTGAGAGGTTTCATTCCCTGAATTGGAACTGGGCTCCTAGTATTCTGCACAGAAAAACACTGCCTCCTTTCCATTAGGATTTTGCAGACCAATTTGGTACTAAGGGACACTGGTTACTGTTTTCCAGTTTCTTAGTTTCTTACCCTTTCCAGGTACACGCTGGACAACAGCCCCTCTCTATGAACCTTCATGGGAAATCTGCACATTTCAGAGCCTCTCATCTCCAATCTGCCCAATGTAAATTGGCAAAAATTTTAAAAAAATTTAAAATTCCACCACTGACAAAATAGCACTGGTTTGCTTCAGTAAAAAAGAGAACTAAATCTTTTCCTGTAGGCATCTAAGTCCTGCTGCTGACACTGAACAAGATGGAAGGAAAAACAAGGAGGAAGATAAACGACTGAATGAATAGCTCAGATAGGAGCCTGGCAGCCTGTAAAACTCCATCTCTTCTGCCACTTATTAACACTAAGACCATTTAAGAGGTGCTGTATTGTTATTTCTGTAGCAGGGCAGCAAACCAAGCTTAGTGACATGGAACATGTTGTCAATAGTCCTACAGATCTGCTGGAGAACTTTAATTGGGTAAGAACATATGTCAGTAGGAGGTGGGGGCTGACATCTTTTTATTAGCTAAAGATGTTACCAGGCATGGTAGCTTTTGAGAAGGAGAAAACTTTTATTCTTTTGTTTCTTTTATCACAGAAATCTACTAAACCACAAACTGTTCAGCTTTGCAATGAAAGAGCGCCTTTTGTGCCATTTATATTACCTACTGTGCTCTTATTATTAACAGTTTTATGTGTAAGAACAGCTCATGGAGAAAAAAAAAAAAAAAAAAAAACAACCAAAAAACTCATGCTTTTAAGAGCTTGAAAACACTCCCTGCAAAGCTTTCTTCCTTTGCTCCCACCCCAGAATCTCAATCAACAAATGGATTTGTATTCAGGCTCCCCCCTCTGCCCCACAAGTCACTTCGGTGAAATATTAATTCCTCCTTGGATTCCAGAAAAGCCATTGAAAAACAGCTTGAGATACTTCCCTCCCCCTGGGAAAGGCCATCTGAGGCCCGTTGGGTGTCTGAGAGCAGGAAGGTTATAGGTTACGGAGGCAGGAAACCTCCTGACCTTCATGAAGGAGTGATGAATCTGAGCAGCAGTCAAGAAAAGCCTGTCGGAATACACAGATGGGCTTCACTGCACCTCCTGTCTGTGTGCAAGGCAGAGAAACACAGGAATCCTAGGTTTCCCTCAGTAGGAAAAGGAACTTGTTTGATCAAGTGAGCTGTTTTGAGTTCAGAGATCCTGTGCAGCTGAGGAATGAAAAATTATTACAAGCTCAAGACAAGAGTAAGTGCATTTGGGCCTCCAGCCTGCTTTCCTTCTCTACTCTATGGTAAGCATCTCTTCTCTGCCTTTCTTCTGTCTTTTAACCCTAATTTAAATTATTTTTGTCAGTGAAATTGGCTAGCTTATCTGAGTATCATGATATGGAACAAATGTGGGAGCTCTGCCCTCTCCCCACAAAAAGATGGGGAGAAGTGCCAGGATTGTCAGCTAATGATCTCTACCTGTATAAGGTACAAACAATAACTGTAAAGTTTCCCACTGCCATCCCACAAAGTACACACTAGTGCTGCTGTTTGGGTTCAGTAGAGCAGTGCAGCTCAGCACTGGTTTGGTTGGCAGAGCAATTCTGATGCATGCCACATGGCAGCTTCCAGAGGCAGCTAAGCCTGCACCTCCGGTCCGTGTGCGTACCAGATATACATCAGCTCTTAGTGGGAATGTGATGGTGTGTACTAATGACTGGTCCTCTGTTGAGTGTTTGGAATCACAGAATCATTAAGGTTGGAAGAGATGACTAAGATAATCCAGTCCAACTGTTATCCCACTCTCACCATGCCCACTGACCACATCCCTCAGTGTCACATCTCCTGTGTGATCCCCCACCTCCTTGGCACCCTGTGCCAATGCCTCACCACTCTTTTTGAGAAGAAATGTTTCCTAATATCCAACCTGAACCTCCCCTGGTGCAACTTAAGGTCATTAACAACGTGCCTGGGAGTGAAGCCCAGTCTGAGAAGTCAGAGTACACCCAAAGTAACTCCCATCCACCACTACAGGCAGAGAAGTCAGGTGCACTCACCTGAAGTGCGGGGAACAGCAGGCACTGTGGCCCCCTCAGGGACATCGTGGAGTCTCCCAGTCCACTGGGAATTAATTAATCTTAAAGCAAGATGAGCTAAGATGACTGCAGTGAAAACATGCAGTGGGCAAAGTAGTGATGTTTGGGGATCTTTCTTTTGATACTGTCCAACACTCATGGAGAGCTTCAAAATAAATCAGTCTTAATTTCCCAGATGTACGGCTATTTCCCCTGAGTACATCGTCTCAGAGACTCAGATAATACCAGCTCCCCTGTATCTCTGGGTAACGTTTTGCCCTTTTTAGAAAGGACTTCAGACATGCAGCTCTGAAGTTAAAATTGCATGCAACTGATCAATGTTCACGGTTAAATATAATCAAATAAGACATTTCTCCTCTGATTAATTTCAAGTGCATTGTCAAAGGTGGTACAGATAATATCAAATTCACATTGCAAGGCAAAAGGGGCAGGGCAATGTCTCTGTACTTTTCAGCTGCTAAGTTTGATGAGGGAGCGAGGGCTGTACCACTCTAGGCAGGGAGGAGCACAGCCCACACAGATACAAAAAACGGGTGGTATTCTTCATGGTTCACCGATAGGGGACAGCCTTTCGCATGTTTGTCAGATGAACATATTCTCGGATGGCATTTCCCAGAGGGAATAAAGTGTCTAAAGTTGTTTTTCAAGCTCCTGTGCACTGTCTGAACAGATAGTTATGAAATTGCATCGCTAATGCTTGCTGTGGAGAGGCTTTATATTATATGCTACAGTGAAAACATTCAAGACACAGCTACACGTACTCACTGCCTCTGAAGGTATAGAACAGCTTGCTCTGTTCTAAGCAGGATGCCACGCTGTTAAATAACGGGACAGCAACCAGAGAATATTTTGTGTGATGGAGGAGCTGAATTTCATTGCAAAAGCACATGCCAGCTCACCTTAGCCAAGCTGGCTGTGGTGCTCTCTTCTTACAGCACATTGGTGATGTATCTGCTGCACTTCTCCTATAAATGTTCAAATCACCATCTCAGTCACTCTCACGGCCCTTTCTCACTTTCTCCTTTCCTGTCCCAAATGCCACCTCCCAGCTTTTTTGCCAAGGATTGTAATTCTGTACACAGAGACATAGAGAAATTTTATTCTTGCCAAAGCTAAAACACTTCCCCCTTCTGTTCTCCCCTTTTTCATCCCACTGGCATTTATGAAGGGAGAAAAATATTTGCAGTGGATTGTGTACTTGGGTGCACGGGTTTAACTGTCCCAAACTCAGAAGCTCATAGGGCCACAAATGCATACTATTTGTTAGATTAAGCTGCTCAGAGGACAAACCTCTCCTTCCTTCTCCCTTCCCTACTTGCCCAGCCACGTAGATATATCCAAAGTTACTCTCTGTCATTCCTGAGCAACGTGGCTCTTTCATTACAATCATCAGTGTCAATGTCTACGGTCACAGAGAATTTACTCACTTACAGGCCCCAGGTGTATTTTAAGGGGCAAAGTTTATTGCTGCAGTTTTGTGTGTATCTTCATGATACCTCCATGTCAGTGACAGGTGTTTGACTGATTTGGCTGTCTCTAAGTACAATAACTAAATATGAGCATCATGAGCTATTTATTCAGACTTAATCTCCCCTTCTCGATCCTCAAGACATTATCTGTAGAGAGTTGCTAATGCAGAAAATGTTGCTGCTACCAACCAGATAGCAGCCTGAGCTATCCCATGTAAAATGTGATGGATATACTTTCTAACAATGGAGTGGGAGGTGGGCAGAAGGCAGAGTTGCTGAACAGGTTTAAAACTCCATGCATCAGAGATGTCAGCTAACTGTGTATCAGATTTACTAACAAGCCTTTCTGGGGCAAGGATTTCTAATTTATCACTGTCTTACACTGGAAGGTGCTTAAAATATACATGGTCTGGGCTATTTTGAGTAAGACCTGCAAATTAATCTCCATCTTGTTGCATTCCCTGGACCTTTACACTGAAAACACCTGAGACGACTGTAGTTTACAAAAGGCTGCCTGCTTCAGATCTGCAGATGGCAAACAGTGTGCCGCCTATTGCAAGGGAAAAAGGCATGTCAGCTAATCTCCTGCCACTGTAGTTCAAACTCACCTTCATTTAATAATGAAAAAAAAAAAGTATTTTGAATAACATATATCCACACCCAAACACCTAAAACACCTAAAGTTTTCTTTGACTTCTTCCACTGAGAGTATGAGGGGAGAATCAGGCTTTAATGCCGTGCCAGCACCAGATCTCCTGTTCCTCCTCACTGCATTTCATCAGCAGGGCTCAGTGTTTGATCTGTTGTTGAGTGATACAAGGCGGAAACACTGTGGTCACCCTCGTGTTATTTAACGCTGGTTTTCCTCAGTTTAGCAATTAGCACGGTCACTGAGCTGTTTTACAGGAGGTGTTACTATGCTGAGTTGTTCTACAGCTGCACAGGATCAAAGAGTCACAAAGAGAGCCCAGTGCATATATCTGCCACACGTTCCTTTAACTCAGCTTTGGTTGATGTTAACAGTTCTAAACGTGGTCATTAACTCTCTTTCTCTCTAAGATTTTTTACTTCTTGCAACATGTCGGAGAGCTTTGTTCCAGACTAGCAAGCCATGACAGTGAGCCAGGGAAGATGAGACTGATGGGATATAGCCAGGGCTATGGCACTGTTCTGCAGAAATATTCCACCCAGGAAAGGATGCCTTACTGTTTCAGTTATCATCGTCATCAGTGTACTTAAGATCACTTAAGGCTCAGCAGCTATGGAGTCATATTTAGATTTTGAAAACAACTAACACATCTTTAAGAATGATAGTTCTATGGATGTATCTCAGGGAATGGATCCAGGAAGACAACACATCAAAGCTGAATCTGAGTCAGTTGAGAAAAGCAATACAATCTCTCCTCCTCCCCTCAAAGATATTATGTTCATACTCTTTCCCATATTTTCTCAAGTCCAAACCCTTCTCCTGTAGTAAAGGTTTTGCATCAATAGCTCTATCTCATATGGCTCTAAACTTTCAAAGCCAGAAATGATAAATATAAGAACCCAATAGCTCTGGTGAAAGAGCTTTCCAGGCTGTTATTAATAGGTGCTGCTGCTTGTCTCATGTAGCAGTTTCATCACATTCTCCTGTAACTAAGGCTCCAAAACATAGTACTTGGTATGGCAAAAGGCAGGTGGGAATTAGAATGAAACTGTGAAGGCAAGGAAAGGGGAAGGTAAACTGTCTATAACTACATAAAGGACAAGGAAAGTGGGAGAGGGATAGTTTGACAATACCAGCATATGGAGAACATAAAGAAAACATTAAATTTGGATAAGATAATGTATAACAGATAGTATGTGAGTCAGGAACTACAGTTTAAGTTATTTTATTCTGTCACAATAACAAAATAGAATATTTAACCTATCTAAATTGAACTGTTAAAACTGTACAGAATTCTAAGCCTTCCTCAATTAGTCCTATAAGGCAGTATTAATTTCAAGAGCATCTTCAATGGTATGGCTTTTCCACTCTATTAAACTCTATTAAGCTCGTTCAATCCATAAAATCGTAAACATGAAAACCTAATTAACATTAATTTTATCTCTCTTCTTCATGTGTCTCCACCAAAATCTATAGTTACTAGCTTGTTACTCTTGTGTTCTGCCACTTGTTCTCTCATTTAAAAGGTCTCTCTAACTATTTGAATACTGTAATTTGCCCCAAACATCTTGATAAAACTGGAGAGCTCAAAGTCCTCGTTGGGGACTTTAGGAGTGCATTTGCACCCTGCAGTCTCATGTAGCTCATGATACCTCCTTTCTTTGAGGAACTATACCTCATTTCTTCAGGTGTTAACAATAATGCAAACAAGAAAGAGCTGCAGGATTTCAGAGGATAGCATAAAATTCTCCCAGAAAGGAGGGAGAGTGTGGAGTAGAAGTTTTAGTCCTAATCCTATTCTTTTCATTTTGATGAAACATCTTGGTTTTTTGTTTCAAGAAAGTGATCCTTTCTACCATTCTTAGTTATTGTTGTGTAACACTGTTTCTCCTACAGATCTTGTCAACAATGAGACCCATCCTTTCCTAGGGGATAACTTGTCATAGAATACAGATCCTATGATTTTTCCTCACTGTAAGGACAGATGTCTGCTCTGACTGGAAGATCTGAAAATGAATGATTTTGTCCCTGCAGAGATATATATACTCCCCAGACAAATTTGAGCATCATCAACAGACATCTTCCTTAGAAGATTGACACAGAACTTGAAAAATGATGTACAGGTCCCCTGGCGAGAACATCCCTGCAAAGCAGTGACATAGAACAGAAAACAAATGATCTATACACTTTGCCTTTTCCATCATTTTATCCTGTGCTCTAACAGAATAGAAATCTTCTGTCCCAAATGTAGAAGCCCATGAATGAAGAACCCTCATTTCTGTGGAGGCAACATCCTCCTCCTTCTCAGAGGCTAGAGAGGGTCACAAGCTCTGAGGTGGATCCTAAGGGTCTGCATGTTGCATCGCTCATCTACTGGGAGCACTCTTGTGGCTGGCTCTGTCTCTCCTAGTTCCTACTTCCTACTGGGAAGATTTCAGATGGAGCACCCTCAAGAACCAAATTATCTGCAGCTCTCTTATCTCAATAGCCGATGAGAGAGAAATCAGGCACTCAAGACATATGAAACGGGGAAGAGAGCATGCCAGGAGAGGTATTCGGTGTGAATCAACCCCACAAGATCTTACAAAATGATTTGCCTTTTGAGAGGCTGCACATACCATGATACAACTGTGGCTTAGAGGCTAAATTAGATCAGCTAGTTCAAAAAAGTGAGGGAGTAACACTATTATGGTTCATGTGACACATTCTGAATTTCATAACCTGAGATTTTGTGAGCAGAAACCATAGATACTGTGTTGGGCAAAGCTACATTTTTGGAGAAGAGATATAGGGAGGTGATGTAGCAACCCAACAACAACAACGTATACATTTAAAATAGCCTCATCCAAATGTTGGAGAAAACCAAACCTTGGAAGTAACAACTTCTGCCTTGCATTTTTTTTCTTACCATTTCCACTCACAGTGCCATATTTCAGTTCAGATTGTAAACACCTTTGAACAGAAACTGCATTTGTTTCTAACACTCACTGGGTGCCTGGCATTAATGATCACCACAGCCATTAACAACTGAGAGGATCCCATGTTCTGGCTGTACTTATAAAAGACCCTCAAATATCTCAACATAAGGAAACTCATAGTTGGGATTTTCAAAATATTAATTAGTATGCATCCTGCTGCTAACCCCCCAGCTCCTCATCTCTGTTCCATTCACACTTTGTAAGGTGTGCTTAATTTTTCTAATCAGTGGCTTTTCTTTAGTAGTGTAGGAAGGCAGCGGCAATGCACGAAGGAGCTATTCCACATGGAAGAATCACTGTAGTTGTACCAATTATTTGTGCACCACAGAGCTTTCTTTTTATAATTGACTTCATACGTTCATGTCTTCAATGCTAAGCGCACAGCTTCATCATCACACTAATCTTTGTTCTGTTCAGAAAGCAATAATTTCCTGATCTGGGCCTGGGAGGTTTATTTATGCAGGCAAACCAAGTAGTATACCTAATGACATTTAAATAATTGGTAGTCCATGCAGGAGGAGCATTAGAGTCATTGGAGCCCTGCATGGTGTCTTAGACATGGACCTCTCCCTGTCTCACTTGCATATGGCTGGAATTACAGGTCTCCCTGACTTAGCCATTTGCTCTAGTTACACCCCCTCCATAACTGGAAATGGCCCCAGTACCCCCCTTTAATTCTGTTCTGTTGAATAAAGCCTAACCTGGGAAGGAAAGCTGGCTGAGCCTACTCTTTTCCTGACTATGGATATGGAGTATACAGCACCAACTTCTCTCTTTTGGCTTGCATTCATCCATAAAGAAAATTAGAGTTGGCAGAAGGCTACTACAAGATTTAAAGTAAGTCACTGATAAAACAAACCTGTTTGTAACAGAAACGCAAGATTTAAAGTACATCACTTACAGATAAAATAAGCCTGTTTGTAATGGAGATAAAAGCTATTTATATTGCAGTGGTGCTAGGTAAACATTTTTTTTTCAGTCAATAATAAAGTCACAAAAAAATGCATTTTCTGTTGTCCAGAAATTATTTGTGAATTCAGGTCAAATTTCCTAATGGTTACATCTGAGAAAAAAATACTGAGCTAGGACTCTCAGAAGAGATGGTGGATGTTTTTGCTACCTTCCATCCAACAGTTTAATGCAGATCCACTCAATAAATTTTTACTGAGGTCCACTTCCTCCCAGCAGAAAGCAGCATGCCATCTCCTGCCCCACCAGGGGTTACATGTTGTCATTTCAGCCAAGATGGACCACTGCAGCTGTTCCCTTATTTCCCTGCCTGCCTGCCTGCCAGACTTTAGGGAACAGTGAGCAGCAAGAAATCTGGGGTCTCTTGCTTGGCATGCATATCTGGAAATATGATGAAGCATAAGGAAAATGTGCATAGGATCTGACTCAGAGCCTATCCAAGCATAACGCTGATTCCAGGGTTTCTATGTTGCCTGAGACAGAGGTAGTTTCTCCTCTGACATTTTCCCGTAAATGTTAACTGGAGTAAGACCTACCCAGCAGTTCCACATCCCAGCTGAAAATCCTAACCATCACATAGCGGTTCACAAGCTCTCTCTTTGGACTGTTTCCACACATGGCATCCAGCAGACACTTCACTTGGGAGGTGGTTGCTACACTCATCAGGCAAGGAAAGAAGCTAAATCTGGAATTCCATCTTGTGATGAATAACTCTAATCAGGGTCCTACTGAATAAAAGGAGGATGGTCCCTCCATCCTTATCTTTGTTAATTAGCTGTCTTTTGCTTTCTGCCATGAGTATTTAAAAATGACAGATTTTGGTTCATATTACATAGAATTAAAAAATTACTGCACATTATAAATTTTGATGATTTCTCACACCAGAGCAATGTTTTGATTCCATATTTTTGTTTTGATTTCTCTAGCCTGAAACCACTCTATTTTGAACTCATTTTGACTTCTCATTGTGATTCTTATTGTACAGGGATGGATGCATCACAGAGGTGCTTTTAATAGCAATTTTCACACTTCCACTGTCTAAATTCTGGAAGCTCTTCTCATAAATTAGCCTTACCTCTAAACTTCCTGATTTCACCGGTATCTGGAAACTTTAAAAATGACATATAAAAATCCAGGTATGGTTTTTAAAACAACCTTGACGGATGGAATAACATAACCTAGAGGGGAACCAAGTATTAGTTGCAGGGAAAGCCAGGATTTGCAAAAGTCCATATTACTTCAGCTTCTCAGTTTCCACAGTGCATAATTCCATAAGTAATATGGCCGGTTGTAAATATTAGGACCTTCTGCGAAGGTAATATCTCAAGAAGAGTTTGAAATAACAGTAAGAACATCTAACTAAATGCATGGGCCTACACTGACCAAAACTGTGAGTAGTTTTGTTCTCCCCACCTTATTTTTTTCCTTTACACGTTTACTTTATATGTTTCAAATGTCTGGAAAAGGGACAAGCTAAGAACAGAGAAAAACAAGATCTCAGGGATGCTTACCACAGGCTTTGCAGGTTCAAACGTTCTGATTGTCTGGGGAATATTAACTCCACAACATGAAAGACATTTCCCAGTTGGCAACGTTGTGCCTGAGGCTGAGCACCACCCATACAACCAACTCCTTTGTGCCCATCAGCCAGAAGGAAGGAAGCTGTGAATGAAGCAAAACACTGACCCCAGTGAAGTTGGACGGAAAAGCCCCTTTTTTTTCCCCAAAGAGGAAAGGGCAGGCTGCAAGAGTTCGCCTAGAATATTGCATTGCCTATGGTTGTGAGATGGGAGGCCCCTTCCATAGAGACAAATGTGCAGTGGTTGAAATCGAGCTGGCAGACCTGCCTGGGGAACAAACTCACCTTTTATTAAAACAAAAGAAAACTTGCCAGAGCTACTAGGCTCAACATCACTTGATTAAAGCCATTGGGGAATTTACAAATCAAGGAAAGGGCAGAGCATGGAAAAAATAAGAAGTGCTAGATCAGTTAAAAGCGGCTAGAGAAAGCCCCGAGGCTCTGCAGCTGGTCATTACTGATGCAAGAGATAGGCTGCCTCATGGCGAAGGGATATAATGGGAGAAGAGCAACACATTAATCTGCAGAGTTCAGCATTAGGGCTGACTAATCACATGGAGCACTGGCAGCTGCAGACAGCAGACCACCTCCTAGAGCCAGGGCATTGGTGTGGATCTCTGTGTGCACAATGCTGCAGGTACCACCGTGTCCACACGCAGCAGGAATGATCTGTGCTGATTAAAGAGCTGCAGGGCAGTGGCAGTAAAAGCAGGATGGACGAGGGAGCTCCCTGAGGCAGGTAAGCAGCAGGTATGCAGGTGTGCAGAGGGATAAAAACCTCTCTCGGCCCTTTTCACACTATGGTCAGTAGCTCTGGGGCAATGAATTTGAGGCTTCACTACACAGAATCCTTTTCTGCCTTATGTAAAAATTACCTGACTCTCATTCAGCTATGATTTATAGCAGGACTTGCAGGGACACGATCACACACCTGGTTAGGCCACCAGCAGCAGAGGACCCTTCCCTCACAGTGTAAGAGGAGGAACTGAGGCCACCAAGGACGCCCATACTCAGATCGCTGTCTGTCATGTAGATTGAGTTATGCAATCTCTGCAGATGTGTTCCCCGGCTTGTTCCTCTCTGCCAGAAAGGACATGCACTGAACCCTGTATAACCTGCTCCTTAGCCACATCCAAGTGACTATATGAGCAATTATTTTGTGTTTGCCAATGTAGCGATACAAAAGAATTGGCAACAAATCTTTTCTGCCCTGCTCCCTCCGAGTGGCACGGCGTTTTCTCCTCCATCCACCTTTCCTCTGTCTGCCATGAGAAGTGTCAGAAGTCGTCAGATTGCAACGTCTAAATGAAATGTACTAATCTGATCAGGATGAAATGCCAAATGAGTCACCTCCTTCCGCATCAGCCTCTCTGCCACCTGCCCTTTGCTCTACTTCTTGGCTTTCGTAGTTTGCTGCTCAGTACAGTGCCCAAGATAATATAAAATGGCCCTGATAAAAAATGAGCTAATGGACAAAAAACTTTGTGAGAGGTTTCAGGTAGGAGACTGCAGTATAAGCAGATGTAAGCGATGACATTTGTGGGGAATCTGCCCTATACTCTTCCCTCTTAATGGGAAAAGTGAAGTTGATAGAATAATTCTGATGTTTTTCCCCTTGCTCTTCTAAATGGCACATCAGTGAGACACTAACAATGCTCTCTCCATTAAATCTGACAGAGAAATTTATGTTCCCTGATTCCAGAAGACTGCAATAATGTAAGGAGTATGAATCTGAACTGGATAACCAGGTGGGCCCTGGACACAGGACAGTGTGGGATCAATAGCTTTTAATAAACTTGCTGAATTTGGCACCTGTTGTTGTCCCTGAACATCAGAAAAAAAATTAGTTTAAAGAAGGAGTTTTTTTTAAAAAAAGAAGAAGAAAGAAAGAAAAGAAAAAAAAAAAAATAAAGAACAGGGTGACCATTTTTTCTCCATTTTCCTTGACTGTCCAAAACTACCATCACATGAATGAAAACACTTTAGCTCTTCTTTGCTTTTTCCCCTCTTTGAGGCTGGGGCTAAGTTTCTGCATGGGCAAGATACCTTTCCATAACCACTCATCTGAGGCATAGGATAAGTGCAGGTTGAATATCCTTAGAGAGTAGTGCTTGAGCTGAGAACACCGTGCGGCTGCTTTGGTGCTAACAGGGAACCAGAAGGAAAGCTGCAGGAAAGTGCAATCTACAGCTCCTTCTTATTAATGAGCTGAAATAATTCTGCACTAAAAAGTAAGAAAACTACAGAATAGATCCCTGCCCATCTCTACTTTTTTCCTTTGGTTATGCACTGTGTAACTCATTGCCTAGGCCAACACTTCCCAGGGCAATCAGATCTTGTCAGTAACAACTATTTGTTATATCAAGGCTAAAGAAAAAGGTGAAAGAACAAAAAGGTTAGATGGTGGAAAAGACTGTTAAAAGACTGATTCAGAAGAAAAATGGGTCTTACTAAGAAAGATGAACCTTTCACATCGCACACCGGAATTTGCCTTCACTTTGTCCTTGTCAGCTTCCTAAGGGTTAAGCCATCTTTGGTAGCAGGAAGGTAAAACTATCCTAAATATCTTCAGAAATCTGCTTGTCTATTAGTAATTCCCCAGTGACAATGTAAAGAAAATCAACCACCAGACTTCACATCCTGTACAAGCCTGGTTATGCATATTTAATAAAAGGAAACATACTATAAGGCAAAAATGTGTGTCCATGGAAACTGCCTATCTGGATTAAAACAAAAACCACAATATATTATATTTTACATACAGCATTCACATACACTCTTCCTCCACCAGTCTGGTTAGGTATTGACTGTCAGAGATTTCTACTGCCTGGTTGTTATTTTCGCATCCCTGAGATGATCTCAGCATTGTACAGCTCTGAGGTCTGTCATGTTCTGTGCACAGCTCAGGCACTGAGCTCACTGCACACAGGCAAACATGGGCTGCAACAAAGCACTGAGCAGAACAGCTTGCCCCTAGGATTTTGCGCTCTTCAGTAATTTATTTTTTTTTTATTTTTTTTTTTGTAAGGGGTTAGATGAGGGGAAACAAAACATTACAAAATGGCATGGGCAAGCCAGGAGCAGTCTGTGCTCTGCACAGAGGGGGAACTGTGCTCCCAGCTTTCACTGTTCCCTGTCCTCGTGCTATGCCTGTACAGGGAGAGATAAGAAATATGGGTGTGTATGTCCCCATGGATATACACACGATCCTCCATCAGTGATTTCTGGAGGCTGGCTTCAGTCCGTGCTGTTCTAACACCACAGAGCTACAACCAGCAGCTGTCCTGGGGCTTTTTGAGGGGGTAAGCCTGCAGCTCTGAAAGCTGGGGTTCAACCTCAGGACAGGGAGCAGAGAGCGATGGTGGGATCAACAAGCCCACTGAATCATCTTGTGGCTCTGTCAGCTCCAGACAGCAGAGCAGTGCCCACCATCAGAAATGCTCAATAACCTCTTTGTTTGCAGCACCAGCTGCTGTGCTCTGCGAGGCCAGTTGCAGAGAGCAGTGGTGTGCAGCTCTGAGAAGCATGTGCAGGGACAGGCAGCAAGTGAGCTCTGTTACAATTAGCACATGATGTACAATAGCTTGTTTATCAAAATGAAACCAATAGTTGGCTTTCTCAAAATCTTACCTCCAAACCAACCAGCTGGCTCTAGTACAAACTGGGAAGATGGTGACATCACCAGTATGGACCTGGGGGTGACCTCTCAGAAAGTAGCTCCAAAGAGAGGGACTTGGGTGCCCTGGTAGATCGCAGGTGACTGTGAGATCAGACACTTTGCCAAAGAACAGCAGTTTCCCACCTTGCTGCAAAGAACATCAATACCCAACCTTTACATTTACCTTTACCCTTCTCTTCCTCCTCCATGTCTGTGCACACATTCACTCTGTGGCTGCTGCCTTTCATTTAACTTGCTCTTAGGAAAAGACTTCCCGAAGGTTTTACTTGCCCAATTACTAGATGAACATAACCACACACAGCTGAGCTAATGCAAATAGATTCTCTGCTCCTTCATCCAGTACACTTGCTGCAGGCTTTGCTACGCATTCATAAGCAAATCCTGTTTCCTCTCTTCCTCCCTCCTGTGTTCATCTGAAACTGGAGAGAAGCTTTTATCTTGTTTCCTTGTTATCATACAAGGCATCCACAAATTCATTCCCCTGCTTGAATTTCCTCACATTCCTGATAGCACTACCTGCAAAGCCCACATTAAAAGCCTACTCCTGTGGCAGAGTCAAGCCAAAGCAAACCTAATAAATCCATGCAGCAATGTCAAGGCTACATCAAGGCTACACCATCAACATTGTGCTCCTGTTTGTGCAGTTAAGATCTCAGACTTCCCATACTTCCCATACTTGTCCAACAGTACTCCGAGATTTCTGGACTATGCTTCTGGCAGGGAAGAAAAGACCTGGCCATCTCAATGTGATCCTGTAGTACAGGGAACCTGTACTTCGAATCTGCATCCTCCACACCCTAAGGCTTTCATGCCTGATATCCACCACCACATATCTGACAGAGTTGAGTAATAAGGCTGGCACAACTAACAGACATGCCATTTGCAGCATGTATCTTCACACACTCTGTGGCATAAGCAGGACACTGTACCTTCTCTCCTTTTTAACAGAATGCCTCCACCAGCACAAGCATCACAGGTAAGGAGGGAGAACAGGAGGAAGAAGGGAAGAACAGTGGTAGGCTGTCAGCAGCAGGAGTATGGTGAAACATGGAGCTGCATGGAACCCATCATTTTGGACTATGGAAACTGCATATTATTTTTTGCTGCTTCTTCCATCTTATTCCACTTTTTTTTTTTTTTTTTTTTTGGCAGAGGGAGGGGAGGGGGGCTGTTTTGCTCCCAGCAACATGTTCTTCCTATATATCTTGTCAAATATATATATCGAATATATTTTCTCCTGTCAGGGTAAGAAATTGGTTAAATAAGCTTAGAAGTGGGTTTGTTCTCCAATGAGCATCTGTATGCCCTAATAAAGTCAGATAACTGTATTATTGGGGTAGCTCGGAAGCAGACAAAATCTGCTTTCTGTTTTGCTAAATCCACAGCTAAATGATTTTTGAGGGGGATGTTTTCACGGGAGATAAAAGACTAAAATCAATGATAGGACTGTCTGAAGACTGAAGTTTCATTTTATCTCCACAAAAAATTCAGGAGTCAGCTATTCCACTAGCTTTCTATTAAATTTTGGTTCAAAAATGTCACTTCTGCTCACAGCAGTGCTGAAAAAACTATTTATCTGAATCCAACTGTAACACAGAGATTCTCCTGGATCCATTTGTTCATCAAATTAGATAAGCATACGTCAGTAACAGTGTTTATTACAAGAAAGTACTTGTAGGTGATATGAAATCCAAACCGATATGTGACAAAAATTAGTAACAGCAATAATAAATGGCTATGAGATCGACACGAGGTCTAAAGATAACGCATATATGCTCAGATAATAGGGATTTTAGGGGAAAAGTGATTGTGACAGTTCAGAAAGGAAAATTACTATCTCTTGCAAACACTTAACAAGACGTGACAACAGTTTAATCCTCAGAATTACGAACCACATTGTCTCACCATGGTGATAGGTCTGCTTCGCATTGGAGTCTAAATAAGAAATCCAGGAAAAAGTGAGAGAACAATGTGAAATGGACGTTAAGATTTCATGATGTAAAAGGATGCCTATGAGATGGTTTTACCTTCCTGACTTGGCACTACCTGAGACATCTTTTTGCAGGAATACCACCTTCCATAAAATCTCACTGAGTGAAGCTTGTTGGCCCAGGTAACTGGGCAGGCAGCTGCTATTGGTTTCTCAGTACCAGACCCAGAGAAGAGCTTATAAGGTTTGAGCAACACGGTTGTAGCCTACAGTAAATGGGTGACAAGAGCTGATGGCTCCAGACTTGCCAGTGGTAAAATCCTCATTTTCCAATCAGCTTTCCTATGCAGCAGGCTCTGGGTAGAGCCTACAAGAGGAATAAGGATTAACTATTTCTATTTAGGTTGCATACCAGACCTTTAAACACAGATCTAGCTGTAAAGCACAATTAAGTAGAAGTGAACCCTTGCTCATTTTCTCTTTGCAGCCAACTTCTTTTATAACGAGCTTTGTCTCCGATTCTGCTAAGCCTTTAATTGTGTGCTTAACTTTATGTGCTTAACATCAATGGGATATGTGGGTAAGTACAAAACTAGGTGTTTTGTTGAGCAGAGTAAGTTACCTCAAACAATTGAATATTTTGCTCAACTGAGGCCCTGGCAAATAGAAAAAGAAAGAGCATTTAATGGGTTATTGAAAAGAAATAGTTTCCCAGTATCAGCTGGTAAAACTAATATCTTAAGTTCCTTCTCTTCATAGGTATATCGATAACTCATTTCAGTTCATCCAAGAAGGAAAGATTTCTTTGAACTTCAATTGAAATTTGGGCACCTATATTAAATAACCGAAGGCTTTGCTATTGGGAGTCTTTGATGAGAGTGTCAAAGATATTTGGGTAATTATTTCTATTACATCAGTGCTCAAGACCTTGCCATTAAAGTATATATACATATCCTCTCATCTTCACTGCATTTCTGGGATTATTACTTTCCTGTAGGAATTCAACCAGAAAAACTACTAGGTGAGTTTATGCATAATATAAAGCCAACATATGTACTCACTTGGATGCAAGAGCAGTTGTGATGATATCCCTGCCTCTAGATTACATACATTTTTATTACCTAGCAGTATTAATCACAGAAGGGCTTAGGTTGAAAGGGCTCTTGAAGATCATCGAGCTCCAACCCCGTGCTGTGGGCTGATTGCCCCCACCAGATCAGTTGCCCAGGGCCCCGTGCAGTCTGACCTTGAGCACATTATGATGATTATAAGAGGAGATAAATAAACTGACGAACCCTTGTAGCTTCTCCCATTTTTGAATTCAAGAAAAGCATTTTCCATAGATTTATGTACTTAAACACTCTCTTTCCTCACAGCTAGCTCAGCCATTGCACTTATCATCACTTGCTCTGAGATTCACAGTGCCTTAAATCGACTGAGGTGAGCAGTTTTTGGAAAGCTATACCTGGCAGACAAAGACAGCTTGCAATTTGGCAGCTCTCTTTCCTTTTCTGTCCCTGAGCTCATCCTGTAGCAGAATGAGGTGTTACCCTGTAAAAAAGAATAAAGGCTACATGCAGGGAGAGTATTTCTTTTTCTCTCTTGCCTTATCCAAATGTGTTCTTCTCTCATCTGTCCTCTATTGCATCATATTCAGCCTCTACCTGCCCTCTAAACCTTGCCAGAATACAAATTTTTGCCTCTTCCACTGCAATTAATAACCACACCTATACATTCTTCTGACATACCTGTTCTCATTACTTCTCCATCTTTTGACCCTACCCAGTGTCATTATCATGCTAATATCTCATACCTTCCGAGTCTTCAGTAATGGGAGCAGTTCCTTCGCATGACTTACTACAGAGAACATTTCCTAATGTATCACTAATGTTTTTCCTCCTTTCTTTCACATGACAAGCCACAGAAACACAGAGCAGCTATACCACTATTTCAAAAAAATGTCACATGAAAACTCTCGTGTCTAATGCCTACAGTTTTATGCCACAATCTCAGCTACATCTTGGTGGTAAAAGAAGGGGAAAGTCAACTTTAAAAGGGCAATGATCAGGATGCAGTATAAGCAACGTGCAAATAAGTATGTTATTACTGCATTCAATTCCTAGTTCCCTACTTCCCCAGTTTGCTTCTTTCCTTTGGCATTTTTGGACAGCTTAGACAGTTAAAAGAAACTCATGTTACTGTTTTTCTGGTTTCCCTTTAAAATTTTCATGCATAATATTTGGGTTGCAGCTATCACTGGAGATTTCTTATTTCTTTTAAACACTTCTCCTGGAGATTTAGAACGAATCAAGCATATATTCCTATAGGTCTTTCATTTTGTAAACATCCTCTTCTTCAAACAATAATCTGCATTCTGGGTCATATTTGGAGATTTGTAATGTCTCTTTAATGGATTGTAAAACCAAAGGGATTGTTACGATAATCTATTTTAAATTAACTTCTGTTTAAACAATAGTACATTTTTCAAAATGATAATCAGTGTGGGAAAATACATTCTGATCCTCAGTAAATTGTTCTGGTAATCAATCACCCTCAGTTTTAAAACACTGCATGGCTTATTTTAGGTCCATATTTGTTTAGCTCCAGTTTCTATTCACTGGGTATTGTTGTGCTTTTTAGTGATGTATTCATGTTTCTTCAGAACTATAAAACAGCTATTTTAGGTAGATTCTGAACACAGGTATCAGTTCACCTATTAACCTTATCTTAGATTAATTAGATAGATTGCTTTTTAAAAAATCACACATTATTGGAGTGATTTTCCACAAGCTTGGAATCATTTTTTATTTCTCTCTGAACCTTTGCTATTTTTCAGTTTTTTTCTTAATGGGTGAAAACATGATCTGGACAGAGAATGCTAGCAATTATCTCAGCCATACCATGAACTCAGCTCCCTTCTGCTTGACATTCGCTGCTTACCCAATCAAAGCAAATGCTTTTCTGCTAGCCATTATATTGAATGGGAGCTCATTCAGTCTCTATCTATCACCAACTCTAAATCTTCATCAGTACCACTGTATTTCCAGGGTACTTTTTTGCTACCCTGTATGTGTGATTGGAATTCCTTGCTCCCACACATATGACTTTGGCTTTATTAGAAGTACTTATTGTTCAGATGAGCTCATCTTATGGAATGATGCAAATCCAGAATATAGAAATGATCTGTCCCGTCATTATTTACCACTCCAGTAATTTTTATTCATCTGCAATATTTACCAGCAGAGATTTTGTATTTTATGCTAGATCACTGGTAAAGATTAACTGTCTTTAGGCTGAGAACAGACTAGTTCAAATATTTCCATAGGATGTAGATTTTCAAGCACAGTACTTTTGAAAATCCACGCATTTAGTGAATCTTTCAGTCTAAGAATAAAGAAGTTTGGAATAAGCTCTATATATACACTATAAAACAGTAGGGAAAGGTTAAGCTGTTTTAAACAATAAAAATCTAGCTGACCAGGCAGTAGGTTAGAGGCTATTGTTTCCATCTAATAACATCTTAGGCTATCTGGTCATAAAACTTTAACATTACCATGGGAATAAATACAAAATCACACTGAGTTACAAGAAAAAAAACCCTCATGTCTTAGAAATAATGCAAGACAGTTTTCTCCTTCAAATGTTTTAATCTGAATTTCAGGTTGGATATTAGGAAAAACTTCTTTTCAGAAAGAGTGCTGAGATGCTGGAATGAGCTGCACAGGGAGGTTGTTGAGTAAGTGTCCCTGGAGGTGTTCAAGAAATATTTGAATGCTGTACTAAGCGACATGGTCTAGGGGGAAATTATTGGTGGTAGGTAGAAGGTTGAACTGGGTGATCTTGGAGATCTTTTCCAACCTTAATGATTTTATGAATACCTGTCATGATTTTAGGCTAGAGTTAACTTCCTTTGTAGAGGCTCACATTAAGCTGGTTTTTGGATTTTTGATGAAAACAGCGGTGATATCACACCAGTGTTTCAGCTGCTGCAGAGAAGTGCTTACACAAAGCCAAGGACATTTTGGCTGCTCATGCACAAGGAGCTGGGAAGGGACACAGCTAGGCTAGCTGACCCAGACAGGCCAAAGGGATGCCCCTTATGAGATCGTGCTCAGCAATTAGAGCTGGGGTAAAGAAAGAGGAGCTGGGAGAACATTTGGAGTGATTGCATTTATCTTCCCAAGAAGCTGTTATGTGTGATGAGCCCTGCTTTTCACTCGCCAGCCCATGGGAAGTGGCAAACAGATTACTTGTTTTGCTTTGCTTCCACACGCAGCGTTTAATTTACTAAGTAAACTGTCTTCATCTCCACCCATGAGGTCTTACACTTTCACCTTCCCAGTTCTCTCCTGTCCCACTTGGACAGAATGAGCAAGTGGCTCCTCAGTGCTGAGCTCTCTCTACTGGGTTAAGCCACAGCAGTAGCTTCACAATAAAAACAACATGATATTCAGCAAAAGATCTTTAACATCCTATGTGGCTAGAGAGAGGCATTTGCCTAATTTGCCCCCAAATTACTACCAAAACTTGGAGAGCATGATGACACACAGAGGCAGCACTGCATACACATCTCTCATCTCAGGAATGGCCTAGTATATATGGTAGCATCACTATAACCTAATTCTGTCCTTTCTTTTTCTTAGTCAGCAGAGTACACAGTAATCTCACATGAGCCTGCATCTTGCAAGTTATGCAGGGTTTTGGCAGAACTGTCACTTCCCTTACAATACAATGCATTTTGGCCTTGAATTCATTATTAAAGAAATAGCATTTGTCTAGCATTAGTCAGTCCAAATGCAATACTTTACATTTAATTTTTAGTGATTTATCTGGGTCATATATCATTACATGATATACAACAAAACTGCCTATTTATCTAACTGTAGTAGGAAGGATTCAATTATTGTGGAAATATGGGAATAACTGTAACAAATTGGAAATTGTGTTTCATCTGGCTTGGATATCACTATTTAGGAATGATGTTCTTAACAGCTGGAAACAAACAAACAAAAAAATTTGTCAAAGTTTCTGTAATTATTTCAAAACTCCTTGCAAAGAAAATCTGCTATTACCACTCATAGTCTTCCAATATCACTCTCCCTCAGTGATGAAGTCACATACTCCAGGATCACTCTGCCTTCCCTTTTCTGCACTTTAAATGGAACAAATGAATTTTCACTTTTGGGTTCAGAAGTAGTTTAAACTGGTTAAGTAGGTGTGGTTAATTTTGCTGGTTACATGGATCTCTATGTCATAGTTCAGTCTAATAAATCTGCTATCTTGTTGTTAAAACAGAAGTCAAAGCTTGTTCTTTGTCTGTATTGATGTAGGACTCTGTATTAATGTACGTTAAACAGGGACTGAAGGCTTAAGAGTTCCAACCTCACCATCACAGTTCTCTTCAGAAACTCCTGAAGTCTTAACAGGTTACCCATATGCACTAATTCTTCCCCCTTCTATATTTACTTGGTGTACTAATTTTCATTAATCTTACAGTAAAAAGGGAAATACAGCACTTCCAATAGTTATTTCCTTCCAATATGCTGCGCTACTGAAGAAAATAAGTATCAAGTATAAAAACATTTGAAAAGTGTTGATGTTAAATGTTACATACTTTCTTCTTGCCAATAACCTAATGTAGGTATTTGAGTATTCTTCAATTGTACAAGCTTTACTACGTTAAATATTTTTACTCGAAGCATAATATATGTTCTAACAACTCTAGCATGTGCAAACCACTTTATAGCCCCAAGCTTCATGGAATTAATAGAGGTTTAAAGGTAATAAGGCTCGTATATTTTATGAAGTGGATGAGCTACCTTGATGCGCTCATATTTTGTGAGCACTGCAGTTTCCAGGTACCAACAGAACTGGATGGATGGTTTGGAACTGGTAAGAAAGGCGACAGAGTTAAATCACATGAATTAGATTTTCTAAAAGTGGAAACATGAAATCACCCTTTCATTATCCTTGCATCTGACAAAATACATTATCATATGTTTTTTGCTTGAACAGTGTAAAGATCGTTCAAAACAGATACAATTGCAAATCAGGAAGGATCACACTTACGTGGAGCCCTGACAATGTGATCTCATCAAGCTAGAACTTGAAATTGCAAGTGTCACTTCAGATAAGATCAGGGAATGCTTCCTGTCCCAATAATGTGACATTATCAAGTTTGAGAATGCAGCAAAGGCACATGCACAATTTTGTGAACTAACAAGGCAGATGTAGAACACACTGGTTGGCAGGATATTTTAGATCCCCAGATTGCCTTGAGCTGGACATAATTACCTTTTTTTTTTTTTTTTTTTTTTTTGCATGTGGGAGAGCCATCTCGAAGACTAAAAGAGCAGGGCACTCACTGAAGAGAGGAAAATGTTGATCTTCTAATTAACATAAGTTCAAGCATCTGAACTGCATTTCACAGCATAGAGAAAGCTTTTGAGTGAAAAAATGTATGTTTTATAGGGAACTCTTAAACAACTCTGCCTCTATTTTTATAGGAAGTATCTAACATAGATTTCTACTCTGAGAGTGCTGGTATACTTAAGTTTGCTTTAGAAAATTAATAGTTAGCTGCCATTATATTGCATGAAGCTCATCCTCAAGATAGATCATACAGAATTTATCAGTGCGATTATCCTCTTGATTTGGACTCCAAAACTACAGAATAAACACAACGGTTCACAGTCTTAAAGCAGGAGGGATAAGGAGCAGGAAGCCAGTTAGATTTTTTGGCTCTTCACCTTGTTTTGGCATAGTTTAGGGACATAAACAGCACTTCTTTGGGAACCAATTGAAAGGTTAGGTACATGTCCAAAGCAGAATTCATGCATTAAAAGCAGTACTTCAGAGGAAGCTGGAGGTCACATGAGAATTTGCAATATGAGAATGTTTTTCCTAACACTAGAAACCATGAAGTCATTAACTGCCTCTCTTTCTGATTTGGGAATACTTTAGCACCTAACATTTGCTTTTAATTGAATAGTTGTCAAATTCTGCTCACATGGGAAGAACTGCTTTATGAACTTTGCTGTCCTTCATGGCTCCAGCTCTACCATCTGACTGAGGACTCTGGAAGCCAAAGCTCACAACACACCATCTCTGCTGACACAACGTGAGCAGAACCATTGGTACTTCTTGCACAATGGGAGACATGAAGGCTTCTGTGGTAAAGAAGCTGGGGCAGTCAGAGTGAAGTCCTTTTGCTTCAGTGCTACAAATAAATGTACTTAGAAATAAAACATATTTATTCTTTTCATCAAACACACACATGCTCTACTCATAAACCATGTCATTTCGTGTAGCATGGACTGCAGCATTTGAAATACAAATTCCATGCACAGGATAATACTGAAGGTTGCTTTGCCCAACTTATGCATGTACCACAGTACCAAAATAATTAAAAGTTGACATTTAAAGGGGAGTACCCTATCCCTCAGAAAGAACTGCTTTTTTTTTTTTCTTTCCTTTTTTTCCAGTGACTTTCCAATATCAAGAAGAAAAAAAACCTGCCAGCTTTGTATGCAATGCTTGATAAAACATTGTTTATGGACATGGCTTAGTGGGCAATATTGGTGGTACTAGACGGTAGGATTAGATGATCTTAGAGGTCATTTTCAACCTTAATGATTCTATGAAAACATGAAGCTATAACTTAGTGCAGAACTAAAGTGGTGAAAGAGTGCAGAACTAGTGCAGTGGTGAAAGCTTTTTATGAGCACAGCTCTTCAAAGACCTCATTTTTGCAGCAAGAAAAATACTAGAGAAAAAAATACACGTGTTCTTCATCTTAACAAACTTCCTTGCATTGATTAACACACTGTTTTATGAGACCTGAAAGAACAAAGTTAAATGAACAAGAAGTGAAAACTTATGATGGATGTATCCCTCACAGCATTTAGATCTTTTCCACTTGATTAAAAATTCCTAGTTCCTCTTCACTGAATTGTTTAGTTTTTTAGCAGTCTCTGTCCTGATTAAAACAAATTAGCATCAAAGATCCCCAGCTGAATGAGGAATCATTAATTGAGAAACATGCAATGCTCCTTAATTATCTTAGAACAGTCAGAGAACAAATAATCTTAGGTTGCAAAGGGGTTTGCACGCACTGTGCACCAAGAGCTTATTCTCTATGTCTGCCAGAATAAAGGTAGACTTGCCCAAACTGTTGAAGGATATCAGTACAAGCCTCAGTAAACACATTATAAATTGTTTGTCTAAGAGAAAAAAAAAACACCAAACAACCAAAATAAAGGAAGGTAATGGCTGACAGAAAGAGAGAGATATTTCAGTTTATTACGCTGATCATAGTTTTCAATTTGCTTTGCATATGCCAACATGGATTGAGAAAGAATGAAAGCTGTTCTTTATTGATACAAATCTAAATACTTCTGAGCGAAATGCTCCAACTCTAGAAACATCTAACAAATGTCAGACATGCAGGTACAGAGGAACGGTGCAGCTTGAAATAGCAGATGAAAAGGCAACAAACCTTCATAAAACCTGTCTCAAAAGGAACCCAAGGAATATTTGCTATTCTTTGGTTGTTTGCTCTTTGTTACACTATTCCTCCAACAGCTGGCTTTTTTTTTTTTTTTATGCTATGTCTCAGATTCCCCAGCTCAGCACTGCCAGCCTGCAGACAAGGAACTGAGGTTTTTTTTTTAAGGGCACAATATACTTACTAGTATAAATGTCTTAACATTTATTTTGCATTGCAAATTTATAGAAGAAATCCTGCAGAAGTCACTCAATAACACTGAATGGTTCCTAGAGTGAGTCTGTTGGATTTACATTCTTTTACAGCTAAGACTAATCCAGCAAGTGTTGCTAACTTAAAAACTGGACAGCAAAATTAAATGCTGTTCAGAACCACCTAAGCTTGCTGTGAACAAGTTTGTCCCAGTGCCAGTATCCCCTGCTCCCTCACTGAGCTAATTAGCTCTGCAGAGAAGGAAACTATTAGCAGGGATGCAGAAGAATGATGATGCAGTTGTGCACTCCTGGTACCCAGACACTTTGCACTGTACCACATTATTATGTATAGGTGCATTCTTACAGTCTTTGCATGTAAAAATTCTGATGTAATGTTATATAGTGCATGCAGTGGACATAAGATGATCCCAATGAGTATAAAGGATAAAGACCGATCTAACAATTTTTTTTTTTTTTTGAGTCTCCACACCACAAGAAGGCAATGGGCATTTTCCCAGTTCCTATAAACTTGTACCATTCCTCTGCTGCCAACGAAATTCTCCTGACATATTGCGTAAGGGTTATCCAAAGATCCATTAAAGTAAGGACTTGATCTAGATCTTATGTTCTGACCTTAGTATTCTGGCATCTGAAGGACAAGAGCAGCATATCCAGCCTCTTATGCCAAATTTACTTTGATTTTCTTTTTAGTTCATAGTCATGAATCTCTAATGCAAATGGGAAGCCTAAAGATTTAACGTCAGAGCTCATTCTTCTGCGTAACTAATGGTGATGTCACTCTGCAGAGAGAAATTAATGATGTAACGAACCACAGAAACCTCAGTAGGGATCCGGCATCCCATCCTCGTGGCTACTTCATCCCTCAGCAGCAGGGAGGGAATAGGAGAGGTGGGACCGAAGTGGTCTGCCACCATTTCACTCCATGAAACAGCACAGCTGTGCTGTTTTTTTTCTCAAAGCAGTCAGACTGCTTTTATGTGAGCAGTATCACTCTACGTTTGAAGATAATGTACCATATTGACTCCTTGTTTGGGCTTATGTGGAGCACTGTTTCTGAATCAGGTTAACTCCTGAACTGCCTAGGTCCATTAAACCTGGGGCCACCATGTCACACAGAGAGTCATAACTGGTTGCCTGAGACAGCTGGCACAGTTTTCAGGTACACATATTGAATATAGATCTCTGATTTACGTCCAAGTCCCCTATGGCTGCTTACACCAAGTCCAGAGAGAGACTGCTCAGACAGAAGATCAAGTGGGTGAATAAGAGGCAACTATTTTTTATAGGTAGATACAATTCTGTGAGGGATCCCACTTGCAAAGGGGGAAAAAATAATTTAAATAACAGACTGATATTCTTTAGGAAGTAACCTACACCTCTGTATCTTCACTGGAACGACACTCAGAATAGCAACATCTCTTTTCCTCTACTTGATCCACTATTAAAGAAAAATTCCCTTTAAGCAGAGTCTAGATACACTGCAAAGTTAAAAAAAAACAAAAAAACAACCCTCAGGCTCCTGGAGGATACAACTCACTTTTTACAAAAAAGGCATTACACATATTTGCAAGGAAAACACAGACCTTGATCCAAACTAACACTTCTACAGCAGAAGCATATACACAAATGTGCAAGCACAAATATACTGTTTGGGTAAATATGGATTAGGTTAAAACTTTATATTTTCTTTCCTCCCTTGAAACAGGACTTTGCCTGTATGTCACGCTCCCTAATTCCATATCAGAAAGTAAAATGTCCTGTTGCTTAATGGTTTATATTTTACTTATTTAAAGCTTAATGAAGCCATTTTTGTATGGGTTGAAATCATAATCTGTATGAAATTCCATCACCTCCTAATAGCCTTCCCATTGGCTATTAGAGAAAATGGGAGATGCTTAAGGAAAGAATGGAACTGGAAGACTTGGAATGTTTCAAGTGCATACAGTTCTAAAGAATCTAGAATGCCACATAGGGGAATGGGAACAACTGGGTTAGTATCAAAAGTTAAAAGGCCCATGCAGGCAATAACCTTGTTTCATTAAAGAGTATAATTAAACATATGCTACAGATAAAACTTACAAAGTCAGAGGGATTCAGGAACCAATAAGTAGCAGCTACAGACCAGTTTGAAGCTTTGTAATATTTCTATATGAAGTGAACAGACGCTGATGATGTGCAAGTTGATCAGATATACAGTAAAATAACTGCTGAATAAGCTAAGAGCATTAATTCCAGAAAACAGAGATAAAAGCAGTTGGAAAGGAATTGGGATCAGCATGTGGCAAGGACTGCATATCTTCAGAGCTTGGATCAGATTCATGATGAGACTGCACCAAAAGAAAAAGACAACAAGGCAAAGCAAAGGACAATATTTGAATGGCATGGTGGCAAAGACAAAGCAGAAGAGGAATGCTAATGCCAGTGATCACTTATAAGACCACTTGGGTCTGGAGGAAAGAGTGTCAATTTATTGCAAACCTGCTGAAAAATGAAAATATTTTATTTTCAAAAAAGAAAGTTGTAGAAAGACTGACCAGAGTTGTTTGTGGAAGTGAGTTCTGAAGGGATCAAGGACTTGCTATGTGGATCTTACCTGTGGGAAACAGTTCTGTGCCACATGTCTACACGGTTGCATATTAAGTTATTGAAAGCAGGAAGATGTAAATAAAATCATACACTGTGCAGAACAATTCTGTTGGTTTCATAGATCTGAGACAGTTTCAGAGCAGCAGCAAATGTTTTCATAAATGGAATGTTGAAGCTGGTGTGCTGCCTCTTTCTTAAATTTTATAAAACTCTCACAGTTTTTTTTGTTGTTGTTATTAATTTAATAAAGAAGGAACTGTTCAGTATAGGGAATTCTGAAAGAAGACTCTACCAAATATTAAATATTTTCCTGAGATATTTGATAAGATGTAAAACTATCATCAGGATGAATACAGAGAGATTTCAAGAACTCTTATGATGCTGTATCGTAGCCCTTGAGCTACACTGGAAGGATTTATAACCTCATAAAATGGTTTTAAAAAGGCATACTCAGTATTTGCAATGAGGGAGATGTAGCATGAAGGAGGTATAAGATCCCTGGCCCACATAACATGACCGAGGAATTAAGGCATGGAAATGTGTTATCTTCAATATTCATCAACATGGTGAAAATGGTACAATTACTGACGTTTTCAGAACTTCAAAGAAACTTCAAAATTGTGAAGCACCTTTGAGAGTCTGTGGTCTGAGCAATTGTGAATGAAGCAGAAGGTTTTGTACAAAAATAGATAATAAAGGAGAAAAACAAAGTAAAATCAGACATGTAGAAAACTTAATTAACCAAAGAGATCAGTAAGCGCAATGATTTAGTAAACAGCAGGAATTTACCAACAAGAGGAAATTGACCTCAAGAGTAAAAACTAAGAGCAAATTCTGGGTTCTCCCACAATAGTCATCACAGAAAGTAGGAAACTTTCAAACCTACTAGCAAATGTTTGCTTTTTACTTCCCTTCATTAAGTATGCCCCTAGTTTGGGTATAGAAAACTGCAACATCTAGCATTGTAAATAACTGCTAAATAATGTAATAACAAAAATATACTTAGTGCTCATATGGTGCCTGTTATTTTTAGAGAACTGAAAAGACCTGAGTGCTCTCTAAACATTAATTAATCTACAATATTCCCTTGTCATTAGTAAGGTTAATTTTATCATTCCCAAGTATTTAGTTAGGAAATCTAAAGCAGAAGAAAATGATTTACTACATTCCAACTATCTATTTGGCAGCAGAAACAAAATTACCTATGTTAATACATTTAGAAAGATTTTTATACTGGAACATTTGCCTTTCTGTGCTTTAAGAACTGGGGAAGGAAGGACTGCAGGAAAGTTAACAGATTTCATTTCTGAATGAAGGTATTAGAATGCAGACAACTTGTGTACGCTCTATCATAAAAAATTATTCATGGTAGTAATACTAAACATTAGTTTCCATTACCATGCTTATTTTTTTGTGCAGATTTGATAACTGAATATCTTAAAAGAGCTTTAGGACTTCAGATGAAAAATAAATTCTTGATGTTAACCAACAAAAATCAAGACACAGCAACGATTTTTTTACAAACACTGACCTGGAAGAGAACATTTAACCGAAGACTCAGATCCTCAGTAGAATAAGGTCAATATCTTCTAGATCCAGAAGCATGCTTGAAGATCTCCATCTTTTTCTTTTCTTGCATCTTGTGTAATAAAAAATATTTATTAGAAAATAAAAATTGCTAAAATAGGAAAAGATAAATATCTTTTTGATGGTTTCATCCAAAATACAAAAGCAAAAAGTAATCATTAAATGAACAACAATTCTCTTAAACTCAAATAAGCTAAGTGCAATATTAACTCTGGCCTTAAGTCAGTGTGGAAAACCTGTTACAGAAAAATATATTAAAAAGCAAAGACATTAAGGGATAGAAGGTGCATGCCTTACTTTATGCACTCAGTCTTGGACTCTGCAAATACTGATCACAAATTGGTAACCCCATGGAAGAGCATTATTTTTTCAGCATTTTAAATAGACTTCTATATCCTCATTCATAAGGATAAAAGCATTTACACTTCACTTCTGGAGAAGTACCCATAAAGAGACACACAGTAGTCACCGATTCAGTTGAAGCATTCAGGCTCTTTAACAAAACGTGTGCGGAAATAGGAAAAAATGGTCTGATTCAGATCAGTTGTGGTGTCACTAATGCCACAAATATAAATGCTTCCTGAGCATTTTAAAGTCTTTTTTTTTCTTCTCTGACCATCATTCCCCTGCTCCATTCTCTTATTTGAATCTTGCTACTTCTAAATATCTGAAGAGGTGCAGAGATCTTTTTACCTAAGCATGACTCAGCCTCAAATGGCATGACTGAAGAAGTATCCATGAATGGAATTCTGGGGTAATAACAGCCCATTCACTTTGGAGTAAATTTCTGAGGGTTACTAGAATTTCTAATAAATAAACAATATGCTTTCAACATCAGAAACAGTGGTAGCTGTGTGGCCATACACGTAATAATAAGAAATGCAAGTAAGCGTTTTGAAAGCAAAGTAACATTAAATGAAAAAAATAATAATTAAAAAAAAACACAAAACAATTCAGATCTATTCAAGTCTAGATTCTGCAAGGCTCTCTTCTGGCAGCTTTTAGTATTTAACCAGCTAGCACAGCTGAAGCCAATATGGGAAGTTTTTGGCTACTTGTTGATGATGGGAGTTTTGCTATTGCTGTCAGTGGAACCATGGAACCATATAAATATCCCCAAGTGGTCCATACTTTGATCTAGAAACTATTGCATAGTTATCAGCAAACTACAGCTTTTCAGATAATTCTGTACCTTAAAGACTGAAAAGTTAGAGTTAATTTATTGAATTTCTTCCAGTAATACCAAGCATAGGACATCTTTATATTAAAAAAGAGAGGGGATTGTTAATTACCTTTAACAGAGAATTTACCTTTATTGTCAAGAAACCTTTCAGATACTTTTAAAAAAATTGGCAATGAAATTAGATACATAATGAGTTTATAATTAAAATTAATGCTATGAAGACTGAATGCCTGTTAAAGCAATCTCAAACTAAAATTCTTACCATCAGGATTCCAGCTCCCTGCATTAGGTTAATTAGAAAAGAACTATTGCAGATTTTACACATAACAAATATAAAGATACAGTGAGACTGGATGATCTCAGAGGTCTTTTCCAACCTTGGTGATTCTATGATTCTGTAAGAGTCTCAACTTTGATAATCTTGTCCAAAATTGTCAGCTTGGGAAGAGGGGAAAGGACTTTAAAGAGAATAGTCAGCTATGAAAATTTTCCAATCAGATAAATGTGAATTTTCTCAGTTAGCAGTATCTCCATTAACATCTCTAGAATTAAGCACTTTCTAATGTGATATTTATACATACACAAATTTCATTTGGGTAATTTTAGGATTCTGTATAAATATAAAGGTTCAAGGAAGAAATGAAGGACAGTCCATATTATTATGGGTAGTCTATCTCATACTTTGACCAGTAGCTGATAGCTGCTGAATTTCCCTCAGCAGAATGATGGGGGTGGGGGTGGAATCCTGACAATCAAAACTTCACTGTGGGTTTACTTTCCAGAACAGCATTTAGTCATTTATTTTTCATCCAACATAAATCACATTCGGGTTAAAAAAAGGCCATTCAACATTTTCTGACTCTAAGAAAGAGGTCAAAAGTTAATCTTGGAAAGCAGGATTTAACAAAATTGGCTTTTTCGTGAAGCAATCATAATGTGACAGTTGATAAAACATCTCATCTGATGTGCAGTGGTCATTATTAAGAGTTAGGAGCTGACAACAACTGTCAAAATCAAGATATCAGACATATCATATTATTTTTACACCTTTAAAATAGAAAGCAATAAAAGTTACTCTTAAACACTGGTTTAAGATATGTTGGCAAACTTCTCGTATTTAAATGTGGCCATTATATAACTATTTCTCTCTTTATATTTTATTATATGTCTTTACTAATCTGCATGCAATCAGGGGCCCTAGAAGAAGAAAGTTGCATGAGGAGAAAACGTTCTCAGAATACATGAAAATGTTGAATGAGCTTACGACAAACATGCTTTTCTTGTACAATAAAGTAACATTTTTAACCGTTAACACAATAAAATAGACTAATATTTGCCCATCTTCAATGTTGCAATAAAATATTTTAATCCCTTTAAAATTCATATCTCCTTTTCAATTGTCAAACTCTGGTTGAGATACAGAGGAATGTAATCCTTTGTGAGTACAGTCAAAACCGCTCTACAAGAAGAAATGATCTTTCTGTGGTTTCCAGTACATTCACAAAACACACACTGTATAATTCTTATGTCAAATGTTTAGGTTGAGGATAATAGAGAGCTTGGAAAATATTCCAGACAAGTGGTTCTTTCCTTTTCATAAGTGTATACGTCGTATATAAACCAGTTCCACTGTCTTGCATTCATTTGAAAAGATCAACTTGAAAACTGACAGAAAGGGTTGTTTACAAAGGACCGTTTTTTCCCCCACAATATTAATAGTAGTATTGATTGAAAGTTCCCAATAGCAGCTTTAAGAAGGAGTTTTTTAAATTTTAAGATACAAGAGACTGAGGGCAGAATAGGCAATAAAAGTCACAAGATTGTGATGGCATTATTTTAGGATAATAATCTTAACATATGAAAGTACTGAAGCAATCATGCCAGCATAAGAAATAATTATACCATAATTCATAAGTGCATAATTTATCAAAACAATAGAGCAGTCATGGTTAGATGCAACCTAATATTGCTGTATAAGATATAACTACACACTGTACAATCGTTCCTTTTTATAGTTATTTTTACATTTAGTCCTCACCCAAATTAAGCTGAGTACTTCAAGATATGAATGGCATTACAAAATAAACACAAACCACAACAGGGCTTTATTACTGCTACTGCACCACCATGGCATGCAAGTAACTATGTAGTCAACTATAAACAGTAAAATGTCTTCATTTTCCTGAAATAAAAAGAACATGAAAAATACAGATATAGTAGTAAACATCAATTATCTTTTTATATCTTTCATATTTACCAAAAGTCTATCATTACATGAAGAATTTATACCTCTGTATCGCTCTTCTGTACTAGTATGGTGGCAAATTTGGAGCTGAGAAACTACACTTTCAACAAGCTCATACAAAACTACTAGTTTCATTTTATACTGCTGTCAACGTGAAGTGCAGAAATGAGAACATGACACGTCTGCTACCTACCCCCTAGCATTCGCTTACTTTTTTATGTTCATGAATTTTAGTAAATTAAAAGACCAAGGGCCATTAAAACTGTTTGTTAGGTTATCTATTGTGGTGACCGAGCCCACAACAGGCAAAAAGGAAAATCCTTCATCTTTCTTTCTCTTTCTGAGTACTGATTATGTGAGGATCCATCCTGGATGCTGAATTTCAGAACCACTGCTGGAAGCAACTTGGATTTCTAAATAATTATTTATTTTAATTTTGGCGTACAGGCTTTGAAAGAGGCTGAGATGAAATTCTGCAGCTGGGAGAACAAAACTATCAGAAAACCATACTGGTCTATTAAACAAAGGTCAAGTGCTGCCTGGGATTCATTTCTTCTGTTTGGAGGTGAGGACAATTCATAGACACTAGATAATTTCAATATTGAAATGAGGCCTCTACATTACTGTAGAGTAAAAGCAAGCTAAACTTGGAGACTCTTGGAAAAAATGCCAAACTTGACTGAAGAAGAAACTTCCCCATGCTCAACCAATTTTTCTAATGAGTTAGCTGTCGTGGAAGTCCCATGTGAGCTCTGCTGCTTACCTGCTTTGGGCAATGATAAAAGAACACCTAAATCCAAATGTTCCTCCGTAGTTCCTGCTTACTGGAAAGACATCTTAATGCCGATTACAAGGAAAGAACTGTACAATTCTCATTGTTACATAAAGCTATACAAAAATGTCCTTTAGTTTCATGGAATTTGTTTAAATTTCAATTATACAATTTCCCTCTACATTACAAAACAATGTACAGTTTTTCCTAGTTCTGTTCCAGGATTTTCTCTGCTCTGATATGTTCAGGATTAGGAATGCTAGGTATTTTATTTAATGTTTTGTTGACATAATAATTTCAATTATTTTTATTAAAGCTCATCAGATATACCTACCATAGATTTGTTCTGCTTTGGGGTATAGTAGGCTGTGTGACTATAACAGAGTACCTCATATATTCATTCATAGTTTTGCCTCCATAAAAACTGAGGCTGTAGTATAGCTTTCAATGGAAGCCATTTAAAAAGAAAACATTACAGAATATACAATTGCAGTTTTTGAATTTCAGACACAAGTTCCTTGACGTGTTGAAAGATGATGTTTTCTATTTCTGACTCCTGAACTCTTATCTTTACACTCCGCAGGCTTCTGTTGTGAAATGTCTATCAGTGCACTTGCGATTGCAAGACCTGTAAGACAAATAAAGGGAAAACAACATTTAATGCCCAGCTTTCATAAGAAGACTTCCATAGCACTGTGGTGGTTCCTTTTGTGCACAGTTTCTTTATTTTCCCAGAAGGGACTGGCTTTATTTAAGAGTTAGATAACAAGCTCTCACTTTCTGAAATGCTACAGTTACAGTGAAGTAAAGGAGAAGGAAAAATGTGCAGCTAAGAGACCAGACTGGGAAGTGGGAAAACTGAGTTCCATTTAAGTCTCTTTGATTTTTGTGTGTGATATTAGCTTCACCTTTCTTTGTCAATGTTTTCTATATTATGTGGACCAGGAACTCTGACACAGATTTTCTCTGATTAAATATCTGTGCTTTGCATTTACAAATGGATGAAGATATAAAATCTGAAAATAAAAGTAAAATGGAGAACAGTTAGTACAAAATTTTACTCTTGAGTATTTCCCTTTGCAATATATGCACCTTTCAGCCCCAAGAGCTTTGTATTTACCATGCAGAGAAACATATGAAAATCTTTCATAATGCACAAGCTTATGAATAGAGAGTAAAAAGCGATGGTGTCAGTCTGTGGTGAGTCTAAATGTGGCCAACCAGCCAAAGCTGTTCCAAACTGTGGCTGTCAATATTTCATGAGCTGCTACAACCTTAGCAGAGTATTACAGTGTACTGCAAAGGGTATGGACAGGTATGCCTAGGAAATGAGTAGTATAAGAATTTGCACTTACATTTGATAGTTACTCAAATGCTTAATCAGTGGCAGCTCTAAAATTTTTGATTCACAAAGATGACAATTCAATGAAATGGATTAGGTGTACTCATATCATTCATACATTGTACTCCATTATGGCCACAATAAAACTATGACAGTTGTATCTACCAACACACATTTAAATATACCCATAATATAGGCAAAGAAGCTGCTGGTTCTCCATAGCACCCAACACATCTTAGTCTCTCAACCATCTTGAAGAATTTATGCTATTGCCTATGGTAACACTATCATTCTTATTTCAGAAAAGCTGCAATGATTAATGTGCAGACAGCTTTTTGAAAATTCATAGCATTATACTGTAAAATGCTACCAAGAGTTATCACAGGATATGTAGGAGCCAAGATTAATTAAAGAAAAGTCTTTTTTCTTACATACAGACACATTTTCTAGTAGACATAATTTTTGAAATCTTCACGGCACCTTTAAAATATCAGATGTGTCTGGTATTAGAAAATTTAATTCTGATGCTTGCTTACACATGATTCTGGGCTTAGGGAGGGAGAATACTAAATGGAATGAATGTTATAAGGAAAACAGGCTTTACATTTTTTATAAGATATTTAAAAATGTGCTTGAATGAATGACACTAGCCTCACTTTACATAACACTTAAGAGAACAGAAAAACTATATATTTTTTTTAAATCCAGTGCTGCGCACTGGAATACACTGGCGTGCTGTTAGAGTTCCATTAAAATCAGGTCACTCCAAAAGATCATTTTTCAAACGTCACACAAATCATCTGATGAAATTCATTTATTGTGTTCTCTAAGCCCTGCATAGTTATCAAAGCAATACAATTAACTGCAGGAACGATTAATTATTTCAGACTGGCGGTCTAAAGGAATTTCATTTACCAAGTCAAGCTGATGCACAGACACTGCAAGCAAACAGAATTTGCATCAAAATACAATAGAAAATTTGATAAAAATGATGTGGTTTAAATATTCATTAAAAACACAACACACACACACACACACACACACACACACACACAGAAAAATAACAAACAATTTCACTTTATTTTCCAGATTTTATATCTAAACAGTGAACACAAAAACTTTTGTATTCATTGAGCTGGAACTGTAAATCCTGTGTAGTGCTCTACATCGATTGCCTCTATTCATAAATTAATTCATTTACCCATATTCCCCAAATGTCTCCATATAAACATCCTACCTACCACCAAACTGGTATTTTCACAAGCAGTACATGGTTTCTAGTTGCTTCTGATAAGATCCTGAACAAGTTGGCAGAAAGGAACAGTGGAATCAGTAAGCGTTCTACACGCAGAATCAATGGATCACCTCCACTAGTAAAAATTTAAGTCTACCTACAGAACCACATCTATTTTTATGCTTAGTTTGTTTTTCTACTAAATGTTATAGAAATAACCTGACCTAGTTCTGTGCAGCTAAAACACTTTCTTGCTTGTTTTATGGATATGTATGGAAACATCATTATGAAGTGTGCCCAGTCAAATACATAAGTGGAAAGTTTATTTTTATAAGACACAATTGCATCCACAATTAGAGAAATACCACAAAATGTAATATGAACTTGGTTATGGCTAGCAGAACTATTGTCTTTCCTAATGGAAGTTAAATGGTGGTAGTTTATTCTCAAGAAGTAAGTATCTAATCATAAAATTACTGATGTGTGAATGTATTTTATTTTTTTTACAATTACGCAAAACAATTAATAAGTACAGGAATGAAATACAGCACATCAAATGAGATTGCCTTGAGAAGTGCATTCCCGATTTATGTACAAACAGCATTTTAATTCTGCATTTAAACAAAAGCATCAGAAAAAGTCATTCATTTTGAGATACTCCCCTCCCAGTCTCTGTAAAAACAGGCGATACTATATATTTTAATTTTCCAGCAAAACAGCTTCATTAGGCGTGAAAGGTTAATTGCAGGTTTAAGTGCAGTTCAGGGAACAGTGCACGGGTCTGTAGTGAATAGCACAGTCTGCTGCAGGAAGGCTGAGTGCTATAAACTGTTTGCCCCACTGAAATGGTTTACTACCTCATTTACTAACTGTCTTCTTTTACTGCTTGTATTTGTAGTTCTTCTAAACCTTTAATAGCTACAGTTTTATTTCACTGTAATCAGATTTAAATGGAAATACCCATGCTGGGATGTTTAAATGCTTTTTTTCTGATTCTATACAGCTACATTTGAACTGATGTGAGGCTACACTATCTCTAAAAGTAGAAAAAACTCCAACATTGAAAAAGTTAGTCTTACATGCTGCCTTGCATATTTAAAACTTTTTTTTTTTCTTCCTCTATTGTTCATTTTAATGAGAAAAGCATTGAGTTATTCCTATTACTTTGTCAAAAATAAGGGAACAAAGAATGACCTCAGATTCATGGTTTGGCAGGTAATAGGAAATGTTTTTTTCAATTTAAATATGTATTATTGGGAGATAATAATTGGATAGATGCCTTCACTTGATTAAATTCTCCACGTTTTCATTGTCACATGGAATCAGAACATTCACAATGCTGAAGGCAGTAAAATAACTACAGCTCAAGTAGATCAATGAGAATTGTTTGATATTTTAACCAATATTATAATCATTGCTTAAGGTGACCTTAAATAATGAAAACAAAATGACGGCTACCAAAGCGAGACTTAAAGCTGAAATTGTAAGTTGTGCAGTAATATTTTAATAGCTTCACTCTTCATCAATCAGCAATGTTTGCATCGCTGCCTTTTTGTTGATTCTACAAAAACTTGTTCCTGTACCTGCTCACCTAATAGTGGACAGAGTCTTTTTATTACAAATGATCCGTTATGTGATGTTTCTCCATTGTGTAGAATGCATTGCCTGCACTGCCCATGAACGCACCAAACGGATCTAAAGAGCTTGAAGACATTCTGAGCAAGTGGTGAGAATTACAAGCTCGAGTGTCTGACGTAGATGACCATCGCACACAGTGAGCACAACTTTATGCTTATCTCAATAAAACTACCAGTTACTATGTGGGGAATTTTTATGAGGCCTGTAATTTATCATTCCAAGCCTATAAAGATCTTTTTATAAGTACACATCTATATATTACATAAGTATAAATCACATTTATATACAAAAATACCTTGTTAAAAATGCAGTCTTCTATCATCTACTTCTGAATTTGATGAAATAGATCACATTCACCATCACCTTTGTGGATGCATTCCAGGATAGCATCTATTCTACATAGGAATCATATTCAGTCACTACCGTGGTTATAATGGTAGAGGAATATAACTTTCAAAAAGGTAATTATTTGGCAAATGTTTCTAAGTACCCAACAAAAACAATTCTCTCACTGTATACATGACATTACAGCGAGTCTGTCCTTATTCAGTTTAATTTTTTGATTAAAAAATCCATACTTTCTCGAACTTTCTGTACTTTTCCTGTTTTCTTATTAACCAAACTTTTTTTTTTTTTTCAAATGCTCTAACTTGTGATTAATTTTCATGACTGAAAAGCCTGCAACACTGTTTATGCTACATACATGCATGTGCAATAGAGCAAGCCATGAGAGGAGTTAGCCAAACGGCACGTCACGAGGAAACGGAGCAGAAGGAATGATCCACAAAACATTCGCCTACACATGTAGAGATATGATACTCAAGTAATTACTTTCTTAAAGAATAGTTGAATCACCTGAAATTCAACACTGGCCAGAGGTGCCATGGAGTTCTAGCCCACAGTGTAACTGAGTTCATTTCAGTGTTATAACACAGTCCAGTTCTGCACACAGATCTGAGGGTCCTGATCTAGCTGGTGTGTCTAGATAATATTTGGAGTTCACAGACTTAGTCACAGAGAGCAACCATCATAAGCAACTGCCAAGAGTAAATATCTGCATAAACTTTCATACTGCAATGTTTTTGATTGAAATGAGAATTTTTTAAAAGAACAAACTGACAGCATCTCAACATCACAGTCTTTTTATGGGCCTCTCTTCTGTTTGCTTCATGGATAGGTATAACACTAGTATTTAACACTACTCTTACTATGAGAAAGATATATGAAAGAAACAAAACTAACTAGGAAATTACTTTGGGTAAGTAACCTCATCATTTCTTTTTCAATGATAATTTTTGCTAGATGGGAAGTCAGCCAAGGGACCAGGACATACGTTTTTCTTTTCTTATTCATATAACTTAATCAAATAAGTAATATATGAGACAGTGCTTAAACCACAGCAATAACAAACAAAATAATGGTAGCATGGATAGGCACACACTAGTAGAGAGGAGATGCTGTGCTCCTTTGTATTATACCCTTGGTATTTAGTAATAACAGTATCTATGAGGAGCTAAGAAACTCCTATTCCCAGAATAGACTTATAAATTACTTGCTGTCATTTTGTGGGAAATGCAGACTATACAATAAGTTATCTTTTGTGAAATGTTCAGCCTTTCCCAAATTTTTCTAATTTTGAAAAGGAAATGGCCCCACATATTTGTGAGAAATATTTGTCTTCCGAGGGCTCGGCAGTGATTTTTTGCATGCAGTCAGGCAGTTCTCCCTTCCATTTCAGTGTGACATATCTCTGGTTTAGTCTGTTATCCAGGTCTGCAGAACGTCTGGTGCCTTAAAACTATTCATCCAGCTGGTAGCTGAGACAGCAAGTGCTGATTGGTCTCTTGCTGTGGACAGATGGGGACTGATGATGCGGCCAAGGTGCATGCTGACTCCCCAAGGACGGCTGTCAGGTCAGGGGGTGTGTACTGCAGGGTAATCTGCTCCAATGTGAGATAGCTATCATATCCCTTTGGGGCAGGTTTTGTTTGTTCAATAGGGCAAACAAATACTGTTCTGATGAAGAAGATGTAGAGAGGTGTTGGAGGGCCCTCAGCGGTAGGATGAGATTGGTGTAATACCATTTTGGTTAACCTGCTTTCTCTCACCCACTTGTCTGAACTCGAGGGTCTTTAGATTATAATGAATAAGGTAATAAAATTCAATGTAATAACACTGTATGATAATATGAGATTACTGCAGTTTGTTGGAATGCATCATCACACCCATGTGCCTGCACAAGGTTCAGGGATGGCAGCACAGAAGAAAGGAGAAATGAGCTTAATAGTGGAAAAGGAAGATGAAGGTCATGGCTGAACTGATGTGGGAAGTAAACTCTCATTTGAAACCATGTAAAAATGGTAGGTGGGGAATGATAAGTCATGAAATGTCTTGAACATTAATAATGACATTTGACAGAATAGGAAAAGGAGCACATAGAGCTGCTAAAAATGAGATGCAAAAGAGTCCACAGTGGGCAAGAACACATAGGCAAGACCAGAGGGTAATGTTGTCATTTACATAAATTTGAGGGTAAATAGTGGAAAAACTGAAGGAAAAAAAAAAAAAAGAAATGGAAAATCTCAAGAGAATGAGAAATAAATTACATAAGATTGGACTGTAAATGAAGCTTAGAGTAACTTACCCTGTTGGTGATGGGTAGTCAAATACATGTTTTTTTTTTTTTACAAGGGAAAAAGGAAATTGAGCCATTGATAGTTTTTTGAGATCTCTGATACATTACTTTGGAAAAAATTAAATTTGAAAAGGAAACCATACCTTAAGCTACAATAGTTATAAAGATTACTGAGTATATTATTACATATTTCTCAGATCTTTTTCCTTGGGGGTCTCTGGCAAAGCTTGTCACAAATTTGCCCAGTAATATTAAGAATATGATTGACTCCAAACACAGTGAAAAAAAAAATAAAAAAGAAATTGTAGTTGGCTGCTGAGACTGAAGATAAAAGGTTCTCTAAACCTCTTATTGACTCACTTTAAATACTAAAATAGGCTTGGGAAATGCTTAAATTTAGACTAGTTGAGTAATATCTCCTAAAGCTGAAATACTTATCAGTACTAAATTCAATTAATAAAGTAGGCATCAAATTTAGTCAGGAAATATGTTCTCACAAAATAACAGAGCCCATAGAATTAAAACTGCTTGATGCTTTTATCTAAGATGTTTTACTTTGGCACTAGTAACAGACAACTAACAAATTGTTACACCATTATTTTGTTATCCCATTATAATTTCTGGACCTTTGACCACAAATGGCAATTACAGAAATCTGAGAACATTCCTAACTATCCCATTGCCTTTCTCAGCATGTCTTGTGTTATATAAGTCCATGGAAAACATCGTTAGCAAATAATATTTTTACATTAAAAATATGCATGAATTACTATGTAAATAATATTGCATATAATCAGGCTTTGTGTCCTGCATTTCTTGAATATATGTTGGAGTCTCAAACAGGTCTATCAGCATCCAAATATATTTATAGTTAAAGGAAAAAATTGAATTAATAGAATACATAATATTTTCAGGAAGCTATCAATTAAATACATGAATTCACCTGTAACTCACAAAATTTTTGTTATTTTAACCTATTAGCAAAATAAGGAGGATGCTTTTGACTGTTAGCTATTAAGAATAGTTAAAAGGAATATTCTGCTTGGAGCATGTGCAAACTTCATGTCAGTTAATTCCTTAATGCTTTCCCACTGCATACAGTACATAATATTAAAATGGAAGTAATTACACAGGATTCTGTCGTGGACAGTAATATTTGAAACACTTGGATTTTTTCACAAAAACTATCAAATTTTCAGTTTGATTACATCTCCTTTCCATTGAATCATTTTTCCCTATGTTATGAAAAACATCTCCATTCTTGTGATGTTTTGCAGCAGTTTAATTTGTTTTCAAGAAAATCACTATAAACTAATTTGCTACTCTGCAAGAATTTGGTGAGATGCATTAATCATGCCAGAATCTAATTTGGTCTTGTAAACCCATTGCTGTAGAAGAGAAAAAAATATACTTCGAGATATACCTGGAGTACTGAACTCTTTTTACTTTTAAGTTATACCTTGGTAAATAGAAATGAAATTCAAATTGGTTTTGTTTAGAAGTTGTTATCACAGCAGTGACTTACGTGGGATTAGTTCATGAGCATTACTATTGTAATGAGCCAGGGGAGGATCAGGTTGGATATCAGTGAGCTGGGGGTCGGCCTCTTCTCTACTGTCATTAGTGATAGGACCAGGGGGAATGGTTTCAAGCTACGGCAGGGGAGATTCAGGCTGGACATGAGGAAGTATTACTTTTCAGAAAGGGTGTTCAGGCACTGGAATGGACTGCCCAGGGAGGTGGTGGAGTCACCGAGCCTGGGGGTGTTCAAGGAAAGACTGGATGTTGTGTTGAGGGACATGGTTTAGTGGGAGCTATTGGGAATAGGTGAACGGTTGGACTGGGTGATCTTTTAGGTCTTTTCCAACCTTAGTGATTCTATGATTCTATGATTCTATGATTAGGAAAAAAATTCTCTCAAAGAGTGATTGGGCACTGGCACAGGCTGCCCAGGAGGCGTGGAGTCACCATCCCTGTGGGTGCTCCACCACCCATGGAGTTGTAGCACTGAGGGACATGGTTAGGGGCTATAGGGGTGATTTGGGGTTGGGCTTGGGGATCTTAGAAGTCCTTTCCAACCTTAACGATTCTGTGATTTGCTTTGTGAAAGCCTTCTTCATTCCACTATAGCTGAGGTTATTCCCACAGCATTATTTTACCCTCTCTACCTTCAGCAATCTCCACTGAATTGAGATCCTGCATGCCAATCAGAGAACGTTGAAGACATGAGAACTGTAAAAATTTGTGAGCCCCAGTTATATTTTTAAATCTTTTTAAACCATATCCATTCATGCATGCTGGACAGCATAACCACTGTGATGAAAGCTACAGCCTTACTAAACATTCTGAATAGGCTGAACACCTGCAAAACAAAGATTTACCATTTGTATACACAGAGCGTATTGGATCATACAGTGCTATCATTTCATGCAATTAAGAAATCAGAAAACCTGCGTACATGTGTGTGAGTGTCTGGAAGAAAAAAGTTTCAGGCACAACTGATCAATCAGGGAACAGTTGGATGGAGACAAGGCAGAGAGATTCATGAGGGGTTGCTTCTCTCCAGAGGGGCCTTATTTGCAGAGGGTGATTTAAAGCAGAACTCTTCCTGTCTGTAGAGGAAATCTGGGGTGATTAACTTTGCCAGGTGTAATTCAGCTTTTGTGAATACCTCCCTAATGCTCCATCTGTGTGATAACACATATTGTTAGATTTGCAGTTTTACTACTCTTACACTCTTCCCCTCATTGTTGTTTCTCTGCTAGGCGGTCTACTGCTCTGACACCAGACCTCTCCTCAAGACTAAAAACTCAACCTTAAAGACAATAGGTTTAAGGGCCCAACCGAGGCCAATTCTGTTCCCACTGGAAATAACACAGTACTATTTGCACTATCGTTTACTTTTAAGGAAGAAGATAAGAGCAGCAAAGTTCAAAGATGCTGTGTGTTGCTATTTCTCACTCTTGCACCTTTATTTTTGTTGTTGCTTTTTTTCCATTGACAAAAATTTTATTTAAACCAGAAAGTGATGAATATGTTTATACAAACAAATGATTACAGTTCACCAGAAATTCAAGAGGGTTCTCAAAAGATTAATCAGAAGCAAGTATGCTATCTGCAGTGCTTTTCCCATAATGAATTCTCACTTTAATTTCTGCTTTCCAAGGTTGACTTGTTTTCCATTGCCAACATACTGCCGCAATATATCATTGCACTAACCACTGTTTGGCTTGTAATTTGGTTCTGGCCAAATAACAATACCAGTTTTTCAGTATTCTGCTGATTTCCACAATTAGACATTCAGTACATTTCCAGCTACCTTGCCAGCCGTCACTCTGACAAAATAAATGATCCTAGGAGTGTAACAGAATTAAGTCAACAGGACAGAAAACATGCCTAGAATTTTTGAATTCTAATTCTAACATATTTTGAAATATCACTAAGAGACAACTTCAGGGTCACCACCATCCCCAACATAAGGCTGCTTGGCATGTTAACGCCCAAGAATCAGGAAGCTTCAGAAATAAGCAGACAATTTGGTAAAAGGCTGAAAAGTTCAAGTCATAAAAATGTAAACAACACCACCACCACCACAAAAAAACAACAAAAAGATTTTAAAGAAACAGCCCTACCAGAATCCTGTGCAGCACTGAAAGAGGATAATTCTGAGAGGAGTTCCAATATATATAGGCAGGTTATATGGCTACTCATTCATTCTTCCTGAATCTTCTACACTACCCCAAACATGATGTATTGTAGCCTTACCAAGCAACATGACAGACATACTTGCAACTGGTTATTGTAAAATATACGGTAAAAAGATTCCATTTCAAATAGCCTGTTTGCAATTGATTACATACCATTAATTTTGAACAGTCAATATAGATAAATATAAATAAAACAATGCCATCAGAACTCAGTTTCTTTGCAAGACACATGGAGATAGAGCAAATGCCTGAAACTGCAAAATACTAATACCATGCTGGTGTACCACTGAAAATGTATTACATGCCCTATGCATGCTTCCTGGTCTGGAGAGAAAAACTAGAAAATGGGCAGAAGATAATGACAGTTTCCTTCTTTTACGTGTACTCACTCTCCAAAAGACAAGTAGCATTCAATGTCTTGTTTACCTTATTTTGAATAAATCTCAGCCTGATGAGTACACCACCATTTCATCCAACAAACATGGTAAAGTCCTTTATTTTTTATTGAATAAGGTAGAAATCAGGTGACAGACAACAATCCAGAAGTTCCCATAAAGTCACTTTTTTAGCAAAGTCAATTCCTAGAAGGTGTCCTGAATGAGAATAAACATTCAGGTATAGAAGAGTTTCTTCATCTGCCCTTGCTCATTGGTAATCAGAGTAGGAAGTGGCAGAAGTGAAACCAGGGAGAAGATGAGATAACAAGGGCTACTTTCTGCTTGGAGCTTTTCAATGCCAGAACGATTCTTTGTGCTGACTGGCAAGATTTATAGCAATTGTATGCATTCTTATTCACATTACTTTCATCTAAAAGTAAAGTATTTCATAAATGACCATGCTGGCTTTGTATTTCCAGGATGTGATTAAAAGAGAGTTTTCATTTATGTATTCTCAAGAAGTTTTTACTATACAATGAAGGAGAAATAAACCTTCAGCAGGACATTAGAATTCCCTTACTGCATTTTATCTAAAACTCCCATCTGTTTTTTAAAAGCAGAAATTATGTTGTCTTCTACTTCCTATTTAACTGTGGCCCTTTCCCCCCCTCTATTTTTTCCCATATGCTTTTTGATCACATATGAAAAACTTGGCTTCAGTGCTCTCATCTCCTGATTTTCTGTATTTCAATTATACTTTAATGGCTGTACATACACTGATGATGGCACAAGAGTGTGTTGAGAATGAAATCTGTTTTGTACTATCCTAGATTCTGAGAACAGCTACAATTTGAGTTGCTTTCTTCTGTAGCCTCTGAAGTGCCTTCAGGAACATAATAATGCAATAAACACCAAATCTGCTCTTTCCTTCACAATCCAAGCCAGCATTCTGTTTCCCATAATACTGCTACATTATGATTTGCAACTATAAATAATTATCCTAAGTTATAAAGATAAAATATAAAACTTTAAAGCAATACAATTAGACACCATTCACTAGAGACTCTGAAGCTGTTATAAGCAAACAACAATTTTCATAAGGAATAGAAAAGAAGGTTATAATGGAAAGCATGTTACCCGCTTATGACTAGTTCACCAGAAGCTTGACACAATCGTAGGTGCAAACAATGGAAATAGTGGCACACTGCACCTTGTTTCAATCTTAAAAGGATATTAAAAAAATAAAATAAAAATTACAGGAATGGGATTTGGAAACGTATAAGATTTGGTAATACAAGAGATTATCCCTGGGCAGCCTGATCTAGTGGCTGGCAACCATGTTCACTGCCACAGGCTTAGAACTGTATGATGTTTGAGGTCTCTTTTAACTAAAGTCATTCTGTGATTCTGTGACTCTGTGATTCTATGAAATGGGCAGTGGTTGGAAGTGAGAGGTACTTCTCTAAACCTCTGTAAGGCTTGTGTTCAGATGTGTGAACATGGGAGTTGTATTTGTTCGGGGTTGCCTGGACAAGGGTTTGATATGACTTCAATATATAGAATTCCTTGCTTTTCTCTGTACTATTTTACATTGTCTTGCTTCCAAACTGCTCTTCAGTCCAAGAATCTCCACTTCTCATTCCATTAAGTGTGAGTCACCTCAGTATTTAGCTGCCTTTACAAAGTACTTGTTACTCTACCTGGATTTCCAATAATGAGAAATTCTCTTTGTGAATCCAGTACTGTTACTACGATGTCTCTAATTCATTTCCACCTATTTAAATCTCTTTGGATTGCAATAGCATAAAGAGGTAGTAGTACAGCAGGCTTTAAAAGGCTTTATTTATATTACTTGCACTTCTACTGACTTCTCATATTAGTGGTCAATTCTTTTCCAAGAAAAATCCACTCTTTACTAAGAGAGATAAAAATAACTGTACACATTTGAACTATGATCTAATTGCTCCTTCAAGAGTGATGAAGTAATTTGTGAATAATCTAAAAAGAGCTGTCTTATTTCATTACTTGAGCCCCACATGTGCTTTAAAAACAATATATTCATTAAAGATTTTAAAATCTGTGTGCTAACTAGTGCACATTTTTATTGAACTTCTCATCTTTGATGTGCCTCTATTAATATGGCAAGAAACCCAAAGCACATTGCGTTATCCCTACTGAAACAGCTTATAGCTTACTTGCTTTTCTTCCTTTTTTATTTGCAAAGGACAAGTACTTTTGAAGAAACATTCTGAAATGAGATATTCAGTGAGTTATCAAAAGATTGTAAAACCAGGCAAAAACATAAAGGATTAGTGATGGCTATGTGTGTTGAGGATGGAGATTCAGATATTTCAAGTCAGATGACTGATATGTTCTATATAAATTTTATAGGCATTGACCAGTCACAGTATCTACTCAGGAATAAACATCATAGAAATTCCATGGGACAAAAAGTGTTGCCCCCTCTGTGGAGTTTTTCCTTCCATCCTCCATTGGGAAAAAATGCAACTGAGTACGCATTCTGTCCCTGTGGGCTTCCCAAAGGACCACACACCACTGATAGTTGCATAGCACGTGCAATTCTGTAGGTTAGATTACACACACATTTGTACATCTCACCTTGTACTGAGGTCCCAAACAACAGTGAAGCCTCTGAAATCCTCAAGAATATAAATAACAACAATAAAAACTAGTAATAAATAGAAATTAAACTAGTAGCATCACTTGTGGAGCTTTGGAATGACCACAGAAAAGCTCACAATATTACTGGTAAAAAGTATATTGAAACAGCTTGGAAAAAAAGAAGTGGGAAGGAATAACAATATGAATAGAATGAATGAGCCTTTATGCTAGATATGAAAGTGTTTCTGATACTGACAAAAGAAGTTACAACATTTATCATTCTAGGATCGCAGGGGACAAAACAATATTAAATCATGAGAGGTATTATTTGTGAATTGGCACTGTTTTCTTTCCCTTGTGTTAAGAGAATGATAAATGTTTTCAATTGCGTTAAAGGAAAAGTCTGATACTGGCTGTGAATTCTATACATTCGTGCTACAATTTCTGGGACATTTGGTGAAATCCTCATAAATACCATTGTTTACATTAAAGATGCTAGTAAGATTGTTTTTGTTTTCTTTTCTTTCTTTCTTTCTTTTTTTTTAACTCCTCATCTCTCATCTGCAGTTTTATTCAAGAGTCCCCCTCCTGATATTTTACTTTCTAAGGCAGATGAAATAAGTAAGATTCAGCTACCAGAATTCTTAGGATAACTGGTGGGAATATTGCAGAAGCACAATGTGATCAAAACAGATGGAAAAGCAATCCCCAGATGACTAAGGGCAAAACTGCATCAGTGCCAGGACTGCAGAAAGAGCAGAACTATATGAGATATATTAAACATTTGCATTTGAATTTTTAATATTGAAAATAAATGTCACAGCATTTCGTGAAGAATCTATTTGACCTGAATGCAGCTCATCTGCTGCTCCTTGCTATAGAAGATCACACCTTTTACTCGCTATTTATCTTTAACTCCTGCTGAACTCTCTGGCACTTCCAACCTCTAATGGGAGGTTATGGTTTTTTAAACATTTGCTTGCATTTTATATTTTCAAAAGCTAACGCAAGACATTGTGGTGACAGCATGAGATAGCATAATAGCATGCTTTGTTTTTAGCATTTTCAGACACGAGTAATATCTTCTGCTTTGCAGTTTGGGATAAACATGGTGCATCACTGTGCCATCTAGTGTGACTCAGCTTTGAGAGCTTCAGGCTTGGCTCTGCCTCCAGTGCACCAAATATACATGGCTGAGCTTTTTAAGCCAGTAAATACTATACATGTAAATATATTTAAATGTGAATAGATACATATAGATATAGTCTGATTTGAAAATAACAGATTATATTTTTTTAAGGGTGTAATTCCATGAATGGTCTGGGTGCTATGAAAAATTCCTAGAACACACCCAAATTTATTAGACAGATTTCAATTACTAGGTTACATGTTCTTCAAAATAATATTCAAAACTATACAGAACGTATTTATTCATATTATATATAACAGCTTGCATGGATAGAATGGCTCTTCAAAATAGCCAGGTGTATTCATTTTCATTTTCAGTGCAGTAATTACTGCTTCTCAGCCATCTTTCTGCAGCCCCTGTTAACCCCAGTTTGGGATGCACGCCGCACTGTGTCAGGTGCAATACATGAGCTGCACCAAAAGCATCTACAATCTAAAAAAACATTTCACTATGCTTAAATTTTCATATTCAAAAATGTGCTTTCAGACCTTAACCCTAACTTTCCAAGTCAGGCTTTGCATTTGAAATTGGAAATTTAGCTAGGTTTTTCCTCTAGGCAATAACCTGCTAGGCAATAAAAGTTCTGAAAATCACTGCTCATTCTCTGTTCCAGTTCTCAATGTTTCTGACATTCTTTTACACAGCTTATACTGAACAGACCTCATACTCATGAGATACAAGAAAGAGCACAACCTACCTCACTCATGACCATCAACACTGGCCTTGCAATTCTAATACAAGTAAAAATAAAATTACTATTTTACATTAAAACTGTCAATATATACATTGCATTGATCTATGGAGCATAAGACTGCGTTAATCAAAATATTTGCCCGAGAGAAATAGACTAAATTACCGTGAAACTGAATAAATGCAGAAGATGCTGAATTCCATTAGAATGAGTTGTTTTAAGAAGTTCATGCTCAGAGGTAAGCACAGAATACCTACACCAAAAAAGATCTGTAGTTCTGACCCGTTATGACATTAGCACAACGATTCTGAGAAACTTTAACTACTCACAGAAACAAAGTTTTGTGTAGGAAATCACACATACAGAAGTTAGAATGAAAAGTCAAGAAGTTTCCAGGTTTTGATAGATTTCAGGCTGGATGTGTCAAAAGATAAGCCCTGACACTGGCAGGCAGTCTCCCTTGAAAATTTAGATTCCATATACAGAGATCTTCAGGTAAACCAATTTCTACTTTCACCTCTGCCTCCAAACACTGGTCTCAAAGGACTTCATTTCAGCCAAGACCTGTCAAAACCCCCAAATGCTTTTCATTACTGAATTCCTTCTGTATGTTCTCTGTCAGCTGTGTTAAAATAATAAATTCACCACCAATTGATTTTTGAAAAGGGAGAGAACCCATTTCATCTCACCTACAGATTTGGTTATTTTGACACGCAAAATCGGAGGCATATTTAAAACTGTTGTTTGAAGTCCATGCTTCTCATGCCATTTATCGAGCTTAAAGTAGCAGCAGGTTCAGAAGTTCTAATACAATAATGTTCAGTGAAAGATTATGAGATATTTGGACTGTGCTCAATTCTGTTCATATCCTTTGCAATCATTAATATTAATGCAATTCACTTACAAACATCCAGCACAGATGAGGTGTCCTGGCGCTACTAATTGGTGCTATAGGACAATACAATTTATATTCTATATTCTGACATATCTGAGAAGAAATTGAAATGTTTCTAAAATTCCACTGAGAAAGGATTCTAAACACTTTTTATCAGCATCAAGGGATAAAAAATACACCAAAACCAGACTGCTGGATTAATAAGGTAATGGTTGTATTATTGAAAGAGCAGAAAAAAGTTCTTTAAAATAGTGTGTGCAGACAGAGCTTAGTTGAGACGGAACAGTTGCAAGAACACCTTAATGGAGGACAAGAAAGCAATTAACAATGAAAAGTCACTGATGCAAAATATAGTCCTAGAGATTAAAATCTTATTGAAACAAATGCTTCTCCATTTGATCATAATGAATTGAGCTGAAAGATCTGCAAAACCAGTTCAGTGAACACATAAGAAAAAAACAATAATTTGTTACCCAATTATAGTACAGAGCTTTCTGACCAACATGGTGCTCTACAGCATTAGTTAAATAGAAATAGGAACCTTAGGAAATGGAATAACGTAAGAGAATTAGACACAGTATTATTTGAAATTGCAATGAGGTAATTGTAAAAATATATGCAGAAATACTAATGTGTACAGTGATTTAAAAACACTGGAAGAATGTGCATTATCTCAAATGGGAAAAACAAAATATTCATGAGAAAAGAGTCAGAATGAGCATAGCAGGAAGGATAACCCATTAGGGTAGATGAAGCTAATAGTACAGGGAAGAAAGTCATGATGGTGGAGCACGGGGCAACCTGGGAATATTCTGAAATGAGTGAAATTGCAGTCAGAAGTGTGAAAGAGAGAGAGAACATTAAGAAGTGAAGACTGAGAGGCACATTACGTGTGTGGGAACAGGCTGCCCAAATTAGAGAGATCAATCATATCGAGGTGGATTAGGTCTTTGTAATGGGGACAATGGTCTCAAATTGCTTTTGGGTGTCTTTAGGCACCTTGCTGGCATCCAGGTCTGGAAAGTATCCGCAATGGGAGATGTGTCCAAACAGTTATCAATATTGCAGGTGGGCCTTCTTCAAGAACTTTTAAAAAAGAAACATGAGCAGTCAAATCAGTAAATAAATAAAACAGTGTGCACTGCACAGATTGTGTGAAACTGGTGTAAAAGAGGATAAAGGAGGAAACAAAGTTAATATCTGCAAAAATAGCTGTAACCTGGAAATGTTATTGTATAACGTATTTTTACCACGTAGCTTGGGGGTCCTAAGTTCTTCAGTGTTGCCATTGATAATATATTTGTGATGAAATGTGGGAAGGTAGGGCTAGGTGTAACAGAACAGTCAGCAGTGGTGAAAATGGCATTCACAGAAATCTGACTTTTAAATGGAGCACATTTCAATAACATTTCTTGTTAGATAATTGTCATTAGGAGCCAAATATGAAGTTACATGTTTACGAACCATAATGTGGGACTCACTAAAATAAGAAAGGCCCTCCAAGTTAGAGGTAACACAAAGGGAAACGATTTGATTACACTTTGGAAGTTCCAAGGAAGGAAAGATGATGTGCTAAAAGGCCTCTTTCATTATTTCAGCAAGAAAAAGTTAATACCTGGGTGGAGAGCCCAAATTAAGGAACAAAATGCAGTGAAAGTAAAGAAAGTTCGATAAACATGTCATCAGAGTAGGTAAGCTAATCATTCATGTCTTAAGCTCTGAAAATACAGAATCGAGGAGAAATCTTGAAAGGGCAAGAGACTTGGAAGGATATCAGCAGCGGAAGAACCATAGCAGTAAAGCACTGGGAAAAATACACATAAATGAGAGCAATCACTGAAAAAGTCAAAGTGCCTTGCTGAAAGTCAATAATATATACAATTATTCAAAATGAACATATTTCACTTATAATTTGCTAATGATTTCTTCTGTCAACATGACAAACTGAAGAGGTCTGAAAAGATATTTCAGCAATTTCAGGATGTGAAACAAATTATCTGAAAATATGGATTTCTACACTGTCTTGTAAATAAATTATCTCTAGAAACTGAAGGAAGGAAGGAAAGAAAGAAGGGAGAGAGGGAGAGGGAGAGGGAGAGGGAGAGGGAGAGGGAGAGGGAGAGGGGAGGGGAGGGGAGGGGAGGGGAGGGGAGGGGAGGGGAGGGGAGGAAAGGGGAGGGAAGGGAAGGGAAGGGAAGGGAAGGGAAGGGAAGGGAAGGGAAGGGAAGGGAAGGGAAGGGAAGGGAAGGGAAGGGAAGGGAAGGGAAGGGAAGGGAAGGGAAGGGAAGGGAAGGGAAGGGAAGGGAACAAAAAGGCCTCTAGAGGAGAAAAACAAAAAAGAAGTCAACAATCTATCTGTATTTTAGGTTTGTAGACTGTAAACAATCGACATATATCCCATTAGAATTGAAGCTGTAAACACGAAATATTTTCAGATCCCCATCTATTTGCACTTCAGTCACCAAAGCTTTGAAGAAAATCAGTTGTGTGTTCGCATTGCAAGTACGTTCACTAATACTCTTAGTGATGTACTATAAACTTTATTTAATTAGGCCTGATTAATGTTGTCCCTTAATTGGAAAAAGAAAAAACCTGAGGCTTAACATTTAAATATAAACAAAAGACACACAAAAAGGAAGCAGAAAATCTACTGCCTACAAAAAGGTCTTCCTCTATTTTGGATACTACTTATAGAACTTTATATAAATCAAAAGATATCAAAATTAAGTTGTAATTCCTGTACAAAATAAAACAAAGTAGTTGAACTATACCCCATTTAGAATAACTTATCCAGAAATCTAATATAAAAAAAACAAAAAACAAAAAACAAAAACCAAAAAACAGCAAAACCCAGTGTCAGCAGCAGGAGCATACAAACAGGAACAAGATATTGAACACAAAGTAGTACACTGTGGTTGTTGCTGCCTCAATTAGTGACAAATCTCTTTATATTTTGAAATTTTTCAATTCATGGTTGCACAAGGTCTTCTCTGCTATTCTCCTGTGCTTAGTACAAAACGATCAGCAGTCCTTGCTGCATGACTCTCTGTTGTCTAGACTTATTAAATTGTTCCTTGCCTTCTCAGTGTCCTGTGGAGCCAACAGCAGATGAACTTCATTTCCTCCCCTTATAAAGAGAGCTTTGAGGGAAATTATTTTGCAAGAATAACAACTTCTTCCCACCATGCCAGATCAAAAATGGGAAAGAGAAGTGGATGTTCCAGTACCAAATGAAATAATATGATTTTCCTATCTGTTGGACTTTGTTTCTCTTAAGAAATATTCCCAATGGAAACATCCATTGATTGCTTGCATTTTTACAGAGTCATCTTGATCAGGACTGTACAGAGACCCACCCTGTCAACAGAGAGTGTCTATGCTTTAGTGGACGCATCTAATGACATTTCTAGTAGATACATGTTTTTTTAAAAAATATATATTTTCCTTTTCTCCCAGCTATCTTCCACAAAGTTACTGGTGGAAAGAGATGATCCACCCATGGGTTTCAGTATAGTGAACATTAGAATGGCTGAATGCATGAATTCAAAAGCATAGCAGGGATTTACTCTCATTTTTCCATCAGCCTTCCTGGGGCTGTGCACATAAAAATATTATCTTCTCAAACCTCTTTCACAAACCAAAGTTAATACCTTGGCCAGTGTCTAAACCAGAGAAATATAACAAAGAATAATTGTCTTTATAAAATCTGACTGAAGGGAAACCAAAGTTATAAATTTATAACAAGGGACGCAGTCCTACAATATATAAAGCAGTATTGTACTACCCAATGAGCAAGTGGAAGGTATGTGTCCAGACATTCCATTTCCAACTCTGAGAACATACCATTAGACATTATCACTGAAACTGGAAAATACTGTAAACATATCCATATGTTCTTAGCCTTAACAGAGTTATCTACTACAGTATATTCTCTTGTGCTTTCCTACCAGTATGAGAAGATTTATTTTAGACTTTTAATCTGATCATGCATACCCCTAATTGTTTCAACTATAATTACAGATGTTAAATTGTTTTGCCTTTTATGAAAAATAAGACAAAAACAGAAATTAAATGCATGTAAAACTGAACTATTTCAATGGCACTAATTGCAAAACAATTTTTAAAAAACAGCTGTTGATGAAATAATTGTTTTAATTATACAGTATACTTAGGTTTTTATCAACTATAAACACTTCAGGTTTTAGCACTAAGGTAATTTCATGTGCAATGTTTCCCAGATTTTATTTCAGAATGTAAATAAACTAGAAGTATAAATCACTGCATAACGACTTTGGAACAAAGGAGAAAGAAAAGTGTTGATCTCTCTCTGTTTAACAGGATACTATTGTAGTATATCACTAGTAGATATGTCTAAATGCAGACAGAACTTCACAAACTGCCTAGAAGAAACCTTTACTCTTGGACTAGATGATCTTAGTGATCTTTTCCAACCTTGATGATTCTATGCTTCATAGCAAGGCAATGTCTCCTTATAACTTTAGGTTGTTCAGAAATGCCATTGGCTCACTGAAAGCTCCTAGTGGAGCTCAGCAGGGGTACTCCTGAGGTAGAGTGATTGCACAAAAGTGGTCTCCTAGCAAGGAACTGCCTAAGCAGAAATTTTCACACAGAGTAACATTCACATATTGCCTGCCTTAAACTCACAGATGCACCAATGACCTTTTTCCAAGCCAAGATGCTGTTTGTCTGCACACTGTGGTGGACCACAATTGCCATGGCAGTACATTGTCCACTGTCTCAAGAAAAAATAAGTGCAATAATTCTTATCTAAGTGACAGTAAGTTTCTATTAGGCTGTTCTTAAAGTTTCCTTTGGGGGTCAGACACAGCAAAGGTGTTAAAAATCAAATACTGCAGTAGGAAAATTTATTCAATAAAAGGACTTTTAAAGGTAATAAATTATATCCCCAGTCAAATATCTCTAATCTGGTACTGTCTTTAGTGTTCAGCAGACACAGACATAGCAAATGTCTGGTGACATTTGGAAGGAAGGGGAAGGAAAGGAGATATTTGTGACATGGAATGAATATGGAAAAGGAGACATTAGAGAGACATTGCACATGTGGAAACGCTCTGGCAGAATTACAAACATTTTTACAGCTACAAAACAGTCAAACCTCTGCTCAGTTTAAAAATATGTCTGTAGACAGCTACTTCATATTATTCTGTGAAACAGCTACGGTAACAACTACTTGTATTCTCAGCGCGCGTGAAAGCTCAACAAACACCGGTGAGTAGGTTCCTCCTTCAGTAAAAATCACACCATTACGTTTATGAAATGCTCGTTCCTTCACAAGACAAAGAAAAATCCTTCTGTGCTCTGACTGCTGAATTGGTTACTGCAAATACAGCAAAAGCAGCAGAAGTGCTCGGTAGGATTTTAAACAGCCTCTTATCTCTACGCCACACTCTCGCTTGTACTGCACCTCGGTACACACACAACACTTTCTGTTAGTCTTGCTCTCGCTTTGTAATCCACCAATCACACCGGTTGATGGTCACCATCACTGGGGGTTGTCAAGGACCATGGAGATGTGGTACTGAGGGAGAGGTCAGTGGGCATGGTGGGGATGGGTTGGGCTGCACTGGATGATCTTAGAGGTCTATTCCAGTCTTAATGATTCAGTGACTATGATTCTACAAAAATGCACTTCTGTAACTTTCAGAACAAACATTAATAATAAGAGATACTATACATCCAGGAAGGAAATGAATGTCTTCTATCTGTTTTCTATTAGTGTTATAATCTCTGAGAATTTCTGCTCCTCACCTGGGAACGTGTTTTGTTTTGTTTCTTCATTTGACTGTTTCTTTCATTTTTTGACCATCTTTCAATCATTTATCAAATATCAGATGTCAGCTGGAGATTTGTATCAGACTCTGAATCTGTCTTCTCTGATTTTTTTCTCAAGCCTTTTCCATGTAATTACATTTTTATAATGACAATGTTGCTTTAGAGGTTGCTATTAGATAAAAGCAACAAATCCTGACTTACTAAAAACTCTAAGCATCAAGGGAAATTGCTGACATTCTCACATTGTAATAGAGATCCAGGGGTAGCAGTTGCAGCGTGATGTCATCTTAAGAAAAATCTCTACCAAAACATTTTTAATAGAAGACATTCCCTTTTATCTTTGGCAGACAAATGTATGAAAACAGATTCACAGTCCTGTTGGCCAGCTGCATTTTTCACAAGCATATTTACTGAGAGCTCATGGTAAGGTCTGGTCTTGAGCTGACCTGTACTCTTTCCTGCCCCTCTTCCTGCTTTCTTTTTACATTCACTCAGCTCCCTTTCCATTTGCTATTAAGATTAGAAGAGACTTAAGGCACAGGATCTAGAGCTAGGAAATTTCATATGCTCAAATTGCTATACATTTTCTCTGTCTCAGAGAGAGATTGTGATCTACACACATCTGTTTTTTTTTGTTGTTGTTTGTTTTGTTTTGTTTTTTTTTGAGGTAACTGATAGCTGTTTTGGTATGGAAATGGACACTGTTTTTTTATAAACAAGCAACATCTATTGCCACCTAAACATGCAGTCACTGAAACCAGCAAGTGCCAGGACAAGTCTCATCTGAGGTCACTTAGGTGTTTGTCTTCTGGCATCTTGGTGGGAGCATTATTAACTTTCCTAATTTGTACAATAATTACAACATTATTTCTTTCATTTACTTTTAAGGAATGCATTGTGATTTAATTCACAGACATAATTCACAGATGTTAGATGGAAGATGTTAAAGAAAGTGAAGGTGGGGGTTTTAATTAATAATTCACTTTAAATTGTTGCTGCCTCCCACTTCAATTGCAATCACTTCAGTAATTAGAAAGACGAAATTGAATCTTCCTGGGGAGCTCCTACCTATTCTGTGTGCATGTCTTCATCAATGATATGCATGCAAAATACTTTGCAATTCCATGTCTGAGACTTCCCTATTTACTTAATACACTCTGTATTCCAAGCAAGGCAAGACTCCTCTTTCTCAGTTCCTTTTCTGGAATATATTATGCAGAGCTGAAAATTGTGCAATAAATACATTTGAAAAATTTTTAAATGTTGTGAGTTTGATACAATCTCTTTGCATAGTCAAAGGATTCTGACCATTATGGAGCTCATTTTCATCACTAAGAAAAGTTTATGGGCTATGTCTTTAAAACTGACGGTGTCTTTCAGGATCTATCAAATGCATCATAACATAAGCTATCAAAATGAATAAAATATAAAGTGCATACTTCTCAGAGCCATCGCTTTCAAGCACGTAAACTTTCATCTTACTTTTGAAAAAATGTCAAACCACTTGGAGCAGCACTTTTAAAAATATGATTTATGAAAAAGGCTTATTTCACAGGCACAGAGAACTACAGAAAAGTCCCTCAAATAGCAGGGCTACCACAACTTTTAGCAAAGAAAGTAGTAAAACAAGTGAAGGATAGGAACAGGTAAACAGAATTATGGCTCCTGTGCTCAGTCAAATGTGTCTGCAATTGGTAAATAGCTCTCAGAATTAAATATGCTACAGCCAAGGAAACACTCTTGCAAGTTCCCAATTTGCATTCAACAGATCTGATGTTTGCAGTGTAATAGATTCTGCCACATTAAGTGCCAGCGGTGATCTAGTGCACAGAAGAGAGCTCTGAGCGTGCTGGCAGGTGAGGACCTCAGGGCTGAAATGAAAAGGTTGTTTTGAGAGCAGTCCAGCAATGCAGAAACATTGTGCTCTTAAGTAAAGCAATGAAGTAGGAATCACAGTGCATGATATTTTCATCCTTTAGGTTGACTATCAATGAAACTTAGAATAGCTTAGAGAAGAAACCTAACCTTTGGAAGGCTGTGAGAAAGCTCCTGGTTATTTTGATATAGAATTGGTTAAGAACAGCTGTGAGTGCTGCTGTACACAGACAGCATTAAAGATAATTCTTGCTTCAGGCAATTCACCAATTAAGCTAAACTAAAATCCCATTTCAGCTATAACACTTCTTTAAAAGATGCTTTTTGGGTTCATATTATATGTCTTAATGGGAGAAGGGTGCCATATGGAGGGATTTCATTTTGTTAAGAGATACTCAGAGCTTGTCTTTCCTATAAACCATGCATAACATGGAAATGAAAGCAAACATAAAGCTTATGACAAGCAATTGTCATTTTAAATACAGAGAACTTTATTAATATAGCCATGGGATACAGAAATACTGAAGTGAGATATCTCAGATGAAAGGCTCCTTTAGCTCAGTTAATGCCACCTACTTGTATGTAGTTATCTTGCTTTTAATAGTTTGCACACTTGGTTCATGACTCTTTAAAATGTGTGTATTATTTTCCAAACCATTTGTAAAGAGAAATTGTAGTTTACCAGAACCAACTGCCATATAAAATAATAGCTAATGTAACAATATGATGAAATTACTGTCAAGTTGTTTACCAACTGTCCAGTATTAAACATGGTCTTATGATTATTTACTGAACATGTTAGGAAAAAAAAAAAAAAAAAAAAGACTTCAAGACCCAGGCTTTTGTACCAATAGCCTCTGAATTCTGGGAGTACAGAAATATTTTCTAACCTCCTTGGCCAAAGCGTCTCATATGCTGAAGAATCTCATGAAATTGTCTGTGGCCAAGTCATGTTGATTATATGGAGAAATCTTTCAGTGAGGAGGATAAGGACCCTTCTTTGGAGGATGGCTCCACACTTACAACAGCGGTGCAAAGGCACGCTCCTTTAGTGCAGTGTGAGCTTTAGCTCACTCCTATTTATCCAAAATTCTGCAAAAAGTCAAGTACTTATTCAGAGATGTTAGTGATATTGCCACTATCTGTTCACCTTCTACTGGTTTTCCATTTCTATGCCCCCAAAATGTGATGATCGGCTTTATTTATAAAGCCCTTCTCCTTCAAGCTGCCTCGTACTCCTTGAAGGAGTTCCCTACAGTTGTGTGCAAAGTACTCTTAATTATCTCATTTCAAATCCTGTCTTCGATACATTGCTTACAGAAAACTCATAGCTGGCCTGTTGCTTTCCTATGAACACGGGCTTTTTGGCTAACCAGTACTGTCACATTGCTTCCTTATGCTACCCCGTCTGTCTAGCCCCATCTGTTGTCTCTTGTTTCATACTCAGATTATAAACTATATGGCAGAGGAATTGTCTTTCTGTTCTGAGTTCATTTAGCGCCTAAAACAGTGCAGGTCTGACCCATCATTAGGGCTTCCCAGCACTAAAATAATACAAACAAACAAATGTTCTCACAAATAACCCAGCTGGAATGCCAGATAGAGAGACTGCCTTGCAGACACTACAAGATGGAGGAATCAAATTCCACCAAAAATAAATTATGCAGCAATACCAGTCCATTTGGTCATCACTACAAAATGTCCCTCTTGCTCACAATTGTGGCTTTTAGCTAAATTATGTCTCCTGATAATAAAACTTGTCAAGTTCTTATATTATGCTTTTAGCTATTGGGATCAGCTTCCTGTGTCCTGGCTCTTCTAAAATAAGCAACCTCATGCTTTTCCTTCTGTTTTACCAGAAAGATTAGAAGTTTGAAACCAACTATTTTCAAGCTAACCTTGATATAAGAAGTTCACTCATAGTTGCAGTGATCCAAGGCATTACCGCTTTCTGGTGTGCTTGTGAGCCATACCTTATGTTCAGAAGAGATGGAAGAATAGCAACTCTTCTCAGCTGCTCTGTGCAAAGTTTGGGGCTTTTAAACTCACTGCCTTTCTGTGGCAGTTTTAAATTACACAGTTTGTTCCCATCCCTCAAGGTCCTGGCTGGAATTTTGCTGTCTCATCTGCATAGCTGAGCAGCTCATGCTTCGCTTTCCATCCACCACTGGCCAGGCTGGACTCCAAGTGGCAAAGTCCTTCTTCTTATATTCTCAAAACAGTAAAGGAAATATTCCTTGTCATCAAGTAAAATCTCTACAGGTGTACAACGTGAATATTAAAAAACCACCGTGAGCAACTCTCAGAAGAGCAAAGATGCAAAACCCCCACTTGTCTCTGATACTGCAAATGGATGAATTCTGTAATGGGCCCAGAACTCTGCAGATGCAGAATTCAAGTCCTTTGGGACTGACTGATGTGACTTCGGGAGTTCACAATGCTTGCAGTTATACTCACAAGTTGCCTGCAGGTTCTGGCAAGGGATGTGGTGTGGTTATAAACTTATTCCCATTTTCAAGGCTGCTTGTACAGAGATGAGCAGAATTTGGGACAGGATTTCTCTTGCGGTTCCTAAAGTGCTGATTAGTTTAATTAACTTTTTCATGAAAGTAAAATAGGGAATAAATTTTAGTTATTTTCCTATGAGATCAGATTATTAATGGGTCTCACTAACCTAGATTTCTTCAAGCACCTCTCTTTCATACTGTTGGTATTCTGCTGATTTGATTACATAGAAGAGGTGGCAACATGATGACTGTTAATTAGATCAGAACTCTCAACTTATTCCAGCCCACTTTTTTCCAGGTTTCATATAGCAGATTGATACGAATAAATAATGGATGTACAGCTGGGTTTAACTCTAACATTGAAATCACTCTTGTTCATATATGACTTCAATAAAATCCTGTAGTTTGTAACTTGAAGAACTGATTAGAAAGAAGAGAGCATATGAACATCCAGAAATTCAGCCCTCAGAGGAAGCTTTACTATGAATAAAATTTCATATCTTCGGTGATCAGAAATGTCCTTGATCTTAGAATTTTTGGTGATATCATTAATAAGCATGTCCTTACTTGCATGCAGGTATCAGCAGTAAATTATGCTTTATATACAGGCCCTATATATTCCTCAGGGAAATTCTTCATCCAGGAAGTTCCAGAGATTCTCAGAACCAGCAGACTTTAATAGGAGCGGAGGATGCTCAACAGCCTGTACTCCTCTGACTAAAAATCCTCACAGCTGTGCAGAGCATGGTGCAATAACCATGGGGTAAGTGCAAGGGAAATTCTTTTTTCTAGATAAAGTGCAGATTGCACATTAAATGCATTCAAGCATCATAAGGACTACTGTCAAGTAACCTACAAGCAACAGTGGCATGTCATGTCTCTGCAGATTGCATCTGGCAAAATAAAGCTTCATCAATCTATGTTATTCTGTGCTATCACATCTATGAGGAGAATACCAACCAGGCAACTGACAAACCAAATGAAACTGAAATAAAATTCCATATTTTAAGGTTTGCTGTTGCCATAGACTGACATTCCAAGAGTGCCAAAGAAGTTTAAAACACAGAAAAGAGTAGATATGGAGGTCACATCGGCATGTATTTTACATGACATTCAGAACACTTAAGGATGGTGAATCCTACATTTTGGCTTCTCATTGATTGCTTTTGAATATAAAACAAAACCATAACATGTCCAGGCAGCTAAAATTCTGCTTTAACAGCTGTATCAATTACTCAAAACTCGAAAGTGGCATTTTGATAGATTAACAGTTCTCCATAATGCTGTCTTTCTAACAATTCATTTCCAGTGAACAAGAATTATGAATTAAGAGATGCAAATAATTAGAGAGAAATGACTGAATGATTTTTCATTTTATGAGAAATCCACTGTCAGGAAAGGAGATCCACTGAGGGAACAAATGGGATTCTGATGCTAGAACATTGCCAGAAGGATACAACAAAATGTAGTTTAAACAAACTAAAAGATAACATAATACCACACCAACAAAAATGATTTGTGCATCATATTTCTTCCTCCAAAAGGAATAGTTCTGTGTCTAACACGCATTTCATAAGTGTGTGAACTGAGAAGAATACACAAAATCTTCGAACAGTAATTTTTTTTTTTCCTGCATAATTGATATTTCTTACTCTAATTTAGGTAACAGACACCCAAGGGACTATTGGTTCACATATACATTTGTTTCTTCTTACTTTAATTTATCTACTGGAGGGCTCCGTTTGCATTTGCTGCTGCACTGCCTGTCACTGAAATACATCCTTAACCATATATCATTTTTCTCAAGATTTTATTTACCATGCCATTCACCAGCTACCTTCATATAAGTACACCTCAAGCTACTGGAAAAAGAACATTCCCCACATTCACTGATAATATCATTCCATAGATTGAGTGGAGTGCTTTATGAGAGATGTTGCTATCATCCAAAGACAAATCATCTCTATGACACATGCAGTCTCCTTTTACCCAGGGCTTAAAATCATACATCTACAACACTCCAGTGTTTAAGCTCTCCCCACAGCAGTCTTCTTCTGATAAATTAATAGCTCTTTTAGTTCAGCAACAGAAAACTCCTCATTTTCTCAATTACAGGTGCATGTGTGCATGTAACCTCCCCACCCCCCTATGTATGGATACATCCAGGAGTGTCCACACTCACTGCAATATGCTAAAATATAAGGAAGGAGGGTAATTTTGACCTTCTTTATGGTCAATCAACACAATGACTGTTGCGTTTGTTCTGCAGAAACATGTAATAGTATTGCATCATCTGATGTCTTATGGTTTAAATTTCCACTAAACTAGATGGAATTAAGGGAACAAAGAGGTGGTTCTTTAGTTCATGGCTACTGCAAAGAACAGAAGCGTTAGACTTGCCTTGAAAATAATCATTTTTTTCTGCAAAAATAAATAAATAAATAAATAAATATATTTTTTTGCTGCTGGGATACTTAGTTCCTCCAGATAAATATTTCATATATCACTACACAAGCACTTCACAAACAATTATAAATATTGCTGTAACAGCAGTTGCATTTAAGCTTGTTAATTGCATCAAACAGCTAGAGATACATTCAGTCTTACCTATAGTTTTTAATACTCAGCCCAACTGAAGTCAGTAGCAGCATTAGAATACAAACTTAGTGTCTAAAGAGTTGTAATCAAATAAGTACAGTAGTCGTAGTTCATTAACACTGTTTAAAATATTGGAAGTAGTTAGTTTAGAACAGCAGAATTCAAAGCAATACTGCAGTATCTCTTTCTACTTATTTTAAGTTAATATCTTTGGATACATCACAGTGATATGTAATTCAGTGACATTAAGGTAGGATTTGTATGGAGAGAGAAAAATGATCAGTTAATGAAGTCAGAAAAGTACAAAGACTTTCTCAAAGAGGAAAGTCTTTGTTTCCTCCAGTTTTGAGCTTTCCAAAGAGAGCATTCTTGAGTGTAAATTTATCATTTTTTCTCTACATATGCACATGCATACACATTTGAAAATACATGAAACCTCAACGTTTCTAAAATAGGGCAGGTTATCTGTTGGTTTTTAGCAAAATGCGCAGAAGGAGTAGCACTATGCCATCAAAGTAATTTCTAAAGCATCTGCTTAGCGGGACTTAAAACTTTGCAAGTCATTGTTTTGATTATTCTATCTCACCTGAAAAAAAAGAAATGCTTTATCTTATAGAGCCATACTTTCTATCATGTTCTCAAGATAATGCATATGCAAGTATGCATACAAGAAAACTGAATATGTAGGAAGTGCAGCTTACTTACTAATAACAAATAGTGTTCCAAGATTCTTGTCTTCTCCATGAAAATGATAAAAATAAGCAGTTTTATAAAACTACAACAAATGAAATTTTCCTGTGTGTGTGTGGATGCTTGTACCAACATTTACTTCTTCGGAGAAATATGTCACACCTTACTCAATCTCCTGAATGTTACTTTCCATAATCATAACTTGAAGTGTCTACAAGTCTGAAATATTTTTTGCTGTGATGTCAATACACCACTCTATATGCAGACAACGAATAAAGTTGCTCATGAAAAAATGGCATATGTTGTTATGGTTGATTTCATTTGCATTTTTGCTTCTGTTTTTGTTGTTTGTCAGGAGAACACATTAGACTGAAAGTTACTTGTAAACGCAGAACAGCATCAGAAGTCTCTTCCCAATTATTTGGTGGTTGTTTTTTTTTTCAATACAAAGATCACATTCAATTTGAAAAATAAACATTACTACTTCTTATCCTGTTAACTACACCCATGCACAACATCAGAGTTTAAAATGCTATCTACTGTAACGAAGTTGAGATCCATGTTGCCATTTCAACTTACAAATAGAGTATTCAATTTTACAGCCTTGTCTAACAATGCCATCTCATTTAGTCAGGAAGAGATCTAGGAAATCGAACTGTAGAATATCTTTCTATGTGAAATCAGTGTACATAAGATTGTATGCTTTTTTTTTTTTTTCTGTACTAATAGGAAATAAAATTTATTCCAACTGTATCTAAAATGAAACCAACTACAAGTAGACCTTCAACTTCAAGCAGGTTCATTTTTTTCTATTGCAACCCTACTAGCCTGGGGCAGGCAAAATGGTATTATGGCAGACTTAGAGATTACAAGACACAGCAATGGATAAAAAAACAGCCAAGTTTCTAATTTGTGAGTGGTCGGGTCATAAAGTGTGCATAATTCATAGCCTTGCTTCCAAAGCAAAGAATATGTTAAAGTATGTTTCCAGATGCAATAATGGGTAGTCTGCGGCTATTTCTTCCTCTGCATAAATTGTTTGTCTTGAAATGCTGAAAATGTTTTGAACAGAAAGAACACTTCCTTTTCAAGACCTGTCAGAACAGCTTTGCAATTAAAGAGTGGTAGATTTGTGATACAAGTGGCATCCAAATGCAAAGAAGATCAGAATGCACTCTGTGAAGCATTGCCAATGAGGCATCTCCGCCCATCTTTTCAAAGCTGTTTCATTTTCTAATGTACAATTTCTTGATAAATCAATATTCCATTCTCTTCCCTTACACTTTGGAGAACACTCAGAACTACTGTTTTGAAGATGGAGTTTTTACTTATCACTGACTTTTCAGTAGGCTGTCTGCACTGCAATCCAAAAATATAAATAATATGAAATAAAAACCAGTTAAGAGCTCATAACTCTGAATTATGCATAATTTAGCCTTGCAAATATGAAGCTGGTTAAGTGCTCAGACTTAGTCCTCCTCTTCAGTGATAGATTATTACTACTACTACTATCTGATTGATATTTGTTGGTATGAAGTGAACGTGGTATCTTTTTCATTTCACTAGAAAAATAATACAAGACTCTCAAAAGCTTGCAGTTACCTCCATATTTAGCTGTGATTTCTCCAGAAGCACTAAGGAATAAGTAGAAACAGTTTCTTTCAAAGTAAGTGACCACACAGGCCAGCTCTGCTGGAAAACTGCACTTTTGTTTGCCAAGGCTCAGATGAATAATCAAGTTTCGGCTCCCAGAGCAAGAAACTCAGCATTGAAATTCAAGCACGCAATTTGTTATCCAAGGAAAAATACGTTGTGTGAAGCAAACTTTCTCATACAGTAGCTACTATGATTAGCCAGGGAAATTCAAAGAGAAAAACATAAAAATTGTTTTCTCAAAAGCACTCAAGCAATGAACCACAAACTAAACTGTGCAGGTACTGTGCAAAAATGGATGTAGTCAAAGCATGGAGTGAACACCAAGAATACATATGCTCGCTAGCTTGAAGGATTACATACACTATTTGTTTTTGTAAAGTTCATTAAGATTTTTTTTTTTAATTCAAAAAGCTAAAATGTTTAATAATAGTCAATCATAGGAGACATAGTTGAAGCTTGGAAACTAATTTTTAATATTGAGGTGGCTAGATGTCTCTCAATTAGTGGAAGCACTAATTTGATGAGGGGACTACTTTTTTTTTCCTTCGGATCCAAGCACATTAACAAAATTCAGGACTGAGAACACTGTAGAATTGCTGTGGTTTATCCCCAGTAGGCTGTACAAAATACATATTTTGTTCTGCAACTGTATTCTTTTACCAACAGCTGGAAGTTTGTGTGTTTAACAGATTGCAAGTTCACTCTGCTTCACTGTGATTGCAGCTATATATATACCTAAAAATAGATGCATTTGTTACACTTGAGGATATAAAAGCATGGAATCTGTGGAACACAATGGTACAGAGTGGGGCACTTGTTGAGGTGACGGTGTGAGGCATTGGCTAGTTTTTCATGCGGAGTTTGTTGCTACCTCAATATCTGATTCTGTGTACCACTTGCTGATTCAAGAGAAATGTATTTGTGCTGCTAAGATTGGTAGATATAGGGAAGATGTGTTGCCTGAAAACCAGGAAAGAGATTTCTGGGAAAATTATTTTCAAGGGGCAATCTAGAGTTTGTGTCCCACATAACATATTTTTCTATAAATTCCAGCAGGACACGGTGTAGCAACACAGGGGCACACTTCTTTTCATCATGTTCTAAGTTCATAGGTGAGTATTCAAACAGTTTAGCTTCCAATTTAATGGATAAGTGGGAGCTATGGGATTTGTAAAGAAATAGGGATTCCAGATTAGGTTTACTAATTGTTCCCTGTGTATGCATTTTGTGGGGGATCTAATGAGTGATTGAGGGGATCCAAGGAGTGGCTGTTCAGCATCCCATGGATCTGTTAAGTAAGGATTTGACAGCGTAATTGCTCCAGTACGAAAAAGGGTACCAGGTCTTCCTTGTTTTATGCAGTGTATAAAATAGGTCTCAAGAGGTGCTAATCTCTCTTTAATAGTTGAGTTATACAATCCAAGCGGGACAGGTGGTGAGTGCAGCCGTATTTGTTGATTACTGCATTGTTTATGTATGGGTCCAGTGTAGAGATTTGTCTGTTTTAGGATATAAAATCCAACATATCTTGCATTTTCTACAGGGAATTGAAGAAGGCCTCACAGCAAGGAAGAAGCATAAAGTGATTTCATTAAATGTAGAAAAACTACTAGTGCTGAAGTTGGAAACCCAAATTCTTAATCCAGTGCAAAAACTGAGCCTTAAATAGGTGAACACTTGCAGCAGATGTTTGATTTTTATTTGACTAGATTAAATATTTTCCTGTATCTTCCATTCAAGAAAAAAAAAAAATATATATATATATATATATACACACACATAAGCAGATGTGGGAGAATAGTGCTATCTCAAAATCTCTTTTCATATTAGTACTTCTGATCAATGGAAAAAAAGTTAGTCAGAGAAAACCTCACTGAAACATAACATCAGGACAAATGTTATTTGGATAGAGCTCTAGTCCCCTAATAACAACTGATACAAATTACAGAATTTCTAAGTGCTGTACTGATGGAATAGATTATCAGATTATACAGCCATATCCAAACGTTAGTAGAAACTATCACACATTAGTAGAAACTATCACACAGTTAAAGATTAGCTAAATAACTTACAAGTTTATTTCTGAATTGATGGTGCGTGCCTCCTTGTGAGCAAAATGCAGATCACAGATTCCTAATTGCCACATAATACTTCTGCTGGGGACTACATTGGACTTTCTTCCTAAAACAAATTCCTTCCCATTCAATGCAGTTTTCATTGCACCTTGCTACAAAATGCCATAACCCTGCAGGAATAAATAACTGAACCTTGCTGGCTGACTGCACCAGACATGAATCATTGACTCTGCTGTATATGGAAAGGGACAGGTTTGTTTGTAGAAGGAATTAAATCCCAGGGCCAAAATCTCTGCAGGAAATCCTAAAAATAGCCAAACCTGGGAAGAAGCATGGAGTAAGCTTTCCATTTTTAGCATCGCCACTTAATAAAATTGAGGTTTGGGAAACACCGTAAATCAACCACAACTATGATTTCTTACTTCTCTGAAGATCCTTCATATTGCCCAAGTTCAGGTCTACAGTGTCATGCACTATGCCTAGCAGGCCAGCTTTTCAGCAAATCATTTCAGCTTTATCAGCCATCAGTAATTAATCACATAAAGAATATGGAAGTTATCACAGAATCACAGAATTGTAGGGGTTGGAAGGGACCTCCAGAGATCATCGAGTCCAACCCCCATTATGTTATATTATATATTACGTTATTATAACCCCAAGTTATGTTTATGGAGGATGAAGGATAACCCAGTATCCTTGCAAAATTGCTCTTCAATCCTGGATTCTCTTTTAAAATAATTATTCACCCTCCAGTCCTCAATATTTTACAGTCCCGTTTCATCAATCTTTGCATAGGCATAGTACAGAGGACTAATAGAATGCAAACAGGACTAGAAAACATGACCTTGACCAGCTTGGAGGAACTGGGACTATTTTGATATAGAAAAAGGTGATTTGAGGGGAAACATCAAAATATAAAGGTAGAGAAAAGGAAAGGAAGAAAATAATCTTCTTCATGCTCATTATGGGCATGATAACAAGAGATGGGCTTAAACTGTAGCAAAGGAAATTTAGGTTAACCATAAAAAAAAAAAAATTCTAACAGCACAGCAATGCATGAGAAAATAATTCCTAGGCAAGAAGCAGAAACTGTTTCTGTAGGCTTTTACAAACAGGTTAGTCAAACATCTGTCAAGAATTGTTTACATGCAGCTGATGCTACTTGAAGAGAGAAGATAAGAGTAAATGATCTCTAAAAGTCCTTCCCAGCTTTATTTTTTTCATGACTCCATAATCAACATTGAAAGGAGCTTGGCATCACTCCCACTAAAAATAATGGTAGTTTGAAAAGTGTTCTGTGATGGCATTCCAGATCTCCTCCAGTGCTAACCAAGGTGGAATCACGCGAGTCACAGTAGTGGGAAGTGGGACCTGGAGATCCAGCTGTTACTGGAAGTGGTCATTTATGCAAAGTTGTATTTGTCACGCTCATCTTGTATAATCTTGCATTATCAAGCTCTTCACAAAAGTAGAGAAAATTTGATGCTACTTTCAGACTATTCTTCAGATTCTGTACTGAACTGAAGCCAATGAATAGCTGATAATGTTTCTTAGGTGGATGAGGAACTGATTTTAATGTATAATTTCAAAATAAAATAGAACTTTCGATATAAATATTCTTCTGAGCAAGTACTACTAAATCATCAGTAAACTCTAAAGAACATATTTTAATTTAAATGTACCAGAAATCATAAAGCAACATATAACTCTCCTGCATCAATCTAAACAAGCCTCTGATGCAGCTCAGGATGTGGCACAATGTGCTGCTGGCCATAGTTTGCTGTTTTCTAAACAAAAAATCCTCTTCCTCTATAAAAGCAAGCACAATTTATTCAAACAATATTTCTTCAATAGCTGGTATTTAGAATTTAGTAATTTAAATCTCCGGAAATTGCAAAGAAAATTCCACCTGAAATTCACATTTGTACTTCAATCACGTTGCACTTTATGGCCAATCCTCCTCTGCTGTTTCCCCAAGAAAAAGATGCAGTCTTCTCTTGAATGCTTATGCTCTAATATGCTCTAATAGTTTGTATTGTAACTTGTTATGCTTTTTGCATATTGAAACATTTTCAAGTAGTCAAAATCTCCCTACAAAAACTCCTTTTACTCACAGTTGCAATATGCTACCTAAGAGTCTTTATATATTTCCCCTGATGGTGACTAATCAGTATTTCTCTACTGTGGACTAAGACTCCTGCATGAGTATATTTGGTAGCAATTGTTTATCTACAGAAAGAATAATGGATTAATCTGCACTTCCCCCCCCAAAAAAACAACAAAAAGCCACACAAAACAGAGTATCTTCTATTCTGAGATACTGATCTGAAAATGCATCAAGAAATACTGAGGAAAAACTCTTAACTTCCTCCTTGACTCAGACTTTCCTGCTGAGGCAATGCAGGAATCTGAAAATTAATGGATGATGTTAAGTGTAAGCCATACTATGAATGATTATTTATAAGTTTTTCTATTATGCTTGCAACAATGAATCTGAGAACATCTCAGACACTAATTTGCTCCCACTGCCACATCCTCACAAACAGCATCTCAGTTTTACAGACAGCACAGAGAAACATCATCCATCCCCAAACATATGGGGGAACCAGTAAGAGCACAAGGAACAGCATCTGCTTTGGACGCATGTTTCAGTAGATGCCAATCCCAACAGACCACATAGGAAATAGGTCCCTAAATGGGAAGGGAAAGAGATAAGAATATAGCACTGAAGCAGTTACATACCTGGAAAAAAGCACTGAATGATTCTAGCAGGACAAGTCTGAAGACTTGATGTGTCGTTATGAATATCATGGTCATATATCACTCTCAGAGGACAAGCACCTGTTCACCCCAAACAAAATAAAACCATACTGCCTTACTGCATGTGCCTTGCAGCAAGGTAATAGGTATTTTAACTCCCACTTGCAGACAGAGGCAAGAGAAAATATCAAGGCCGTGTATCATTGAATCCTAAATTAAAAGTAATAAATACATATAAAAATAGCAGGAATTAAGCATAGAATGGGGGAAAAAGGTAGATGCGTTTTCATCCTAAACTTTCTATAATTTTCATGTTGAGTCACTCAATCCTAAATATAGTTTGCAATTATAATTTCTTTTGTAAGCATTCATTTACACCCTAGCATGTTTTGAGCGCTTAAGACAACCTTATTGAAATGACAAAGTGACAAGGTTGGCCTTTTTCTGCTGCTGTTCAGATTCCTGCTTCCTGCTTAGCAATTTGGAAAATTCATCTAATATTAGCATTTTGGAGATACAAGAATTTTAGTAAGCTGAAGTTTATAAAAAGGAATTCTTCTAAAAGTCCTTCATATTCAGGTGCTAATTAAAAGTTTCTCCCTTTTGGACAGATTGTCCATCATATCTCTATGTTAATTAGTATTCAGTCACTTCCTAGCTCACCATCTTCTCTGTATGAACAATAACTTTATTTCAGTACACGATTTGTGTCTCAAATCCAAAAATATTTACAGAAACACTAAATTCATTCTTGCTTTTCCTTATTTTTATTTTTCATGTATTCAACTGATTCTTGGATTTTATACATTTATGCATTCATGTAGGAGAAGCAATTTTTCAACCACTGGCCTATTTACATTGCATGGACCTGCTAATTCCTTATAATTGAGCTTATCCCTGTTGCTGTTACTACAGACATTTGTCTTTGCTGTATTTTGTAAGATAAGAAAAATCGCCATCCAATTTTTTTTTATTATTCTTTTTCTTTTTTTAAACCTGGGTAACCATAGGCAGGAATAGTCCTACTATTCGTGAAGCCCATATACTTCAGGAACTACAGGATGTAGAGTGAGTGGTACAGCCCTCTGAAATACTTGGGCAGTTCTGCAGTTGGGTATGATCCACCAGAGCATAGGAGTTCTGAGACAACTGTTAGGCTCAAACGAATTGCAAAAAGCAGCATCTGGTGAGTTTTATGTTGTTGCCACTGCTTCATGTTCAGCAAAGAGCTAATCATTTGAATATGCTGTTTAGCTAGCTGTATCCATAGGCATGGCCCTACATCCAGATGATAAAAGGATAGTGCAGAGATGTGGAAGTCAGCCTTAGCCTTCTACAGGCAGTGCTGACCTGGACCCAATATGTCCAGTAATACACGAGCTAGCACATACACATCTCTGAACTATACTCCCTATAGCTCTCAGTACAAGAATTATGAAACAGAACTATCCAGGGCACACAAGAAGTTGAGATGCAACCATAAGGGAAGATGTCCTAACAAGGATCTCTTCTATAGCAGTTGTGAGCTCATTAACCCCAACCTTCAGCTCTCAGCTATCTGTGGGTGGTTTGTATTAATATCTTTGCTGCACCCATATAATCTCTTTCAGAGGACATTTCTAGTGATTTCCATAGTGAAGGAACAACCAGAAATGCTGCCACTGATAAGGGAGTTCACTGGTACAATCTCACTCTTATTACAAGACAGAAAGTATCCCATTAAGATTTATTTTCTCAGTTTGCTCTTCAATTTTACTAATAGCAAGTTTTGAGATTTATGCCTTTTCCTCTTCCTTACAGTATAGTAAATGAATATATAGAACACAGAGTGTGGCTCTTCTTCCATTCTTCATCTTAAAAGTGTTTTACTTAGTGATAGTTATATTAATTTGTGTCCACAGGCTTTAAACCTAACTTCCTACAGTAGCTGCACAATATTGATTGAAAGAATCAAATGATTCCATCTATTGAGCAGTTCCAAAATTTAAGAGCTGCTTTTAAGTTAGAACTGCCCCTATCATGCTTTTAAACTGCTAAGAAAAGAAAGCTCTGACATCCTTCTGTCAACATTTTCCAGAACCACAAATTGCTCACGCATTAGAAATTGACTTGGAATGGCATAAAAAGGCTGTGAAGAAAATGTATTCCTGAAGTCTGGGCCTGCAAAGCCATTGTAATTTCAGAAAACACCATACAGCCTGAAGAGAGAGCAGACACAAGGACTGAATTTAACTACAGATGATAACTCAATTTATTTTCTCTGTAGTCTAGTAACTCAATAAGTCCTTAATGGCTTCATAAATAAACAGATGGATGTCATCAAATGCCACAGAATGATAAATTTCATTGGTCTCTATATAATTTTGGATAACTTTATATCAGAAATAGACAGTAGAAGCATCTTAGCCCAAAAGCTTGATAAAATAAGTGTGGGAAGGTAAATTATAAGTGATTGCATTGTCCCAGTGATGAATGAAAGCTTCCATGATGGTATGACTAAGAATCAGGGCAGGTCTCCATGTAACTATTTCTAGTGGTGGATTTCAAACAGATTTGTCTTCTGTTGATAGAGGTGCTTCTTTTCAAAGAATTTAAAGTTAGAGGAAGGAGAAATAGGTAATGGGACCCCTGTTGAAAGATTTAAATCATATATAACTTTATATCTGAAAGGTTTATGGCTCTAATTTATCCGTAAGCCATCTGCTCCACCTCCTATATGTTGACAGAATATAAAAGCAGACCACCAATTTCAAATAGGAAGAACACATATCATCCAGTGTGTTACCTGAGCAGGGATTTGTTCACTTCACCTCATTTTCCAACTCATCTCGAGTTAGACATCTGTTGGATCCTCAAGGTTTAGCAGGAGAAAATTTAAAATCATCTGCTTGCATTTGGGGAGGAATGTTGCCAAAAAGATCCTCAGTTTAGGTGGAGCTGTACATTCATATGGGCTGGATGCAGAAAAGAAAGGCCCTATTACTGCATGTTTTCTATGTGAGAAACACTGGGCCTTTTTATCAATACCAACAGTCAGTGTCGGAACAAATCACTGCTGAATGGCATTATCTAACTACCAAGTGTTTCCATATGTGTGAAATAAACCATATGAGTGAAAGCTGCTTTTTTTTATTTATTTATTGAATAAAATTTCTATTAAAAATGACAAATATATAACCTTTCTCAGAAAGATCTCGAATTGAGAACTTCACATGTTCCTCAGTTGCCTCTATCCTTTTTCTGCTATTGTTTTTTCCTTTGTTGACATTTACACAGTTCACGTCAAAAGAAGAAATGCAATTCACAATCTTTTTCAGTTATGGAAAGCTTAGTCTTGTAGAGTACCCAAGGATCTGCCTGAAAGTCAGTCAAAAGTGAAGACCTAACTTCTTCCTACATACGGATTACTTTTCTTTGTACATCTTATCAATTTCTTTGTGATTCCATAAGCCGTGCTAATCCTGTGGCCTTCTGCATGACTGGATAGGCATGAATCCCACTGGAAAAAAAAGTTATGGTTTGATGGCTTGATATTACAAAAGTAACCAACCTTTATGCCTATTCAGTGATTAAAGAAAGATTAATACCTCTGCTTTTCCTGAGTCTGAATGATTAAGCTGATGAGCCTACACTAACACTATGAATAGCATTCACCTACTCACAGTATACAGTGCTCATTTTATAAATAGGCTTTGAAATAAATGCCATGCATCCAGAAAAACAAACAAACAAACAAAAAAAAAACAACAAAGCCACAACAAAAAACAAACCACCACATCCAGCAACACGAGTATAGCATTTATAGCCTGAGAAAGTAAACAAGACCAAGCTCTGTAAAATACCAGTGTGATTAGAGGAAACAATCACAGTAAGGAAATTTGAGCAGTGAGAAGAAGAGGATCAAAATATTAATATTATATGATTAATACATCAACAGAAAAGCAGTTACAGATAATCTGCCAGACATTCCTCAAGAAAAACCCTCAACTCTTCCATGACTTCTAAAAACATACAATGTAACTGTGCAATGTAGAAACCAACTAGCTTCTAGAGGACTGAGGCCATGTAGTTTTTGAATTTAGAAACTATGAAAACAGATGAAAAAGTTCCAATTGCAAAGAAACTTTTAGAGGCGAAGAAATGTGAAGTGAGAATTGTCAAAAGTCAAGTTAAACCTTGCCAAGGTTTATTAATGCAAATATCTAAAGGTTTTCAGTGTAGAAATCAAATGAAAGAGAAGAAAATAAAGGAAAAATCGCTACACAGCAAGAGATGCAGTGAGATGGAGAACATCTAGATACTGCCCCAAAACTGAGTTAATTTTTTTTTTACTGGTTTCAAGGAGAGAGAGAGAGAATGTTTATCAAAGAGGGCACAATTCAGAATGATAATGGCACAAGGGTTGGAAATAGAAACAACACAAGTTTTATGCATGGACACGGTTATCAGAACACTAGTTCTGTAAGAATGCAAGAAAACAAAGGTTGGTAACAGGGATGTTTAGTAATCTGTCAAACAGTGGCATATAAATTGAGAAAAGTAAACGCTGCTTATTTCATATTAAAAGCTGTCTAGAATCAAGAAAAAAAAATCAGTTATTTATTGATTACACTTAGCTATACAATACTTGGCAGGGAAGAATAATTAAAGTCAGGTAAATGGAAAAGGTGCAAAACACATCCACATTTCATCAAAGACTGTGCCAGACCAATCAGACCACTTTCTTTTCAATGTTAATTGATTTTCTAGATAAGAACATGGTTAAAATTATTCCATCTAGACTTTTGAAAGGTATTCTACACAGTGGGATATTATCAGTGGACACAAAAATGATCTATATTACAGAATTACAGAGAGCAGACAACTACATGAAGGAGAGAAAACAAAGTGTAGTTGTAACAAAGGAGACAGGTGAAGATATAGCATGGCAACAAGAATCAATCTTTTGACCAGTCTTGTTTAATATTTTCATTAAAGATTTTGGCATACAAATAGGGCCATGCTGTTGAAATTTAATCATGACAAACACTGGTATGTAGCATCAACACAGAGAAGGAGTAGAATACAAAAGAGAGAGTTGCATGACCTCAAGTATTCAAGGAATATAAATGTAATCATCCTCCTGTTCTAAATTCAAAGTTTTATTTTGGAGCAAGCAGAACCTTATGTTGGACACAGAATGACCAAGTTGAAAAAGGATACAGTTGTTAAAAAAAAGAAGTAAACATTCAATGGGATCCAGCAAGGAAATGTAACTGCCATTGAGCAGTCCAGATGGGACTCCAAATGGCACTCCAAGTACAACTTCTCTATGAAAGTTTAAAAAAATAAAAAATAAATAAATAAAAAGCTAAAGCTAAAACTGGGACAGTGCTACAAAGATGCTCAGAGGAAAGAAGAAGGTTTTTCAAGTAGATGTTATTTGCCTTTGCCTGAAGGATAATTATTCTTTCACAGTCAAAAACTTAGGACCATGAGCATCTACCACTGCCTCTGTATTTTTCATAAGTGGGGAGTGAAAATTGGCAAATTGACATTTGAATGTGAGTGGAAAATGAGTCAGCCAATACCACAAACAACTAAGGAGATGTTTATGGCCATGCTTATAATTCACAGTATTCAGAAGTTTTACAGCATCGTCAAGTTTTATTTCAGCCCCCATTTTGCATTTACAGATGCAAAAGGGCCCAAAGGAAAAAAGTATATTCTTAATACTCTGAAGGAACTGTGGTAATTTTTGTTTGAACAATGAATAACTATGTGTCAAATAAATGTTTATAATATTTAACAGTTTTACTAATGTCTCATTTTATTGACCCCCTCTAGGGCAGGAAGTCCAGTGATAAAGTTGTAAAACAATCATCTCAGCTGCCTTTGTTTTCTTTGATAGCTATATAGCATGAAGCTTTTATCGGCCAATCAATAAGTTACTTTGGCTAAGATTTGTGACACAATGCTCACATCATACAGTACGTTCTTCATTTTAAATTGCTTACATCCCTTTTCAAATAAATACTTCAAAAATAAAAAGGAATCAAGATTCTATGACTAGAATGATGCAAAAAGTAATTTATAACACATCCACCTAAAATTCTTAACAATAAGACCAGACAAAATCAATACTCACTTCATACCTCATCATTCACAAACCATAGTATACTAAGAACCTCAATTTTTTTTTGTTTTGTTTTGTTTTTAGGTGAAGACTTTACCCTGAAGGTTGCAAATAATTGCTTTGGGTTTTGGGCAAGGGTGTGAAGCTGTCTGGTTGGCCACTGGGTCTTATTATCTACTTTGTTTTTGCTATTGCCATAAATATTTTTTTAAGTAATCATCAGCACCATCTGCTACTTACCACTGTGTTCTTTTCACAGTGTCAATACTAAAAACACAGTCTGCTCCATCATTTGATGCACTGCAGAAGAACAAAATTAAGCAGAAAATAGTCATGCCAAAAATAGGCATAACTATTTAAAAGAAAGCAACTTCTGTAAAATAAGCTTCAGAATAGATGACTGCAGGTTTCACTGAGTCTTAAAGAGTTGTTTTGCCAAGCATCTCTAGTTAACAAGAATGAACTCTTTTTTACTTCTTTTGAGACAAGATCACTTGACAAACTCACCCATCCATCTAAAAATGAAAGTTACTCTTCAGTAAGTCAATTAGTCTTACTTACAGTTACCAATCTCTTTCAAGGAGCATTTTGATTTTCTCATACATTTCAACTCTGTTTTTTGAACATTTCACTGGCAACATATTGTTTACTAAGGTAGAACATCTCTCAACTTAATTACCAAAATTTATTTCTGCATGAAATACTCTAGTCATGCTTTATATCACAGAGAGATTTAACTCAATCTTCAGTCTAGATGGTGAAAGTTAACAAAAAAAAATAATTATGTTTCATAAAGTAAACATTCAAAAAAAATCTGTTCATATTTAGTAGTTCAAAATAATCCACCTTATCTGCAGAGTTTGGGGTCAAATAAATACAATCATATTTCCACAAGCTAAGCTACGTGACTTGGCACTCCATGGATTCTCCATGCATTTCTATAATATGGATCTATAGTTTTTCTGGAGACAAGGTGGTTTTTTGTGCCTCTCCCATTGGAATGGTGAATTATATGGCAACAGAAACCCTGCTTGGGTTTTGGTCCAGACAAAATGCCTGACTCACCAAGTCCTGAATTTTAACACAAGTTGTAGGCATCTATGGTGATGTGCTGTAATACATAGTTTGGCTCGTTCCCAGCTGCATATCATCACTTCAGAGCAGATAAATAGAAACGATTTTTTTTCTTTCAGTATTTCAGAGCAGAAATCTTGTTATCCTGTTTTTTTCCTCCCCTTCTGGTGGGTGTTACGATGAATAGTTTTACTCAATGCTTTTATAATGCTTTCCCTATTTACCTATCACTTTATCCTATCTAAATAGTATAGTTAGATTACAAATATGAAAGCATTTTAAATACATCCATTCCATCAATAACACACAGAAAACAAGCTAAAAATCTGTCTCCAAAACTACAAATAATGTGATGACACTCTATAGAGGCAGTCTGGTATAGAACAAAGAGCAGAATGATGCAGAAAAACATGTACACATGTAGGGTGCCCTGGTAATGCTTTGATGGGAATAATAGGCTGAAGAAAAAGAGAAAACAGAGCCATGCTTTGTTTTCTTTAGACATATCCTTTTCACAATTTTTCTTTCCCTCTAGTAGTGTTATATTTCAGAGTCTAAATAACCTACCAGCTATGAATATCTTCCTTTTTCTTCCCATCTCCACTTTTCTTCTTTTGGTGTCTATTATTCATGGTCTTTCTTCACATGAGAGCCCTATATATGTATTACATACGTATATACATACACATGCACACAAAAAAACTGGAAGTCTTACTTCTCAATGAAGGAAGCAGGGGGAAAAAAAATCCTTTTATACAAACTCTCCACTAGGTTAAGCAATTCTCCTTCTTGTTGCCTTTCACTTGTAGTTACCAATCCAAATGTGCTTATAAAACACTGCATGCAATATTCTCAGGACTTTCTAGTCTAGAAAAAAGGAGGCTCAGGGGAGACTTTATCATTCTCTATAATTGCCTCAAAGGAGGTTGTTTTGAGTCAGGGTTCAGTCTCTTTTCCCAAGCATCAAGCTACAGGACAAGAGGAAATGGCCTCAGGTTGACCCCAGAGAAGTATAGGTTGGGTGCTAGGAAAAATTTATTCACTGAAAGGACTGTGAAATTACCATCCTCAAAGAGATATTTAAAAGATATATAGATGTAATACTTAAGGATATGGTTCACTGGTAGACTTGGTAGTGCTGGGTTAACAGTTGGTCTTGATGGTCTTAAAGAAGTTTCCAATGCACATGTATCTATGATTCTATAAATCTATGAAAACGATTACATATAGTTTTGTTTCCAAGGCTCAGAACAATTGAGTAATATCATTAAAATAATACTTTATAACATGTTATTTCATATTTATATTAATATGTCTCATATGTATAATAATTTGGAATTTTAAACAGTATTATTTCTAATTTTCCCTAAGAAACCCTTATTACTGAAAACCTCATGCAGAGCTAATTGTCTTGTAGAACAATTAATGAAGTCATTATTTGTTAAGATGGTGAGTACAGCGAAGGCAGATGGCATGGTAATTTTATTGACTCTGTGATCCTACTGTAGTGTGCTGATTGGGTAGGATTGAATGCCACAGTCAATGCAGACAGAAGTTCTGTTTTGATTCATAGATATCAGAGAGTAATTTTCAGATAGATCTGTAGGAGAGACCCAATGAATATAAAATATTGCTATGAGCATTTCTATGCAATAGAATGTTGCATGAAGTCTTCCAAGATGCACATTCCACAATCTACACTGCAAGTTATTTCCACAGAAGTTGCTCTATTAACCAATACATTTTATTTAGGTTTTGATTTCAATTTGCAGGTCATATTTTAATGTCTAAAGTTAGACTTAGTCATAGTCATTTAGATGTTCTTTGGGGCTTAATAGAGAGAGACACTCACACACATACAATCTCAACATCACTTGGCTCACTATCTTAATAGAAAAACACACCTTTACTGGACAATCTGTCAATTCTACCTGCTAGGGAAATTTTGCTTTGTGAAAGTAATGTATCAGCATGTAAATAATTCACGAATCACATCCCTTGATTCTGTTGTTTTTTTTGTTTGTTTTTAAAATGCTCTAGTTTCCTGTTTCTCCTTGTGCTTTAGAGCACTTACTGGCCTTCTCCGAGAATGATGCAAACATTTATCATAGAGTTCTATAAACTTTTTGTACAGTACCTTGATACCTCAAAGTGTGGGATTTAGCTGGCTTTAATAATAATGATGACATGATCACAGTTCTTTTAGCAGAATTTATCACACTACCAGGCTATTCTTTCTGCATTGCCCAATATATCACCAGAGTTGTATTAAGACCTTGAAGGAGTTATTCTTGGTCTTTCCACTGCTGGTAATTCATTGGCACCTCTTTCTGCAGTAAGCAATTTATATATTATCCTCTTGTTCCTCCTATATTTTTGTCTAGCCTCTTTTGTTCAATACTCTTTGAGATGCATAATTTAGTTTTTTTTTTTTTACAGATCTGGTTGCAGCTGCTCTCATTATTAGATCTCTTGACATTAAGTAGTGAGTAAGCTATTTAAAGCATGGGGTCAGACACTAAAAGCAAGCACAAATGTCCTCTACCTTCTAACATATCACAAAACCTGCAGGACATGTTCACTGCAATGGATGCTTTTTACAGTGATGCATATGTAATAATATGCTGAGGGATTGTATAAAGAATCCATATTTCCTCTGATCTCTAAATTCTGACCTGATTACTCAGGTGCAATGTAACTAATGAGACAACAGAAAAATGAGCAATCACATTCTATCAGTCTAGCCACAGTAGATGTTTTTTCATCACTAACATTCCTTTATGTTTTATGCTGATTATTCTAATTTATAATTCAGTAATTTCTATTTTAATCCAAGAAAATTTTATTTAAAACCATTTTCTACTCTTTAACTAATGTTAAACATTTTAATTACATCAACTTAGTCATGTTTTGTATGCTCATAGAACTAAACATCAAAAGCCTCTTTCTGTAAAGTTCTGAACATTTTCTGCAGGACATAGAGAACACTCAGGTCTCCAATGGGACATATGGTCCTCCTAGAGAAGCTTTTGCCATGCATAGCCTTTGGCCAAAGCCCACCATCTGTAGTTTCAAGTTTTCTTCCAGCTGCTGATAAAGGTGAAGTATAGAACATATGCTGTAGAAACAGTAACCTTTACATTGGAATTATTATTATTTTTTTAAACATTCAGGGAGACTATTTAAGCACACTGTTTACTAATATAAACATGGGAAACAAATAAAACCCACTTTTGAGCACAGCAGGTTATTAAAAACATATGAGTACAGCCCTAATAACTCCATTGCAAAACAGCTTAGTTATTAATGAAAATATCAGCGTTCTTCATTTTGAAGAAAACAGGATGCACAGCAATACAGGTAGTCTCTCGTATTTCAGATGTACACCCACAAGAAACAAAATCCACAGTCTCTCACTGTGAACTAAAAATCAGTATCTTTGATGTATCATTTAAACAAATGTTTGACACATTGTCCGTTTTATCCTAGAATGATCCCAATAAGCATGAAAATGATTATATGCAAGTAATGGATGATTCTAAAACTACCTGGCAAGACATAATTGCTGAATATATTACTTACATCCACCTAAATATCATTGTTTTAACCTAGCTTGGGTCATAAGGGAAACCAACTGCACAGCAAACATATGTCTGCTATACAAAACTTCCACATCATTTCAAATGACTTGGCACAGTTCACAGCATCTGCTCCCTGAAAGTCCAGGAAAGAAGCAGCAGGTAGTGCTGCAGGACAGGAACGAAGTGGATTAGTGGAGTTACAGGGATGCCAACAAACTTGCATAATAGCTTCTGCCAGACTATGCATGGTTACGTACAGTGAAGGCAGTTCACGAGTACCAAAATTCATTACACTTAGGAAAAATGATTACAGCAATATAGTCTGACATAATCTAATGGTTGAATCAGCATGGCTGCACATCTCAAGCACTCCTATTCGCTTTTGACCCTGAACAAAGTGGGAGTTGCAGATGGGGACTAAAAAAAGTCAGATGTTTCTAAATAATAAAGTGTCATAATGAGCAACGGAGGAAAAGGATTTAAATATGTACTACAAAGCTGATTGAAAGTAAGTAATAAAATAGAGGAAGACAATTTATATACAAAGAGGTATGTTCTTTCACATTGAGAGACTGAAATGACACATCTGTTGCATTGTTGAACTCAACTACAGGTTTGAAATGCCTATTTGCACTGTATTTCATATGCAGCAAAGATCAGCAATTACTTCTTAAAAGATTTAAATAGTGAGTAGAAACTGATGACGAAGCAACTAGTTAAGCACATTTTACTGCAGAAGAGCACACAGACAAATCGAAAACAAACAACAACAAAAAAACATCGTAAGCTCCAGTTCAACAATTAGTTTTAATTTCTTTCATTATGTTTTGTTTTTCCTTGTCAGACCATAAACACCTTTGTTTTGTTTTCATTTCCTTAAAACATGAATAGAGAATACTTTAAATATCCTTCCTCTTTCATTGCTGTTTTCAGAGCACTTAAATTTATATACTTTTTCCAGGCAGTGCATTTCACAAAGTATCAGTAACATTTGTTTTCCTAGCACATACAGAAATTCCAAGCCACAAACTGCATTTTAAGAACAAAATCCTCATCTCAGAACTCAGGAAGAAAACAAACAAGCAAACACAACCAAACAAAATAACAGAGGATCATAAAGCACAAAAGAGAAGACAGCTGAGCTTATTTCAAACAGAAGTCAACTGAGTTTGCCCTCATCATCATTACTCAGTACTTTTTAATCTCTTAAATGGATTTTAAAGGTTAAGATGATCTCTTTTTGGCTCTTAATAATAGAAGCTATCCTTAAAGCATATTTTCTGGCTTGAAGGAGTATTTTTGGCCCATACCATGCAGCATATTGTTAGTTGCAAAGGTGTACATTTTGGCGAACCCTCCAATGAATTCTGAAACAGCAAAGTGCTCATCTCTGCAGTGCCAGACTACTGTCTGAACTTTGTTATCATTTCCATTTTGTATCACATCATTGTAGGCAGTATTTAAAAGATCTAAAAATCGTATGAAGGTTCTTCCTGCTTAGGAGGTGTGGCTGTAATGGTTTTGTACAGCAGTCTAACAGAGATCAGATAAGACAGATCACCATGACAAGTACTTCCAGGTAATACAAATGCTGTTTTAAAATAAACCGGGATTATTTCCACTGTGGACATGTTCCTAATAAAGCAGGCAGATTCACTCACAAAATCCCAGGATTCATTTAACAGGCATTCTAGTAAATGGTAACATTTTCATTGAATCCCAAACAGCATAGCGTTGGCATTTATTTCTCTTGGTGCAAAGAAACTTATGTAGTGCACTCAACATAAAATCAAGAGAGAATAATCACTGGTGTTCCCTTTCCAGAATCATTTACAGCAAATGAACTGAGACTGTAGAAGTGGTCACACATGAAAATGTTCTGTTCTGCAAAAAAAAAAAAAAAACAAAAACACCCACCTGGTATGCAGTAGCATGCTTCTACGCTTCCTGAAATATATGTATGCACACCAGCCTAGATTGCCACTAGGCTTTTTATATTAGATACCACATCAAAATTCCAGATGAAAATTCCTCATTAAACAGTGAGCCTAAAGTAAACACCTTGACTGAACAGCTCCTTGCATTCATATACTGTACGTTATTTTGTACGTGAGCAGTTGTCCACACAGACAGCATTGCAGGAGGACAGAGGTAATGCCCACCAGCACAAGCCTTACCTGACTGACCCGGGGGTGGGACTCCCGATGATCCTCTTGGCAGGCATAAAAATACTGTGAGGACAGCAGCTTTGTTTCCTGAACACGGCTCGATGGCAATTGGTTTGGGAGCACCCTGGAAAAGGAAGGGACTCGTGTAACACCTGATAGAGACTTCTGTTATATTTTTATTTGTACTTCTTTATTTTAAGGTTCACTGTAACAGTATGGAGATATTTCTTCCCCAGTTAGCTCTTTGCTTTTAAGCAGATTGTCCTACTTGTATTAATTGACTGAAAAATGGGCTTTAACAGCCCACACTGCAAATCTAATCAAACTGAAAAAATGAAATGATCATAAAGGCAGCAAAATTGCTCTTCTCATTTTATACCTGACTAGATGTAGCAATTCCAACTTCTTAAGTTTAGAAAATGGCAAAACATTTTTGAAACACACAACAGTATCTGAGAATACTAAAATTTCCCATACTGTAAGAAGTACCTGCTTGAAAGAATTGTGTTTCTATAGCCAGCTACTACCTAACCATCTTCCAATGTCAAAACCATTAAATAAGAAAAAAAATATATATATACTTATATACATGTATGTATGTACTGTAGAGAGAGAGATCATTCATAAATTTCCCAGACCTATAAGTCTGTCTTCTCTGAATCTGTCCAGGTAAACAAACGGTTTCCTTGAGGCACATCCTTCCTGATTTTTTTTTTATATTTTTTTAATTTTTATTTTCTATACATAGACAAAATAGGTGCAGTGTTACTTATTTAGATAAACCCAGAAACTCCCTTCAAATGTTGGTTGCTCAATTATCACCTTACTTTGTCTCATAAAAAACTAGGATAACAGTGCTTATCCTGGCAGGAGGTATCTGCTGTTACTAAGCATTTCTCTTTCATTAACTACACAGATCTTCTAATTTACAGTTAGCTTTTGAATAAACGGTTACTACCATCTTGCTCTCAACTTTCCAAGACATGGAATCTAGAAGGAAGCAGAGCAGCCTACAAAGCAATGGAATGGAAAGTTCCTAATACCACAATTTATTATGTTTCCATATTTACGCCATTCTGTATTTTGTGCTTGCTAACAGATAGGCATTTCACTTTTGAGAGCTTAAATGTTTAGTCAACCGCTAAAGATATTTGTGAAAACATTAGGTCAAAATCAGCATAAGCGTTTGTTTCTGTTCTGGTTTGTACATTTTTAGAATGTCTGTCATGTTCCAAAGCAAAATACCAGTTTGATGTTTTCATTCAAAATTCAAAGCCATAAAACTTTCCATTTACATGCAAAATGCAAAGTATATATATATAAATGTCAACTGATTCAAATATCCTAAGAAGAATGAGAGTCTAGCCAAGTTAAATACACTGTGAAGTACTAGATAGAAAGAAAACAAAGGCACTTCCATCATTGGAAGAAATTATTTTCCATTCTTCTACCTCCAAGTAACCAACATTTATTACTGCTCAGCAGAGATAAGGAAATAGAGAATACTGCAATAAATTGAGCAATAGATAAATATACTTAATTTTACTACTTGGTCATATTTAAATGAACCTACAAAAATGCCATTCAAGGCAACAGCACTAAGATAACTTGGGTGAATAGTGCCATCTAATTTAAAATTACCAACACACAGTGAACGACAACCTATTATTCATAAACACCTTACCAAATGATGACACACGAAAAATAAAATGCCAGGAGTTTCAGCTAACAACAATTGCTTTAAAAAACAGCATAAATAAATGTAGTTAAACTGAGAGGACTGGATCTGTAACATCTAATAATCTCATGTAGTTTTCTGTAACTCAGTGGGCTCATGCTGGCCACAGCATCAGAGGACAAGAACAGACTCTGAGGTTGTGTAAGCTGGTGTGTATATGTTAATTTACATTGACTTATGACAAGCAAAACGTCTAAACAAGCGCTATATGATAATATTCCAAAATTACCGTATAAAATGGGTGAAGAGAACCATACTAATATACTAGCAGCATTGACTGCACAAACAACAGCAGTCTCAGTGGATTACTGGAAAAGAAATAGTGTGGCAAAGTTTTATTCTTAAGGTTTGACTTGCATATGTTGAATGGCAACGTAAAGAAAATAATGGTAATTTCTTCTGATCACAGAATTTAATATAGGAAAGGGTCATTCAGATTAGCAGCTACTCTGTGCCCTGGGCTGTTTAAATCTAATCAGACAAACATAGGCACAGGGTAATAATATATAACATACCAGCATTGACAGCAGCCTGACCTGATGCAAAACTCTCCGCCTATTTTTCCCCACTATTCCACACTTTCATTCACTTCTACCTCTTGCATTCTCAGTTATCAGAATATTAGGCTCCCAGCTGCCATACACTCCTGTCATACCTCCCCAGCACCTAAGTTTGTGCCCATAACTCCAGTTCTTCCCCCCAGTTCCCTGCTCCCAGCCGTTCACATAGGAATGAAGCTCTCTGCCAGTTAGGTATCTCTCAGTGAGGCCCTGCACCTCCCACTTCAACTTGCCATGGCTCTTCATCCTTAGAGAGCATATGCTATTAAAATAATTAGCATTACTAGTGCAAGTAATGGAGCTTTTAAGTCATCTCTTCTGATTTGTCACAAAGTCGAGTAAAATAACATGGTTCCTTTCTATTTACGCCTGCCAGTGTCTAAGGGGCATTTGGATTGTGCCATCATCAATGTGCTTCAGTTTTTGGTTCACGCTGGAGGGCTTGGGCAGTTGGACTGGATGATCTTTGAAGGTCTCTTCCAATCCTATTCTATCTAAAAAGGCAGACAACTGAAATCTTCATTTGAAATTGTATTTTGGAGCACAATATATGCAAACACATCACTGAAAGGAAAAATAAAAATTACCACAGTCTTTTTATTTGATGAATAATTGCTGGATTATAAATCAAAATCATGACATTTTTCTATTGCTCTGCATTATAAAACCTTTCATTAACAGGTCTTGTCCTTTTCTGTTTGAAGCTTTTACTAATACTTTTCAAAACAGAATCAGAAGAAATTTTCAGATAAATATTTTTCAGAGGGGCTTGTCCAAAAAATCAAATGCATTAGGAATTTTCTATTTGTGCTTATAAATGAGGATCCTTTGCAGAATGTAATGACTGAAAAAACGGATGCATTATCTTACCTCATACCATTCAGATTTGCTAGCACAAAGCCACAAAAGCATGGAGCACATGATAATAGTTCAGAAACCCCAAGGTTTGTCTGTTGTTTAAAGATAAATACATAACCACGAATCAAACTTATTTCCTGGTGACATAACATGTACTCTGAAATGTGCCATTTACCATGCCTTTTTCACAGGGTTTTTGTTTGTTTGTTTGTTTTTGGAAGAGATAAGCACACGTTTGCTTGCCCAAAGCACTTAGCTACTATGATTTACTTATTAGAATTACTATTATTTTTTTCCCTGACTCAGAAAGAAGTGACTTACATTTCTGCCAAAAAGCACAAATGACAATCACAGAGTTAATAAAATTTTATCAGTGGAATGCAAAATAAACAAACTTTTCTTATTAAACAGCTCTTCGATCTCCTACCCCCTTTCTTACACACTGACAGGAAGAGATACATTGGGTGGGAAGGGGAAGAAAACCAGAAAGGGATAAAACGGTGAAAGAGTAAATATTATCATTGATAGTGACAAAAGAAGACTAAGCCAGTGCATGTAGAAAAAAAAAAAAAAAGGAGATGGCAGGGAATAAAGCAGAGAGTTAATAATAAATTCGAATAGTTCAGTTACAGAAACCAAATATCAGAAGTCTTCCTGGGGTTCTACATTTGGTCAAAGAAAAGGTTCTCCACTCTTCAGATTTGTTTTAGAAAACCTAGCTGACGCCTATCTGCCTGAGCATGTGAGAAACCGGCAAACTTTGGGAAGATTCTTGGCTCACCTCTGATCCATTTCTATCAGAAATAAATTCAGACTGGAGGTTTTTTCCTCAGTACAAAGGGCAGATAATAGTACCACTATTACTGGCAGAAAAATATCTATGATTGTATTAAAAATACTCATTTATTGTAAGCTAGCACACCTGCTTTGTTACAACAATAAACAAAACAAGCTTATTTTTAAATATTGAAAACCTATCAAACCTTGCATTATGTTTAGGAGTAACTCAGGTGAGCAGTTTTAGGCATGCAGCCCAAGAAAAGATGGGAAATGCATTCTGACATTTGTAGTTGGCAGGAGCAGCAACAATGCAGCAGTGAGGTGAGGTGAGGTGAGGTGATGTTCATGGGTCAACCATAATAGTTTGGGACCTCTTTGGACAAAATGCACCAACAATTTAGCACTGATTTTCATCTATACATCAATGAAAATACTTCTTAACCTATAAAAAGTGTAAAGGGTTTTAGTTCCGTCTGTATTCCAAGAACTGGTTTTTGCAGAAGAGCTACAGAACTTCAGATTTTCAGTATAAAGTAATATATATATTTTTTTTTCTGTTCAGCATTCTAAGTTAGGTGCATCCAATTTTTAAAAGTGCATTATTATACCATAAGACAAATAGATCACGTAAAACTAAATGGCTCCGATTTCATGCCAAAAAAGCAATTAGAAAATTGAATCAAGGAATTAAGGATTAATGTGAGCATCTTACACCTGTCAGCAGTAATAAGTATTTTGACAAGAACAGAATAAGGTTTGACAATGTGCACAAATACAGATCTGATATATAAATCAAGTATTAAAATGCAAACAGTTATGCATTAATCACTTTAATGTTTCCTAGCTAAAAAGGTTTTAGTTCTACTTATGAGAATTCACTATAAATAAAACTTCATCTCTTCATGTACTTAAAGAACTTGACTTATTCTTCTTGTTTTAGTTATAAATGATGCTGATTTAAAGTTAGTTTTTAATCATATTATTAAAACAGAATTAATCAGGTGAGTTTCACATAAGCTAAGCTTGACGGCTTGGCAAACAAGGAACTAAATCTGTTGTTACAATAGGATTAATATCAGACTTAGAATGTAAAATGCATTTTTCTAGACTTCAGTGGGCAAGACTTCACATGGAGAAAAGAGGAAACGTTTCTTCTGAAGAGGTAAGGTAAAGGAGAATAAAAGGTGTAGCATAACATAGGTATAAATTATAGGTGCGGACATCTTCCTGTTCTCTTGTCCAAAGGTTATTTTTCTGAATTCACTGATTATTTTCTAAGTTTGAGAATTTTTTTCTAAGTTCTTTGATTGATTTCTGAAGTCTCAGATTCAGAGAAGAATTTCAGTGCTTACACTGACCAAATTTAGATATCTATATGCAAAATCAAGAGCTTTTAAACTTTGTTAATATCTTAGCTTCAAGATAAACATTTTCCCAATAGCTCTCCTCTAGGCACAAACTCATTGCTCTTACACCTATTGAATATACACTGCCAGTCCTGCAGCTGTCCTTGCTGTGGGAGCTCATGTTAGGTAGGCGTCTAGTAAAATACATTCACCAAATGAGGCTCTAGAATACAGTTGCGACCACCTCATTTGGAAACACATTGAAGGCAAAAGCAGCCCTGTTCTTCTTGGAAAGAGGATTCCTTTTGGTTTTCCTACTTGGTAATTTGTAAATACTTGCTTGAGGTGATCTAACCAATAGCTAAGGATAGAGAGTAAAATGTTGTAATTTCGACCACTTTTAGTCAAAAAAAGGCTGACATTTAAACAGTGTAGAAGAGAGAAAGAATATCATCTTCTCAAACTCACAGAATTTCACTGATGTCATTTGCTTGGGACATTTTCTGGAGAAACTCCAAATGTTCCCTGGAAGGGATCTGAAAAACCAGGTAGTTCCAAGCTCGCTGTCATGAGCAGGGGGTAACTTCCATGAGACCAGCTTGCCAAAAGCCTTACCTAACCTGATCTAGCACACCTCCAGGGATGGGGCACCCACAGCATCTCTGGGCAGCTGTGCCATGGCCTCACCACCCTCTGAGTAAAGAATTTATTCCGTGCACCTTTATCTAACCCGCAGTGTTTTATGTTGTTAGTTATTGTTCTACCACTACAATTAATTAGCCTTAGTGACATGGCAACTGGAAAAAAAAAATAAAGAAAAAAAAAAGCTTTCACCAAACATCCTTTATATGTCCACAGAAATACACTTTAGGAAATTCTGCAACTGAATAAATCAGCAAGGCCAGAGTTATGAACATCTTTTTGCAGCTGTCACAGGAAGCACCAGTTCTTCATACGACCCCGGGGTTTTACTGAAATTATTTCATTCGCTAAAGATTTTCACTTAATCCACACCAAAGAGTTCCTCTCACAATTAGTGAGTGGAAAGCCTTACTTCAGCTTGACCTGCTGAAACATCCCAGAGCCTAAGAGTCATCAAGGCTCTGCACTTCTACACTGCAGCTCCTTTTGCCTGAGGATCTCCCAGTGATTTATAACTTCAGCTAATGAGGTCTCAGCAGCCCAGGTGAGGTACACATCCACTTTACCCACAGCAGTAAAAGCTGCAGAGCATCCAAAGACTATCTTAAAATTCTTTGGCCTATACTGAAGGAGACTTGAGGCAACTGCATTTCATCTGCAATGGAGTCACCAAACCAGTGCTGATTTCCTAGGAGGAGTCTACCAGCTCCATTCAGCCTCTGAACACTTCTATAGCAGCTAATGGAGCTCAGAACAACAGGCTGATGGACAGTATAATGGGACCTGAACAAAATCAAGCCAACATTTATTAAACTTTTTTTTTTTTTAAACAAACTAATTTTGCCCCACTCCTTTAGCAGACTATAAATCTCAGTTAATTTCCTTACTTCAAAAAAAGCCATCGAAATCTCAGATATATTGGTACATTAATTTCCATAAGAAAAACAGTGGGAATTAAAAAGAACACAGTGTGATTTACCAAGCTGTGATTACAGCACCAGTGATAGAAATACATTGTTATCCCTCAGTTTATTGTTTTACTTCCCTGTCACAACTGTACCAATACATAACAATGGGCTGCATTCTTTTTTGCAGTCTTTTCTGATTAGAACATGGCTGCTGCTTATCAAAGGTCATGTACAGACATTGAATTTATATATCAATTTGAAATTGTTTATGCTCAGAAGAGCTGTATTTCTACTATATGAACTATGTTTGCAAAACAGATGTGTATTTATTTTGGAACAAAGTTACTCTCTCTGCTCACCTAATAGAGGACATAATTTCACAAACTAATGTTATGTCAGACAGCATTTCATTAGCAAGAGAATTACGAATTGACATTTTGATTAAAGTTGAAGCCACAAGGAACACCTGCAGATGCATTTATTTCCAGTAGGGTTTCCAGCACAAACTCCTGCTCAGCTGCCTCAGGGTGGTAATTCTGAATTTGGAGACTTGTGTGAACTCGAGTTTCATGACTGGAGAGAACACAAGATACTGAGCTTAAATCAAAATACCAAGTGGCCATAAGGCACGCTTATTTTCTGTCTGCATATGCCATGTCCTGTCTGCCTACTGTTAAATAAACTGGAGTTTATTTTACCATTACATCTCGCCTACTAATATGAGTAACTTCAGGTTAACCTGCAAAATATTGGATGGAACTTCCAGTGGATGGTGTGTGAAGCAGTTGTGCTGGATTACTGCCAGAGGAATCCCCAAGAGCCTCCAGAACATTCTCCTATTAAGCTGTCTGAGTCTGATTAAAGCTTGGCAGTGCTAATGTCCAGAAAGAGAAAGAAATTTATCTTGGCAGCAGCCAGCAAGATTCTGCTGGGAAAAGCAACTGAGACCCTATGTCTGTGGCATATACAAAGCTTTGAGCGTCCTCAGATACTTTCCTGTAAACTCTTCCTGCTGCCATTTCAAATTCAGTAAGTCAAAGTGGTGCTGTGCAGTGAAGTGATGCTAATGGGTATTTGTTTTCCAGATGGGTATATTTGTTGGGTCTCCAAGGATCGGAAACAAGAAGTGGAGAATTTCATTACTCCTTTACAATTCAACCTTAAAGGCTCATGCCGACAAAAATTCACGTTTTCACTGGTGACAAATCACCAGTTTTCAGCCCACCACTGAAATCTGAGCTGATAAACTAAAACCAGATTGTCACTGCTATGTATGAGAGTGGTTACTTCACCACTGATTGCCTGCAAAATGTGAACATGGTCCCCTCCAGAGCCACGCCTGTTCTTAAAGGGTGAAATAGATGAAGGATGAAGGCCTAATGTCCAGGCTGACAAGAGAGTCTGCTGTGATGGGCATCAAGGAAATGCTGAGCACAACACTGACTACTTTCTTTGGAACCAAAAGCAACCTAATGTCAACATTTTAGAAATGTCCATGAGGTGGAAAAACTTGGGCTATGCTTTGCTCAGAGCAGGCCTTAAAAAAACTCAGTCTGTCCTTCCTGCAGGACTGTAGGAGGGAATCGAGAAGTTTTGACTGGTGGCATTTCTCATGATCACAGGGATCTCATTCCTGAAGCTGTGCAGCACCACAGAATAATTAAAGATATGGTTTAATTGTTATTTAGGACATCTATGCCAGACTTCAGAGGTTAGAAAAGGCAAGTATAATTAAACTATATTTTGCATTTCTTGCAAAGAAAATATAGTACACCATATGTCATCTAAAACACACTTCTAGTAAACTTTTCTTCAGCAGTGTCTTTTAAGGCTCTTTTGTAACCTTCTGGCCACATGCAGGATGCCTAGCGAATGATAAAGTAAAACATTTATCCTTGGAATCATCATAATAATAAAAAAGAACTAAATCAAGACACACTGCGAAAGCTAGCTGTCAGCAGAGAGGATTAAAGTGCAAACTTGGCAATATTCGTAAAGCAAGAAAAAAAATGCTAATAGTACCAGCATAACAAATGACTTTCTATCGTGACAACTTACACAGATCACAGCCTCCCAAACACAAATAGGCACAAACGGAATGTCTGAAAGCGTGATGTAACTTTTCTTTTGATTGTCCTTGCCATGGTCCAAGGACAGCTATAAAATGCAGACACCATAGCCAAAAACATTCTGAAACAAATTACCTACCATTTAAGATCTGTAAGTACAGAAAAGCTTTCATGCTAGTGACCATGTGCAGCATGACATCGGGGATCAGATCATAGCTGCTTCAGCAGCAGGAAGAATAAACAATCAGACGTCTTTACTCCAAGGAAAAGGCATATGATGGAACAAGAGGGAACGCATTTTGCTCTTAGGAATTTTAAATAATATATAATAAAATTTTAAACATCTATGAAATAATCATCAGCTGCCTAAATCAGTACAACACAGAAATAATATCAGAACTATGCCGATTTATATAATCTACAAATCCAGCAGTACATTATGACACAGCAGGGGGGTTGAAACTAGATGATCATGATGGTCCTTCTCAACCAGGCCATTCCATGATTCTCTTAATCGTTTTGTTGAAAAATCCTGCAAACAAACTTAGGTATCATCACAATGTTACTTTCCAAGATTGGTCCCCATCAAGGTTGTTAACACTTACAGTGGTCACAAACACAATAGAAACTTCACAGAAATGAAAAAGCACAGGAAAGGAAAATTTGCCTCCAAGGATGGAAGCTGACAAATAATTAGGCACGTGAGAATTAGTGCTTCATGAAGCTGTCGTGTTAAAACAAACAGGATTACTCGCATGAAAGAAACTGTTTATGTCCATTACCCGTGTTGGTTTAGCATAAAAACATAGAATACTTTTTTTTTTTTAAGTTGTTTTTTTAAAATAAGAAATAAGAAAAATATTCTTCCTTTAAAATATTACAAGATCTGTTTGATTTTTTAGCAAACCAGCAAAACATATAGGATTTGCTGAACTAGGATTTCCTGGATCTTGAATTATTTTCCTGACTTACATGGAAAGTGTCCCTTTTTTTCCTTTCATTCAGAAAGTACCACATTCTGAGCATGCTGAGTCCCTTGAGCACTGCGAACTGAAAATAAAAAGCTCGATTATGCTCCCACAGTGCAGTTCTGCTGATAGTTCTGTTCTACTTATATTTCCTATGGTACAGCAGGGAACTTCTCTTTATTTTATATTTTTATTAGTATACAGTCACCACCACCAAAACCATTATTCACATTGCATTCTATAGTTCCTACAGTTATAATATAGAAGTACAGAAAATCTTGTTATTTTCTTTTCAGAAAATGTTTGAGTCTTAAGTTTACGTTGTAAAACTTTACAGTTCCCAATAACAATACTTGAAACATCTTTTTTCCTCAACGCATATCTTTTTAAGAGCAAATTGATCTTTTTTTGTTTGCTTGTTTCCTTGAAAGAAATCTCACTTTTTTTGGAACTTTCCATTGAAGTTTGTGCATTCCATGAAGATAAATACTCTATCTACAATTTTTTTTTTTTTTTTTCTTTTTTTTTTTTTTTTTATTTCTAACCAAATGATTTATATTCCCTTAGATTTGTATGCAGGATTTAGTAAGAGTACTACCAAGACTAAAACAGGAATGCTTGACCTGTTCTTTCAAAAGAATGAAGCATTTGCTTTTTGCTGTATGTGAGCTCTAACGTATTTTCTCAGTGACTAATATCAGGCCACTGAGGAAAACTGTGCATTTCATCCTTATTTCTAATTCCTCTTCCGTCCCATTTCCCTGCCCCTTCACCACACCTTTCCAGTCCTACAGTGTTCTTTCCACAGAAATAAATATCCCATATCAGATGTCACAGGCTAATACAACAAGCAGAAGCAGCAGGATCTTATTTACTTAAACAATGGCTGAGATCTGAGATCAGTCATCAGGCAGATGTTATTCCTGAAGTTTAAAGCGTTCACGATGATTGTTACTATAGAAACCAAGCTTCGTAAAATATTCCAAACAAACACTCCTTTATTAGCCAGCTCTATAACTACAGTGCTCTGCATTACACTGCATCCCACAGTAAGTTATCAACCACACGTTTCTTTTCTGGTTATTTATTTTCAGTAGCGACTACAAGACAGGATTTCTATAGGTCTTAAAAGACGCTGTATCACAATACCAGTCACCCATAAAATGACACATGCTGTATTCATTCAATGCTAAGCTCCAGGCTGTTTCATTTCTCCCCTTCTGTGGGCAGCCACACAAATCAGAGCTTTCCTGTTCAGCAACAGTGAAAAACAGGAACCCACTGCTAATTCCTGTGGTTAGACCAGCAGCACAAAACCAGCTGTGGTTTCTAAATGCCAGCCCCGGCCTCTTTAGCAATTAGACCATTCTTTGCTCCTTAGAAGACTTCGCAAAGCGCGTGCGTCACTTACAAAGCATCTTTCAGCTGCCAGCCATACCAAACCAGCAGTTCAGACCTGTTCATTACTTGTGAATCATTCAATCAATTCTAGAAGAGTTACACACTGAGCATCTGGCTCCAGTGCAGCTAGGTGGAGCCCAGCAGTGCAGGATCCCCGACTGCATCTCTGACACAGAGCTGGTTGTGGCTGTCACTGCTAGAAGACTTAGGAATACCCCCATTAGATCAATCTGCAAAGGAACTACATCTCTCTTGCTACAATTAAAATACCTGCAGGCAGATAACAGGGCACCTAGGACTGAAGTTTAGCAGGTCAAATCTGACTTCCTATTATACCATGTGGAAGGAAGACTGTATTTAAGGCCACCCAAGCAAATTACAAGAAATGTTATTACAGAATATAGGCATCATGTGGATATTTGGTAAAGTACCTCTGATGTTTTTCTGTTTCAGAGACATCCTTAGAAAAGATAAAATGCTATTAATATTTCAGACCACAGAAATTATCAAAATAGATGGTAGCAAATTCTAATAACTCCAAAGCAGTTCTCCTCCTGAACCTGTTGCTGTGCGTTCATTCTCCTCTAATTTTCTACAGTGTGTTTCTGCTCAGATAGGATAATTTTGCTGGAATCTTTCAGAATCTTTTTGGCTCTCTATGATGTGTGGAGCAACTACCATTTTTTCCTAATACCAATTCTATCCAAGGCTTACAATTTAATTTAACCTGAGCCATGACTCAGGTAACATCCTGCTTTTCCTGCTTTCCATTACTATGAAACAACACTGTTTTAAAATGCAGTGATACAATTAGAGTACAATTAGATGTGTATATTCTTACGGACAAGTATGGAAGAATACGTGCCAATGGTAATTTTAACACACAATACCCTTGCAGTGAGGGAAGCAGAAGGGCATATCTAAGAAGTCAGTTAAAAGAATTTTAGTTCTGATGTGCTGTCAGAGCCAGAAATTAAGATAACAAACAAACAAAAACAAATTATCTTAAGATTAAGGAAAGCATGGCAAAAGGAAGTTTTGGAAACAGGTGACAAAGCAAGATCACTGCAGGCATGTTTTATGAAGGCAGAGCTACTGGTTAGAACTGATCATGTAAGGCTGAAAGCAAGGAATGCAGTTATTGGATGGCAAATGTCCCAACCAACATCCATTGAGGAAAGGGTCATTGGTACATGCTGTGGTTACAAGGAGGTTGAATGTTCAGTTGTCTACATGCCATTGTGAAAACAGCTGATTTGGTATGGTTGTGAGGACCAACATTTTAACAAATTTTTAGCTCTTAACACAGCTTAAGAAAGTCAGCTCCTCTGGACAGGAGCACTCATAGGACTATAACACATCTGACTCCCTCACAATTTAAATGAGCAAGTTGCCATTTAGAGCTACAGTGACATGCAATAATCTTGAGTATGTGCCTAGAACAAACCATTCCATTCCTCTTCACATGTACAAACTCAGCTGTTCTGAAGGGTGTTTTGTACTTTTTGTTTCCCATTCTGTTCTCTTATGTTTTTGCGTTTTTTTTTTTTCCCCTCCTTAGTGTTCCACATGGATGCACAATGCAAAACAAAAAAAACATACTTAAAATACCTGTGGACATACTACACACACAAGTACATATTTCAAATTGTGACATCAGAAATGTTATGGTGAAGCAAAAATGCAAATACAACCAAAATTTAAAGACCTTAAAAATGAAATCCTCTTGAAAATCTCCTGATTTCCATTGTCTCAAATCCCCAAATATCCATTGAAATGAGTTGCGCTAAGAGGTTCTAGATCCTTGAAGTATTTCACAGACATCTTTTAGTACTCTTTGGTCATAAACTGCGAGAATAGTTTCTACTGTCTCCAGCTCCCTTGTTTCCAATTCTTCTGTTGTGACATTTCTGGATGACTTCCAGTTGTGACTGTTGTAAAGTCCTTGTTTCTGCAAAATCACCTACTGTTGAAATTTGCAATTCCAAACACTATCTTTTTGGTCTGTTTATCAGCTAGCACTCTTTGCTCAAGTAATCTTTGCCCTTCACATTCCAATTGATTTTGTCCTTATTCAAACTTCTATGAATTTACCATAAGTAATGCAACTTGAAATGTAGATGAATAGATTTCTTCAATCAAGGAAAAAAAAAATTACCTTCATGTAACCTTCAGTGATGGGAGAAGTCTCAACATACAGTTAATGACTAATTTAATTTGGGGATTAACATTTCATCCATTAAATCTTTGTATTACTGGGTTTTATCTTTTACATTTTCTCTATATATTTTAAACATTTTTCTTATGTCTATGTTAATTGCCTCTTCATTATTTGTGATTTTCCTCCATTTTCTTCTGGTTTTGGGCTTCAGAAAGTTTCCTAATTTTCAGTGAACTGCTGAGTAAGCTGAAGATGTTAATTGGATATATCCCTTCTTTTTTGTAAGAGTTTCTTATTAACGCCTGCTCTCGCAGATGATAGAGATGTTAATCAATTTGCATCTGTCCTTTTAAAAGATTCAGTTAGGTCCCTAATTAACCATCTGTAAACAAACCCTTGTTCAGTAACATGGTTCAGCCACTTACTGTGAGTGAGCTGGTAAGGGCCTTCTGCTGCCACTCAGCCCTGCTGTAAATATTTGACTTCTCTCAATATTCAGAGAGTAATTGGAAAAAGACAAGTGACTCACAATCCAGACTGTAGATCATTGGATTCTCTCTAATTAAATCAATGGCATTGCTATTATGGGAAAACAACAGAAATAGGTGTATTTTGCATCCATAGAGAGTCTGGCTCTTCACCAATACTAAGTCATGTATTCCTTAACTATAATAAATGAGGATAATGAAGTTCATACTTTCCTACAGTGAAAGTAATAGAAAGTCTTTATAAATCAGATTAATTCCTCATGTAGAAACTTTTTTTTTCCCCAAAAAAGAAAGGCACATTCTCCTCAGGATTTGCAAAGATTGTGATCTTCCAGAACATCGATGATTACCCATGAGCAAATTATTTCATATTTTCTATAGTCTCTACACAATACGTTTATCAACTACTTTCCTTTAACACTGTTGCCAAAGCTGCTCTTCATCTAATTATATCCCATGACTCTTCCTATACCCTAAAGCAATCACAGGAGTTTCTGAACATATCCAAGCACAGTAAGTAACTTCTCTAATAAATCTTGTCTCTCACCACCCCCTGGAGAATGTGCCAACGCAACCTGGATATCTTTTTTTATTATTATAACGTGCAGAAAGATATATTTAAGGCAGTGGATATTTACCTATATGTCCCATTCCTAGCACGCTGTCTGTCACGGGGCATATATGTTCCCATAGACTGGATGCACAATCTTTAACTCTTTTCTTGTGGGCTACTCATGTCCATGACAAAGAGACAGAGATTAAAATTGTCCATGCTTATGAGCAATTTACAGCACAAAAGGAAACTTCCTCTGTTCTTACAAGCAGATAACTTTGATGTGTGTCAGTATGGATTACTCATTTTTACTGCACAGGAGCAGATCAAGGGGTTTCAGTTTGGTTCAGTACTTCAATATAGCTATGAACATTACAGATATTACCTCCATTCCTGTTAACCCATAACAACATTTTTTGTGTGATGAACGTGCATATTGTATCATTGGCACAAAAACAGACTTTTAAATAGCACGTAATGTAAGCAGAAAACAGGACAGAATTCACATAGCTTGGCATAGATTCACCGACATAGTTGTGAATTCAGAGGCAGATATTTACATTTTTATTTAGAGACATTATTTCAGTGATACTGTTTTATGCTTTCCACCAATATATCATAAGAGTCTCAAGGATCCCTTGATAGTTTGAGCACCTTATTTATTCTCTAATTGTTAGAGCAGTTTTCTGGACAACACTTCTATGTAATTAGAACCCTACTACATAGTCATTAGTAGTTAAGAAAGATCATTAGGAGTTGAAAAGAAAATAAATAAAATTAACTTTTAATCACCAAGGCTGAAAAAAAGAAAAGACTCAAAGGGGGAAAACAGAGCTACAAGTCAGAGATATACCCAGAGGATTTTCACCCTCTTTATTCTACAGCTCTAGTTTTCTGTGAGTCAGTGATCTTCCACAAAATCCAGTTTTGTTACAGCACATTCATTTCATATTGACTGTAACAGATTGTGTAACATGAATTTTCTCTTCTCAATTTTTCACATTCTTCAAAAGAAACATCACATCGTATGTTAACTTGTTACCAGGATTCTTAGATCTGCCATGCTCCTCTGTCTTTCAATTACCAGATACATGCAACTGATTAAATTCATATGCTGCTAGATAATGCACTATACCAGGTTATGTCATAGATAGCCTATTGCACATGTCCATACTCTTGTTCCAGACTTAGAAACACTCATTGGAGAAGACCTAGTCTAAGTTCACAAATATCTGACTCAAAATGCCAAAGACGCTTCTCAGTTCTTAAGACCTGGAATTCACTTAAAAGCTATGAAATATACACTTGGTATTTTATTAGCATCAGTTCAGTATGCTATCCCATGAGTCTAGGAGTTAGAAAATAAAAGTTTAGATAATCTAAAATCTAAAAACAAAATCCACAGTTTTTCCCTGAGAAATATCGTCCTGCCTCTGGACTTCAGATTTCATTGGTAGAAATGAAGGAATTGGGCTTTATAACCTAAGAAAGAGAGAAATTAACCCATACCAGAGTTCTTAATTACTTTTTTTTTTTTCCTTCTGTGAAACACGTGGCATATGCATGATGTATGGCAATGTGATCTACAGAGCTTTTTATTGATGATTGTTTCGTGTGATCTATAGAACTCACACATTGCTCATATTTATGAGTAATGCAGTCCTCCCAAACTCTTGCTCACAGATGTATAAGAGATGAAAACATTCAATGAATACCACTTTAGGAAGGCCACATTATTCTTGAATGTCAGAGCTTATGCAAGTCAAGCTAAAGAAGGCATAACGCTGACATCATCAATTACACACTAAATTCTTTATGTCTGTTAGAAAAAGAAGTTATTTAGAAAAGATGTGAATTTTTTTTTTTAATCTTATATCAGTTTTTGCGTACTTTGGGTTTAAAACCAATGTCTTTGCTTGCACCAAATCAACTGCAAAAATGGGCCGCAAAAAACTTCTGACTTTGTAATTTCATCCAGCAGGAACTCTCTGTATTTTCTGATTTGTATTTAATACATAAGCTTTTTATAGCATGTCTTTCTATTTTTTTTTTTTTTTTTTTTTTTTTTTTTTTTTTGACAGCACCAAGGTTCCATAGCTTTGGTGCTCAATCCCAGAGAAGTCACGGATGTCCCATCCCTGAAATACTAAAAATTATGCCTTGGCAGCCAACTGGGAGATGTCTCTGCCTATGGCAAAGAGGTTTGAGCTGGATGGCCTTTAAGGTCCCTTTCAACCCAAACTATTCTATGATTTTATGAGTTGCCAATGACTGTTACACGTAATTAATAGGAACACAAACTTGCAATGTAACTACTGCTTTTGAAGCACAAAGCTAAAGCGTCATAGAAAAAATACATTCTTTAAAATTTTTATTTTACAGTTGGTCACTGCATTTTTCTCTAAAATTTTTTTAATAATTTGAAATAACCCAAATATTAAAAAGCTGTATTAGAGACAGTATAAAAGACAGTATTTTCTTATTTTAATACAATTTTATTGATGTATAGGAATATAACTATATATTGAATGTTAAGTATTTGCTTTGCAACATTCAAAAATAAAGCAAAGGTTATTATTTTTAAGAAAGGTTTTCAGTACATTAAATACCAAATAAAATTTTTAAATGTTGATTCATGAAGTCTCTAATCTATTCATAGATTTTTAAGTTTCTCCATAGGACAAAGTTAGTTAATCTTAAGGATATACATTTAAAATTATTCATAATCAATACTAAAAATCAAAAAGTTGGCAGTAAGCTCATTTTAAAAACCTGCAGGCATGCAATTTGTACTGGGCCAAAGTGGCCAAGTCTGAGACTGAAAAACCAGAATGAACAGATGCAGCATATTATGGCCTAATTCCAGGTTCCCAAATGGAAACAAATGATTGAACTGTATCTGCCACGTTAAATGGAAGACCATTTAAACTCTTAACATTTTACCAACATGATAGCCTACAAGAAAATGGTGACTTGTCTTCATTTATCTAGTAAGATTCAAGAATTATTTTCCTCAGAAATTCAGAAAGAAATTTTCTGTTTTGTCTTATGAAAATGACATACTCAGTTCTGAGCCAATTCAAAAATAAGTAAATGGCATTTCAAATGTTTCCTTCTCCAGCCCTGACATGTTTTTTTCCACAGGAATGAAAAGGAAAAGAAATGCTTATCTAAAGTTGGTTCAATAGAAAAACAGCCCTATGATAAAACCAAATGAAGTGGATGATAATAAATTTGTTTAGAACAGAAATAAAACTAGTAGTCAATAACATAGGATGTGCATTTTAAACTGGTTCAACATATTTTCTGTTCTACAAACTTTAGACATCTCACTCAATTTCTAAATATTTCACCAAGGTGAATAAATCCATGTTGAAGTGCTTTCCAGGTTCAAGATACGCCTATTGCATTGTTTTGGACTAGTCTTAAGAAAGACTTAAAGGTATGAAAATTTTGCAAGACATTTCTCTTGTATTTAGACTTCCTGCCTTTATTTTCAGTTTCTTGTTGGTACCTATTGCAGTAAAATAATTATACAGCTTATCTTTCAGTCAATTTTCATGTGCAATAATATGATCACAAGTTCATACTGTGGCTAGTAAATTAGGAATTCCTATTTAAAAAGTCTTTCTTAATCCATTCTTAAGAAAAGACGACAGAGGCAAGACAAAATGATTAAATTTGTACTTCTATGAAAGGGAAAAATATCAATAATGGTCCCCACTTTGTTTCTTTAAAAGTAAGACACTGAACTAGCCCTGGTGTCTGCCATAACCCCTGGGGATTGTCAGACATTAACTGTTGATGAATATTTAATTCTTTCCAAGTGGTACAGAGCACCTGAATGTTACTAGTTTACAGTACACTAATTGAGGAATTCACATAAGGGATGGGAGACTACTACTAGAAGGATGAGATCTACATTTCCTAAAGCTTCAGACGCCATCAGAATTTAGATGCATAAGCTATGAAATGTCCTTGCCCATGCTTAACTGCTGTTCTACCCTGGAGGTTATATCAACTCACTGAACTTCTGCTTTCTGGATCAGAAGCCATTCTGAATACTTCAGGTTTCTCTAACGCAGAGAAGCGGTCCTCATTTAGAGCTATGAGTTTAGTTACTACTTATGCTCTGCTGAAATCTGTGTCCCATAGGACACACATCTGATGACTACCTAAATCTCACCCATGTGTCAGATTTAACAAATCTGCATGTTACTTCACATCAAAACTGGATGTAGTCCATTTTCAGCTTCTCATTCAGCTGTACATGCATATGGGTGCATATTGAATCTGCAGATAATTAGCCAATAGGCACAAAAATAACTCAGGGGGTTCTGTGCGGCTAGTCTTGACTAAATTTAGAATGCAGAAAAAAAAAAACAAAACACAACAATAACCAAAAGTCAAAACCAACAAGAACTGCAACAAAAACCAATCCCTCACTAGTTACATGTTTAATGATAAGCAAAATTTTATCTAACCTGATACATTCATTACACTGCATCCTTGACACAGACTGACAGGATGAGATGTTGCTATTCACTCACAACCTACATTCGGTATGAATTTAAGATAATACTTTCATACCACTTACAAATACATGCTAACTATTATAACTCATTTGTTTCAGTCACTCATTGCTAATATTTAAATACAAAGTAATAGGTTCAACAACTCCACTGACAGGGTGATAAATTACAAGAAATCAAATGAGTAAAGGGTATTATACTTGCCATCTCACAACTAGAAGATTGTGAAAACAGCATAAATCTTTAATTAACTCAGGAAATTAAAAGGTGACTTTAATAAAGAAACTTAATAACAAGACACACTCAAATGAACTCACTAGCACATGTTAAAAAAGAACAAGAAATAATTTCAAGTGTGCTTGTACACATGCCAAATTAAAACAAAGATGTATGTTATAAACTTGTACCCACATAAATGATCTCTGATACTAAAAGCCTGAAGACTATGGCCCATGCCTGGAGACATTCAAGGTCAGGCCTGATAGAGCTGTAGCTGTCCCTATTCATTTCAGGGAATCTGGACCAGATGACCTTTAAAAGTCCTTTCCAACTCAGTGATTGTACATTCCTATGACTTAATTACAATGCACATATAAACAACAGCCTCCTGAAATCTGAGCATTTAAAATAGAGTCAGAATATAACAATACTGACTTAAGCAAACAAAAAAAATCAAATAAATGATTAACTTTTTTTTTTTTTTTGTCCTTTTTTCTTTGTCCCTCTAGAGTATCTTTGGAAAAATTCAGTCATTTAAGTCACGATGGAGTCAATAGATATCACAGTATCTCTAAGGCATTTATAGACATTAAACATGCACATCAAACAAACATGTATACATTCTAACAAAGCCAAAGTTTCATAATCTAGCTTTAAATGCATATGACAAAGATTATCAGTTCTTCTGGAAAAAAAAAAACAAAAACAAAACTTTAAGAAACATTAAACCAAGTTCTGTCTTCATAGTTAAATAGTCATGATTTCAGTGGACAAAATAGCCAGAGACTTCAGCAATTTAGACTCGCATGGCAGATTTTTTTCAGTGGCAAAAAAAATTAACTTTTCAAAGTATTAAGAACTTCTTAACAGCCAGTGTTCTGGACACTGGTTTCAGCAATACAAAACAAATTTAATGGAAAGAAGGGAGATTACACTGAAAAAAGTGAATTATATTTGAAATATCTCTATCTTATATAAATATGGACTTGAAAGTAATAAAATACCAAGTGGAATTTAGAATTGGAATTCTATTTTGATGAACTTTATGAAATGATCTCTTGATTTCCCTAATCTCACACCACATCTAGCTTAAAAAGTCTTCTGTGTCTGCTCTTCCTACAAAACGTGCTGTAAGAGTTACGGAATTAAACTTACTCAATTTATAATTCATGTTTGTTAACTTATTCAAATGAGTTTGGCAATGTACGGTGGTACCCCATTTATTCTCAGCAGCCATGCCTTCCCCCTCCCCCAGTTTACTCATTTCCTAAAGGAAATTGCAAGTTAATAGAAAAAGCAGTACTGGAACTGCCTCACATCCTATAGTTATTAATTAAGCAAAGTCTGGTTCAGTAACTCTGGATACTAAAAATACAGAGTTACACAAAGCCCAGTGCCTTTTGACACTCTGTCAAAGTTTCAATTTTGACAGCCATTCTATGAAACTTATGCAATAATATAAGAAGTTCCTTGAAAGGAGGATAATCTCCAAATTAAAAAAAAAAATAAATAATCACAAAAAACAACAGTAAAACAGCTCTTGATTATTTCTTTTGAAAGTCTCCTACATAAATCACAATAAGTTATAATATACAATAAGTCTAAATAAGTTATGCTACTGTAGTGTAGAAGCTGCTTGCTGTATAATTGTCCTCTATTCCTACACGCAGATTTTTTTCCTACCACTAATAAAAGCTACACGGCATTTTAAATTGATAATGTATTACAGCTAGTTGATAATAAATAACATTAAAGCTTAAAATACTCTAATAAGGGAAATTTTTAAATGTTCCTGATATCCTGCAAGATCTTACAAGATAATTTATAGTTGCAGTTGGTACTGAATTTTAAGTGCGTAGGTAGCATGCTAGGAAAAATGCACATAAACTCCATAGTTACAGCAAGTCTGTTCATAGTGAACCTTTTCCAAAAATGAACAGATTATCATTAAAGCGATTTTTGAATTGAAGGCAATAACCGGTTCAACATATATTCAAGTATCTTTTAAATTCTGAATGGCATTAATACATTGAAAACTTATTGCAAGTTTAAAAGCTGGAATAAATGCTATAAATGCAAGCTGAAGTAGGACATCTCAATGAATTTTATCTGAGTGCATGTATGTTAATGAGAATATTCAAAAGCAAATCATTAGTTATTCTATGTAGGAATTGAGTCCCTGCTTCCTTCGTACAGCTTGATGGATGGGAGCCTCTCAATGAAAAAACAATGGAAAGGAAAGAGAGTTGCCCCAGTACCCTGAAGGATTTAAGGAAATTGCTTATTAGAGATGGACTGACATTCAGTTCTGGTTAGGCAGTAAATATTTAGTTTGTTCTGCTCTCATATGTGCTTTCCATACACTAAACACAGCATCTGTCAGGAGTTCACTATGTTCATACAAAGTGAAGCACTGAATGATGCTTACCATGATGCATCTTCAGAAGCTGAAGCCTACATCTCAAAAAAGGAAAAGGAGAGGTGTTTGCAGAGAAAGGAGAAAATTCCTCATGTTCTTCATGGTGACAAAGAGGCACAAAATTACGGGCAAGAGAATTTAAGACAGATGCAAGGCAAACTCCCCGCATTTACCCCTGAAGTAACAGAAGCTACTTGGGCGACTCAAATGCTTTTCCTGTTCAAAAGGGACTGCCAGCTTAGGCTTCAGCTAGAGGGTTTTTTTGTGAAGTAAGCAGAACCCTGTCTCCAACCTTGTCTCTAGCTATTAGCACCTCCATCTGCCAATTTCTGTAATGACAAAGAGCCAGTGCTTTGGCAGACTGATCCTGCAGGAGCAGGGCCGAGGCTGCCAACCTCACAGGCAGAAACATGCATGGGACTGAACCAACAAGAGCTGAGCTTAGAGCAAGAAAGAAAAAATAATAATAATAATAATAATAATAATAATAAAAAAGGACTAAAAGATCACTCGTAACAAAACACAGTCACATGATGGCTTGCATCCCAACTTTCATAACTAAAAGAACAATGGAATAAAAGAATGGCTCAGGTTGGAAGGAACCTCAAAAATCATTTAGTTCCCAATTCCCTTCCATGCAGGGTTGACAAACTCTAAATCAGGGACTAGACCAGCTGCCCAGGGCCACATCCATCCTAGCCTTGAGCATCTCTAGGAACAGAGCACCCACTGCTCTGGGCAGTCCATGCCAGCCCCAGTATCTTCTTGGTTTTCTTGGTTGCTTTCCTTTATGGTGCATCTCTTATAATGAGCAAAGGAAATACTGAATACTACAAGCAGTATGGAAGTAAGGTCATCAGCCCTAATAAAAAAAAAAATAATTTTTTTTTTTGTTCCTTACAGACACATTCACTTTACTACACCTGAGCCCCAGTCTTCTCTGGTCTCAAAGCTGCTCAGGCCCTGAGGTCTTCAGGATACTTGTGAAAATCTTTCTAATCAAAGCACTGAAATTTTAGTACAAAGGCTAAAGGAAAGCCCTGCCTGCAATATGTGCCACATCATGTGTGCTGAAGGCATTCTGCTGCAAAAATTAAATTACTTCACACACACAAACCCAACAAGACTCAATATTAGTTTTAGACCATACTACCTTCTCATCCAGTCCCTTTAAAAAAATAAATAAATAAATAAATAAATCACCCTTCTGAATTCATACACCTTGGTTTAATAGCACGATAGCTTGCCTGACTCATTTAATAGGTTGCTCAGGCAGTTTGTGAGGATACAAGAAAAAGTGTTCAGGTTAAAGGTGCACTTGACAGGGACTGATCCCAAGGCCTTAAAATATTGTAAACCAGTACTGTCACCAACCAACTGAGAACTTTGAACTATGTATTTCTTTGCTCGCATGCCTCCCAGGGGCTAATTTATCACAAACTACTTCATGTTTGTCACACTAGTCAAACAGTTGTTTACAACTAGTCTTTACCTTGAAGATAACCACTTCTTTTGTCTTGGGAATTTCTTACACTCAGAACCTTCTATTTATATTATCTACATACTCTACGTATGTGTATATCAATATAGGAGTATATTTCTGTCTGGACTTTCTAAACCATGAACAAGGAAGGGTAAAACTGACACAACAACAGGAGCAGGCTTTTTTGCTACAATTTCTGTGAGACTTGCATAGTTTCTCCAGTGCCCAGAGAATACGAGAACAAATAGCCTAAGCTGGGCTGAAAATACAATATTTCTGCCAAATGAACTTATGGGCAATCGGCAGTCTGTAATCAAGAGTCAATAGAAACAACAACAAAAAAATAACCTTTCAGTCTTATTTCTAAACCAGGGGATTGCTCTGTTTTACTAGAGTCAAATCTAAGAGAACAAGCAGATGTGGACAGCAAAGCCTTTATTGACCAATAGGTCACCCTGTCTGTGGAGGAAAAGACATCCACAGAGGACATTCAGATCCTACAGTGATTGCAGCAAGGATCCAACTAATGAAAACATTCAGAAAGAGGAGAGAAAAGATTATGAGGAATTCAGAGTACTAGGTGAAGTTAGTCTGTGAGAGCAACAAGATATACAGGAAAAGGTCTTGGTCAGAGCTACTCTCAGTGATAAAGGCAATCTTTATCACCATAGCAGTTAGCGAGGAAGATGCCTAGACACTAAGCTACCAAGTTTCACGTACAAAACAATGTGGAATGTAGAATAAGGAAGAAAATAATAATAAAAATAATATCAAGGAGATCAGCCCAGATGAGCAGTCTGCGTTTTTACCTAGCAGACTATTATCGATAACATCAAGTCCTTTATCTTGCTCATTTCACTTACAAAACTCAGGTTAACATGCTTCCACTAAGTAATTTTTATAACAATCTACAAATGAAAATTCAATTTTAGAAGATGAAACTGTAACAAATAGCAAGTAGGACAGAGCACAAGCCTCCACCTCCATCAGGCTGTGGAACAGGGCCAGGCACAGCTCCAAGCTTGTCACTCTTGGATGCCTGCAGAACTCAATGCAATAAGAAAAAAAAAAAAAAGAGAAAGATGGAACAATATATTTATTTATATAGAACTTAAAATATTACTTAAATGCTTGCTGATGCACTTGCACTACAGACTTTTACCATTTTGAAAAACCAATTAAACAGAAAAAGAGAAAATATTACTGAATTACTTCCATTTCTTGCAAGGTCACTTCTAAAAATTATGACTATAGTTCAGGTAATCTTGCAGCCCTTAATGCTTTTTTTGGCTAGTTTGTTCACATTTTCTTACTTAATGACAATGCTCAGACCAGTATCATTTAACTCTATCCTTCAGAGAAAATGATGCACCTAAAAATATTAACATAAATTTCACTGTAAGAGGATTAAAACTAAAGTACCTCTATCCAAATTAATTTAGCTAAGTACACTAGATAAATAAATCAGCACCCTTCTACTCTCAGAAAGCACTTCAAGCAATTTCAAGTCATTAAAAATACTCTTAGTTCCAACATTTTGGCTCCTAGAACAGTCTTAATGGTTATATGACAGTATGTTCTACTACTGGCTGTATGGATTTTATTACATGCCATGATCTATTTGATGATCATGGCTGCTTTTTAGAGAACTACAAAGAAAAACTGAAATAATGAATTATTTTTCAGACAAGTTTAATAAAAGTGTTAATCAAAAATACCATAAACGTCAGAAGCTCTCATAAATCCTACATTGCATATATTCTTCTCGCTAAACATTCAGCCAATGGAAGAACAATCCTAAAAAGGGAAAAGAGAGAACAAGCCAAGAAAGAGAACAGAAGCACTTTATGTGAATTTACAAAATCATATCAACTCAGTTATCTGATCTTATGTACTTATGAACTAGAATAATTCTCCTATGACTTAATTTTTGACAGCTTGTAAACATCTCAAAGAAATACGATTATGTTTGATTTCTGGTTAGACTATACGTATTCCTATCTGACAAGATACAGTCACTTTCTCCCCCCTTTAGGCTGCTATCATGAAATATTAGTGGGTTTTAATACACTTCTTGCAGAATAAGAATGACTCTAATACCCTTCTTCCAGTGCCTTTGACATGACTAATCCTGAGAAAACAAATAGAATGTTTCAGAATACAGCTTGAAATGTATAGATTTTATTTCTAATCATAATTTTCCTTTTTTGGTTTGGCAAGAGTATATGTGATTTGACCCTCTTTCTGTCAACTTTTAAATTCATTGGTAAGGAAAGTGTAAATACCTATAACACTGTACATTTGTTAGCAAGAATTAGTTTTGCATTTCTCTGAGGTTCCAAGAACATTATGCTGGAAAGTGAAATTATAGACCTGTCAGTTACATCTGTTGGATTCTGTGCTGATGTTAGTATGATGCTATAAGTTTTCAGGAAATTTTTGTGAGGTTTCCATAGAGCTGTGCAGATCCTTTCTTCCTCTTATGGTACAAATACCTGCTAATTTGCTTCACTTTCTACCTGAAGGCATTGAGTTAAAAGAAATGAAATATAAAGCTTCCAGATGCAAAATGCAAAAGCAAAAACAAGCAAACAAAAACAACAACAAAAACAAACAAAAAAAACATCCACAGACAATGCAGATTTAAATAGAAATTGGAGGTGAATATTGATGATTTTTAAGCAACACTTAATTTATAGGTATATTTCCCAGTATTAATGTAAACACCCAAATAAAGTTTACCAGCAGACTTAACAAGAAACCAAACTTGCAATTTTGGTAATTTAGAAGGTCTATTTCTCCAACCAGCAACGTTTCTCTCTCATTGCTTCTTATTCTTACTCATCCTGTCTTTAAACCTGGCAGAGATCAGGCTGCTGGGATGGAGCTGCCATGAGATCATGCAAAATGCATCAGCGAAGCCTAATGTGGGCAATGACAGAGGCACAGGAAATAACTAATTTCTCATTTTGTGCCTCTTCCTCTCTTTCCTGTCAAAATTCTAATTATGAAAAAAAAAAAACCCCAACACATTTAACTGACATTGTGTCAAGTACTCATAACTGTTACCCAATATAAGTGTTTGACTCTGGCTCCCAAGTAATAATGTTAACAAGATAACAGAGAACAGGGGGAGTGTGGGCTGCCAAGCCTATGCAGTAAGCTACAGCACAATTTTCAATGCAAATGATTTCCTCCTGGACACAACTGCATTTGATTTGAAGATTTCTTAGCAGATTCATTCTCAGGCTACGTTACCCAAGATGCTGCTTATGTCATCATCAGTTTGCACAAACATGCTTTCTGCCAGCAAAAGCTTCTCTTTGAAATGTTCTTACTAAACATTTGTGTCTACAACTTTAAAACTCTGCTCTCATGACACTGATTGACTCAAACAGACAAGATACTGAGGAGCACTGAGGCCAGTGGCAGACTCAATGGCATCCAGAAGTAATTTCAGTGTGGAATAAAGAAAAAAAAAAGCCATAAAATCATTATATATGTATATATTATATATGTGTACATTATATAACATATATTATACCTATATAGACAGCAAGTGTTCTTTTAACACTCATTTGATCCAAATTCTGGATTTTCAACCTACATTATTTACCCATCTTGAATAGCAGTGCTTATGGTACTTCTCTTGGGAAGTTATTCTACCATATTGCATCATCATACACACATGCACCTTTCACTCTCAAAAGAACATTATTTACCCTTTTAACATCATTGGACTTAAGCTAGCTTCATCTTCTTTCATAGGAGAAAGAGCTCAAGTAGAATTTACTGGACACAACTAAGATCTCATCAGAGAGAGAAAAGTTTCATATTACATCCCATTTCACTTTAATCATACGCACACTAAATATCTGCAGATTGACTAGTTCAGGGGAAAAGGATTTGCTGTAACTGTGCACTCAGCTGAGCTCTTTGCAGTGGTGTGTGTAATGGTTTATGGAGGTTCCCTGACTTAAGAGCTGCAGTCCTGTTGGTCAAGTGCAAAACTGAACAGAATCAGCAATTTGCCATTGTTTTCAGTTGCTTTAGATAGGCAGGGTCAAGAGAACAAAGGATAAGTTATGTAGTATTTGCATTCCTTAATGAACTGCTGGAGGCAACTGGGACATCATAACAATGAGGACAACCTGAACAGAATGTAAGTAAAGTAATTAAATTAATCTGCTGGTATTTTCTAGCATTACAGTTAACCCCAGAGATGCAGAAGACAGGCCTGTATTTAAAAAAAACAAAACTTTAACAATGACCTTTTTCTCTTCGAAGATGCATAACATATGTCAAGCAATCTATATATGTTCTCCCTCCTAACTTACTATTTTTTTTATAACCAATTAGATTAATATATTAACAAATGCATTTTTAAGATGTTCTACAGCCTCCTCTTTCTCTTGCTGTGTGCTTCATTTCTATTTTCAATAACCACATGGAATTTGTAACAACTCCCTACCCAATGAACCCCTCCTTAAGGGATCCTTTTATGTTATGGAGGCAGGACTCGCGCCTCAGCATTTAAAGTAAATTCCATCATTAAAAGCAAAAATTACTTTATTTTGCACAAGAAAAAGAAATCAAATGATTTTGTGATATCAGACTGTTTTTCCCTTTTGTATGGGTGAATTTTTACCCCGTTGATATTTGATTAGAAAGTCAAGGATTAGACTATGAGTTTAAAGGAGTTAAAATTGAGTCATTTAACTGATTAGGAAAAAAGAAAAAAAGAGAAGCAACAGAAAACCTTCGCCAAACAGACCGAAACAAATTCCTCCAAAAATTTGTATGATTTAAACTGATTTTGCATTTATTTCATTTATGATCTTTTTCTTTTTTTTTTTTTTTTTTTTTTTTTTTTTTTTTTTCCCCTCCAGTGTTGCCAAGTAATAGCATTCTGTTCCAGAATTTCCATGAAGAACCACACTGGTCAGAGTACTTTTCATCTCTTATATTTCTCCCTGGAAATGAAACAAAGATGCTGGCTACAAGTGCTCACTTAGGGGAAGACAGCCATTTCCTACAGTTCTCATCGAAGCTGTTTCCTTATCTCCTTTCAGCACAGGAGACCATCAGCTAAGAGAAAAGTAAAAAAAAAAAAAAAAAATAAAAAAATTATATTTTTTATTTTATTATTTATTATTTAATATTTATTATATATTTTATTTTATTATTTTATATACATATATTGCAGGCAATGGCATTTCTAAAGGAGGGCAATTCCTCCTAAGCTTTTCAGACAAGTGAGTCTTTTATATTTCAGCCTTCCTTGAAACATTTCTGACTCCTCTGTTTTAGGACCCACTTGTCTGCTTAGCACAGGGATATTCCTGATATGCCTATGATGAATTTGAAAACAGAAGGAATTAAAAGATAGGATTGTGCAGGAGATTTGGGTAAAATAAGATTGCACTCTGGAAACATGTTGTAGGACACTAAGGAAATAGATCACTTTTTTTTTTTTTTTTTTTTTTACAGGTAGATATCGTATGTTTTGCAGTAAGAATGTAATACACAACACATGAAACTGTTAACAATAATTCTGTATCAGCTTTTATTTTTTAGCAAAGATGACCTCAGAGAACCTTAATCTTTTCTCTAAAGCACTATACTGTAAGCCAAGACAATTGAACCCTTTTAGTAGGGATGCGGGGCACTCGAGACAAACTCTTGAGGGCTATTATCTCTGATACCATCAAACAGACTATAATTTGTGCTGTGTATAGCAGTTTTGAAATGTGTCATAGAGACAGAGTGATTCATACTTTTTATTTTTCCTGACAATAGATATTAATATTTTCTGGTATTTAGAGTGCCAGCTTTTTGACAACCTACAATGCATTTTAGGTTTGGCTTTTTGTTGTTATCTGAAAAACTAAGTTGTATGACTTGGTACAAAACAAAGCCTATCACCTGACTATCACTTCTGTCCCCTTCTCTTCCTATGGATACTCATAAAAAGTGAATAACTTGTGACAAGGCAATCATAGAATGAAATCTGGGGGATAAGGAAGGAAGGAGAGAGAGAAAATGGAGGAAAAATTAAGATCACGAAAACATTTTGATTTCAGTGCGAACAGATAACTTTGCTGATGATGCTCTCTGGATAGAACCTATGAATTTGTGGCTATTAAAAACCACTTCATTCCAGATATTCACATTTAATCTCAACTATGCAAGTATCACATAGAAGTTAAATCATAAAATCACACAAGATCTTCCTTTGTCATCTCACCTCAGAATATTCAAAATTAGTTCTGAAATTGACAGAGCAATAGCTGAAAGTCTGGTAGACATTTCCAGAGAAACAAGATAGAATTCCTGTGAATGTAGGATTTTCCCCAGACTTGCATATTTAACTTCAGAATGCCCTTGAAAGCCGCATACAAAGTTTCTAGATAGCACTGAGTATACTAACATAAACGGATCATAGGATTCCAGCCTTAGTTCTGCTCTTTTTAAAAACGATATTTCACCCTTGTTCGAAAGTATGAAACAACCTAGGTATTTGGCTCTGAAGCATATAGTTTTTCGAAGCACTATTGAAGAGCAACAGAATAGAAAGGTTCATACAAAGGAAAGTACCAAAATGTGACATTTCTCATAATGAGGAGGCAGCATGGTTTGTTACAAAGCAGAACACAGAGAAGGCAGAACCACAGTTATTTCAGAACTGCAGCACAGTCCCATACACCACAAAGAAATAGGACTTCAAAGCTTCCTGGACATGCTACGAGCACGCGGGAAAACAGAACACAGGGACAATGAAATGGGCAGAACTACCACACTTGATACCAGAGTCAGTACTGCTTTACAGTTCATGCTTTCCCTGCAGAAAAAACATCTAGAAGCAAGTAGCCCCTCTGAGGTTTTCGAACTGTTACTATGCTAAAAGAGAACCATTCTTCAACATCTAAAGGAAAATAGTTCTTCGCAGAATCTTTTTGCTCATTCTCTTTCCTTTCTCCTACATCACACTCACCTATCAGAAGTAGGACATTTATCAGTATAAGAGTAAATACAGCCATACTTGCAGTAATGGATTTTCACAATAAATATACAGCAAAGTTTAAAAAACAATAGATTTTGTTTTTCCTTGAGTAAGGAAAAGATGTAGAATTAAAGAACTATCACAAGAATTAGATAAGAATTATCACAAATGCATTTAACTAATAGCTGCCACATTTCTAAAGACAAGGTTAAATCATTAAATAAGACAAAGGAAAGACCTATATGATGCCAAGCTTGATACCTCTTGTACTGTAGGAAACTTCTCACTAAAGCATAAGTTTCCCATAAAGATAGCAGTCAGTTGAGCACTAAAGTTTTCCAGTTCAGCTGCCTGTGCACAACAACCGAACAGAGGAAAAAGCAGATTAGTAAGATCTGGGAGACCAATGAATACCGCATGGCTACATATATGAAAAGGAATTACTACAGACAGCACAAAAAGCCCCCTGCACAATCTCTGGACACATGAAAAACAACTAAAAAAGTTGTAACCTATGTAAAGTGCACCCTTCTGGACAGAAGATATGGGTCTATCCATAAAAGGCACAACAGTGTAAGTATAGGTTGAACCTTCCCACCAATATACAGTTCCATGTTGTTGCCAGTGACAAATGGCTGCAGGGGAGCAGTCTAACAAAATGGCATCTGATGTGGAAGTATGTACCAAATGAAGGTGTGTCACTGGATTCCTCCACGTGGAAAAAAATGATACCTACTAACATTCATAGACCCTTGTCAAATGTTTATGTATATCAGACAGTGGATGTGAACACAGTGAGGTTATGAAGTTGCTGCAGCTCTGGCCTATGAGGCTAAAAGTTCTGCAATTTTTTCCAATAGTCACCTACCTGCAGGAAAGTGCCCACCTGCCTTTACAGGCATCACTGATATTATTGGTAACCCTGTGTCTACACAAACTGATCTGTAGCATGCATCATACACATTCTCTGGTACTAGCAGCATAAGGAGGAGTCCCTTTATGCTCCATTCATATTTTTTCTTTCAGCATCACCTCTGCAGCTAAAGTTTAATCTTGGTTCCTACAATAACTGCTGCTATTTGTGGTACTATGGTACCCCTATCTGATGCATTCTGCATTAAAAAGGGACAAAATCCCTCAGTCAATAACTCTTGCATCAGGCTGAGCTGCTTGCTCTTGAGGCAGCTCTTCTTTTAGAAAGATAAGCAGTTTTGATCAAAGACTTCCACTAATGGAAAATCTATCATATTCCCTGAATGATGCATTCCAATAATAAAATACTTTGGCTTTTTAAAATGTGCATCATCTTTCCTGATCAAATTCTCTGACTTTCAGCCTCAGGATCTTGTTATGTTTTGTCTCCGTGATAAATGAATCCCCAATACCAAGCATCTACTCTGTGTGCAGTGTCTGTCAGCCTCTATGACAAAGAAAATGAAACAGAATAAAACAGAAGTTAAAAGAAAGCCCCCATATGAATTTAAGACTGACTCAATGTTTTTAAAAAAAAGATGTTTGTGTCTCGCCTCAAAAATAAAATTGAATTCTTCCACCTTAAGTCCTACAGCAAAAGAATCTTCAAGGTCAAGCACTGGGGGTCAGATTCAAAAGACAAAGGAAGAGTCCTTACCAGTGCCCCCCCTACTCCTCCACCAAAGAAAAAATTTAGGACCTAAGCAAAGTTAACTTCCCCCACATCCTATTCTGAGATATACCTAATCCAGATGATTGAAAGACTTCTATGCACACATACATAAGGGCAAATTCTTCCTGCAATACAGCTTTAAAAACAACAAATTATGCCTCTCATGTTCTTTCACAGCTATAACACAGATTCACAGCACTTTTAGTTAAGCAATTAGTGTATAAGTAGATAAGCATAGTGAACTTCAATCAACGTTAAAGGAAGCCACACTAGTGACCAAGGAGATAGATACCCTCAACGTTTTCCCAGGCAAAAAATGACAATTTATCAACACAGAAGCATTGCTAATTGCAGCACAATGGAAAGCACAGCAACAACAGCAAAACAGCAGGGTCCCAGGCTGCAGCAACTGAGGGTTTGCTCAAGTGCAACTGCCATGGGCACAGAAATAAAGGAAAAAAAAAAAAAAAAAAAAAGCAATTTACCTTCCGAGGGCCTCTATTATACAGGGATCTTCAGCAAGATACCCTTACCTCCCCTGCCAACCCTTAAATGAGGTCTGGGACGGGGTGGATCCTGGCTCCAGCCCTTCTTGCCACTCAAGTAAATTGCATGCACCTGAGTTCCACTGGGTTGGCCCTGCCTTCCACCAGGTGTTCAATCACTGTTTCAAGCTGTGACTTGCATTTTTGCTACACTGACGCTTAACACCAGGGGGGAAAAAAATGTGTTTCAGGAATACCTGGAAAACACAAGAAAAAGGAAACATCTTCTGATCTAATCCTGATCACTATTCACATTTTATACTCAGCAACATACCTTGGACAGAACATAACTTATCAGACACTAGAAAAAAGCACGAAGGTGCACCAAAACCATAGCCATCTAGACCAGCTGTTTGAACCTTCAGCAAAATGCCCAGAACAGACAAGGAAAATAAAATAGCTCTGTAATTGCAGCTGATCCTGAAACAGATGTAGAACCATTCTTGCTGAGAACAGCACAACAACACAAAACAAATCATGATATGAGAGAAACAAGTAAAATTGGCAATGCAGGTCAATCTTAACAATCTTCCTTTGGTAATAGGAGAGTGAGAAAATTAAGTCAAGATTGCTATTCTAAGTTAACCCATGGTTTTGGATATGATCACTTGTCAAGTCCTGCCCATACAGTGTAGAAATACATTCCTTAGGTCAAGACACAGCCATGTCTTCTGCCTTTTGTCTCCTCTTGGAAAATTAGCCCAGGCCTCTTTGCCATAAACATTATTCAATATCGAAGCATTTAAAAAGGTTTCTTTTATTAGGGAAGTAACAAAACAGCATCAGTACATCAATGCTCAAGAGTAAACAATAAAATTTAATTTTTCAGTATCTAGATACCTGAAATTTTAGTCATAGGTTTCTTTATGTACATCCACATTCCAACAGGCTCAATGTGCATACAAACATACATATGCATCTCAATATGAATTACTTTATATTAGTCAGCCCATACAGAGACCCTGCAGCAAACGACACTTCCAACTGTCATGCATAATTTTTATGTCCATTTAAGGCCAAAGAGGAAGGGTAGGGGACAAAATAGAGATGTGAGCAGAGAAGACAAGCAAGTGAAATCACTGATCAAAGACTGGTTATTGTCTCCAAGTCTTCAAGTCATAAGCTAAGCTTTCAAAGCATCTGCACTATTGTTTAGAAAAGTCTACTGCTTAGCTGGAAACAGCTTCTAGAACTGCTTTTAAACAGGGATGGCTGGGCAATAAGACATAGCTGTTGAAGAAAAATATTCAAAACGTTACAGAGGACTTCTGAAAAGAAGGAGACTAATACCTCCATATCTGGGCTTATCTAGGCTACCCTGCAGGCGAATGCCTTCTTATTGGTGGTGGTTTGTTGCTACACTGTTCAGGTCTGCCCCTTGAGAAACCTCTCTGGTGGCTGCACTTCAGAGCAGGGATACCATAGATGCCTGAATTCCAACATACTTACTACACATTCCTATCTAGCACGAAAGGTACTATAGCATGTGAGTTGATATACAAGCAGAATTATACTTCTTCTACAACAGTGAAAGTAATTAGGTCTCCCTCTGTGGGGACTGATGCAGGGAAAGTTCAGCTCTTTAACTTTGGTACAGCATTTCTCTGTGTGCAGCCTTTGTTTTTAGACGTTTTCAATAAAGAAAATCCATTAGGTAGTAACATGTTAGGTATCAGACATACTTTGAAGTTCAACTCTAACAACAAACACTGTTAATGAAATCAAATCATACTCTAAGAATCTAAACAAAAACTGTCTAGAAGAGCTGCATTTTATAACAAAAAGTGAAAATAAGGACACTTTGTAAAGTAAAATAGTCAAAAGTATAACCAAGTTTCAAGTATACTGAGCATTTAGTAAGGAAATTTATGAAATCCCTAGATGTCTTCATATCAATTTAACCTAGTTCAATATATTAGAGTAGAAAATCCATTCAAATGACCAGGTAGCTATGGCTGACCACATTGTGAATGTCAGTTCATTGACTCAATGAACTACTGGTATTTTCAGTTTAGGCAAGCCGTTAAAGAAAAACAAGATTATTACTTAATTACCTCCTCAGTTGCTGGTACAAATATGATAATCTTATGAACCAAGTACAGTATGTATTTTCTGCATTTACTTTCTTAGCTACACGATATACTTGAGTCTGAGGACAAATTTTAATACAGAAACTACGCAATTAAATGTAATTTGCAAATAGCAGAAAAAAATAACCAAAATGCATGTGAGGGTTTTAGGGAGTTGCAGGAGAACAGTAAGGGTATAAGCATGAGACATTCCACAGTAATGAGACAGGCCACCTGGGTGCCTGTCAGCCACTAGAACTGCACCCTGCAAGAATTCAGCTGCAAATCTTTGTTTCCTTTATCTCTTTCATATCTCTGCAAGTCTCAAGGGAAAAGGCAAAGACTTTGTCTTTCGGCTGGAGTTCTTTCATCCAAGAACGCTCTTCATCCAAGGCCAAAGGTTCACCGTATCCTAAAAGGGCCTTTGGATCTGCATGTTCAGTCATCTTCATCCAAATGTATTTCTTTGGGAGCATTATTCGGTCCTTGTGGTCGATCCTAAAAGAACACCGATAAAAACTATCTTCATTCCTTCAAATACAATGGCTTTATCTTTAGGACCACTGTATAAGAGCATTGTTTCAAAGGTGCAAAATGGTAAATGACTTATTTCAATTAAAACCACAGCATATTGAACCACTTCTATAGTTCTGGGTTTTGGTCAGAGTTTTAGATATAAAGCTTTCCAAGATGAAAAAGACTTTCTGGAAAACCACACAAATGACCACAATATTTCCAATGTGCTGGCGGCACTGTTTAAAAAGTGCATAGCTAGTGTTTTTTCATGTGCTAAAAATATGAAATATGACCTTACATATATGCTGCAGTACTACAGAAGATTTTGAACATAATAATCGAGAATATGAATAGGCTCCTGTACCCAACTTAAGTTGCCTTACCAGTCAAGATTCCTCTGTGAGGAAAAAAGACAGTTATGGTACCTGAGAATTTACAGCATGAAGAAAAAACTGCAATTGCAATCAGTGATTACACACATACACACAAAAAAGTGTAACATTGACCCATCAGTATTCTACACCTACATTGCTTAAATTTTTTTCCATTCCATGTTTCTCTAAATAAAGTCTTCCAATTATTTCTTTGCTCATTTCATTCCCTTCTCCCCAACCTTCCCTGAGCTAAACATTCACTTATTTCTTTCTTCCATCTGTCCAAATTCCTTATCTCCTTTTACTCTTTAGGTTGTCTCTCCCTGCAGTACATACTCTTCTCCATGAGTCCCGTTAATTTTAGTCTTCATCTTTCTCCTTCTGCGTCGCTCTAAACTATTTCCACCTTCCCAGTCTCTACCAGCTGTTGGTCTCCCACCCCTTCCCACCTGCTATTTCACTATCCTGCCAAACACCTGATTCAGATGAATTATTTCTAGAACAAGAGGGCAATCCTGCCTCACTCTAACAGTACAGCAAAGAAAAACTACAAGGAAGTGGATCTTCAGCATCACTTAGAAAAACACTGTATGAATCCTTCTCTGCAAGCAGGGCTGCCAATTCTCATTATTTCATTACAGCACTTGAACGAATTTTACTGCTACTATCACTGCTGCTTCTGAAAGAAATGTGCTTTTTTAAAGGAAAACAAAAGCACCTCAAAAGAAAGTTTCAAGGTCTGTCGGACTGAAGAAAAGCATGAAACATGATCGTGTCTCAGCTTCGTGAATCACAGATGAGAAAGGCTATAATTCAACCCTGATAATTTATAGTATTATGATTTTTTAAGCTAGCAATGAAACTGTTAGCATTCTGACTCACAGCTTTTTAGGGACAGACATAACATGATCTGAATTAAAGCACACGACAGCAGCTTCAATCCATGCCTGACTTTGAACTGCAGAGGGCAAGCAGCACTGACTGGGTGGTTTGAAGATTAGAGAAAGGAAAGAAAAAGGGACAGCTGCTTTCAAACAGTCACGTGAATAGTATGAAAGCATCACCTCTTATCCAAAATTTGTAAACCCAGGCAGTAATATTTTCTTGATAGTTTCTACTCAATTTTGGCTGGAAATAACCAGAAGTGACAAGCGTCTGGCAGTGCAGATTTCAGATCATAAAGAAACAGAGGAAAAGCTCAGCTTTCCTCCTCAGTCTGATAGTTCTTCCTCCCAAAAGCCATTTCTTGATCTCACTTTAGAAGTGGTTGCCCCCATTATGGGAAATGGACATAGCAGGTAAAGGATACTAACGAGGATTACTTTTTCCTGAGGTCGAATGTAATCAATACCTTCCTTAACTGATCTTAAGAGAGATGATTTGGAAGGAAAAGGCTTATGGTTTTTGTTGTTGTTTTATAACTCAGCTTCCAGAAAAATTTTAATTTCTGTTTCATGTTTTCTAGAATTAATATAGTTAAATAATCTCCTTGATTCCTTGATGGTTCTATTTATTTTCAGTTTAAGACTAGGAAGGATTAAAATGACTACAGAGAGTTTGTTTGTTTTTCAACAGAAATGATGCCTCTCTGCCCCCACCTAAGCTCCCATAACTCGGTCAGTTACTTTGAGGAAAAATATTACTCTATCAGTTCTGTGCTGAGGTGAATTTAAAGACAATGAAGGGCAGAAATCAAATCCTTTATAACATTAACTTTTTTCAAGGATGTTAACAGGACATATATGGCTCAAAGAGAAGTTTCCTATTGACTCACTTCTGCCTTCAAGGCTTGATGAAAGCAGATCTGACTTTAAATCTGATAAGACTTGGATGGGATTTGCCTTGTACAAATCTCTACGCTTCAAAGTTTACTAATTCTTTGAAGTGTCTTCTATTCTTTAGCTTTTTTGTGTGTGTAAACTAGATTTCCATACTCTAGTCAATATATAATTCTATCTGAAAGGGGCAAGTGACATAAGTTATCATGTACCTTTTTGTTAACATCAAACTTGTCAGCATAAGTGTAAAATAAAAACAATTAAGGCAGATTACCTACAGGCTGCAGATGATTAACTGAAGTCAAAATGGGAGCAGCCTCTCAGGTAAAAAATGTCATACCTATCAGATTTTGAACCTCATATATTCTATAATTAAGGATCATTTTCTGGATGCTCAGGCCTTCCCAGATTTACGAACGGGTCTAAGATACTGTGGTCTGTCCTGGCACCTGATGGTAAGCAGATCTTAGCTCTCCTCTGCTGACTCCTCCTGAAAAATGCAATACAAGAACATTATTGTCAGGGAATGAACCTGGTGCTTGTTCAGTGTTTTCTATGCAGTGGTGAAAAACTGAAATACCATGAAGTGTTTGGAAGCACTCACAAACTATTTTCTCAGTGCTCAGTTCTCAGCATTAAAGCTAGTTCTGGGTCAAGTCAGTGCTAAGACAAATCTAAGCTTTGCAGCTGTTGAAATACTTAAGCCATATCAGATCTTAAAGTGATGTCATAGCAATGCAGTTATTGCTTGCCTGCCATGGGATCTGCTGACGGCAGTTGAGGTTCTTATTCATCAAGGGGCCCAAATAATTGAAACAATCCATCTGCTCTATGCACTCCCTTTCTGTCTCTGCTGTGATTTCTTACAGCCTTGTGAATTTGCCAGTGATGTCATACTTAATCAAGCAGTTGGTGGCCTGTTTGATCTCTGGAGAGCCACAGTGCACTCCTGTGATGCTGCATAGGTAACTAAAATAATCCACCTGTTCCGGGCCTTTCCCTTGAAAAACCCAACGGGACATGATATTTGGCAGTGACTGTCATAACTGATCAAGCAATTGCCAGACTCATGCATATTTCCTGAAAGCTGCTGCTGTTTTTCATCATGAATTCCAGATAATTGAAATAATTGTCCTGCTCTAGGGCCCTGCTTTGACTCCAGCACTTTCTACAATGGGACATTTGCCTATTGTCATCTTTCTTTAAGAGCTGCTGCAGGAAGAGGCTTTGATTATTTTTTTTCACAAGATGTCATAATACTGCAAAGGAAAGTGACATTATTCACTTAGTTTGTGTGACTGAATTTCCAGACACTACTGCTCTCTGTGCTCACACCGTGACTCACAGCAGATGCATTATGCTGCGTCAGTCTCAGTGGTGGAAAAGTTGCAGGGAGAGGAGTGAGGGAAAGCATGCAAGAGCACTGTAACCAGGTTGATAGTGGGAGTCCTATTACCATTTTTGTATAATGAGCAGTAAGTAATTTCAACACTCCAGTGCTCTCTTTGTTAAAGGGACATACAGTAAGCTTTATTTCAGCAGATATTGAGACTACAAATATTTTACAGCAGACCTAGTACCCTGCCTTAGACTATTCACCGTGTACAGTTAAAGGACACACTTGCCTGTTGATTGATGTAAAGATTTTAGAATAGCCCAACTAAGTGTACTCGCCATAAAAAGCCTTTGTGTGTTCATCTGCTATTGTGGGAATAGGGGCATAGATCTTACTTGTAGTCAGATTATATTGCTCAATTTTATTTGAGAAGTACAGAAATACCACATTCACCCACTAGATTACATCCCACTCGAATTTACTGTCTTCATCTCTAGGATGGATGTTCAGTCATGTTCATTACTCTGCTTAGCATCTGAGCAGGTCACAGACTGACTGTCAGTGACTGTAAGAGTCTGGCATATCTGAAATAATCTTGGAAGTGTCAGTCAGAGTTTCCCAGCACTTTCATTAAAATCTAACATTTCTGTTGCAGTAGGTTTTTTTTCCTTTTTTTTACTTTGATATTTTGCCCTACACAAAGCCCAGGACACAGAAAAACATTCTTTTATTTTTAAAAGACCTCTTCCCAGATAGTATCCACCTCTAATAACATCCAACCATCCAACTTTTCTGAAGCCTAAGGTTTTCTTTATACTTACTTTTTTTTAGCTCCTTATCTTCACACAGCAAAAAATTGACTAAGGAGAAATGCTGATTTTAAACGGGGAAAACAGCTGCCAAATCTTATACAGGTACAGTTAGGACCAATATCAGTGACATTATAGTTATGTCACATCATTATTATTTTTTAGATATTTGGTTGAAAATGAAACAAATTTATAAGCAAGAACATCTGTTAAGAAGAAGATTGTTTATAAGGAAACTACATGATGGAAGAAATACATTTTCCTTATCTGAAAAAGTTGGTTTGATACAATTTTTCGCTAAAATAATGAAAACAAAAGCCCACAACCTTTCTACTAATTGTCTCTTGATTAGAAAGAGTGTTAATTTAAAGACATATGAAGTCTTGATACCCAGAAGAGATTTATGTTTGTCAAAAATGACTCTCTAACTTATATACCAGGACCAGTGGTCATCAGATCTTTTGTCCAGAAAGGTTTGACCTGCTCACCCCTAGGGGGATTTTTAACTTTTGGGTTAAGTTCTGACCTTGGGTCCTAGTGGAATCGTAGCATCTGCAGGCCAACTATTTCAGCATTACTCACAGGATTTCTCCCCTAAACTGTGAAATACCTTTTAATTATAAGAAACTAACTTGAGAGTAGTAGAGTTGAACCTTACCTTTTTGAGGAAAGCTTACATAGGAAGACTTGATTCGCTACTTATGACTGTTTGTCAATGAATTGACTACTAGAGGAGAGAATCAGCCTTTTGATGAAATAGATTTTTTTAAATAAAAAAACATATACAAGTGACTACTAACTGTAGAGAAATTCAGAGGAGTGACTTTATTTACAGATAATTGCCTCTGGTTAACAAAAGAAAAGAGCACTACAGATTTTTGCCATCAATTAGACATAGTTATGCATCATTAATTATGGTGGCACGCCAACAAGAAGTCAGACAACACAATATAAATGAGGGAGAAAGTATTCCTATAGCCTGACAATGTTATGGTTAAAAAATAGTAAATGCTTATATAGCACACTCATGGGAGGAAATCATTCTTCATTTAGTCAGTTGAAAACCTGAAGTCCAATTCTAATCCCTGATTTAATACCAGGAAGACTAAACAGATCAAGGTGATGCAAATACAGGAGGTATTGCAGACTTGCTCGCCTACAGTTTAAATCTGGTCAGATGGGTTTGCACGTGACAATAACACCAGTCAGTTACAGTTCCTGCAGCGTCAATAACAGCTTGACCACAGCAGTACCACTAAAAGTAGAAAACCTAGATTTCTTTTTAGTGTCACAATATATCACTGTAATTATAATTTTTATATAATACCTTCTATAGTCACCAATCTGATTGTCTCAAATGCCAGCTCTTCTAGGAGGTAGAGTTGTCACATGAGATACCGTGACTCAGTGGAAATAAACCTGTGCTTTTACTTGTAGGTTGTTATTTGACCCATCACCAAGAAAAATGGAAAGAGACTTGGTTCACTTTGGAAAAATATTTTTCCTTAAAATCACTTTTAAACAGAGAGTTACTACTCCTCTCGTTTCCTGGATTGCTTGATTAGGGCAGACTAATTTGTGAAATGGGAGCAAGATTTGCGACACTGTAGGTATTTCAAACACTCTACATGATGGCAACTCTGCATGCAATACACAGTATCTTTCTCCAGTCTTTTCAATTTTACTTAATAAGTTAGAAATGCATACACAGTCTTGAAGGCCAAAAGCTTCTGGAGTAAACAGCACTCATTGTTCTAATGGCTGTCACTAATGGAGTCAGCATACCTCTCTGCCAGAAAAAGAGGCTTGGACAAATTCTGATACTGCTGCTTCCTTCTCCAAAGGCACAGCAAGACTGGGAAATGGATAAGAGAAGCTGTGCCAAAGAACATCTGAGAGATGCACCTTTTCATCACAGAGCTAGAATTGGGTTAGGTGAAGGTTGTGTCACAAGGGAATATGTTGTTATAAGTTGCCAATATTTGTTTTCTTCAATTTATGGCTGTTCTTTCCAAGATTGAAAGTTGATTTTTGGCTTGGGGTGGATTGCATGAGTCTGTTTTTAAATAAACAAACATTATAAATAAAAAAACATTACCCCCATATCTCCATACTCAGATATGTTTCTGTTCCCCGAGAAGAACACAAGACGCAGTTAAGCTGTAGTGATTAGAGCAATGACAAGAGAAGAGAACTGTGGAAAAAAGTATATCATTTATCTTAAGTAGAGAAATCTTGTTTTCAGCAGCTTGCACACACAAACCTCCCCTGAGATACTAATTTAAAGCCTGAAACTGTCTCGTCTCCTGATGTTGTTTAATCTTTTTATGAAATTACAGGGAAATTGCTAATGGTCACATTTAGATTAGACTTATCAATATGGCAAATCAAACACAGCAAGTTAAGTCATGCAAGATACGTATTTCAATACAGAACTATACTTGAGAACTGATCATTAAAAGGCAAGCATTTAATTGCATAGAAATTTAGAGGGGATAGAGACAGAAGTAGGGTAACGAGACTGTCTCGTCTCCACAAATTTAGTGGATAAGAATTGAAACAAATATAAAAAATAAGTAATGCTGAAAACTGTTATGCCAAAATAGTGATAATCCCAATTCCCGGATTTTACTTGGCATAAAATATACTAGAAATGAACTTTAAAACTGGGTTTTCTTGTATTCCAAATTGCATTTCTTTTTTTTTTTTCCTTACAAGAAAAAAAAGCTTTTTTTTTTCTAAACCATGGTTTTGTCCAACCATACAGCTCTTATAGTGGCTAACGTCTTTCCTTTTAAGTTTCTTTGCGTTGCTGTAGAACTTAGATACCAGTCATCTATTCACTATATCCTGCCTTCTGCTTAGGCAGCAAACGCTATTCCTAGACAGTGGTTATCTTGAGTAGCTATAGCATCATTAACTTGTCTCAAATGCCCCATTTTTGAAGATTGTTCTTGTTAGGAACAATTTTGGAAGAGTACAGAAGAGCTAGAAAGGGCTGAGTGTTTTAGATTAGACTATTATAGTAAAATTGAGCATCACAATCAATTTCTCTGGTATCTAAACTGATTTACTGCATCCTACTCCTTTTTTGTTAAAAAAGGTCTGGCAATAAATACGCATACACATCAGAAATTTGGTAGTAGTACTAAGCCTCCTGTAACCCTTCAGTTGAGTTTATAATTCAGATTGCGTAATTCAATAGAAAAATTAAAAAATGCTTCTACCTCAACATTTAAAAAATATATTGATGAGATCATGGAATCACAGAATCTTTCAAGTTGGAAGGGACCTTTAAAGGCCATCTAATCCAGTTCCATGCCATGAACAGGGATACCACAGCTAGATCAGGTTGCCCAGGGCCTGGTCCAGCTTCGCCTTGAAAGTCTTCAGGGATCATATCATATCTCTGGGCAACCTGTTCCAGTGCCAGCATGTCTCAGATGTCCCAGCATCTGTCACTGAATCTGGTAGCGGAGGTGATGTTGAGATAATTCTTAATTGTTTCTGAAGTAGATTAGAAACAAAGAAAGAGATGATGTTTGTGGGATTCCTTCTAAGACAACACAGCTATCATATGTAAGTCACTCTGAAACTAATGTCTCCTATGTATTTCCATAGAAACTGCAACACATGTAAAGACCACAACAACGTTATCTGACAGAGCATATTTTCAGCTACAGAACAGTACTTCCAGCACAGTCACCACCATTAGCTATGCAGTTTCACCAATGAACAGGAGCCTGCATGCTGTGGTTGTAAAAATCTGCATGGCTGCCTAAAATTCGGCTTGTCTTTCTTTCACATCACTGTCAACCACGGCTGAAATGCACCACCCACCACTTCACTGCGCTCACATTCACTGTTTGGTTTCCATAAACATTCAGCAAGCACCGATGAATATCAGTAGGTGCCTTGTTTTCCCACAAAACTCAATGGCATACTTTTGTTTCGTATGCATTTCTATGCAGATGCAATTTTGTCAGACTGCCCCTCTGTCATGCAGCAACAACATTTAACAGAATATCTGAAGGAAGGTTCAACCTCTACTGCCATCCCACCAACTTCTACTTTTGATGTCATGGGCCAATATAATAAAATAGGAGGCATTACTTTCGGAGAAGCACTCATACCAGCACTCATTCAGATCCACAACTTTCTCTTACTGCACTGTGAATACCAGAGCACTCAGCTTTGTCCATGAACTGTGATGCCAACCCATGAGCCCACCAAGTCCTCTTCAAATTCCAGCAGTTACAGAACCCAGCAGCTCAGCATATGCCTCCACGTTGTTGAACGTTCTACTTCACTGACTCTTTACAATGCAGGGTCACCAGAAGGGAGAGACAACCCTCATCCTGATCATTCCTCTTCCCTTCCTCCTCTGTTTATTTTTGCATGTTTTATCGCCTCAAAAAGTGAAATTTTTTACCACAGAACTTATAATGACTTTTTAGAAAAGGATACTGACACTTTCTGTTGGCTAGTATTGTATTGATACAATTAATTATCATCTCATAATGATTTTTCTAGCTGAAGTTTCTTAATACAACTGTTCAGATTACTAAGAACGAAAGATAAACTGCTTAGATAAATACTTTGTGTTCAAATTTTTCTTTCCTTTTTTTTCAAAGTAGAGAAGGTGTTTTGATAGTAGCAGTCAGGAAGGGGCTACCTAACTCAAATGTTAATTGTGCACAGAGAAATGAAGACAAAGCATATTTGAACTGTTAGATTAATTTTGTCTGGATACTTTTTCCATTGCTGGTTTTAGGCATTTGAGAGCCCAGACAGAATCTAAGTATTCATCCCTATGACTTCATTCCACAGAAGACAAATATATTCATTTCTCTTCTTATTTTTTCACCTTCAAGCCAATCTTTAAAGAAAAAAAAAAAACAGAATCAGAAAATATTCAGTGAGAATGAGCACTCAGAAGAAGTACAAGGAAGATGGATATGAAGGAAGAAAGGAAAAAAAAAGAATTCATTCTTTTAGAAAAAGGTTATTGCTGCTTTAGTCCATGGCAGTAAAGTTCTCCTATCACAACATGTGGGGACATCCCCACAGAGAGAACAGCTTTGCTCTGGTTCTTCAAATTTCAGGAAAAAAAAAAAAAATCTGAAAATACACTTCTAATATCTTTGCAAAGCAGTAACTGCTGTTTCTTGATAAATTACTATATTAGTGGAATTCTAACTTATCGTTATTCTATTAAAACTGCCAGTTGGCTAGCAAGATCTAAAGACGCTCTATTACTGACAGCTTTTATTCTACCAAACTAAGACAAAAAAAAAAAAGTTATGCTTGTTTTCAAAGGACAGATAAAATGCAATATAAATTTACATTTCAAAAATTTTGTCTATGAGTTTGAGTTGGTGAATACATTTGTCAATATGATCAGATTAATTTGCATTTTATACATTCTACTTCAAGTTTCAGTGTTGCCTATTTCATCAAATAGAGGTGATCAAAGCCATTCTCCTAATTTGTAATAGGAATGCTGTGCTTATGTTGGCAGAGTAGGACTCTCCACCAGGACTTAAATATTGACAGAAAAATACATTCAATTGAAGGTACAGTTTTAGTGCTACGTAATTAAATTTATGTTAGCATGTGCAGGTTGTTACTGCAGTGACAGAGAGACAGGCAGATCCTCACACTAAAGGGAAGTCTTAATGGATTCTGTAAAGTAACGAATCTTGGTATCCTCTGCAGATCCACTGCAGTCACTGGAATCCACAGACTTACAGCATTTTTCCAGAATGATCTGGTGGTAGGATGGATACACTCATTTTTAATTTCAGCTTTAGAAGTCTTATTGAACTGTGAAGGAAGGTGGCAATATTTATTAGAGAGATTTGAAAGACTACGTTTTTACAGTGATATTCATCAAAACATTTTTGATGTCTGCTACCTCAATTTTTTCCAGAAGTGGCTAGCTCTTTCTGCATGCACCTACACAGCTTTCATGATCGAATGTAAGGCAATCTTTTCTGAAATAATTTAGGATTTGTTAGGATTTGTTGTGTATTTTTCAAATTAGCATGTATAAATTTAAATTTTGCTAGTAATTCAGAAATCTTTAACACTCATTTATTTAATTAGTCTAGACTTAATAAAGTAGACAATGGAAACTAAACTGGTCAAGTTGCCTTAATCAAAAACAGGTTCAAAAGTTAATTTTCTGAATGATAGAGCAACAAACCCAACCTCGAGTACAACTGTGATTAATTAATTGATTAATTGGTTCCTGTTGAGAAGTTATACTCAATAAGAGTCTGTCAATACAAATTGCTATAGTCACTTCATGAAGTGCCAAGAATAATGGGTTCAGGTGTGTATTAGAACTAGTTGTCACGAATGCCAATTTACAGGAGAAAAACAGACTGTTTATTACCTAATTTAATTTCAGACAGTTAACTTACTTGTAATAACTCATTTTAGCACTGTATTTCCAATAACTTGACTTTTGCTAAAAGTATCATCATAAGTCAGCAAATTTAAATTCTTCTGTAAATAATTAACACAGCCTATAATGCAGTTTTGCCATTGATTACTAACACAAAATTCACCAACTGTACTTAGTCTGTATTTTACAGGCACCACTGTTCTTCCCACTGGCAGCATGGTTAATTACAAATGCTTCCCAACTGCTCCCGTAGTAGACTTGATTATGCAAGCTTCCAAGAACATCAGGAAATATGCAGCAATGTAGCAATGTTGCTTCTTGCCGATCAGCCAAAACAGACTGTGGGGTCTTTTAGATCATACATGCTAGCAATTATGCCACACTTGGAAGCATTTACTACATTTGATTTCAGCACATCTGGTCAGTGTTTGTGTCCAGATGCTGAATAAGATATTGCTTGCTGGTTCATAAGCAGATGCAAAGTTGCTCTGTTTGGAGGGTTGCAGGCATTAGTTTGTGAGTGTCCAACTATTTGGTTTGCCTGGCCACACTGAATGAAGAGGAATTGTCTTGGGCTTGGGCTATAGATACAATATAAAAGAACTTTTGTTACTTATATATGGAAAGATGATATAGTTAATGTATTTTTTATTAAAACAAAAAAAGGTTAACGGAAACATTGGGTTGGACATGTACGCTCAGTTCACCCTTAACAAACCTTTCTGCTTCTGAAGTCTCTATAGGTAATTTGTTGACAGTTGTGAAATGAGAATGTTCTTATTCAGGGCATACACTGCAACCATATAGACAAGAGTTCAGACAAAAAATAACATTTCTATGTCCTACAAGAGGCATCGCTACCTGCAAAATTTTACTCTGGTATTTTACTTCTTAAGTTAGACTTGACTGGACACCTTATTGCCACAGCCTAATAAGACATCATACCATAGAAAATAACCAGTTAGGATTTCCTTTAAAGTGTTTTCTCTTATGTATACTCCAATACTAAGCATTAGACATCTACTGTTGCTCACTATTTCTGCTCTGAATACGACAGTTTTATAATAAGTACATATTAGATTTATTCCCTTGGTAAAAAAGAAATAGTTATGTACTTCCATATAACAAGACAGAGCAATCATTAAAAAAAGAAACAAGTATGTAGAGATCTGTGTAAACTGGAAAAGATGTTCATCTACTTGAACTAAGTTTTAAGAGGCTTCTAAATCACATTTGTCATTTCTTCCACAGAATTTCTAATATATACCCAGAATTAGAAATTGAACCATTCAGACAATGTATCAGCGAAGCATAAGCCAGTTATTGTAAGACAGTTTACCAAACAATTCAGTTGTGAAATTGTAATGAGCTCAGGACTGTTCGAGCATACTTCCTCCAGTTTTGGTACATCAGTCATCATTCAGCATCTAGCAGCAACAGGTTGCTGAATACAGTATGTCCTGTATTCTTCATTTCACATGTTGTGAATACTTTTATCTCAGAATGAAGATTATAGGACTAGATAATCCAGGAATGTGTGTGCTGAGTAGAAATCTGGAAGTTAAGAAAATCCATTGACTTGGAACCTTTGAAAAACAATGCAAACCATTAATTTCTTAACAGATCCTAGAAAGACGTCAGCTAGAAACAACTTAATGCCTTAATGGAAAGACCTTTGCCTTCAAGTTCAAATATTCTCTGAAATTCAGTTAGCACCACTCAAGTACAAATAAGCAGTTACATTATCGCAGAAAATTAATATTGTGTGATTATTTTATAGCTTACTAATCTGCTTAAAGCTTCATGTCCTTTATACCTATAAACCACATAACAGATGTATAAGAGTTGTAGAGAGTCATATGTCATTGCAACAGTTTGCAGGTTCTAAAAATTGATATACTAGAAAACATACTTTGCAGTGTGTAGAACTAAATTAGCTTTATTAAATGCCTTTTGAAAGGGTATTAAATCAAAATCTACAAGTACCAATTAAAACATAATGTTTTGAGACTACTTCAAGAGGTAAAACAAATGTAAGTGGCTCTTAAATTTATCACAATTCAAGTTGATGCATTAAAACAGATTCCCCCCCCCCAAAAAAAAAAAAAAAAATTGAAGAGGTGAAAAGCATTAATCATCAAAAGAATATAGTTACAGATCCAAATGATCAGCTGTGACTGAAATACGGATGTGTAAAACTTAAATCTATTTATAAGTTACTGATCCACAGAAGTCTCCTCACTATTTTGCTAGTACTTAAATCCAAAACCAAATTCCTGTTGGTACATAATCTTCGATATTTGTTCAGAATATTCTGTAGTCTAAGCAGTTCAGTATCTATGTCTTACATGAGAACTTAAAAGAACACTAAAGTAAACACGCTTCAATTTTTCAATAGAACAATGAAATTTCAGGATTAATTAGGCCATTACAAATTACAGTTTGCAACCCGTTGTTAATATAGAAGCAAAGGTTGATTCTGCCTCAAAGCACAATACATGAACAACTCATTACTATAGCTCAATTGTATTAAATCTTTGGTTATCACTTGTTGCAAAAATGAGAAAATCCAAACCCTCTTTCCCAGGACAGCAGCCTAGGTGATGGATCACATTTTCCTTGATCTTCTAGAGCTCGAGAACTCCTATCTGCATAGTAACAGCCATGACAATTGACATGACAGAGTAGTCAGGCATTGAACTACTTTAGACAGAATAGTTGCAGCAGTCCCACCTTTATATTTGAAAGCTGTCACATGAGCATCTAGGTCCTGGAGACCATATCGAGTTGTGAATTTTGATCCAACACAATGAGCTTCTAGCAGCCTGTTTTAGGAAATTTTGAAGATGTGACCCTTTGCAATATTCCATATTGGATATGCTGCATACATGGCTTTTGATTCAAATCTAAATCAGACATCTAAAAAGGAGTACTACAGGAGAATACCAGAATCTCTTGGGAGAACTTTATTCCCATGCTTCATTTGGTAGTTTTAAATTGACATCGTATTTCTGAATGAGTGCTTGTTAAGACTTGTATTTGTAGGAATAGCTGCAGTAATTATTGAGTTATATTTTATGGCTTCTGTTATGTTTGAAGTCACATCTAGATTGAAGATTGAAAGATTCAATACAAATACTATCACTTATGAGTAAGACAGTGGATAGGGAACAAGAAAACCTGGGCTTGCATCCAGTTTTTTCCTCCTAGGTTTCCTGTGTGTAAAGTGGGATGAATATCTGCTGGTATATAGAAGAAGCATTTTTATACCTAAACATGAAAATAAACATTGCTTACTAGTAGATTATTTCAAATAGCTAGAAGGTTACTAAAATATTGAATTACTACAATATTTGCTTTTTCTCAAAGGTTCTCATCTGCACTGTATAGGATTTACTACTATAAATTATTTAAGACAATGAATTAGCAGAACAACATTCACACTTCAGGAAGCCTGATTCCATCCACCACAAATACCACTTAGATTATGACAATGACTGTTAGATAATACCGAAGAACCTCACTTTGTTAACCATGACACTTAAAATACACTGGAGCTTTGCCAGCAGTTTAGAAACATTTCGGACCATTAGTACAGTAATAATTCAGCATCATGGTATAGGAAAGGGAACATGAAATATAACAGCAGCTGCGTTGATCTCCTCTGAACTGGCAAGCAGCAGTAAGACATTTCAGACAGCATTCATACAGGTCCATTTATTCCAATAAAATGAATTGGTTTTATTATTTTGTAATGACTTCTTTTAACTTTGATCTGTGCTCACCTTATGTTACATGCATATTTGCATTATTACCTAGTCAGTCACATGGAGGAAGACCTAAAACTGCTGTAAAGCTAAAACAGGCATTTGTCTTCTTTGTAAATACAATATCTGTTTTAATATGATTGTAGCTTATGAAGAAAATGCTAATTTCCCTGCATTTATGTTTATAAGGGAACTTTCAGTTCTAGAAGATAATATACATTATTCACAAACAGACTTAAACGATCGCTTTTTAAAAACAGTTCTTTGGTTATTTTCCTCAGAATCAGTAACAATTTTATTAGGAACGCAGATTTGTGATTTCAGAATAGTGACAATGTTTATATTCTCCCCATTTTATTCCACACAAGAAGGTGGAAATTCTAATAAACAATTAGTAAATAAATACACATAAGAAACGCACAGGCATGACTGGCTATTTTCAGGAAGATGCTACTGAATATAACCAGGTGTGCACTAGTTCTGATATTTAAAAAAAAAAAAAACAAAATGAACTTATTTATAGAAGAACAGTACTACATTTTCATATCAGAATTCCTATAGGGAAATACTACAGCTTTTATATGACTAAGCCTATATTATGTCTTACAGCCTGCATCCGTACTACACCTAATTTGAAGGCATGCTTCTAGCACTAACTGCATCCACATCCTTTTTACTACCAGAACACTATCACCTCCAGCACAGTGATGTTGGTTCCCCTGCATTATATGCATTTTGCAATCACAAAGGAATGGCCTAAGTAAAAGGAAGGTATACTTATATTTCCTTTCTCTGCTGTTTTGAAGTAGTTGCATAGACACGGTACTTATTGCTGCTAGTATAATGGGCAGTATTTGGCTTAGGTCACAGCTTTTACTCACTCCATCACTCACTTTTTCCTCGCACAACTTTCCTCTTTTATTTAGGGTGGGTAAATGGAACTAATTTTACTTACCAGCTACTCAGCTTATTCACTGGTTTTACAGACTGAGACAAATGATGGTATTCATCAGTTATTTTCTATTGAACCTCAGACCACTGTAATCTCACAATGGAAAGATTTAGACGCCCGCTCAATGTCGGAAGCCTCATTCCCATTGCAGAGATCGTTCCCAAGGTCACCGTATCATACAGTCAGGGATGCTAACAAGCTTTTCTACATAGGAAAGAGTTTTTAGGTACCTGAAAACAACTATTGCACTTCTAGCCTCTTTAAAAAAAGAGGAAGCTGGTACTGTTTAAATCTCTGCAGAAATGACCAGAGGTGAACTGAACTGCCATTCTTTTCTTAACAGAGGGGAAAAAAAATGCAAGAAGACAAAGTTTCCCTGGTTTCCATCAGAATCCCTCTAGCCTTTATCAAAAATTAACAATAATGTTGACTACTCACTAAAGCCATAAATTTCTCAGAGTTTCTTCTTCCTTTATCAAGCTTATTTTACAAGTATCATTTTTAATACATTCATTCCATGATAGAATAGCTCATGTAAGAGTGTAACTGAAAGTTCATTTGGTCCAACATCTCTGGTAATGGGTAGTGTATGAAATATGATCTTTCTCATCTGGTACATGTTATTTTTTGCTTGAAATATAGCTAATTACTGTCGTTTGTTAGAGATTAGACAGTTCAGTATCATTCTTTGTGTCACACTGATTTTAGGTTTGTTATGACTGCATGAAATTGGTGACAGTGAGTGTTTGAACAGAAGCTGGAAAAGATTCACTATCCACCTAAATTATTAATATACTGTCTTCAGTGGTACATTCCATTTGGAAAAAGAAATACTACAATGAATGAAATCATTAATGTATTAAATGCTAGATTAAGATATCTATTAAAATAGATCAGTAGTCTGCATTACTAGCATCAGATTATACACAGCAGAGAACATTTTTTTCTTTGCTTACAGCTGAAGTAACACTGAAGCTTTGTTTTAATTATTTGTATGTAATACTAAAGACCCACTTTCAGATACAATTGCTTCACATTCTATAGCAGTTCTGTACCATGCTTCACTGTAGCTTCTACAATACACAAATAGTAACCACAGGTAATTTTTTAAAAATTTGAATGCAACTGCATATAAGGAATATACTTGAAACTAATTTTTTTCCCCTTTTTTTCTAACTCTTTGAACAGTTAAAACAGCATTGTGAGTCTGCATAGCATGGAAGACAACCTCAAGGAATCATCTCCTCCACAGCTCACCAGCTTTCCATGGCCAGACATAGCTCTTCACACACCTTTCCACAGCATTTCTCAGTAAGAATCTTCAGGCAAGTTTGCTATTTAATTGGATCTAGTTCTTACTAGAACTGTTGTAGTTTCTAATTGGGTAATTGATCAAGGCTGAGCATATGTATTATTAACCCTTTCTGGTTTGTTACTCTACAGACTACACATAATTTACCACAAAGCCTCTTAAAAAACAAACAAAATACAACAGCATATCAAAAAACTGAACTAATCTCATCATGTGTAGGCCACAAACTCCTAACTATGTTTTGTAATTGCATATGCACTTTCAATAGTTAAACACATCCTTTAAAAACACTGTACATAGCTTAGAAAGGCACATATTGCAATTACTAACATGTAAAGGACAAGAAAAAGCTATGGACTTCACATGGCAGTACAACAAGAAGTAAAACAACAAAAAAACGTGCCTCACTAAGAAACAAATGCATGTAAGCAGATTTTGACCACTATTACATGCTGCTACTAGGGAAGTACCATTGCAGCTGTAACCTCAAAGCTGTTCTAGTTTACCTAAGAGATCTATAGTCAGTGTATTTTCTGTGGACAAAAAGAAAAAAAGCCTGAAAACCTGAGCAACATGGGGCTTTTCTGTTTGTTTTGTTTTAGCTTGGTTTGGTTGAGTTAATAGAGTATACCTAGACTCAGCATAACTTCAACACAATGTACTTAGGTACAGAAATTCATTAATCAGGAAACCATCAACCAGGAAGGTTAAAGCTCAGTTGAAATTGAAACTAGTGAAGGATGTGAAAGGAAATGGAAAGGACTTCTGTAAGTGTACCAGAAGCAAGAGCAAGTGCCAGTAGTGCAGGGAATCTATTGACACAGAGTGAAGTAACAGCTGTTTTATGTTACACCTTCTTTTCTTTAGCCTTTACTGGTAAGAACTTTTCTCAGGATTCTCTAATCCATAATCAAAGAATACAATACAAGCAGAATCTGTATCCACTATAGGATACTACCTATAGTGGAATCCTTAAGTAAATTGGATATAGACAAGTCCACAGAATCAGACAGGATGCTAAGGGAACTGGTCAATGTGCCTGAGAAAATGTTACCATCTTTGGTCAAAGGGATCACAGAAGTTCCTTTTAGAAGACAAGTGTTACACATGTCTTCAAAAAGATTGAGAAGGAAACTTGGGTTGATCAGCTGAACTAGCTTCCCACTGTCCCTGGGAAGGCTATGAAGGAGATCTCCCCATACACTGTGTCCAGTCAAATAAAGACAAAAACATTATTAGGAACAGCCAGGCAAATTTCTGAACGACAAACTTTTCCACACACACCTGATTGCTTTTGTTGGCAATACGACTAGCTTAGAGGGATAGCAGTGGATGATGTTAAACTTGACTGATTGAATGGGGGATAGCAAGATTTTGGAATCATCATCCTTGGAGGTACTTAAAGCACCACTGGACATAATTCTAAACAACCTGACAGATGATTCTGGGAGGTTCTTTCCCACCTAAGCCAGTTTATGTTTTTCCAACCTGTATTAGTTTATGATTCTATTCTACATGATGAATGCAGTTTCCTACCAATTAAGTTTATTACCCAATTCCAATTCAGTAAGTAAAAATATTGAATTTTTGTTTAACATAAATTGTGATAACAAGGCTTAATTCTTTATTCTTATCAATATAAAGTCCCCAAAACAGCTGGAGAGAAGATGAGTTCTCTAGTGCTACAAATACTCAGCTAACAAGTTGTTGCATTCATCTGTCACAGATGCTCACCACATTACCGTGTTAGTGTACTGAAACATAATGAAGAAAAGCTGGTTAGAGTTAAAACTGAGCAAAGTCTACCTGAGTATGGGAAAGAAATCTGAAGACCTCACAACTACAAGGAAGGTGTACCAAACAATGATTAGCATAATGTGCTATTCAGAATAGCGTTTGGCTTTCTCATTCATTCCCAGATCTCATTAAGCATCTTTCCATATAATTCTTTCTGTCTTTCCCAATTGATTTGAAGTAATTGGCCCACATTTTGGAAGATAATGAGCTGTTTGTTTTATTTTCAGTTCTCAGGGCAACTGCAGCTCTATGATATAAATCAGACTTTTCAAGCTCTTTGAAAAACTGTCTGAAACAGAGTAATAGTGTATACCTCAGTAACAAAGACCATTGCAGAGATTGCTGTAAAAATGTCAGAATACCTCTTACTTTCTGTGATGGCTTTCTAAAAACTGTAAGTTCAAAGATTCAGACCTCATCCTCAGGGTACTCAGTGGTTCAGATGGACATATAAATCACTGCCTAAAGTCCTGTGATCAAGCCATCAGTTGGCATTTTTGCTCATCTTGAACAATGGAATTTTTTGGAACAAAACAATTCCAAGTATCAGAGAAGATGCAAGTTCCTTAGGATTAGATTAATAACATGAGTGAAATCATATTATGTCTGCAGATTTCTCAAAAACTTCTTTACCATATATCCCAAATCCTTTACAGATTTTTCTATCTTTGCTTGTTCTCAGAAAAATGCATGGCAAAATGCATAAGAAGCTTATTTAAAAACTGTAGCCATTTATTGTCCAAAATATTGGCAAATTGTTTACAAATTGTTGCTAGATCACAATGATACTGTGCTCAGTATTCAATGGATATCATTCACAGAAGCTTCCTACTAGAACAGAAACAGATGCTGTAGTTGTTTAGGGGAAGTATAAATTTAAGTAGTCAGATTATAGTACAACCTCTATGAAAAAGTGTGAAAAATAAAAACATTTTTGATTCTTTAAAATATTTTTGCAATTATTATGCATTTGATCATGCAAACAAAGGCACTATTCCTCAATAAATGCATCAGGGCAAGTATGGAATTACACTAGTCTAGTTATTAACCATGCTCTAGCAGATACACAGTGTTGGACTTGGATCTTATGCAACTTTACCTTTACTGATTTCAGTATGTGAGTGATGGGAGAGTGTTGCGCAAATATTTATGATTAAACGCTGAGGGTACATCAGAGTACCCAACAGCAGGCTTTGGAGTTTTTTATGGATATTCAATTTATGATGTTCAGCTGGCTCAGTTTAAAACAAAATGGTAATATATTTTCTTTCTTTAAATATGGTTTGAGGACATTTGTCATGCAAGAAAATGGAATATGCACTTTACGGCATCCACATGTCCAGAGAAGATTGATCTCACTAGATCTCATTGCCAAAGGCATTTCAGCTCCTCTTGCTATATTTAGTGGAGATCACAGTTTGATGTATTGTGTCGAGAAACACAAATGTTGTATACAAGTCACTGAATAATGCATTTTGTTTTCACACATAAACTAATATTTAAGTGTGTTCAACATTTGATTCCTTCTGTTTCCTACAAATCTGAAAAATATCATAATATAAAATAAATTGCTTGTCTACCTTTCCAAAAGCCCAGTGGCTTTTCTTTTAATAACAATTAAGGTGTTTGCAGAACAGAGTAATTCCATTTATTAACTCCAGGTGGTTCAATATTTATCCATCTTAAAGACCTAAAAAGCGGAGGCAAGAAGCTGACAGCAAGTGTCTACTTAAACTTTCCACTTCTTACAAAAAGCTGAATAATAAAGATAAGATAAAGGTCATCTTGCTAAGCATATAGTATGAGAAATAGCACTGGGAAATAAAAGGAAAGATTCATTTCATACATATCTGTTTAAAACTTTATTTCTTCCCTCTACAGATAATCATGTTTTACAGTTTTTGTTATAGGAAGCTCTAATAGATTACTAAAGTACACTATGTATATAACTGAAAGCAATCACACATCAAAAATACTGCTAAGTCATTAGAAGGATTCCTAATATAGAGATGGCTGTGATTCAAACTTACTGATATTCCCAATGTCACTGCATCTAACTGCTTTTGTAATCTCTACTCTACAGAAGTGCCTACTGCACTGCAGTATACCATTCACAATCCTTTGATCTACAAAATAAATCTTAAATGGAAAAAACTCCTTTGGAACAATTAAGGAATCATACCATTGGGTCCTAAAACCTGATTGGGGTTAATCATTTTTCAAATTCTAAGAATATTATATTTTTTGCAATTAAAAATGCTGAGATGATTACTAAAGCCACGTCACAGGCAGTGTTTCTACCTCTGCTTTTTTTAAGCCAGTGAACTGTCTTGTAACTTACAATTTCAAAGAGGCAACAAAAAGGCTGGGCATGTGAGTTCATCTCACCAAAGAAGTGACTTATTAGGTTGGCAATTATTACCAGGCCTTCCTAAATAACCATTTCAAAATAAATAAATAAATGAATAAATCTACTTCTCAAAATATGAGCAGGGAAAAGTAACATCTAAACTGCAGATTCTCTCTTCTTCAACTCAGAACGCAGGGAACAAGAAGCACTGGGCAGCACAGTATTAAACTCCCTCCACCTTGATGATGGGCACAAAATGAGAGCAGGGTTTTCATCTGCCTTTTGTACAACAGCACAGATGAAGAGTGACCCTGGCAAGAAAAGAACTGAGCTTCAATCTCTACAAAATCCAGTAGTGTGTCACGGTCTACCTGAACAGGAGCACATCTCAGCCTTCTTCACATTGAGCCCCCATGCAACTTGAAATCCAAGAGCCACGATGCACAAAGCAAGCAGGCAAAACTAAAGTTAGATACTGAGATGGAAAGAACATTCTCTGTAGCTATGGAAAATGTATATAACTAGAAAGAGCAGCCTGGCAGGGAAAGGCATGTGAAAATAGGGTGTACAGACAGGCCCAGACAAACAAACCTTAAAAAAAACCCTTAAACATACATGCTTTTTTGGTTATCCTGATAGTACAGCTATTTCCTAGCTTTGGTAAGTTTGTTTTAAGCAATTTTAGAAAAATTACATTGTTGGGGATTTGTTATCCAAAGGCAAGATTCCCTGAGAAATCCTGCTAAAAGATAATCCTAGCGCTGCACACACATTTATTCTGTTTTGCATTCACTGATTTTTCTACCTTTTTACCTTATGAAACAAGATTACATTTATTAATGTAAAAAAAAATAGGGCATGTAATGTGTCATTTTTCATAACATTTACAGACACATCTATATACTTCTGCTTGAAAACAATCAGAATGTGTATTTTGATACTTTCAATTTGCAACTATGCATAATACAGTAATTTAACAATTTCTATTCACAGCATGCCAATATCACCGAAACACCTACATTTAGCAAGTCAGCCAAAAATCCTGCTAATTGTTCCAATTGAGCATAACATTTGTTGGCAATTTTGTTGGAAACAAATAAAATATTTCTATCCAAGCAATTCTTATAGTTATCTGATTACGCAGTACATGTGCAAAATATATTTTTATTAAAAAAACAACCTGAATAAAAACAGTTTTACTAAACTAACTGAGGTGAATTAGCAGAGAGCTTCTACCTTCAAGGCATGTTACCATGAAATATCAGGAGACCAGCTTGGAAGTACAGAGATCTTGTATCCATCACATTCAACACCTTCTTACAGTGCCTGGTCAATGAAGGTAAATTGACTCAACAGAAATAAGTAATCAAATAGGAGAATTCAAGCATTAAAAGTGTGTTTTCTGTAAGTTTAGAGACTGCATAAATTCCAGAATCAATCCAGAATTCTAAAAAATTCATTTAAGGATTCTGCCGCATGCCAACATTCTTAACAATTAACATGAATATTTATACTACAAAATATCTTAATAATGTCTTCTTATTACAGAAGAATCTTTTGCAAAGGAAAATACAAAGATTTGAAGGTAGAATTTTAAGTAACTGAATAGTTCAGGGAAAATAAAATTTTTCAGATAAATAAAAGACTGAGGGAATGAGCAGAAGAGAATGCAGGGAGACAAGGTCAAAGTATAGCACAAGGCATTGGACTTCTTGTAACAGTTCAGCAAATTTAGTATAATCCTTGAGTAACACAGGAAAAAAAAAAAGAAATTGAGATCCAAAATAGACTCTTTTCTTCAGCATCAGGTGTATTATCTGACTACATTTCCTTGAGATCTACTAGTTTAGTATGATCTATGAGATCTACTAGTTTAGATTTTGAGAGGCTACAAAAATGGCAATGTAGTTAAGATAAAAAATAATTATATCATGAATACAGACTTCAGGTAAAGAAAAGGTAAAAGCAATTCCAGATTGAGTTGGAGATCACATTAAGCAAACACACAGTCATGAGAGACTTAATGGTGCCCGATCTTAGAAGAAAACTGAGGATGTGGATCAATGAAGGTAACTGCAACACTGAAGGAAAGAGTCAGAATCATTCAGTAACAGAAACCTCATAGTGCAGTGAAGGCAATTAAGGTCTCCAAACAGAAATGGAAAATGTTCAGAGATCTTGCAGAAGGAAGAGCTAGGAGGCAATCCGGTTCATAGCAAAGGCAGAGCTGAAAGGAGAATAGCAAATGTAGCCATACATCATTTCTGAGAACTGTTCGTCCACCCTCTTCTAAAAAACAATGAAGGAAATTATATAACCTCTCCAGGCAACCGCTCCCAGTGATTCCGTTTTATTATGAGAAGCTTTTCCTGATACTAAGCCTAAACCTTACTACATTTTAAGTCCATCACACCTGTGCTGCCTACAGTGCACACAACGAAAAGGTTATTACTCTCCTGATTGCTACTAACATTTTGCATATTTGAAGGTTATTATTTTGTCTTCTTTCAATAGTCTACCCAATTCCCTTGGCTCTGATTGCTCACATTGTTCTGATCTAGATTCTCTCTCCTCCTTTGCAGTGACTCAGATTGGACACAGTACTTAGGCAAAGTCTTTCCAGTACCAATCAGACTTACAGATACATCATATGGATTATACAGATTTGAAATTATTACAGGGTAAAATAAAAACATTACTAAGATAAAAAGAAAATGAGAATTAAATGAGAGCTCAAATAACAACAGCTTTGTACATGCATATCCAAAGTATTCTAAGTTACAAAGGAAACAAAGCACCCTTACTTTCTGGATGATAATGAAAAGAAGTAACAGGGGAGATGTCTCTAAATGACATTTAAGCTCCTGAGTCCACCTATGGATACTATAGGCCATACAACCTGCAGTTTGTCCTGTGTGATTGCTGTCGAACTGGCTCACAGGCTGCATCTATACTTGATACTGCACCTTCTCCAGCACTAATCGTACAGGTAGAAACAGTCTGATTAGCCAGCAAATCTATCCTTCCCTATCTAGGAGAATGTTTACTTTAATGAAAAGATAATGTGGGATAACTTCTAGTCATCATATTGTAAACAAAACAACCAGATCTGTTATTGTTTTATACAAAATTAATAACAAAATATTATGTAATTAGTATATTCTCTGAAGTACTTAAAGTTCAGCTCTCCAATCAGGTTGTATGAACAACACTCGAAACTGTAAATTATACAGCATGATTTTTTAAATAAACAAAAATTCAAGTATAATGGTTTTTGATATCACCTCTTGCCAAATATGCAATGCCTTCATGTTCAAAGAGAACAGAATGACCATTCTAAGGACAATTTCATCACTGTCTTCAATAAGTTATTGCTCTCTTACAATGGGGCTTAATTTATACTGAGTCTAAAATTGGGAACTGAGAATATCAAAGGCAATCTGAATTGGTAAGAGTCTGTTCCTTGTTCTTAGACATTATGTGAACAACACAATCAGAGCTGAACGCTGACAAAGCATACAACTAGTTTCATTTTGTACAAAATAGTGAAGTATGCTTAGCTTGCAGTTTCAAAGATTACTCACTGAATCATTCAAATTAAACAAGAAAATGAACACAACTTAACTGGAATTATTTATAAAGCAAGCTAAAAAGTTCTGACAATTTATTGGCCAGTGAAACCAGCAACACATCTTATTAGTATAAGCTTCAATTTCCCAAACTTCATAAAACTCTGGTACAGGACTTTAATGTGTTTTAATAAGTCACTTTGATTTCCAATAGCCATTCTCGGCATAATGATAGCTACTGGTGTTGGTGCATAACGTCCGATTCTGTAACTCAAATAAATGAGAACAAGTCACAGAATCACAGAATTGCAGAGATTGGCAGGGACCTCTAGCCATCATAGAGTCCAGCCCGCTGCTAAAGCAGGTTCCCTACAGATGGTCACAGAGGTAGGCATCCAGACAGGTCTTGAGTATCTCCATAGGAGACTCAGATGAGCTTTGCTTATAGTTTTCACAATTGCCTGAAATTCAAAACTTGTTTAATGTACCATAAATATTTCTTGCTGCTTACTAGAGAAAGACCAGATTTTATCTGAATTCCCAAATCCCTGCAATTATCTTACCTTTTCAGAAGTAGAGATCGGTCTAACATCTGTGACAATTCTACAAGAAATACAGTAACTTGATGGAAAAAAAAATATGATTGAAAGGATTACTACATGCTTTTCTGCAAAAATATCTTATAAAGAACACAGATTTGAAAAAAAAATTATAATCCTAGTCATACTGCATAGATATCAAATGTATGATCAAATGAGCAAATCTGCACTTGGTTCCTATGCAGACAGCAATGTAACTGCCTTTACTCCAGCAGATGTAGCAGAGTAAATACTACTTTTCAGAGACTTAGCATAGCAGTACACTAGAATTTACAGTACTGTCTACCTTATCTCACAGGCTTGATGAAAGAATCCGTTCCTGTTTCAGAATAACATAGGGGCTATGAAAAAGCTGAAAAGTAGCCAGAAGTTAGGGAAAACAGGACAGGAAAAAAATTCTTCTCGCTTAATGTACAGATTAACTAAAATGACTGGCAGCAGCACAGTGGAAGCAAATCTTCAAAAGTGATTTAAATCTGAGGAAAAAAAAGCCAAAACATTCCTTACAGTGGAATATGAAGGCAGCCTAAATGATATACTGAAGAACTGAAGAGCAAAAAGCAGCCATGTCCAAAGAAAAAGAAATGAAAGAAATAAAAAATGCTTTAACACTGAGGGCACTGTGTAGAAATACGTATCATGTCTATTGATGTAAGATGCTACTTTAATTTTTTATGATTTCAGTACTGAAAAGTACTGGAAAAAAAATATGGTGGTATCACAAAATATCACAATTTTATCAAACTCTGAACAGAGAGCTTTTGATGTTTTCTTTCTCTGTTCTTTAACAGCCTGTGCTACTTGGAACTGTGAGCAGTGGGACCTTAGGAATTCCTTTTTTTCTTTACCTCCCTTGGATATCAGCCACTTCACTATACTCCTCCCTTCCTTTTCTTCTCTTGGAATATGGAGGCTCTCTGCTCACCTGACTCCCTTGCCTCTCCTCAACTGGCGAAACTTAAGGGTATGTAGGGAAATGGCATCTCAGTGAAAGTAGATTAAGGTCCAGACTGGGGCTGCCATAGGCAAAACAGACCTTTTTCCTCTCCAAATTAAGGCACAAGATGCGTATCATAAATACCAAGCCACAACAAGAAGTACTGCTTCATATATTTAGAATTAGGATAATCAAATAAAAAATATCAATATTTTTAGCATATGTGGTTCATGTAATGCTAAAAGTGAAGGAGGGCAAGGGGAAATCTAAGTTTGATTTCTTCTGTGCTAAGTTTAAGCTGACAGTAAGATATTTAAGTGTTGATATAAGACCAACATGACAAAATGGATGACAACACAAAGCATGTTAATATCACGTTATAAAACAGTTGCACAGAAAGGCAGCCTGAAGAGGTAAAGAATGAATGAATAATATTAGTTAAATTGAGAAGAGCAAAGGCTAGAGCTGAAAACCCACTCAGACAGCAGGAAACAGAAGGAATATGATGCAGATGACTGTTTTTTTTGAAGGAGTTATTATAAGGATACTGTCATTTTGTTGGTAAAACATTAAGAAAGATAGGCTGGCTCACTGAGAGCCCAAAAAAGCAAGAGAGCCTAAAATTTCAGTGCTCCTCTGTAGTCTTCAAGATTTTATTTTAATCTGTTGTAAATTGCAGCTCACTCAAAGTAGGCCCAAATACTATCAGTTGTAATGTAGGCATTTAAGTAGGTACATTTTAACTACAGTATAATTTTATTATGTATTTACTAATACTGTTTCCAAACACTGGTCAAAACGTACCTTCCTACTGCAAAATAAAACTCTACAGTAAAACAATTGCCCCAGATATTAAAAAAAAAAAAAAAAAAGGAAATAAATAAGAAGAGATAACCAAAGTGGCCAAATGAAATTATCATGTAGGCAGTCATATGAATATTGACATGTAACAGACAATCAATATTAATGTGGAACAGCAGCTGTACAAAACCAGTGTCCATGGACCCATGAACCAGTACAATGTGATTGAAAGCACAGTGTCAATAAAAATATATTAATAACATTGAAAGAATTGGTGAGTAGCACACAACTTAAAAAAAATGATGTGAGGAACCACAGTGCTTCTGATTAAAACTGGAAACCCTGTTATATCAGTGCAAGTTCTCCACAGTGCCAGGGGAACATCTGGAAGGGAGTTACTGAATATTATTTGTTTTACCTGAAAGACCCCTAACTTCAAATAATCTCAACGGACACCAGATACCAAAAGATTATAAAAACAATTTTAAGATTAAGTTATAGTTACTGCATGTCTTTTGCTTACGCACTGTATCCTGAAAATATATGTGTGATCCAAATTCCCTTCAGCCCAAACAAGATCTGAGATTAAAAAACACAATGGCAACTACAGCTTCTAGTGTCCACTTGCAAATTCAGGATAGACCTGGAGTAGAAACTCAGTACACCACTTTCTTGCAGAATATACTTGAAAAGTCAATCAATATTCTGAATCACATTCATTTAACACTCAGCACAATGCTTTGTTTTGATATAGATCATTGTGTCGTAATTTCAAGGATATTTTGAATGGCCTCTATTCTGTGCATAACTGTATATTAGTTAGAAAACGCAACCCTGTGTTTACTGAATACTAAGCAATTACTAGAAAAATGCTTAGTCTAGGAAGAAATAGCTAACAAAAACTATGAAATAAAATATTTTAGTATCCCCTTTTAGCGCTGTATAAAAGATACTAGAGAAGAAAACATGGCAATTAACTTGTGATGTTTACTTCTAAAGTTTAATTAAACAATCAGTATGTACAGAATTAGTTTGGATGCCACAGCTCCCACTCATTGCCTCCCTCAGAAAAGACAACAGAGAAAATGTTCTCAGGTGTCAGCACTGAAACAATGAGAACACATTCCAAAAAGTTAACTTTTAACGACAGTGTATTTTGTCCTCAGTCTGTGAGCTGGAGAGATCTTCCGTTCCGAGATAAAAGGAGACAGAAGTAAGGTGAATGACGGGGATGAGTTTTTTGTCCAAAAATAACAAAGCTTCTCCAAAGAGATATGGCATTTTTATGCACTATCTAATGCAAGTATTTAAAATATATCAGCAAGAATAATTCTGATTGCTTCCTGTGCAGTAGAAGGACAGAGAGCCTCAATTTGATAAGTACTCAAGAGTTGATACTTTTTTTTTGCTATGAATCTGCTTTCCACATTGCTCACTTCTCTATGAACCTTAGAGATTTGATAGAGTATATTTAATCTTCAATTGAAAGAGGCTATTGAGAAAAGTAAGAGAAGCTTTGAATTTAAGAGGAATTGGCAGCAATGAAAAGAAAAGTACAATCTTGAAAGATTTCAGAGCTATCACACCTCATTCTCAGGTCCCACCATAAATAAGATAAAGTAATAACTGTAAACACAATATTGTAAATAAAAGTAAAGGAACAGAGGATTAGCATCTATCAAAAGACCAACTTAGGTTAGATATTCATTATCATCCACATATTGTAATTCTCCTTCTATTTTCAGTTGAAACTTCTAGAATCCATTTCATGCATTATTACACTGTTCCAATATTACATTGCCATGCATATTATTATTTCTTTTTCAATGGTCTGCAATTACAATAAAAGAATGCAGTAATGTAGCCATTACCTACAAATGACAATATGCGGTATACTCAGTGTTCTTTAAATGTGTACATATAAAACACTGAAATGCTACTCTCAGCTGCTTTAGTTATTTGTTTGTTTGCTGAAATCTCTGCTAATTAAGATAGATGTTAACTAGGGGGCACTGTGCACTCGAAGGACTGAGCATGAGGTTTGTTTTCTCCTGCGACTTGCATTCCTCCAGCTCATATCCATCACGGAAGGAGCACCAGGTGAGCTGGCTGTCACTCCAGCCGAGGCTAATAGATTCTCCAGTGGCTTTTGTTACAGCTCATGTCATGCTATTAAAACTATGCACCTTGAAAATGGCATAACATATGTAGCTGAGACTTGTCAGCTCCAGGTAATCAGACACTGCTTGGTTTCAAAAGCAGATGCAGATGAGACTAGCAATATAAATATGCAAATCACAATGGTCCCTTGTCAGCACCACTGTTCCTACCTCTAATGGCCCTCGTAGAAAGTCTGTTTGCTCAGCTCCTACTTCCAGTGCTACATCGACAGAAGCAAAGGGGCGGCTGGCCATCTGCTGTCGCTCTCGCATAAGTTGCTGATGGGGAAAAAATGATGTTTTAACATTAAAAAGCACACCAAATATTAGGCTTCCCTACTATACCTCCCGTTACAACATAAGAATGCAAATAGCATGCAAATACTGATATCATATTTTCAATATTAAAGGGAGAAATTTATACCAATTGATCAACATCAGCATTTACTTGAAGACTGAGCCTGGAGAGTTTATGTCGTCTACAAATAGTCTTTCAGCTAAAGCTCTGATGAAATCTCGAAATGAAAGCTCCCCTAGCAGGCTATTCATGAAATAACTTTGCTATTTGTGCAAGCTGGAGACAGATATGGGAAATGGTTGGTATAAATAGTTGAAGTCTAATTTCACTGATAAAGCATGCATCAGAACACCTGCCAAGAAAAAGCCCACTTGGCCTTCAAATTTTCATACTTTACTATTAAACCAGATGGAGCTAACAGTGTCAGGACTCATCATTTTATACAGCATCGTTCCTGCCGTTACTTAAATATGAAGAATAATGTGTTAGTATTGGAAAGACTGCATCAGTATACGTGAGTATGATCAGTTATGCTCACAGAGCTTGTATAATCCCTTCCAATCATACCAGCATGCACAGAAGTCCCAAGCAAAACCACAAAGCTAACTCATATTTCTTCCTCAATCTGTAATTATAATGCTTATTAAACCATGATGAATAAAAATGATGACCAGCAGTAGATATTACAGATCTTACTCCACTGGTTCAGTGCAACTAATAAAAGCATTATTAAATATTTAAAGTGAATGAGTCATGCAATTAAAGTCGTGTGCTCCTTCAACTGAACAGGATGTCACAGCATCTTGAGAAGACAAAACGCTCACAAAAGTGTTTTATTAGAAAATATCTCATTTTCTTTGTGCTTTTCTCCTTACTGTTTGTCTGGGAAACTTAAAACATTAGAACCTGGCATTTGAATGTTAATGACACTGGCACTGTGACGCACTGCTCATAAAACCCTTTGAAATAGTAAAGGGTATACAAATATTTCTGGCAGCTTACTAATAAACACTCTTGATTTAAGGTCTATGACACAATGACACAACAACCACCTCATTTTGTAATACCTTTCAAGTATGTTTTTTCTCAACTTGCATTTTAACATTGTCTTTAGAAATCTAAAGAAGCACCCAGACCATTACAATCTAAACAGTTCAGTATTCTCTTAACTTATATCCTGTATATTCCAAAGGCCCTTTTTTGTAGCCATGCTCTGAATCTTTCAGTAGGCAACTGCACCATTGGGTTCCCCATATATCATACCAAGGGGATGACTGAGACGTATGTGAGTGAAGAATAAAGGAAAGCCTATTTTGAATATCCAGATGGTTAGAGATTAATTTTTTAGCCTTCCATTTCAAAATGAAGCTGATGGCTTCTGCTTTGCTTCAGGACCAATTTGTACCAAAACCGATATCTTTGTATATTTACAGACAGGAAGAACTACTATGGCTACCATGTCTCACCAGCAACTTGATAAACAACACAAAAAAAAAAAGTAATGTGTAAAAATACCGAGTTGCTAAATGATAAAATTACTGTATTTAGCTCATTTTCTTCCTAAAATAACAAAAACAAAAGAAAACAATGTTATTAGAGCAGTCCTACCATATGGACCTCATTACTGTACTGTATGCCTACGGAGCTATTGGCAAATGCATATTTTTTAATGGGAAGCCAGACATCATTTTAAACAAACAGAACTGCTTGGAAAAAGTAGTTAATTGAGCAGAATAACGTATGCTACAAATGCACAAACGTTTATTTAAAAGACATAGTTGATACAGAACATAAAGGAATGAGTATTTTATATGCTCCTTTTTTTTTTTTTTTAAGGTTGGAAGTTTTCTTCACCTCTGCTTTTAGCCATTTGCTCAGTAAAGCATTCTCATTCACAAGGCAATAGCTGAAATTTTGATACTCTGTCATGTATGAATAGAACTATGATGATTAATACTAAGAAGATTCTTAATTAGTTCTGTAAACAAGAATGAAAATTTTAAAATGTTTAGCTATCCATGAAGTGCTGCTGAGTTTGGCAGCTGAGCACTTGCAACATGAAAACAAAACTCAAAATATAGTTTCTTTCTGCTCAGCATTTTAAAGTTCCTAATAAGGTGCAGAGGAAAAATAGAAAATAAGGGGGAACAAGGAGAAAAGCAGTAAGATGTTATGATGTTTAAAATCATATTTGTGGACAAAAAAGGAACTCACACCTTTTGCAGCTGTTAATGTATCAAGACTGGAACAAACAAAAAGTTCCAGTTAAAGAAAATTGTGAGTATGGTATGCTACCACAGGTGGCAGTCAGGTATGACAACCCATGCTCCAGCCACAACTAGGATAAGACAAGACAGGACAATATACCACAACCATCTAGAAATATGTCACAGAGATATATTTGCCTGAGTATACAGTTATGTTTTGCTGTTGATCAGAACTTCTCTGATAAATACATTTTGAAGAGAATAAAAATGTTCCAAAGAATCTTCTGTGAGAAAATGCATAACTTGTGAAGTTCTTCTTAAGAAGAAATGTCTCATTTGAATGCATTGTTTGATTACATCTAGACTTGCATTCAAAATAATTAGCACTGCCTTTTCTATGCTCTTCTAAAAGCCTTATTTTGAAAAAAAGCATTAGATGGTAGGAACTAAGGTGTACTTTCTCTTTGTAACAGACATTCATGAGAAACTGATAGATTAGGATAGCTGAAGAGGAGGAGAACATTTTTGTCATAAGCAGATGAATAGAAAAGCCTTTTCAGAGATCCTTCTGATGCAGATGAAAGGGTAGCTGTAATTTTATCAATAGCACAGTTGTACCTAGGTTTGCATCCTTCATACCCTAGATTTTAGTTTTCTTCTTTCCGTTGAAGCATAATTACTAGCAGCATTATAACAAGTCATGAGTTACTCTGGCAAGATGAGTGTTCAAAATCTCGAGGAACAGTGATTCTACAATCTTTCTGGCAGCTTGTTAGTGACACTGTTTTCCCAATTATCTAATCTGAAATTCCTATTCTGCTTACTCATCACTCAGCTCTGACTCCTTCTGCTTCTGTGCTGTTAAACACTGATGCAAATAAGACCGCATTGCTACAACAAAAGCATTAAAATGTCCTCTGTTACATGAGATTTCAAGGAAAACTGATGGCAATATTAAAAAAATCATAAAAACGTCAATGCTAGTTGTATTAATTAATTTATGGCTGCATTGCATTTGACAAACTTCTGGGGTAAAAACAAGTATGTTAAGGGACAGCCCTGCAAAAAGACATTCTCTATGAGCCATACAATTCAGTCATATTCCTGAGGTATTTTATTGCCATATCTAATCAACAGAAGTAGCCTAAATGGGTTTAATGAATACACAAATCCAACTGGACTATGGGCATACTAGTTAGCAACAGAATTTAATTATCCTCAAAATTCCTAAATTCTCATTTTCAGACTGAATTGTACACAGTGATAATTCAATGCAACTCTGATTAGTAGCTTTAATTTGCACAGAGTGCTTTCACTGTAACTTTTCTCATTGTAACTACTGGTGGTACAAATCTCTTCAGATTAAATTAGGTATTCACATAGATGGAAAGAAATTTCTCATTTACTTGTTGAATGACCTACCTGATTAATTTCCAAATAAGCTGATGTCACTGAAACAGTAGGTCACTGTCATTAAACTATTTTATTTTTGAAGTAAAATAAACTCACCATTCCATTATTGCAGCAGATAAGGTGACTTTAAGAAGCTAACAAAGGATACCAGTGAAAACCAAGAAGCAGGAATAAGCATGCTCATGACAGCAGTAGTAGTTTTACAGTCTAGATTCACTGATTCTCTTCACCATGAACTTCCTAAATAACCCTGGCCACTTGCCTTCCCTGTGCCTCATTCCCCAGCCTGCTAAGTGGAAGTGCTCTGACCCAAGAGTGCATTCAGGAAGAAAATGAGATATTAAAAAGATGGCCATAGACTAACATGCTATTTGCACTGCAAAATAGACTCTACAGAAAGTTACTAAGATATCAGAGCCTATTCCATGCCACTTTCTTTCAAAATTGTCTGAAGAAAAAGTGCTTTCAGGTGTGTGCAATGTCTGTCTTGAGAAAAAAAAAAAAAAAAAAAAAAAAAAGAGAGAAGAGTTATATTTCTCATCCTAGCACTGCACTGAATAAAAGAAGGGTTATTTAAACTAGACATAGTCTAGCAAACAATAGCTAAGACATACTTAAAATACAGTGTACACATCCCAAAAAATAACCGTTCCAAAAGGTCAAGTTTTTATGTATCTTTTTTGGAAAGCAAATACCAGTTGTCTGTAATTTCCCTTGAACATATCAAAAAAAAACAAAAGAAAAAATGACCAGCCCGGAAAAGGTCATTTTGTTGCTAGATCCAAGGAACAGACTTTTTATGTACTGCACATTAGGAAGCAAAGAGCAAAACATGAATCTGCTGCGACTTTACGGTAAGGATGTTTCTCGTTATGGAAGAGAATTCCCACCTCTATAAGACTGCAAGTATAAAAAGCTGTGTAGTACAATGGAAATGGCATACTGGTTTATGTTCATTTGCAAACAGTTTATGGTTACATTGAAGTTCTGATCTACCCTTCAGGTACTTTCTCTAAGGATTAATTTAGCATATGAAGATTTTGGGGGTTTGAAGAATCAATAATAAGCTCAAAATTCAATTCTATACCATAACTCACTGCTTTCAAATCTAAGAAGCACTAAACAATACCTAATCCCATGAATTCATGTTGTGCATTTACGCAGTTCTGTAACCATAGTCATTTTAAAGGATCATCAAGACTTAAGTCTTCTTGCAGGCCTCCTTGCTAACTCCAGCACTGTACTCTTAATCAAATAGGCTTAGAAAATCCTTTCAGCAAACCCTTATTATTTTGCTAATAGCCAGCAGAGCCATTTTCAATTCACAGAGTTTCTAAAAATACTTATTCAGCAAACTAATGCTATGTACAAAGGAAAAGAGAACTAGATCCACTAATTATAAATGTTAAAATGTTTCCACATAAGTCATTCTACTGAATTTGCCCAAGGACAGTTATTTATAAATGAATATATTAAAATATGTGTTCAAATTAATTATTTCGGAAAATGAAAGTGAGATTCAAGTACCATATTATGCAAACTACTCTTTGGAACTCTTTCATTTACAGTGATGTCACATAAAGAAATGCTTTTTAAAACGTCCTCTAAAGAATTATTAACACCGACAGCGCAGTACTTCAGTATAAAGTGTCATGTTTATAAGTGGAATAGACAGAGTATGAAGCTACCTTACATCAAAAGGTTTTCAGAAGAAGAATTGAGTACATCCTATTCATTTTATTAAGCTACTGTTTTTGAAATGAGGCATCATTAATATCACCCACTATTATCTCAACTGTTAAAAACGGCTTCAGTTATTTACCTTAAACAACAGACATAAGCTTACAATTGAAAATAAAATTTTCAGCTGCTCCTGTAGCAATTCAGATTTCCTTGAAGATAGTAAATATGATCTAATAAAAGAAACTGGGTATAAGGGGTACCAGATGAGATTGGTTTGTCCACCTCTGTGCAATAGTCCTACTCAACAGCAAGTTGCAGCATGATTAAGATCTTCCCAGCAGATACGGAAGTTTCCAAGGAAGGCCCCAGTGATGGGGCTTCCACAGTCACTGCAGAAGTCTGGATTGCCTAACAGCCCCTGGGCCAGAAAGGTCTTTTGTAAAATCTAAATTAAATCTCCCTGCTGACATTTAAGCCAATTGCTTCTCGTCCTGTCTGTATCTGAGAAAAAAATAACACTCTTCTCCTCCACAGGAGCTCTTCATGAATTTGAAGCTTCCCTTCAATCCTCTCAACTTTAAACTACTGTAGGGATACAAGTATTTTGTCACCACTTCCACTCCCAGTTTCAATGCTCCCATACGTATCTCCAGCTGCCTTACACTCTCATTAAAAAGTGGAGCCCCAAATCCTACGCAGCAGAACAGAAGGCTCAGTTCTACCACCTTACAGATCTTTTTGTTCATAGCATTATGCCAGATCTGTGCTGGAATCCATTATAATTCCACCTCATTTTCTGAATACTCTTACCAAGGTTTTCACTTGGAAACCTTTCTGAAACTCATTTCCCACTACTTTTTTTTTCTTTTTTTTTTTTTTTTTCTTTTTTTTTTTTCCTCTCCTCCTCCTTTCTGCAGATGCTTACATCTTCCTCAGAGAAGAATCTTTCATTTGACAATTACAGAATACCGGAATTGTAACTTTCCAGTCAATTATTTCAGATTCTCCCACCTTCTTCTGTACAGATTGCAATTCCATTCTACAATATATCTGCACACTTTCAGTTCAACTATACTACGTATGCAATAACCTTGGCTCATCACAAATAAACACCAGAATCAGATCACAGCAGAATCCCACTTAATGTCACTTCCCCCATTCCACTCTGGACTGCTTAGAACGACCTACCCTAAGCATATAGTTTTACACAACTATCCAAGTGTGAATACCCGTTCAGGATGTTTATGAGAAAATTAAGTGAAATACTGCCAGAAGGAATGCTGTATCTTGCTTCATTCTTCTCTACAATGTCTGCATGTGCGTTGTATCAAGAAACCAGTTTGGTTTGGCATTACTTGTATAATCAATGAATATACAGACACTATAATTAAAAAGTATACAAGAAAATTAGGCTAAACAGGTTACCACACTAAAGAAAAACGGATGGAAAGTTTACCCCTGACCTTAACTCACTGAGAAAAGTCTCCAAAAGAGATCCTTCCCCACTGGCAGTCAGCTCTTAAATAGGGTCTAGGAGAGGTGAAGCAAGGCTCCACCCCTTCCAGTAGCACTGCCTTCACCTGTGCTCCCAGGGCTGACTCATTGCTCACCTCAGGTGGTCAATCACAGGTTCAGGCTGTGATTCAGCAGTTCCCATACACTTGTACATGACAAAAGAATACTGAATGTCACCCTCATTTTTGCTCTCTACTAAATTATTGGAGATAGTTTGAAAAAATTTTTATTTTAATATTTTCCTAAGAATTAGTGATAAATTATCTGCTCTCCAATTGCCCAGCCCTTGCTTTTTCTCCTTTTTTTAAGAAGGAAATTACAGTTGTCCCTCTCCAGCCTTATTGAATCTTCTTAATCTCAGAGAAAACCCTGTCAGGCTCTGTGATCAGATCAGTACATTAGACAGTTCCTGAAATATTCCAGAATAAGTAGAATTTGGTTATCCAATCTGAAAATATTTAGCAAGAATCCTCTGCCTCATGTTTTTGTATTACTGCTTGAGACCATATCCCTTTTTCACTGTAGGTACTTACAGGCTTTTGAAAAGGCCTTAATTAAAACATTTCTCTTCCTAGAACAGAAAAAGTCACCAAAATGGGGTGCATGTACACTTACTTCAGAGATTTTCAAGTGCAAGACCAGTGTATTTTCATTTGCAAATTGTGCCAAGACAACAACAACAACAAAAAAAACAGGTGATGAATTTGTTTCCCAAGTGAACTGAAGTGAAAATATGTTGTTCGAATTATAACGGCCAAATTGAAATTCTGCCAATTTAGAAAAAGCTGCAACCATACCTGAAGCCTGGCTCACACCATGATTTCAGGTCAAAATCTTAAGATTTTTTAGATGATTATAAATCCAAGGTACATATTTATTTTTTTCTTCATCATTTCCTTTCCTTTATTTTTTCTATAATAAGTTTGTACCAATTTTATGAATTTGTAAAAAAAAAAAAAAAGATGAAATAAAAAATGAGCATGAAAACTCTGAGTACTACTTCAATACAGGTGAAGTTCGCCTTTATCGTTTATCATTTTTGTTGATTATTATTTTGTTAAAGATGAAGTTTGTCTCCAATTCTTTAACACCATTTATTATTTGAGATTACTCATGCACTGATAGAGTAACGATGTAAATGAAATGTGAAGTGCAGCATTCTTAGCAATTACACAACACAAAGCACAAAGCACATCACCATTAAGGAAGGTAAACTGGAGATGTGATTGACATCACAGGAAAGCCTTTAAATGCTTTCCAACTTTAATTCTTCAAGTACTAAGCTAAATAACTATCAATTTCACTGCCTTGCAAAGAAGACAAAAAAGAGGTGCACTTTGCAGTACCCTGCCAGCATCAGGATGGAAATGTCCTCATCTAAACTGGTCCTCAGTGAAAAGAGCTGTAGAGCCTCACCACTGCAAGCCACGCTGGCATGCCACACTATCTTGTGCTTCTGAATTGGGTGAGAAAAATTCCTGTAGAGAATTCTTAAAAAAGCTGGAGCTGTGTTACTTCCAGTTATACTAGACTTCAGGTTAACTGCCTCCCACTTCCATTGAAAAAAAAGAGACTCACAGTGACACTGACACCCTTTTCATTGTAATAGTTCCATCCAAGATCAGCTCTAAAAGCAGTATGTTTCACATCAACAACCATTACAAATTTTTTTTTGTAATTGTTTACAATTGTTTGTAGCCAGTTTTAAGTTACATCCAAGACCAGGAAGTGTGAAAAAAAGTGTTGTTGATTTGATTGTGCAGAAAGTCTTGTCCATCTGGCAGCTTCAGAGAGGAGGCATTTAGCTAATCAGTGTAAAATGAGGACACTGATTTGAAATTTGGGTACTTATCCAAATAAATATTCCAAACTTCACAGATTTGTTCACCATACCTAGCACCTCCAGGTCAGCAAGAGCTTGGCACACAGTGCTCGTGGGAATGGCATGTGGCCCCATAGCCAACTCATTTTGTGCAGGGGAGTGACGGCTGTAAAGAGATGCAGTTCTGCTTTCTGACCAGAGTAATAATATGAATTAAAGCAGCTCTCCTTTGTTCATGATGTTTATTAAATTGAGACAATTAATACAGTGGATGTGAGAAGTTACACCTCTTAATGGTGACTGCTCAAGAATAGCTGAAAAACAAATTGCTCACAAAGCTTTCAGCTCCGGCTACAGAACTAACAACTAACCCCAATCCTATCACTTGCCTCTGAAAGAAACCAAGAAGATTTACTCTGAGCTCAACTATCTAGAACAAGAAAGTACTGAGAAAAGGAAACTGCCAAGGTAAGGAAGTCTGAAGTTTGCAATATATTAGTGGAGAATTAATTTAGGAGTTGAGCTGCTATCTAATAATCAACTGTTATTGAAGGGACTAGAACCTGTCTAATCTCCTAAAATATTCAAACTTCATCAGAATTTTAGAAACTGAGGATTTCCAAGTATTAATTACCCTAATCCTACAGTCTAAAATTAAGTTCTGGAATATAAAGCCCATTACTAATTGCAGTGGACCATTCTGGCAACATATGTAGTACGAAAGGTCAAGTTGTTTTTATCTTGATAGTAATATGGTGCACACATTCCAGCCACAAACATGGAAATTGGATTTTTCTAGTAGTATCCCTAGAAGAGACTGAACCAATCTCTGTATATACTCTGTGGATTAAAAAATACTGTGAAAGGGTTAATCCCTCACCAGTGCCACAATGAGACTTTTTATATAAAAGTGGCAGAGTGTAAATCAAAGTACCCTGGCAGTTTGAGCTCCAGTCAGACTGTTTCAAAAGAGAGAAGTGGGACGATTTAGAGTTCATCAATTATATCACATCAAATTAGCCTCCACCACAGGCTTCGCTCGACAGCTTTCATCTATTCTAATTTACAATAGAGAGGACAGCCAAGTACAGGATTGTGGCAATGACACCGTCAAAGGGAAGCATGGTAGTTCTGCTTCTCAAGAATGATAGGCTTTTCCAAAAACTAGCTTCAACTGGGTCAGAATCTCTGGTCAGGTTTATTTTCCTTCGTTTGCTCTGCTCCTGATTTTAGGAAGCATCGTGCTAAACATCTTTTTAGCAGTCACTGCCTTTCTACAGACACTGCTCTCTATCTCTCACCATCATACAGTGATTTACCCTCGCAGTTAAATCCTTAAAATAGACAAGTACACTACTTGAATGCCATTGTAACTGTATGTGGTAAGCACATAGGTTAGCTATTTTAAAGGGGAATAGCTATCAGCAAATTTGCCTTCCAACTGAGAGACTTTACATGTGAATTCGTCATGGTTATTTGAAGACACTGACAGTGCAGTAACGTAAACTGCAGCACAACACAAGAAAACATTTCAGTATCCTATGGAGATATCATTTTACAAAACATTTTAATTTTAAGAATCCATCCTTTTGCTGTAGATCTCATCATTAAGCATTGTGCATCATTTAAACTGCAATCCAGAGGCTTGGATGGATTCAGATGGAAACCAGGCCTTGTGCTGGCCTTCTGCATAGGGGTGAACTCACACAAGAAGGATGAAATGCCTTCCTTATTGCTTCTACCAATATAAATCCTAAGAGTCCAAAAGAGCAAAAAGACTGTTTACCTTATAACAATCAGTTTACTCCTAAAATAACATTTTTTTTGTTTAAACAGACAAATTAAAATAGGCCTTTAAAAGTACACAACTTTCAATGATTACTTCACCAGGATGAGCAGGCTTCAAAACTATATTTCCATCCTCTTCCATCACAGTTTCTATGCACATCTGTACTACATGAACCAATTTTGTACTTGATTTTCTTCTAATATGGCCTGTTTCCAAATGAAGTATTGCAGGCTATAGGCAAGTCAAGGTCATCTTTCCCTTTCCCATTACTTTACTCTCTCCCCAAGGTTGACTTTGCTGGTAAGACTTTACTGTGAACTACTAATAAGCTTTTAATGGCAGTCTTCAAGTTGTTTTAATAGTTGTATCAGATTAAAATACTTAGGGACAAGTAAATTATCAGAGTTCCTGACAGCTAATTTTTAGAGACTATCAAGTGAATTCTGTACTGGTAAATACTAGGTAAAAACTTAGAAATATGATCGTCTTTTACCTGGAATATTAATTTGCTCCTTCTTTTAATATGCAATGTTATAAAGCTTCTATAAAGAAAAATTGAATATAACAAAATATACTCATGATTTTCTCTTGCAAATCTGGAAATAGGACATTCTTTATCCTTCCAAAATATGTCCCTTTCTGTGTGAGAATTGTTTACCTTCATTAGAGAGTGCCATAAATTTTTTAGGAATGTGGACTTGTTTTTCATCGCTTGTTCCAGCTGGAGACATATTGGTTTAAAATGTCAGGGAACCTACTATGTGTTAATGGATTTTATATGGGCATCTGCTAAATGCTTTCAAGTTTACACCACCATAATATATGAGACAGCTGGAATTTCATTAATTGAAATTTATTTACCTAGGAAAAGAACAACAACATCCTTAATTGAGAGACAAAAGAAAACAAAGTTATGATCTGAGTCAGAGGTGCCATACATCTCCGTCATTCTGCTCAATAGACCCACATTCATCACAGTGCAGGCAAAGAAAAGACTCACCCTTGGGACTTCTAAAACAGAGCATGACAACTGTGATTTGCCTAATTAAATTTCCTTACTCATTTGGAGTTGAGGGAAATATGTTAGTATACATGCTCCACTCTAAACTTAGGTGCTTTGGTTTTGGTTTTGTTAGTTTTGGTTCTTCCTTGGGCTTTGACCACCTAGTATCTGTTTTGGTTGCTTTATTATGAACACATGAAAAGTTACATCACAATCACACAACATATTGCTCACAGGTTCCAATGGCTTCAGGTAATGACATCAGGAAATCAGAAAGATGTTTTTCATTATCTGCATTAAGATTAAATCACAGAATACAAGTTTTTAGCAGCTTCTCATCTATCTGGAAATCTTGCTATGGTTGCTCAGTACACTTATGCCTTATGCCTCAACTGTAGGGAGTGTAGTGTTGCATACTCATTTGGAAAGACCAATTTAGAATCAGAGACCAGAACTCAATATAGGCAGCTTGGAGAAGTTGGGTTATGTGTTTTACATCAGTTGTAACTTTTCTTATGGGAAACATTAAATCTTTTATTAAGAAAAGGTAACAGGAAAATCTAACAGTGGAGGTAAACTCCTTTATATAGGAAAAGGAAGACCAAAGAACCATACTTAGTAGATTATTAAGATCAGCATTATTACATTAAGAAAGTACACAGCCATAGGCTATTGTAGTTATATCATGTCATTTGTGCCCTATATGGCCATTTTTGAGAGTCAGTAACAACGCTTAGGTATGTAGCCCCAGAATGACCCTAAACATAATGCTGTCATATTATTTCTTTGTCCAAACTTATACACAGTTCAAAATGCAAAGAATGATACTGTCCCCACAGTTTATTTCAGTAACATACTAAGAATACATAGCTGAAATACTCTATATAAAAACCCCCAAGAGGGTTTAACTTTTACAGTTTTGGTAATGCTCCAACACAAAAGGGAGCAAACATAACATCAGCAAATGAGTTTCATGCAGGGAAGAGGAAATTCTTGTACCGACAAACTGCGGATTGTTAAGACTATAGACTTCCTAGAAAAAATAAAAATATTGAAAAACTATTTGAATATTTGCCTTCATAAATAATTTTGCAGCATGTTGTTTCTCTTCCATTTCAATTTTAATGAAGGAATTCTATGACTTCAATAGTAAAGATTTGCTTGCAGTTATATTTCACTGGCCTTTAAACTGATGCGCATTCATTCCTATCCTACAGGCAAACGCCATTTTTAAATTTCTCAGTCTTTGATGGAGGGAAGTTTTGACCTAATTCTCTGCAGCTTTAAAGGCAAAAGATGTCAATGATTTTTAAAATGCAAGGTCAGTAAAAAACGCTCCAATAAAAATAACAGTGGTAACGAATAGAAATAAATTAAAATCGCTGCAGATTAAATTATTTTCTTTGAAAGTGGAATCATTCACGTCTCATAAATGTAATCTTCTACTTATCATACTGACACGTCAGATACAGTCTGGCTAAATCAATCATACAAGTTAAAATTATACCCATTACTCTGTATTATATAAAATGTTACCAGAGTCCTCATGCTTTATTTAAGAAAGGCAGAAATCTCTAAAGTATATAACAAAGTGTATTCTCATTTGTAGTCTCTCTTTCTATGCTGAAAACAAAATAGTTCCCAATGACCAATTGAGTTTCTGATCCTTACATATAGAAGAAGATGACACTAAGTATTATGCACAAAATAAACAGTACTTAATTGTGAGACATAGATAAGACAAAAGACTACTGGTTTTACTCCAAGACATTTTTGCTTGTCTTGCTTAGGCCCTTTTCCATACAAACTGCAGGTCGGCAGCTGTGACTCAGCTGCACAAAGCAGCTCTCATACTTTCATCTCCTGGGGCACATCTTCTCCAGAAGCAAACTCATTTCATGTCACCTCAGCTGCCACTGGCAAACTCACCAGCAGTGCAAAAGAATCAAGCTGTGATGGGATGAAATCCAGTACTCTCTGAGCACGTCATTTATTCTTGCAATGAATCAACTCAAGTGGCTGGACCAATAGTTAACTGTATGTGAAAAGGACATACAATGCTACCACATCTGCACATAAATTATGTTTACCTTCCAAAGAGTATATATTCTGTTGTATCAGCTGCATCTCTCAAAGTAAATTTACTTATTTAAAAGAAAAGTCATCAGCAATGATTCAGTACATATAAACGGCTGAGTTCAAAATGTTTTGTAATGTTTGCGAACAGCTTCTATTAAAAGGTCCAACTCTGAGCCGTATCAACAAGCCAAATTGCATACCAACTTGCCTCAAGCACCTGAAACAAGTTGTCATTACCTGTGGGCAAATTACTGTTCCTGCTAAAAACATACAAAATCTTTGGTGCAAATGTTTGCAGATGTGAACCACACATAGGATACTTGAAAATCTCTTTAAATATCTGTCTGCTTTTCACACAGGTGTTTTGAGTGAGCTGCCCCTTTTCTTTTTCTTTCTTCTTTAAACTTGAAGAAGCAGACATTTGTGTGTTGTGAGCCTAAAGCTGCTCTTGCATAATAGAGAGCTTGGCTGCTACGTTTCTTAACGCAAAATGACACAGAACATTGTTTGCAACATACGGAAAAGCTGAAACTATGCCCTAAGGCAAAACATCGTGAGCCATAATTATTCAATTATGATGTTTAAGATCACCCACAGTTGTGAGAGCACTGCATAAATGAGGCGTAATGAAGAGGGTTAGGCCAGGTCTGACTTCTCACCCTTCTCTCTGATCAGGCTGGCTTTGGGGATTTAACTCAGCTTTGTTGTACAGCTCCTTGTGGCTTATTATTATTTCCATTTTAACAATAAAGCAGAACATGTCTGAATTTGTAATGGGATTGTTTTGTACTTCTTTGAAAAAAAAAATCACAATCTATCCAAAGGAAGCATATATATATTTAAAATACATAGAAATAAATTTAAGACATAGGGAGCTAAAGAAATAGAAGAAATGGATATTCATTATTATGGTCAAATAAAACACATACTGATCTATACAAGACTGCCTATTTCCTTATTAACGAGCTTTACCATAAGAGACGTTACTGAGGAATGTGACCAAGAAAGAAGTAATAATCACAAAAATGTTTGTGCAAAACAAAAGCAGTACAAAAATAAAAACCGAACAATAAACGTTGACTGGTTTCTTCCTGAGCAGTCCAGCTCTCTTATAGCCCTTTAAAAATGGTTTTATGTTCCAAGAGAATTCATAAGCAGCAGTAAGGCTCTCAGCTCATCACCCCATAAGACAAATGTGAAGAGTGTGCAAACAGGCCCCACTGGGGCTAGGTCCCAGATCACAGTGCTGGCAGAGAGGCTGCAGCTGCAGTGAGCCTGGCAGGGCAGAAGCCATCCAGCTCTGCCCTCAGGAAGCTGGGCTGTCCCTTCTTCCCTATGTTTCATGTGAATAATACTGCAATTCATTTTCCTGCTGCCATGCCCTTTCCTTCTCTCTACCATCCTATTCTGGTTTTGATTTTCCCTTTAGAAATGACACAGCCTGCACAGGGCAAACTTTGCCCTGCTTCCTTCAACACTTGTTTCTCAGTTTTTGGCAGCCAAGGATGGGTGTGAGGAACAACTTTTCTGCACTCCTCTACATCTCTTCCTTCCCATAGGCTCTGATGGGCACAATGCAGAGGCAGGAGAGGTACAAGAACTGCCTGTGCGCTGTTGGGGGATGAAAGGTTTTGGGGCAGTATTTGGTTGGTTTACCAGCTATTTCTTCTCTTTGGGGATAGAGACAGCAAAATCATAGAATCCTTTGAGCTGTAAGGGATGCTCAAAGGCCATCTGGTCCAATTGAACAGGGACATCTACAACTCAATCAAGTGCACACAGCGTGGTCCGACTGACCTTGTGTGTTTGCAGGGATGGGACAGCCACCACCTCTCTGGACAAACTGTACCAGCGCTTCACCACTTACTTCAATTCACTTAGGAGCTGCTATGCAGCATGCTAGTAGTGTATTCAGGGAAAAAAATTAATACTACTACTAATTAAAAAAAAAACAATAACAACACATAAAAAACAATAACAAACAGCCACCTTTACTAACAAAACAAAACAAAACAAAACAAAAACCATGAGATTTAGTAAGAATGTCTTGACAAACAAAAAAGAGAAAAACTAAAATATATCTTTCTCTCCTCCAAGTACTATGCGGAAGAAAGAATAAACTCCTCATATCTTTTCCTCCTTGTAGATAGTGCTCAAATAGCAAATAAGTACAGAGTGATTATACAGATGAGTTCTAGAATGAGAAGCCTTTGCCAGGATCCATACTTGGGGCGTTCTGCAGCAGTAAATATTGCTCACTGCCAACAGGCACACATACACATGGAGCAAAAAACTCTCCAAAGAAAATAATATCTTAGAAAATTTATTCTTCTTTGCTGTGGGGCAAAAATGATGTGGATTTTAATAGAATGCTGAGAGAAATTAAGACTACAATAAATATATGTACAGGTAGAAGTCACTTTTTAAAGTAGCACATAAAAAAGCAAAGCCAAAAAAGGGGGCTAAAAAGCAATTTAGCTGAAGAAGAAAGATTTCAGGTAGTACTAATTTACTGCCACAGATATGAGCCCACAGCTAGCACAAGCACAAAACACTTCCTATGCAAATACAGCAGGCAAGCTAAGTCCTGTTCCCTAGCTATGTTCAATATAAGACAAAAATAATATCATGGGATGAGCAAAAAAAATCTACTCACTAGTTTTTATACTTACTGATTTTTGTTAAGTATGCTATTATTGCTGTTATTTTTTAAAAGCATTTAAAATCAAGCACTTATGATACAGACAAACCAACGTGGACGTGTTCTTAAACGTGACATGATGCTTGCCTCTGACATTATCCCGTGAAACATTTATTCAGGGTCCGTGGCTTCTGATAACAGCTCAGCACACTGCTGCTGTTCTTCAATTTATTCCTCAGGTTTTTGATCTGCCTGCTGATTATCTCTGAGCTAGTGGTACAGAATCTTAGTTTTTCCAACCTGCATCCTAACACCAGCCAATTCCTTAAAGGAAAAGGTACTCAATAGAGGATCTCGCTTCCTAACACCATCCTGTGTGCTTTTAGCAACACTGAAACTGCTGCAGTAACAAAAGAAATTAAAGATATTGTGTCAGAATTCACTGCTTCCAGGGATGGAGAAGTGGCTTTGTTTCTATATACAAGCAAGAAATAAGAATGAACTGATTTCTACCAATTCCTTTTCCTTTAGTCACAGAACTAAAAACAGCATATGCTTACATATTGAGGACTGCTACATAGAGCACTGTTAGGAAAAAGGAACACAATCAGACTGAACACCACTTTATTTTGGCATTTTTGCTTCTATAATCCTGAAAAGATTAATTTATATGTACTTTCAGGAATGTGGATGAACTCTGCCACGAGGAAAGTGTAAGTGATGGCCCCAGTGTCAAGGAGGAATAAACTGAAAAGAAGGGGGAAATACAGAGTTTGGTGCACATCTTCCGTGTAAAGAACTTAAATAGCAGTAACTTGAATAGTGTGTTCCTGTACCAGGCATTTTGTAAGGCAAACAGCATTTATTTGGAGAGATTTGCAGGCTCTCTGTAGCAATTCATGCGAAACAGAAATCCTGACGTAACAGATGGAAGAAATGTTCAAAGGAAAATTTCAAGCACGGGAAATGCAGTATTTCCAACAAAATGAAAATAACTATAATTTCACCTAACTTTCACCTCTGTTAACAGAGGCAAAGCCCCTTTGTCATGGATGTTGACTGCATATAATCTGTTCACTTAAAGTCGAACTTAATCGTATGATTATTTTTATATACAATATATTGCCCAAAAGCTGTAAGCCAGGAATTTGCCACATTAGCTGCTGTGCAAACAAAGGAAAAAGGGGATTTATGGTCCAGAAGATTTATATTATAATTTGTTAATTTTCAATGAAGAGTAAAAGATAATCTGAACGAGGCATCCAGGCATTTAAAAACAGAAAGTATTTAGCTACATAATGCAGCTTCTGTGCCTGCGTACAGAAAAGACAATTACCAGATACACTGAGAGCTACCATAACTTGACACGAAGTGAAAATTCTCCTTAAGTGTAAATGCATGAATTAGTACTAATGCCAATGGAACCATGTCTATTTACAAATAAATTTTGATACACTGCCCAAGAAAAAGAAAAAGTCGAAGTATGAAAAAATACATCCAAACAAAAGAGACACATCCAAAGACCAGACTGTAAATTACTAATATCCATAAAAGGAATGCTTTCTCCTATAACTGCAAAACTATCCCTATTTCAAAATAAAATAGAAATGGTAATGATGGTTATTGCTCAGTTTTTAACTTCCGGACCTTAACTCTTACTGGAGATTCTGAGTTGATTAAAAAAAAAACCCCAAAACAACCTAATGTTTCTCACTGTTCTTTCTTCATCTGCAGTCAACACTGGAACAAATCTAGAAAAGCCCGTTCAGATTTCAGAGGTTTTGAGTCCTCTGTGAAACTAAAGAAATACAAATAAAGGTATTTCATTAGTATAAAATGATGATACTTTTTTTTTTCCCATACAAGATATACACCCATCTACGCTTACCAGAAAGATTTAGAGCAACTTCAAATGTCTTAACATGAAAATTAGAACACTTTGAGAGTAGAAATATTGAGTGCTGTCCCTCCCTCCCAAGACCTTTATCATAAAGGACACTCTGAGTTCAAAATATATCAGCAATTTTATAGAATCATAAAATTTGGAGTTGGAAGAGACCTTGAAGATCATTTACTCCTCCAAACCCACACATGGGCAGGGATATCCCCCACCAGATCAAGACCCAGAGCCCCACTCAACTTGGCCTTGAGCACTTCTAAGGATGGGGCATCCACAGCTTCTTGGCACAGCGTTCCAGCGTTTCGCCAACCCCACAGTAAAACATTTCTTCCCAGTGTCTAATTTGAACTTCCCTTCTTTTAGTTTTTAGCCAAGTTGCTTGCACAGTCATTATTCCCACTAAGTACTTTGCAGTGTGCAAAAGTCAGAATACACTGTATTTTCAGTAATAGAAATTTTAAAAACCAGGCAAGATAGAATTCAACCAAATACAAAACATTATGATTGCAATAATACAGAAACCATTCTTTCAGTACGTGCATACAAGTTTTAAAATTCATCTGTAAAATTGCTTTAAGATTTAATAGTTATATGTAAGTGAAAATGAGCATGCCGTGTGCGGTGATAATACCACCATAGTGTGATATCATCTGAGTCTATTATTCAGCAGAGCAGAGAAATATCAAGAAATAATTGGCCCAAAACCTCTCATTTTAATTGCTCTGCACAGACCTGGAAAGCAAGTTTGATGCCTCTAATATCAAGGAACATAACCAATTCTAAAAATTGAAATCTGAAATGCATCAGGCTGGTCATAAAGAAATTATAAGCACTAAGCCAAGATTTGCTACACCACCTTCAAAATAAAAGGGAACAATTTTACTATGCCAAAAGGCAATAACAACAACAGCTAACATGGGCTTGTTTAGAATTAAAAGGCCATGTAGACTTCGGAGCCGGATACAGGGAAGTTGTTCAAGGCTGGAACTCAAAGTCAGGGTGGCTGTGATGTCCGAGGGAAGCAGCTGGTGATGAGGAATATAATAAGGGACAGGACAACTTTTTCTAAACAAAAAACAGTAAGAATTCTGACTTCTTCTAAACCACAGCATTGACTTTGGATAGCTAAATGCATTGCTATACATCTTTCCCAGTATCCCTTCTTTGCCACATTTTCCTCAATTTCCAGTCTACCTTCCACCTTAAGAAGCTGGCTGCAGTCAAAAGACACAAAGTGTTTTTACATATAAAAAGGTTTTATTTTTCATTCCTAAAGACATCTTGTGAACTTTCCAAGATACATTTTTAAGTGTCTCTTTAGTCTAAGCTACGGAAAAAAAATATTTTCTTGGTGGTACTTCTTAGACACAGCATTACTCCCAGGTTCCCAAAGATCAGTCTGATTTAAAAATATTCGAGAACCTCACTTCAGAGTACACAATCCTAAAAATTCTTTATATTAGTTCTACTAAATTCTCATAAAATGTCTAGTCTGGGGAAAAGGTACTTGGCCAATTTTCAGCTCAGTTTCTCTGAGGTAACAAAGAGTTTAAGTCAATCAGTTTTATAATGAGAACTAGCATCAATGAGAAGTTCAAGAGCAACTTGTCGCTTCATTTTAAATACCAGACGTGTCTAGAGACACAATTTTATTTCATTTTATGTTGTTTGCCATGTCAGAATAAAAGTGCTAGCTGCAAAATAGTAAATCTGGGACTGAGTGATTAATAAATGCGCTTTAGGTTTCAATGTGTGAACAGCATTGTTCGATTGTTTTTCATCTCAGAGTTGTGTGAAGGCTTGTTTTGTTTGTCTAGAACTACTTATACAAAATGCATTTTAACTACCAAAGTTGATCATAAAGGGAAAGAGGGAGAAATAAAAAGATACATTATATAAACGACCTTGAGATTTCTTAGCACAAAAGGCACCAATATTTCTTTACTCATTCATTGGATTCTACTGCATGGCATAAAGTTGATTTAAGAAATTGATAACTGTTTTACATTTTAAATGAAAGGACAAGTATTTTATAAGACCACTGGGGGGAAAAAAAAATAAAAAATAAAAAACAAAAAACTTTTGGTTTCCTCAAAAAATGAAGGGAAAGACAGATCTTGCCAGGATGAATAAATTACACTAGCATGAAAAAAGGACAGAACAATACAATTGACAACAGATTAACATCTGGGGTTAACTGCCAAGAACAATGCATTGCTTATTAGTACCCAACTGAAACGTTCCATCTTTGTCCTAGCCCACATTATTCATTTGCTAAAGCCAAACAGGCTCTTCATCAGCTTCTGTCTTGCCGTATGTTCTCATTTCCCTGGAAATGTATGGTAATGAAGGTCCTTCTAACAGATGTTCCTTTAGACTCATTAACTTCTGAATCTTGTTGTTCATTTTATCCACCAAAAGTTAGTTTGTTAGAACAAACAATTACGGGAAAATAGAACATCACAAAGAGCTATCATCGTGATATTTAACTCCAGATACTGATGGTGAGTGAATGCACACAGATGTCAGTGATTATAAAGTATGATACTTAGAAACTGTCCTAAGTGATCAGGGAGTTCCCTGTGTCTCATGAGACAAAAATATCCTGTGTTATTTCAAACAAAACAACGTAAATGATTGCTTAGCAAAGATTCAAATTGCAACCGTCCTGGTTACTGACAATGACTAAAGGCACCAAGCACTTTGATCCTACTTGCCTTAGGGAGAGCTAAAATAAAAGTACAGGACTGAATAAATAGTACTATAGCAACCAACTTCGAGGAAAACATTGAAGTCTTGATGATTTCATGAAAAATGCATGAAATAAAGCCCTAAGAAGAATGAAACACAACTATGCACTGGATCTACATAATGATACACAGAGCATGATAAAAGGTAACTTTATTTATTACAGGTTATTTTTAATGTATCCCTTCACCTCTGTTTCAGAACAATTAATTTAGATTTCACTGTTGCATTAAGATTTGAAAATTTGATCTTGAGGGATGGCTCACTTCATTTTAGTGATATACCTTTACAAGGGTGTTATTTTTACTCTTCATTACCATGAACTAAACAGTTCAGGGTCGATAAAAGTCCTGACAGTTTTCTTACATTTTATTATAATATATGAGTTTTAAGGAAATGTAAAACGTCTTCCTTAGCATAAAGACTTTTTAAATGACATTTGTACTCCTACTAAATCTCAAATTAACAGAATTTTACATGACCTCATTTGAAGACTGACAGCAACGTGAAGTCAGTACCTACCTAAAAAAAGGAAAAGATGTCTTTTCACATGAAAAGCTATGCTATGTAGTAGATTTCTAAAAGCCATTACTTATGAAGAGATCATGGTGTTTTCAAATATAACATGCCAACAAGTGAAACACAGCTACAAATTTGCAACTTGCTTCAGCTCTTCTAGTTAAAACCAAACTATTGTTAGCTTAAGGGCTCCAGTAATTCGCGGGACTGTTCAATAAGAAATATTGATGAGATGGAAAGAACAACCAGCACCGGGACATACAAACCAGGGATAAGCTATAAACTCTGTTGAAACTCTTCCATGCACTACTGAATTGACCAGCACTGAGGTTTTATTTGGAAATGAAACTAAAAGTAACTTTTCAACATGTTGCTACTAACCTCTCTTTCTACCATGGGCTTTGACTTTGTTTCCCATATACAACATTCTCCAATTCCACACACCTACTGACAGACCCAGCATTAAATTCAGAAGACACAGTGCAAACTGCCACACAGCAGTGTGACAGCAGACTATTATATTTCTTTCAGAAATAAATAGAATTTTGTTGAAAGCAAAAACCAATTTTATACGTATTTGAAAATGATGAGTAAAGATGAAAAATGTTATGACGGCAAATGTTTCTGATGCATTGTGCAGTCATATAATTATTTCTACACGCTTTTGTCTTACTAAACAATCAGCTTATGGCTCCACTCATACATTCACATGAACTAAGCATTCTTAGCCTGAACAAGGCTGTATTATCTTTGGTTACTAAGAATCACATGCAGCTTTTTGCTTGAATGAGGTAGAAAGAGACTGTGGGCCTATTTCATTTATTTCATATGTATATGTACTGACTGTACAAAAATCCAAAATCATTTGCTGTCTCAGTTGATCATCTGACAGTTTGTAAGATCATTTCGAACAATTAAGACGAGCAAAATAAATGAATAAACGAGTCCTAGGGCCAGCATTCTTAAGAGACCAGACTAATGGAATTACAAAATCTCATGCTCACCAATGGCACTGTTATATGTGAACAGCATTAAGAAAAAAGACTGAAAAAAAACATTCTTTCACCATTCCTGACACCATATTTGTCAATAGAATTCACTACCCAAATCTGTATTTTTTTGTATACAACTGTCAAACATTTTTGCAGGGACAATATAAGTGACTTATTTCAAGTATTGTCTCATTTTCTTTTCAATTAAAATATAATAAGTATTCATGTTTCATAGTCATGAACAAAATCATCAACCATTAAAAAAATAAAAAATAATTAAAAAAATCAGAACAGACCTCACTTTAAGGGCATTCTCATATTTTGTCATTTTTCTGTAAGTTAACATATAGTAATTACTTATAAAATAAATGCAAACACTGCATTGCCATTCTTTAGTAGTTGATGCGCGTGTGAACATGAAGCTACAAACATATTTTTTATATTAAATGGAAATCCAAGCTTTTACTTAACAGAAGTATTCATCGGTTCAGTGCTTGCTGTAACTAATCCCTGGTTTTCAAAGATGTATTGCTGCTTTCACTCTGAAACCTTTATTCCTCTCACTGTGCATTTTGGACATTCTGCATTTTGCAATATCAAACATACCCCGCATCCTATACATATTACATATCAAGGCAGAAAAATAGCTTGTAAAGATAAGTACCTTTTTTAATTTGATTTTTTTTTTTTTCTGATTTTCAACGGATGGCTGTCTTTACAAATGAATACCCAGACCCAGACCATAGCAATGCTCCCCCCAAAAAATTTCATGGTACATAAGGAAAAGGCAGAAATAAAGTTATATAAAGAAATGAAGTTAACGCGTTCACCATATAGACACAGAATGAAAACAAAGAAAAAAAACCCAACACCTAGTCCTGTTAAAAGGGGTTGCAATGGACATAAATCAAAGATAACAGGTGAATATTGCATTATTGGAAGCAGGTTGGTCAAACTACCGCTTAGCACGTGTTTTGGTGTACAAAATGGGGAAGAAAAACAGTTGTCTGCATTTCTTCACTTTAGAATCCCCTCTGTATGCTCTGATCTGTACAGGGCAAATGTATGCGTTACATTCCATGGATAAACATAATATCAGCCTCCAAACTATTAGCTTCATTGCTTTTAAAAAAAAAAACAAAAATAATATGCCTCAGTGATGGACAGAAACAATGTAAGACTGCATTAAGAATCAGACAGAAAAAAAAGGAAAAAAAAAAGACAGAAACATCCATTCGTGCACACTGTCTTTTGGTAAAGTTCCAGAGAATTTGCCCTTCTGCTTGGTTTCTTTTTGTAGTAACAGTGTTTGAATATGTATTCAAGCATCCAAAACAAAAAGGCAGAAATTGTCCCAACCCATTCATTAAGCTATAAACCTTGTAAAATAATTTCTCTAATGCATGAGATTTCTCTAATGTCTCTAATGCATTTGTGGTACTAAGATACATAGTTTAGTGGGCAATATTAGTGGTAGGGGCCAGCTAAATGACCTTACAGATCTTTTCCAACATTAATGATTCTATGATGTAAATGGGAGTTTTAATAACAAAAGCAACCTTATAGATCAGATGTTTTAAGGCCATGTTCTGAATTTTTTGAAATCCATATAAAAACACAATTTCTATAACTAATAATTGTTTCATGACTGCTATGCTGAGGAAGAAATGAATTCAGATAATCCTATATATTTAAAAATATTTTGCATCATATTTCGAAAAGAAAAAAAAGAAGGCGGAGGGGGGTTAGGGGGGGGGGAAGAGGGAAGAGACTTTTACAGCTGTTCATGTTCTCTTACATTTTAAAATTGGATGGTAAACAGGTTTGGCAGTAAGAGTTCTAAAATCTGCCTAGCCCTTCCTTTTGGTTAGCTCTACTCAGAACTAAACCTTGCCCCTGTACATCATTGGTGCTTTACAGATGGCCTTTCAAAGGAACAGCTTCTCTCAGATTACCTGCATGACAAATCTACGCACATAAATTCAGATTCAGATTACAGTGTTAGAAAAGGTAATATTTGAAGTCATGGTGCCTAATTTTGGCAGAAGTCAAAGTAGTACAGTGCTATTCAGAGACAGCTGCAGTCAGAACTACAGATTGTAAGAATAAAACAGACAAAAAATAGTAATTAAATATAAATTGAACACATTTCAGAAAGTATATTATCTTATAGTAGGCCATACAAGCCAGCAGTGTAGCACACTATATGATGTTCTATATATGAGGGGCTACCAAGAGATTTGATCAAATTGTTATCTGTTGTATGTATTGTTATATGTTCACAAGATAATTTACAAAATACACACAAAAATAAAGAAATCACATATACTTCAATATTAATAACTTTATGAAGTAAACCTTTTGTAAACCTTTACTTGGCTGAAACTAGATGTTGACTAATTGTAAAATAAGTGTTAACAACATCATTCAAGCCAGGTGGCTGAACAGCAAGACCAGTACAGAAAAGTAGGTTACTTATAAAGAAAGATACACGGGTATATAAGAAGAAAATTCCATTAACTACAAAGAAGTCATTAGTGAAGTTCTCTGCTGCTTGACCTGATAAATCTGTGCTGTGTCCCTTTTCACTCAGCAGTCAGCAGCTAATATTTTACTACAGTAAATTAATTGAGGGTGATAAAGAAGCACTCACCAATCTTCTTACCATTATTTTTGCCTATCTTAAACTTGCAACTCATATCACAGAGAGAGTAAATAATTATTTGCCCATGGTTCCACCTCTATTTTCTTTACAACGTTTATTTATGTTATATATATGTCTCTTTATAACGTTTATTTCTTCCAACATGCAGTATGGATTGGAGCAAAAAGATTTTCCCTTTTTAGACAAATTCCACAAGTTGGAGACCCGATCACCCTGCAACAAAATAAAACCCTGCTGAATATCTATTTAAAATGTTTTCAAATGCATGTATATTAAACCAAGTAGCTAGGAATTAGCGTTAAAACCAAAAGTTTAGCTACTTTAATAGATTTGCTATTTACTCATGATACCTTACATAAAAAAAGTTTTAAGGGTAGTGAGAATGAAAGGGATTATCTTCACAATAACTGTTTTTCACACTTCGAAGCACACCCTCAATGCACTAAAGAACTTGAATTCATCTATGCATATTTAAGTGATACAGATTTCAAGTCTGAAACATAACAATCTGTTTTTGTTTAATACCATCTTCAACCTGTCTTGAACTGGGATCTGTACTTTAAAACAAAATAAAAATAAAAATAAAATGATTGAATAAAAGGAGAAAAAAATAATGCACAACGCTCACTTCAGCTACACACATGCACAGAAAATATTTAAGAATGTGTTGCCTTTATTATTTTTTTAAGAAAAACAAAAGATCAGATTTTAAGAGAGGCAAGATAGGTTATGATTAACACCTTAAAAACCATTGTTCTTGCACTCTCACTTGAATGAATTCACAAGAATGCTCACTTGCCAAAACAAAGATGCTGAATGTCTCTATCCAGACAATGGAATTGGCAGTGAACACGGATCTGTAAAAGAACCTAAATCACCTAAGACTTACAAAGCCAAAGTGGTTCCTACATTTACAAAAAAAAAAAAAAAAAAAAAAAAAAAAAACCCACTGAAAGGTCAAGGGATGCCCCAAACACCCAGACAACATCCTTATTCTACAGAATATGCTCACAGCAGTTTCTACCTTTGATATCTATGGATTCTGGGAGAACTACAAATAAGTTCATTGCAATAATCCAAAGTAGCAGGTAAATGAACTTGGATTAATACAGTAGATTCCAAATTCCATGTTAAAGAGTTTTAGATGCCTACCCAGCTGCACCTTAAAACATTCTTCTCCATAAAGCTTACTGGATATCAGTGAACAAACCGAACTTCTGGTCAAACTCCCTTCAGATATGGATGTATCTAAAGTACCCAAATGAGCTATGTCTTGTTTTAGTCAGAGCATTAGCCAGCTCACTGTCACCCAAATCCAATTTCATGGACACTCTATGAAGACAGAAAGACAGAAACAGTGGAAATCTTTCACTGATAAAGCTTAATGAAAATAAATGACAGAGCCCCAGGTCATCAACTTGCTGATGACAGTGAAGTCTATGCTGCATGCTCACTTTCCTGGTGACATCATACTTTGTGTTCAATAGGATCCGTTTGAGCCTTGTGACTGGAAAAAAATCTTTGAAGATTACCCTTTGCATCTCAAAAAGAGAGAAAAGGATGCCTATTTAAAGAAAACAATGTAACACAGTATGGAACACGGCCAGATAATTAACAAGAATAAATATTATGATTATACCGAGTGGGTGGGTCACTGTTTCAGAACATCAAGATCCAAATTCATGACTCTATTCTTTCAAGGACATCCAATATACAGTCATACATTATAAAAAAACTCAACAGAAGGGACTTCATTTAATACTGGTGTCTGGTTTTTCTAAAGCTGTATTGTGCCATAGATTGCAGGACACGGGAGTTAACAAAAGTCCCTAATGAAACATTACCAAAACCAAGCACAGTGGAGAAAACATTTCATGCAGATCACTTATTTGTCAATACAACATTTATCTTTTATTTTTGCCCCAGCATAACTTTTTCAGCATGACCAACCAGATATTCACTACACCCAGGCAAAAATTTATGTATTTCTCCATTTTTGCTGGACAGCTTTGCAATGGAGCTGCTGACTCCATTTCTCCTTGACAGTTTCATGAAGACAATATACTCCTTACCTACTGCTTCTCCCAAATCTACTTTAGTCTTTCCTATCTCAGTCCTCTATCTATGAACTATGTATAGCAATGTTTTACTAAGTGTTTTTGAGGTACCACTCATCTAGCATTATCAAGTACTCATGTAATACTTTAATGGAAATAAATTTCAAAAGTACACAGGTTTCATATCCAAACAATACAAACAGGAACATAATTCCTATTTATTATTTAAAAAAATTATTATTTATCTGCTATTGGGCAATCCTTATTCTCAGCCATATATAAACAATGCTATTTTCAGACCTGAATCAAAGAATCAACCAAATGTCAGAACATTGGAGCATGTTTGGCCCTTATAATCTTGTTACATTCCATAATCCTTGATTTTTTTAAAAAAAGCAGACACTCATTGGCAAGGCAAAATTGGTTCCTGAAAAATGCATAGGCATCCCTATCCACTTTTTTTCTCATGTTCTTGAGAAGTATGCAGCCCTTGAAAAGGACAATACTTGCTCATTCTCCCATCAAGTCACTCAAGGGGTAATAAAAGATACAAAAGCAACATAAATAAAGGTGAACGCAAACTGAACAGCCTGCTCTATCTACCTCACCTCCCGCTTATCTATCCCACATATCCTAAGCTTACATACAAGGATATTATGGGAGACAGCATCAACAGTCACTGAAGTGAAGAAACAACATGCACCACCCTGTCCTCATCTGACCATGACATCACAGAGGGCCACCAGACTGGTCAAGTGTGATTTCCCCTTGGTAAATTCGTGTTGACTATTCCTGATAATCTTCTCTTCCACTTGCTTGGAAATGACATCCAGAATAAGCTGTTCCATCAGCTTCCCATGGACAGAGATTAGGCTGACTGCTCTCCTGTCTTAAACATACACAGATGCCTTAACAATTAAGTGTGGCACATTACTTGGGTGAAAGTTCCTCCTTCTCTGGGTTGGAAATGGCACCTAAGCCTAAGATTCTAATCTTTAATTTCCAAAGACTGGAAATATTAATTTATTTTACTTAATTCTGGCTTTGTAGATACCACTGATCTGGAGACAGAAAAATGTAACCACTTCACAGTGTGAGAATATCTCAGAGATCATGCAATTCTGTTTTATGCTAATGTGATAATCAGTTTGTATTTAGACTACCAGAGCCTTCTCATCAGCCTTGGCAAACAATCCTAGACCATCTACATCTATGCAAAGTATTTCTGCAGAGATAGTTATCTTGTCACCATCCCTTGCTTAAGGGTACTTTTACTATTCCCCTATCATATCAAGTATCCATTACTCTCCAATACCAAAATTCCTCATGATTTATTCTCCCCTATCTAGTGCTTCTCACATGCTGTCATTACGGTTCCTGAATCACTAATGCTGCCTCTGTACTTTCTGTACTTTCTCCTGTGATTTCCTGTAGGCTACCCAAAAACTCAGACCATTGTCAGCCTTCCAGTCAGTTCTGACCCCATCTCCAGAAAACTGGGCATCACTAGTATACTGAGATGAATCAGCAAAAAGAGCTTTCACATTGCATGCTCTTATCTAATGGATCACCATTCACTGCATTACAATCTGGTTTCGTTGGATTTTTTTTTTTTTTTTTTAATTTGCTTTCCAAAAACTCAGTTTTAAAGCTCTGCCAGACAGAGACCAATTCAATGCGTCAGGTTCATATTTAAAAGAACAGAGCCGTTTAAGTGCTGACCATAAGAAATCTCTCGGAAATCCCATATACTGAGATTTCAAAGACACACATAAAATAATAAATGAATTTAAGGATATTTGTTGGTATGATCTAAAAGTTGGCACGAAATGAAAGAAAACTGATATTCCACAGTAAGTAAAAGCAGAAGAAATTCAACAAGATTGTTTACTCAGTTTTTTTTTTTCTTTAGAGCTCTCAAATAGGAGCACTTCATCTTAGCATGAATCCTGTATCTTAGGTCTTATAAATTTGCCATGTTACACCACAGAGAATAAATGACTTTATGCAGAGATAGAGGAGGTTATAAAGCAAGCTGAAATACTTCTGAAGTGAAAGCCTATGTTCTGTAATACCTGCAGCTGTACTAGAGGGCAGGACTTGCAACCCATGAAGAGACATTCATTTAAACGTCTTGCAGCCAGCAAGTTCCCACTTGACAGATCCTGCCCTTTAATAAAATCAAGTTATTCCTCTTTAAACATCATTGGCATTTTATAGGCTGTTAAAAGGAACAGATCTAAGTATGTTTCTATTGCTCTGCTTTTTTCCTGATGGTGTCCCATTCTGATAACAACCTGTCTGACTAAGCTTTGATTGGGTATGTATCTTCTGCAAATAATTCAATAGGAAACAAACATGTTACTGTTGTATTAAAAACAGAATGTGTTTTGGGACCAAAGATTATTGGTCAGTGCTGGAATTTTCCAGGCATCTGGTCTGTAGCTCACATTGCATGCAGTGAATTATATCCCAGTAATTGAGGATGATGAATGATTTGACCCTCTTAAATATATAATGAGGGGAAAAACAGCACAGTGAGAGCCAAGATTTAGGCAATTTTAGCCTTCAGGAAAAAACAGTTGTAACTCAACACTACCTACAAACCTCAGTGGGTGCTTTGCTTGGATAGTGTGTCATGTATCTTGGGTAATACATCTTGCATTGCGGGCAAAAAGAAACACTAATATTGATCTTCTAAACCATCAAAAACCATATATAATGTCAATGAAGTTAGAGGTTTCAGACAATAAGGTAAGAAAAAATTAACCTTTAGTTCAGGGAATTTTTTTCCTGCACAGGTATTTCATAAGTCACTATAAAGCACAGGAATATTAAAATAAGTGTTACACAAGACAGCTAAATTACTCTGATAGAATTTAACCTCACTTTGCTAAGATAATACCCTTTTTGGCACATACCTCTGCATTATTGTGGTGGCTTTATAAAAAAAAAAATAATACGAAGTTAACAGCCTACCCATAACTCAAAAAGCTGATAATTGGTGATTTCATGCTGGTGTTTCACACTGGGGTGTCCTGCTGAGCTAAGAGATGGGCCAGGCCCAGCCTCCCATTCAGATGGATACCAAAGTAAGAGGTCAACTCACTTCTGGTCTGACTTGTCACTTTTTCCAGCTGGCCACACTCCTTCCTGCTGCACTGTGTGGAAACATATGCAAAATGCAGCTCTTCTCATCAGACTTTAGAAAAGATGCTGTCCCCAAGGCAGCAGGATTAGATACTTTGACGACAGGACAGCTATGTAGCACGAGGACTTGGCCTTGATTTATTATTGTGCAGGGCCAGATAGAAAGGGGAGTGAAGAAAGTATTTGTTCATATACTGTCTTAAACACCATCTTAGAAAATATTGGGCAACAGTGCTGGGGAAATTTGGTTTGTATTGTGAAGGGAAGTAGAAAGCAGAGAAATGATTATAAGAAGGTAGATAAAAGAAGTGAAAACAGTTAACAAAAAAGACTGAGGTAAAACAACTCCTTTTCTCTTGCTCTATCGCTTGTTTTTCTTCTTCAGACAACCAGTTGCTAAAAGTAGTTTCTGGTGCCATTAGTGGAGGTCATTAAAGAAATTCACTGCTCTCTTTTGTCCGTAGTTCAGAGACATGCATGCTTAACGCTATAGAAGATGAGCAGGTGATTAGTCTGCAGTTCTGTTCTGGCACAAGGACCACATTTAAATATGAATAGGGAGATCTCCTGCAGCTGACAGAAGTGCTCGCTCATTCCACCACTGAGGCAGAGATGTCACCAGCGCCAGTGTCCCATTTTCAAACAGAAATCCAAATAATGCATATTTATAATGTTTTTAAAGCCGAATGAGTTAACAAATCACAAAAAGCTTGAATTACACAGGAAGTAGCAAAAACCAATTGGGTAGAGCCTTAATTTGATACATCTGTATTGTGCAGTGCGCTCCATTGTATGGACTCCATCCTGCTCCATGGCAGATAGAGCGTATATTGAAAACTCTACATTTGCGCTCTGAAAGACAGCAGCTGCTTCCCATCTTCCATAACATCTGAAGAGAGATTTACATGCAGAGTACTCACAAGCCAACACACATATCTAATACAGGCTGATGGGAGAGAATTGCTCTGAGTACCCAGAGTGTTGGCTGCTCAGGAACACTACGTGGGGCAAACAATAGCGGGTTTGACAAGGAAGTATGTTGAGCAGTTAAACATGTACAATAGAATGAGACGGCACATTTATTTACCAGCATTTCTAAAGGCTGAGATAGGTCTGTAAAACTTTATACAGCATATCCATATCTTCACCAGGAGCTGATTTCTGTAATGGATTATATTTTCCCTAGTATTTTCTATAGTACTAATAAAATTAAGATATAGGAAAAACAGAGAAAAGTATTCTATTGTTAATGTAAGCTTTTGCTTATTATTTCTAAACTGTAGCTGATTTACACGTTTGTTTTTTTAAGTACATTTTACCTGCCTCCTGCAGTACACAGCTATTAGTGAGACAAAAATACATTATTTTTACATACTTTTCACTTTCTACACGAGACTTTTTTTATTTGTCTCAGTTTTAACCTTTGTGACAATAGTTTTTTTGTTCATCCGTTAATGGATTTCTTACCCAAGTATCTCAATTCTTCCCAGCAACCCCTGATAAATATTCATTCCTGCAAAATAGATTCAACATCTTCCTCCATGTTGTTCTCAAGGCTGTAAACACATCACCATTTCCCAAAACCACTTATTGCAGGGATCTTTTAGAACATGCATGTTCTAAAAAAATGATAGCACGTGTTGCTATTTACAACCCACCATTTAGGAACATTCAAAGAATATGTGGCTTATTTAGTTATTAGCATGATACAAATGACGATGATCACTAAAACAAAACAGTTGGTTTTCTTTAAGTTCCACATGTGGAATCTTCCAGCGTTGAACTTAACCCTATTAGAGACCAATGCTCCAATGATATTACTTACCAAAGCTAGCCACATAATATCCAAATAACATATTACTAAGCTCTCTTATCAAACTATTTTGTGTGGAGTAAATGTACCATTTTATAAACACAAGAGTAATATTGCCCAGATATTAGAAAACTAAGTCAGAAGCTAACACACAGCACCAAACAAAACCCAAAACAAAACCAGCCACCTGGTAAATTTACCCATTTGTACATTTTACCCAGAAGGTTTTGTAATTCATAAATGAATGAGAAGCTCCCAGAGTTTCCTCTTCTAAAGGCTTTTATGTTAATTGAGTTTGCTCTAAACATTTTCATATATCACATCAAATATTCGATGAAGTGCCAAAGCACTTTGTTAACAAACTTATTTCCCAGATGTGGCTAAAAGCAGGGACAGAAGGCTTGAATGTTCTAACATACCTAACAATTCAATTACAGTTATCTTATGGTGCCATCACATATTTTTCTTCAACAATCAAACAACCTCAGCTGGAAACTCCAAGCAATAACATAAATAAAGGACCATCTGGCAAGAATAATTAAGGAAGGCTGGAAATAAAACATTAATTAGTGCAGTAGTTCAAACGACCTTCAAAGGCCTTATTATGAAATTATATCCAAAACAGATAATCATTTATTTCATGTTACAGTTATATTTAACTAAGCATGAATAAATAATAATATCATTTTAGGATGCTATTATGTTGTTATTGACTCAAACTCTATTTGAAATTGTCTTATTTTTCTATAACAATAAAATTAGAATAGAAAACAACCTACATCAGTTTAGCATGGCAGCCTTGGCTTCCCCGTTTTCACATCAGCGAGTCAGATGAATCAAGACTGCTTTGAAATTCACATACTAGAAAGGAATAGAATGGTTTGCCAGGACAAAATGCGTGCAACTAAGTGCCTTTAAATCATTTACATTTTTTTCTCCATTCTGGAAGAAAAGAATGAAAGTGTAGAATTGTTTGCTTTTTGGTCTATGAGATGAAATGCCAAATATTAAGAATTATTAAAATCTCTTCTGTATAGAAATATATATTGGTATAAAGCTTATGGAAGATATCTTCTTAAATCTTTCAGTCACAATTAAAAAGAACCAACAGAATTTAATATAACTTGTGAACAGACAATGTTTTGGGGATAATAAAGGCATTAGAAACTACCAATACAGTGGGGAAAAAAATATTTGAAAGATAATATAACCAAGTTGTTCAAAGGGAAAAAAAAAAATTCAGTACTTCCTCTATTTGAGTACCTTATCCAAACAGCAGTTAAAATTTATTCATGAATTATTAAACAAGTTACATCTGTGTATTTTCTGGTTTTGTTCATTCGGTTGGGTATTATTGGAAAAACATGCTATGGCAAAGGATTTTAAACGGGACTATAATTAAAATGCATTAATTATTTTATTATTGTACAAAATTATCCCACCAATAAGAACAGAGATTTCTATTATTTGGCAGAGTCACCTTCTCCTTATCCTACAGGACGTCAAACAACTGAATGAATTATCTTGGAGAACAGCCAGAAGCACGTCCTTTAGTTACGAGCCAGACAATGACAAAGCCCCTGAAAGTCTCAGACATCATCTGGATAAGCAGGCACAAGGGATGAAATCTTCCTTAGGGAATCTGCAGACCAGGTCCACTGTAGGAAGATCCTTTATTGAAAAAAGACCACAGGAGTCCTCAATGCCACTGAACACTATGGGGAGCCAGAGGGATATTTGCCGATATGTTATTATTTCCACTATTGACTTTTGCCTAACACAGCACACTTACAGCACTAAACGAAGCAAAGAGCAAAAGTGCAATCTTAATGACAAATCTGAAGTGCTAAATTTCAGTTTTGTTCTTTTATCTTTTCTAAAAGTCAGTAACTTATGCCTGCAGACTTCATTAGGATATATTGTTGATACAGGACAATGCTGCCTTTTATATTGAGATATTAACACGGGATAAGCCAGCATATAAATTCACCACTGCACCCACTGTGTAGGAGATAAATTATTACCAGAACCTGCTGTTATTCTGTTTTTAAAATGAGGAAAAAAAATATTCCAATATGTGGGCCCACACAGTAGAAAAGAAAAAAAATTACAAAGCAAATGTCATTATGATACCAGCCAAACTACAGCAGCGGGGCATAAGAGATACTAAACAGCACTGGTGAGACCACACCTTGAATACCATGTTCAGTTTGGAATCCTTCACTGGAAGAAAGACATTGAGTTGCTCAAGCATGTGCAGAGAAGAGAAAAAAAACTGGTGATGGGACTGAGAAAACAAAGTTATGAGGAACAACTAAGGGAAGTGTGATGAGATTCAGTAGGTCAGTTTGACAGTTGGACTTGATAATCTTGAAGGTCTTTTTCAAAACAGATGATTCCATCATTCTATGATTCTAATCTAAAAATAGCTGATGAGCAACTGATACTGGAAGTGGAATCCAGACAATATTCATCCACTCTAAAACGTGCTGAAAGGAAGGAAGAAAGCTCAGATAATTAGGAAAACATGAGAAAGAAAGACCTAAAACAGTGCGAAGGTCACAGGCAGGAATTTGTTAGAATTACCTAAGGGACGGTGGGAAGAAATTGCTAGGAAATAAAAGGAAGGTGAAAAGCCACAGGGCAGACTGCAATAACGCAGAGATATAAGAGAGGGAGGTGTGGATTCAACACCTGCACGAACCTTATGTCAGCTGCAGGCTAGTCTACTGGGATCAATCTTATAGCGAGACAGGGAATACAGATCTAGACACTGGAGCTGTTTTCCCTGTTAGAGAACTTACTTAGTTAACATAGAGCTCTCCAAAGAGTTCTGTGATCACCTTCCTGTGGTACCTCTAGAAGTACCTATCTAGTTAGGATGCTTTAGACATGTGACTATGCGCACAGAGGAAGGCAGATGGTTTGGCGATCTGTGCAATGATCAGAATGAGTCCGAGTTTCAAGATCAAGCAAAGGATTATGAACAGGAGAGAGACTGATGCTGTTTTTCCTAGTTTCTGGCCTTGCATTTTTAGGTAAATGACTGCGTTGTTCTGTTATGGGAAAGTAGAAGGAGAGTTAGGTGTAAGATATTCAGTTTTATGAAAGAAAAATATCATTTTTTCAAACCAGATGCTACAGTTATATTAAAAATACACAGGATGGGCCAATATACCCATAAACATGCAGTCACTATTCTCATTGTATTTAGTCCTTTCATCCCCTGAGTAGTCTCTTAAAATACTTAACTTAGGACCTGTGAGGGAAACGTCAGTAGCTAAGAGTACAGTACAGTCTGCCCCCCTAACTGCCCCCCTTAGCTGTCTCCATGGGTACTACAAACTGTTGTGACTTGAGTATAACATATACAAGTATGCCACACACAGAATGAATATCATCTCAAATGTCTGAATCACATCCTGATTGCTTGAGATATGTAGCCATTTCTTCTCTATGTGCAGTGTACATCACTTACTGAAGCTGTATGTGTGGAATAGTAGAATTTCAGACTGCAGAAACACTAAATGGAGGACTGCCCTGACAAAACCTGTTCTGTATGGAGAAGGCTGACCAACTGAATGATGGTACATAAAACAATAAAGATCACTGCAGCATTCTGGGAGCAGAGGACCCAAAAAAGTTGAGTCTAAACTCAAATAGTCCTCTCATTTCAGAAGACAGTAGCAGATGACACGACCACAAAGAACTGCCTCAGTAATCCCCGTCTGTGAGTGAAAGTATGGATCTGATCAAGACTCCAAATCCACTGGATATTTTGTGCGGTCCTGACTACGATGTCTCATTTTCCAGCAGTGAAGAAAACTTCAAAAATAAATTGTAAGATGGTAGCAACATATCAAACACTAGGTATGATTGTACCAATGTTGACAGCATGCTTTTGATGAACTGGTGTGGTGGGTACTACTTTCACTGTAAATCTAACTAGTTTTAAGAAATATATAACAGTGCTTATATGAAATATTTTTGTAAGCTGGAAAAATCTTGTATGAATAATAATAATTAAAAAAAAAAAAGGTATATTCTGATTTCCAGTCAGTCTTTACTGAAGGTGTTTTGGTATTTACCTGGTCCTTTTAGTGAAAGAAGTAGAGAGATTCCTTTCTCAAAAAAAAAAAAAAAAAAAAAAAAAAAAAGGGTAAATTCTAAAAGGCAATTCAGATTCCTCTTGAAGCATCTGACTTTCTTGGAGGTATTTGCCAAAGGCAGAAAAAAAGCATATATTATTTTCTTAAAAGTTATTGTTTAACGAAACTGTTTAGGTTATTTTCAAGTGAGTTAAGTACTTAGAGTGAAAGGTTGCTTTTCAAATGTCTCTGACCTAAACAAAATAAACAGCTTGAGTATCCATCATTAGCGGGTATAATTGCTCTCTAGGAGACGCAGCCTGAACTGGAGAGCTACTTTCTTCAATTAAAGCTAAGAAAATTTAGGTAAATCAAATAGAGAAGAAAATATTCCCTTAGGGAAGTTTTGTATGCAAAACTCTGAAGACAATTTTCACTAACAATAATTTATATTTTCTGGATCATAGAAGAAAGAGTAATGTCAGAACAACACCTTCTGCCACTCAAGAAAACACAGAAAGAGAACTTTAAGATTTCAGTGAACAAGAATTCTTAAGATCTTTTAACAGTAATATTTTCCAGTAAAAAAGTCTTTCCATTTGCACACATAAGCTATTTTTATTTAATCATCTCTAGATCTTTTTCTGTCTCTTGGTTTCCAGATCCATAATTTTCCGTGCTTAGTCTAATACTTCTCTCTCTCTTCATTTCTATTTATTGCCACCTACTTATGATTTTCAGAATTGTATGTATGAGTTACAGTGAAAACAATGCCATCAGTCCACTTTTTTTCCACTGCATCATAAAAAACCTGATTTTTATAAAATTATAACTTCTATAAAGTTATAACTTTTATGCTGCACATTTATCTTCAAACCTCAACTTAGAGAATCCTACTGCTATAAAAAATATGCCTGAAACCCTGTGTGCCAGGTGTGCATGTCCTCATAACACAACTCAAAGTTGTTATGCTTAGAGCCACATTAAATATTTGTAACAGAAAGTCTTGATACATCTGAAAGATCATCTGGTTAAATCTTAAAAAGATAAGCAAAACAAACAAATGCACATGATTACTGAGGGTAGAATTATGACCTAATTTACAACAAAAATAACAGAGCAAATAAGGTTCTGGAGGGAAAGCTTTGTCTGGTTCCTTGTGATTCTACAGCGTTCCTATGAGAAAGAGAACATTCCTCCCTCCAGACTACCTCTAGCTTTCCAATGAATGACAACGCACCATACATCATTCAACTGAAATTAAGTAAGCCCAATAGGAAATAATGTGCTTCCAAAACAGCCACTCAACAGCAAACTCTGCATAGATGTAACTAGACGATTTAAAACGTGGTCAATATGACTGCAGTGATTAAGCAGTGCAAATCACAAGTAGATCAGAGAGATAATTCTTACTTTACTCTCGGGAAAATATACATCAAGCAGAAATACAAAGTCAATTTTCATCTTCAGTTTGATCACAAAAGTAAACTATAACTTAGGGTACAATAGATATATGTCCATTTGCTTTAGAATTTCTATACCCTGAAGTATAATATATAAAAAATAATAAATAAAATGTAAATATGCTAATATAAACATCCACTCCATTCTGTTACAAGAACATGAACTAAGAAAGTAAAGCTAGACCACTGGGCCTAAAATACAATATGAATAAGAATTCCTTAGTCTTGGGATAGTAACTTCATTAGGTATTGTGTGGATTTTCTATGTATGACTTGCTTACTAACCAGTGGTCAACTAAAGCCATCGTTCCATGATTTTTAGGAGCTATAAGAGATGAATTTAGCTTCTAAGACAGTGACAGTCTATCTAAATTCAAACACCTCTATTGCCAAGCCTTTGAACCATTCTGTTAACAGGTCACTGCTTAACATGGTTGAGTAAATACAAGTATTATTATAGGAACTAATGAACTGCCTTTTTTTTTTTGTTGGATGAAATGGAAAAATATGTCTAGGTGAAGTCATTCAGAGAACAGCAATGATCATTTCCCAAAGATAATAGAAGCTGATGGTAATTGCAGCATACCATGCATCAAAAATGTGAATTTGCTAAATATGTTTCAATCACTGAATTGTTTCAATAAAAATGTACAAAGTTGTTTTATGTATAACATTTTTTTAGACAAAACAACTATTATGCCTTTTTCACACTTTCATTTAGTATCTACTTTTCAAATGTCATTAGCAATGACTTAATGACTTAATATACTAATGTTGGCATTTGTGAGAGCTGACAATACATTGGAAATAAGAGAAGCAGTGTTCTCCCATTTCTGCCCAGATTTAACCTATGAACCATTGTGTTATTTAACAACACAGGCCTTATATTCCTCCAGCTGTTAAACAGGAGCAGTGCTCATTTTTTTGTGCAGTACTACAACATATTTGTAAGAGAAGCAAGACATACAAAACTCTTAACATCTATAGCTGTATGCTCTTATAATTTGCTTGCAAAAAGAGAATAGCCTCTTTTGTTTAATAGATACATAAACAGCATACTATGTTGATGCTACAAACTATATAAGGTACAAGATCAAATCTTTTATGCTAGTTTTTGACCCAAATATTGGTGAAGTGGTCTGAAAGAATAATAATAATGGCATTACACATTTTAACCTTTACATCCAAAAAAAGCTGCACCACATTGCCACAGAAATATAAAATTAAAGTAAATGTAAAGTTAGCTGTTTCTATTGTTAACAGGCTTTTTTCTTGTTAATACTGTGAAAGAAACTGTATCAGTTTTAGTCTATAGACAAGCATTTATAGACAAGTCTATAGAACAGTATTTGAACACTGCCTCATCTCTACTCTTTCACCTTCCTTCTTTCACATTTTCTCAACATTCAGAGTCATGTTACAGGTTTAAAACATTTTTGTTCTTTCCTTTTTAAGCCCACAGGAAAAAGAAGGGACAAATTTTTCTTTTTTTTTTTTCTTTCTTTTTTTTTTTTTTTAATATAGTATTATCAATGCTGATATTTGAAATTCCAGAAGTAAAAATAAATAAAATTTTGTTGTTGTTGTTTTTACATTGGATTTGAGAATGTCATCCTGATAAATTTGTCTTAAGTGACAAATACTACAATGTTCGTAAAAATATTAATATTGTAAAGTTGGACTTTCGTATCTTCAGTAATAAATCAAAAGGCACTATCAGTTAAGAATCTCTCAAGATAACTTCATGCACGTATATCAACCCAGAATATGCTTATAAAATACTTTAACTGAGTTGATTGTACTCTGAAGCAAAAAAAAGTTATAATTGTCTGTTACCTTAACATAATACTCATTGATTATGGTGACACACAATTCCTGGATTCCTACTCTTAAGCTATGAGTGAAAATGGTGATTCTTTCATTCATATCCTAAAGGTCTTAAAATAACTTAAAAATGCATTTTTTTGTGGAACAAAATAAGTAAGAACGAGTTGCTCACAGTAAAGAATAATATAGTTCTAGTTATACACAATATATCAGCTTTTTGTTTGTTTGTTTGAAAGGGTCATTTATCCCCCAATGCTAGAAAAATATTCAAAAGAAATTAAATATGCAGAACACAGCCTGAACATACTGAGGGATTTTAAAAAATTAACTCAAGGGCAGATGCTTAAACAGGATATCATCCACGAACAAACAGTTTGGGCCAGGTCCCTCTTAACTGTAAGTATTCTAATTACTGAGACAGCTGATGTTTCAAATGAACGTTAGCCACTTTGGCTAGGGTACAATTTCTGAATGTTGTATAATTTCATTGTGTCTTTTTACATTTACAAGCAGTGAACAATGAGGAAATTCTACCAGAAGTAATATAAAGTATTCCTGGAGCATTGTGTCCAGTTCAGGGCCAAAAGGCCAAGGTTACTCTCATCTGTATCCCACTTTTTTAAAATTTTTTTCTCTTCAAATAGCTTTTCATTTTTCTGGTCAAGCTTACCATTACAAGGAACCACAACAAGTACATTGGTTTCTTGAGACAGCTAGCATGGCCTAATGTAGAGGGTCAGCTGAGATTTCAGGTTGTCCCTTGTCATCCAAGATCTGGGAAGAAAAATCTCTAACTCCAGTATGGTGTTAGAAAGTGGTATTCCTTCATTCCTCATGATATATGCTGGACTACTTGACTAAACCAGAGCACTCTCAGAGTTCAAGTTTTACATTTAAATGCACTTCAAGCAAAGCTGAAATTGAAAGTTTTAGAATTAGCACTCATCGATTCCTTTTGCTAAACTAAAATATTGGTCCTTAAGCTAATATACTGATCTCTATTGCTAAACAAGCCAGCCTATATTACCCTCATGCAGAAATGCTCCAGCACCAACTGGTTTCACTCACAGAGGGCAAATACCCACTCAGTCCCTGGTGATTTTACAAAAGGTTGCAAAGATTATTCTTCTGTCGAGAAACGTTACTGTTCTGTATTTCAGTAAAATGTTCCTCATCTGCAGAAGCTGCATTACCTTCAGTGCTGAGACAATCACCACGGACACACTAAAAAATAATCACATCATAAACTCTGGACATCCAGAATATGCATTCTTCTGCCAGGGGCAGGCAGTCATTACAGAATTCACTTATAAACGTATTTTGGTCACAAAAGAGAATGCAGAGAGCTGGCATAACAACTACACACATACATGTCTTACAGACGGTCACTAGCTTAGTCTATTGTGACAACCACACATTTCAACAGCAAGAAGAGGGAAAGAAAGAAATCACTTCCAGATCTGGCATGTGAAGATGCCTTGATCTCGCTGTAGAATGAGATGTCAGTTCACTAACTTGAATAAAATTCATTTCTGAAGAACTTACACTTTTCTGAGATCTCAGAATGTCTTATTTTTAGCCCTCTTCTACTTGTTAGTCCTAAGGACATGTTCATGCTTAAACTTCTTTAAAATACTTCTAAAAATATTTTTATGACAACAAATTATTCTATATGGAGCTGGAAAAAAAAAAAAAAGGAAAGAAAATGGCAGTTCAGAAAAAAAAAATTAATAGTGGGCACATAACCAGAAAGCTCACTGCAGGATTTGTAAATGTGTAATTTGGCATGATTATTCCTTCTGTCTGAACAAGCTAATGGATTCTCTCACATTAAGAAAGGTACATGGATGCTGTGGAACCTTTGAAAGAATTCTGTAATGACAGAAATCTGCAAGTCTATGAACGACCCTAGAATTTCAAATTCACTCTTAATTCTTCACATCACTTTGCAAGTTTT